>NC_141668.1:125251572-125883880 GCF_028749965.1 Puma concolor | reverse complement strand
GATAAGAAAACTCTGTCCAAATATCACAAATGACTACTATAAAATGTCAGCATGTTAGCTAACACCCTGGTACCAAGTAGTATAGAGAGTAAAAAGTACTTTTGTAGCCCTACCACTAGAGGAAACGTATGAAGGATGAGAATTCTTCAAAGAATGAGGACATAGTATGAATCTAGGACATAGTATGAAACTGCTGGAAAATAAGAGTTAATTAAGTATGGGTATCAACTGGCAAACAGCGCACGTCCTCCTCCACAATGTCTACCGTGAGGTAATATCCAATGATGCTAAACTCAGTTACTTGTTTTTAGAAACCTCTATCTACTGTTATATTTATGGATCTATTAGAGAAGATCGGCTACTAAATTACATACTGTATGTGATGTTGGCAGACTGGTGTCAAAATTTATGACGTTTGGTTTTTTGGCTTCTTTGCTATCCTGGTCTTCAACTTCCATTTCAATTTCATCTTCTTCCTCACTCTCTGCTGTAAAAGTAGAAGATTTGGAGGGAAAAAACGGATGCAAGAAAATGTCAAAGTGATATTCACCTTCAAATGCAGAGTTCTTTCATGAGGCTTCTGAGCCCAGGAGAAGAGGGCTTCTTCTAAACACTACTCGCATATTGTAATCTCTATAGTACTGTGAAAAGGCAGCTGGAGAGCTGGGTGTATGTATGGCTCTCCCATTAACTACATCTGTTTTAAATCAACTATTTTTTTTTTTTTTTAAGACTAGTTTAAAATTTACATAAAGGCTGCAAAAATAGTACCGAGATTTCCTGTTTATCTCCCATACACTCTCTCCTCTAACTTCTTAGTATGGTACATTTGTCTAAAAATCAGTGTTGGCACATTACTATTAACTAAACTCCACATTTTATTTGGCTATCCTTATTTTTATCTAATATCCTTTTTCTGTTTCAGGATCCCATCAAGAGTAGCACATGACATTTAGTTGTCATATCCCCTTAGCCTCCTCGGGGCTGGTTTCTCAAACTTTCCTTGTTTTTGATGGCCTTGACAGTTTTGAGTACTGCTTAGGCATTTTGCAGTGTCCCTCAAACAGAATTTGCTTGATATATTTCTTATTACAATGAGGTTATGTACTTTGGGGAGAACATCACAAGAGGCTAAAGGCTGTGTTTATCATATATCAAGGGTGCATACTATTAATATGATTTATCACTGCTGATGTTGCCAGTGATCACCTAGCTGAGGGATTGTCAGATTTCTCTACTGTAAAGTTACTACGTTCCTCCTTTCCACTTTGTACTCTTTGGAAGCCAATTACTAGGCAAAAGTCACACTTAACAAGGTGAGGGATTATGCTCCCCACTCCTTGAAGGGGAACTATCTACATAAATTATTTAAATTCTTATGGATGAGAGATTCCTTTCTTCTCTCTTGCCAGTAACTAAAAGGACTTAGACAACTCATTTCACCTGATTATGCCTTAGATTCCGCATCTGAAAAATGACAGGCAGGAACAAGACAATCTCTAAACGTCTTTCAAACTCTTAACTTTAAAGAATTCTTGGAGAAGACAGAAAAGAGGGAAAGAAGGACGGAAGAAAGATCCTTTAATTAAAATAGGAAAAGATAACATTAGTACCCAGCAAAAACATTTTCATAGCAGTGACACCAATTCCCTGGCTGTCACTATACTATTAAAAAATGAAATGTCTGTCATCATTTTCATAAGAATTTCGCTTTGGAATTTTAAATTCAAAAATAAAGTTCACTTGAAACATAAAACGTATTTTAAAGGAAACATTTTAGAAAACTTTCCCCACACACAATTTTTAAATTCTAAAAACTAAACTTATCTACTTTAAAAACCTGATGTTACTGATAATAGAAATGAGAGTCAGAAAAAGCTACACTAAATAGGCACTATTCTACTAAATGGAAGTCTGTCTTGTTAATGCCAGTGGGTAAAATTCCTATCCTAGATCTGCAGTTCTCAACTAGGGCTGATTTTACCCCTCAGGGAATATTTGGAAATGTATGGGAATATTTTTGGTTGTCACAACTAGGGAGCCCTACTGGCATCTAGTGGGCAGAGGACAGAGATGCTGCTGAACATCCCACAAGCTGCAGGACAGTCCCCCACAACAAAGAATTTTCCAGCCAAAAAAACCAAAAGTGCTGAGGTTGAGAAATCCTGGCATAGACAAAGTGAATCTCATTTTTGACCTCATATTTCATGTATTTTCAAATGCCCCAAATACACTTCTGAATAGATAAAACGTTAATGCAAAATTGTCATTTTCTTTTGGGTATAAGACTATTTAAATCAAATTACCTCCAGCTAGGTTTCTGACAAGAAAAAAACAAATGTTTTCCAATGCAGTAATTGCCTTGGACTTTCTATTAATTCTTAGAAATTCGTAGGTATTAGGATTTGTCAAAGAGAGTAGTGTAACTTATTTAAACTTATATTTAAATTGTGAGTGGTCTAACACTTCATACAAATTTTTGCTAAGAACACAAAAGTTTCACCAAAAGATAACAACAACAACAACAACAACAACAACAACAACAACAAAAATCTCAAGCGCTTTCCTTATATACAGTAGCCTTTCTCATAAATATGGCCAAAACCCACTTCCCCCTACTCAACTGTTTATTTATTAATGTTTCCCTTGGCCAACACAGATTCTTTGCATCTTAAAGTACTTCCTTTTCACTTAAAGAGTATTACTCTTCAAAACAACTCATACTACATAGGGGAGCCTATGTGGCTCAGTCGGTTAAGCATCTGACTTCAGCTCAGGTCCTGACCTCAGCCCTTGTGAGTTTGAGCCTCGTATCGGGCTCTGTCCTGACAGCTCAGAGCCTAAAGCCTGCTTCGGATTCTGCGTCTCCAACTCTCTCTTCTCCCCCACTCATGCTCTGTCTCTCCTTCAAAAATAAATAAGCATTAAAAAAATTGGAAAAAAAAAAAAAAACAACCTCATACTACATGAATTTATGGACAATCCAATGCTTCTTCACAAAACTCACCTATGATTTACAAAAGCCTAATTATTGTATCTACAACCTCTCTGGGCCTTCTCACTCCTGATTCTTTTCAACAAAACACATACTGACTGTTCACAACTATCAGGGTGAAGTCTGATGACTCATCTCATGCAGGAGCAGCATATGAATGCCAACAGAACATCAGTAACCTCCATGAAACGGGATTTGGCACATTCAGAGTGGGGCTGATGTCTCTGAAATAAACAGCTCAGCTCTTCAGTCAAAGGCTGACAGACTTACCTTTATGTCAATTCAGCTAGGTTGGCTTCAGCAACAACCACTGTGGTTTATTTTTATATAAAAGGTCCCTCCTACATGGTGGGCATGCAATCAGTCTTCTCCAATGCACACAACTCCCAGTGGACAAATTAATCCTCCAAGCAAAGCTTTCCTTGGGCAACTCCCTATAACCCACAATTGATTCTTGGTAACCCACAGAAAAAAGCCCCAACCCCACTGGCAAGAGACGCAAGCTCCCCCAGAACTGAAACACAACCTACCTCCTAGGCCTTCTCTTCCACAACCCCATCCTAAGTATGTGCTTTTGGATGTCTCCAGACCCATCTCACAATGCTTTACCCCAATCTCTCTGAAGGACAATACGAGCATCAACTTATCTGGCCCTAAACTTCTGCCTCATACAGATTATAAACCTCCTCAAGTTCCAGACTGTGTATCATACCTCTTCTCAGGTCCACAACACCTAACTGGCACACAGAGAAGGAACTCAGCTAACAGCCCCAGTTTGTCGGATAACCTCTTGGAAAGCATATCCTCTACAGCCTTCCATGACAAGTCTGTACAATTATTCCATGCATTTTTTTTCTGCCCAGGATTCCAATATAAAGCCAAGGTCCAAATTTTCACGAAACAAAGGAAAAAGAAAATTGAATTTAACATCACACTTATAAGTCTCTCTAATCAAGCATATGAAATACATGCTTGAGAAAAACATGCTAGTACTGTCTTGTCAGTGAAGTGGGTAAGCGACATTGGCTATGCTGACAAAAAGACTCAAACTGCAGTCCTGGGGCTGCTACTGTGTCACCTTGGGCAAGTCACTGAACTAAACTGCTCATCCATTTCTCACTTACCAAACCGGAATCAGAAAAGTTATGTGGGGAGAATTAAACAGAGAAATGCACGCAAAACGCTTACCGCAGGGTCCGTGACACGTTAAACGTTTAACATCTGTTAGCTGTCATTCTTACTGAACGGAACAAGTCCAGAAAAAGTAACGGTTGCTAAACTGACCCGATCCCCCATATCCCCTCCCTCCATCCCCCTGGTTTTAACCCATTTCCTAGGACTCAAGTTCTGAACACAAAACGGACGGAGAGGGAAGGGTCCCTGTCCTTAGGAGCAAACCCCCTCCCCGGTCCAAAACCCTCGTTCATAGCCTGAGGCGATCCAGCATGAGACAGAAGCGCCAGGACTAGGTCGCTGGCCAAAGGCCTGAGGTGAGGCCGCTTCCCGGGGCGCCCCTGCAGGCCTCGGTGCTCCACCCCGTCCGTCTCCCCAGCCCTGCGGCACCGCTCACGGCTCGAGCCTCGCCCCGTCCCGCCGCCAAGGACCGGCCCCGGGAGGTTACCAGGGAGGAGTGGCAGGTGGTTGCCCATGTCGTGCGCAGCGTCCTGCGGATCCCTCTCGTCGGCCATGTCTGTTTACCCGCAGAGGAGGCTGGGACAGGGCGGCGCCCGGGCAGCCGGGGGAGAGTCCGCCCCGCGCCGCCGCAGCCGCGCACGGGGGCCACAGCGCCCTCTGGCGGCCCCCAGGGTCCACAGCTCGCCGGCCGCAGCCGGGAAAGGAAGCTGCAGGCTGGAAGACTGACTGGCCGCGGGGGCTGAAAGCTGTCTCTGCCACCGTGACCTCGTGACTTTCCGTCCGTCGCACACACTGCGGAGCCCTGGCCTGGTTCCAGCCCCCCGGCTTGACATTTCATCTGTGGGGGAACTGAGGCTCAGGTGCTTGTCTCCACCTCGCTCTTGACGAAGAGGGCGGGGGACAAATAGAAACCTGTTTATACAGCGTAAACTCCAATTCTGTAAAAGTACACAAATGAAGGCTGGAAAAATGCATCAGTTTTTCCGAAGGTAGTTAGATTATAGCTGATATTCTTTCCAACAATTTTCAGTACTTTCCCATATGTATTCCAGAATTAACACGTATTAATCAGAAGCAAATGCTTGAAATGATGATTCCACAGAATAGAAAAAGGCCTATGATTGACTGGTGAAGTAAGATCGTCTGAATCTGAAAGAGCCGACTCATGATGACTTCAACTAAACAAAAATAAGTTATTATATGGCAAAAGAAGTAAGGTTTGCAAAAAGGAGCATGATTCTGTTACAGTACTGGCGTTGTGACGGGTACGATTTTTGTTTTGGACAATGGACAAAAATTTTCATAGTGTGTTTTCACCATCATTTTTCCAGCAAAGGAGGAAAGCTGAAAATAGCTTTAAATGAAGTAGAATATTTCAACATGGTGGCAAGGGGAGGGGTAAGAGAAACCAGCAACATTGCTCTAGAGAAAACAATAATAAATCTGAGATTTAAATAAATGTTCTGAAAATGGGCCTCAACGGAAAGTTAAAAGCTAAAACCTCCTAATGTGTGAGACTCATGAACCCAATTCTGTGTCATCCTACCTTCTTTCCTCAAATCACTCTGTGGCCTTGGGAGAATCATTTATGGCCTCAGTCCTCACTTTCTCCATTTGCAAAAGGAGAACGGACCAAATACTGCCTCAGATTTGTCCTAGTTACTAATGTCTGCAATATTAATGACATTAATGAATGGTACTAATTATGTTCGAGTTAATGACAGTTACGTATAATACATTATGTTGACGGTTAGTGAGGTTGAGATGATCACTCTGGCTAGTTGAAGGGGGAATCCATGCCAGAATGAAGGAAAAGAAAAATGCAGAAAAGAATGACAGAATGATGAGGGAATGGGTGGGGTATGGGTGTCAGAGAGAAGGTGGGGGGTGGGGTGGGAAGAGGGTGAAAACAAATGTACACATATACACGTTTGATGTGGTAGCATTATCAATTTCACTGTAATTTATAGAATTTGACTAATTTGTGCTTACCTGCAGAAGACATCTCTTTACACATCAAGCATCTGATGTCTAAATAAGGAAGCCCTGACCTGCTCACGGTCCTTCCCAGAGGTGGCCCCCGAACTGCAACCTGCACCCTAGGTCAACCAAAAACGCTGTGGACAAGAAAGGACAGGTTTTAAGTTTGGCAAGGTCAGCAGATGTGGCTGCAAGAGCATTAGTTGGTTCTTTCTTCTTTTGTGCATTGTTCCAGGGTCACTGAGGCTACCATCTGCATATGTTTTACTCCCCACTCTCCTCCTTTTTTCTCTGACTGTTCACATTCATCATCTGCTCCCTCCTTCATTTCATCGCTCCAGAGTCTACCCAGTCATCCAAAGCTCCCTCTTTCAATAGGGATAGTAACAAATGATCACTGAACAAAAACATCTAAGCAAGCGGGTTTCTTGGATTAAGCCCTGGTTATTAAAACCAAAAAGGAAAACATGATCATTCACCATTTATTTTTAATTCAGTAACTTTATCCTGAACAGAGTATCATACTTACTTCCTCACATTTCTTCTTGCTTGCATGAAATGTGTTTCATTGATAAAGAGCTCTGCAAACCAGAACGGAAGGAAATATATAATGTTTTTGAAATATGTAAGTTCATAGATGGTTTCCTGGCAGCTCGAGAAGTGACTTTAATAGGACATAATTAAGGCTGGTATTAGATAAGAGAAAATGAAAATTAAAAGCCCACTGCTCTTTCAATTTCTGGGTTCTGCACTTTATTAGCAGCAAGGGATACACACACTGGGAAGAGAAATTTCTGGCTCCCTTCTGTTTTTTTTTGTATTCTCTCTCGTTTTTTAATGTGTTAAAGAATGTTCCTACTTTGGTCTAAGAAGTCAATTATCTCTTGTCTAGATTATTCCAATAGCCTCAGTATTGGTCTCTGGCCTTCTACCCTTGTCCCCTATAGCTCATTCCTTTTTTTTCTTTTTTCTTTTTTTTTTTTTTTTGTTTAATGTTTATTTATTTTTTAGAGAGAGAGCATGAGCAGGGGAAGGGGGGGGGAAGGTAGACAGAGGATCTGAAGTGGGCTCTGTGCTGACAGCAATGAGCCTGATGTGGGACTTATAAACCAGGTCATAAACTTCATGACCTGAGCCACAGTTGGATGCTCAGCTGACTGAACCACCCAGGCACCCCTACAGCTCATTCTTAACAAAGCAGCCAGAATGATCCCAGGAAAGCACAAGTCAGATCACGTGACTCCCTTGCTCAGAACCCTCCCTTCACTCCCCATCACATTTTTTTTTAAGTTTTTATTTATTTTGAGAAAGAGAGAGAACAAGCATGAGTGGGGGAGGAGCAGAGAGAATCCCAAGAAGGCTCTGCACTGTCAGTGCAGAGCCTGATGTGGGGCTTGATCCCATGAACGGTGAGGTCATGACCTGAACCTAAATCAAGAGTTGGACAGTTAACCAAATGAGTCACCCAGGTGCTCTAAGCCAATTCTTAATAGGGGCCCACAGGCCCTAGTAATGCACAGTGGGCTTCCACATCCTGCTCTAACTCCCCTTTGCTACCCTCTCCAGGCTCTCATTACTCTCCACCAACTGGTCTTCCTATTCCACAACCAAGTAGGGGCCATTCCCACCTCAAGGCCTTTGCACTGGCTGTTGCCCTTTCCTGGAATGCTTTTGTCCCACATAGATGCATGGCTTGCTCCCTTGTATCTTCTAGGTCTTTGATCAAATGTCCTCTCCTTCTGAAGTCCTTCCCAGACTAGCTAGTATCTAACTGCAACCAGACCCCCAGTCTCTCACCATTCTCTCTCCCCCTTGTCTGCTGTATTTTTCCCTCAAAAGCATTTGTCAACTTCTAAAATCACTGTAAGACTTAATTTTAAAAATTGCCCTTACCCCTCCAAGAATGTACGCTCATTGGGAGGTCAGACATCTCTGTCTCTTTTGTTTACTCAAGTGTCCCAAATGCCTAGCTCAAGGCCTCACACTTAATAAGTGCTCAAAAAATGTTTATTTGTGAGTAAACAAATGAATGAGTGAAATGCAGTCATGCTGCCATGACATTGTTGACCGACCTAACATCAATTCCTCTCTTCTTCCTTGCTAAGAACCCTCATTTTGTTTGGGGCAACAGTGTATGTGGCCCTGTGGGGTCATGTTTGCACCAAGGCCACCAGAGCCCCCTCCCATTCCCCATGATTCTTTGCAGCTTGTGGTGGTTGTACAGCATGACTGTCTGATGTGACCCAGAGAAAGTCCGCTGGTCAGCCATGGGGAATACTGAGAAGAGGACAGCTTCCAGCAAAGATTTCCCTTCATGATTAAAGGAAAAGATTTCCTGTTCACTTCTGCAGGGATGGAGGTTAAGCTCCAAGTGGTTTGATTAATAAAACCAGCCAAACAGCCAAAAGAGTCTTGAAAGGAAAGCACAGATTTTAGAAAAACCAAAGCTAGATTTCCTTGTAGATATATTCTGTTAGCATTTAAAAAAAAATGTTTATTTCTTTATTTTTGAAAGAGAGATAGAAACAGAGCATGGAGGGGCAGAGAGAGAGGGAAAGAGAGAATCCCAAGCATGCTCTGTGTTTAGCGCCTGGAATCCTACTTGGGGCCCGAATCCACCAGCTATGAGATCGTGACCTGAGCCAAAGTCAGATGCTTAACCGACTGAGCCACCCAGGTGCCTCACAAATGTCTGTTTATTAATGTTCAGAACACTGGAATTACAACATGGGAAAAGAGTCTGAAGTGAATGAAGATTTTTGAATCTGGGCTTCTGCTGTGCTGGTCTTTTCCTCACTCCTGCTTCTCTGCCCCCTCCCCTTTGTGAGGCAGCAGTGGAAGGAATCTTGTACAGGGTGCTGATGACAAGCCCGGGGGAACAGGAACTGTACTGGAACTTTCTGTCCATTCTCCTGACACAGTCTGGATGAGCAGGCACTATTTGGGGTTTGCTGAGATTTTTTTTACTTTAACTCTTTCACTCTGTGCAAAAGCACTGCTCTGGGCCCTTCCCTCATGACGAGTGGATGCCAGGGGAGTGACTGGGGCCTTGCAGCTGGGGTGCCTAGGTAGGAAAGAGAGACAGGGGGTACACATGTCCTGCTTCTCAGCTCCAGCCCCTCTGGCCTGTGCTGGATCCTCTGAAGGTCACCTGGGGGTTACAGCTCTAGAGTCTGCTGGCCCCCAGGTGCTTGGATAGTGGGAGAAGCCAGAGTCCCAGCCCACAAATATGGCTCAGTGGTGCCCCCTGGCTGACAGCTGCTGCTAAATCTCTGAGGCAACGCCCAAAGTGGCCTTCCACTGTTGGACAGCAGCCTCAAGGGTACACAAGGGCTGGCTGTGCCCACCAGAGGGAGGGTAGCCCTACCAGCTAGAAGGTGAGGCCTCGGTGACCCAAGGGGCAGTTGCAGGTTTGTGTCTCCTCCTTCCACCTTTCTCCACAGCAGCCCCAGAGCCTGGAGACCTGACATTGGGCTGATAGGATGGGCAGCCTCCTCACTGGTGGCCTGTGTTCAAGAGATTTCTTCCTGCCTGTCCCTCTTCCCTCCTGCTGTTTCTGCCATTTTCAAGGGCGAGTCTTGCATAGAGCAGGGTGGGCAGTATGGAGCCTCTCCAGGCAGGGGCCACAGCTTACATTTCAGTTCCCAGGCAAGAGGCCCAGCCACCAGGGCAGTGAGGCGGGGGAAACCTGACCCCAGGGAGGCTCCATGCTGCCCTCTGAGGCAGTAGAAAAAGAGTGGTGTTTCTTCTGTTACTATTTATAATTAAGAGATTAATTTGTTAATTTTGGAACTGAATACACCTTCCAGTTCTTTACTGTTTGGTGCAAAAGCACATGTAAGTAACACCTTTACCTTGTTCCAAGAGTCCTTACCTCCTTCTGCATGGTAGTAGCTCTCTCTACCACTCTTAAGAAAGAGGTCAATGGGCACCTGGGTGGCTCAGTCGGTTGTGCAACTGACTCATGTCATCATCACGCACTTCGAGAGTTCAAGCCCTGCATTAGGCTCTGTGCTGACAGCTCAGAGCCTGGAGCCTGCTTTGGATTCTATGTCTCCCTCTCTCTTTGCTCCTCCCCTGCTCATGCTCTGTCTCTGTCTCTCTCTCAAAAATAAACAAACATTAAAACAATTTTGTTTTAAATATATAAAAAAAAGAAAGAGGTCAAATACTAGTGACCTCTTGGCTAGTTATGAGGGTCTGTTTAGTCCTTGTGATATCTTGAGTTTTGGTATTAGTTGGCAACATGTGGAAATTGAAAAGTACACACACAAATATTAATCTCTTTTCAAAAACTAGGAAGCTTTGGCAGCTGTAGGTGGGGCTTGTGCACAGGAACAACTGTCTTGAGGTATGTGGCAGTTGCCCCACTTAAATAGACAGCCTCTGTTGGACAGAGACCCCAACGAGCCAGTCCTGCCCAGATCCCGCTGGCACTGTATTTGCAACCTCTCATGTGAGCATGTACAGATAGAGTGACACCACATCCTGATTTGCCCAGACAGCCCTGGCATGTGTCTGATGTATAATTATTACCAGAGCCCCCTCTGCGTCTCCCATCCACTCTCCAAAGTGTGCCAGTTTGTATCATGGATTATATGCCCCACAAACAAGCTCAGAGCACTGTGCCAGGGCTATGAGGGCTTATACAACGATCTGATCGAGGATTCACATTCACAGTAGGCCTCCCCGGACAAAAGGGTCAGAGTTTGTAGCTCTGTGATTTGTACATAAAGGGGATCACTTTCACAAAGTTTCTTCTGAAGTGCTCTTCTGGTGCTGTTACTAACTTAAAAATCTTTTGAATGAAGTCAATTCTCATGTGTTTAGTCTCTAGAAACCACAAATACTTTCCTAAACTTGTCCAAGTGGAGAAATCTGTTTACATTTTTTGGCAACCTACACAACAGGAAAAAAGAGCCCGATGCGGGGCTTGAACCCACAAACTGTGAGATCATGCCCTGAGCTGAAGTAAGATGTCCAACCGACTGAGCCACCCAGGAGCCCCTAATTTACTTTTTTTTAAAAAAAATTCCTAATGTTTATTTATTTTTGAGAATGAGAGAGAGGCAGGCAGGGGCAGAGAGAGAGGAGGACAGAGGATGTGAAGCAGGCTCCTCGCTGACAGCAGTAAGCCCAATGTGGGGCTCGAATTCACAAACCATGAGGTCATGGCCTAAGCCAAAGTTGGACATTTAACCAACTGAGCCACCCAGGCACACCTCCTTAGTCTACTCCTCATCTTCAAGTGCTGAGTCTGGCAGCCATTGCCTCAGAATGTGTGTTTCAGCATCTGTGATCCTGTAAATCCCAGGGTTCCAAGGGAATGAAAGATGGATCTTGTCTGCTTTATGCAGACCTGCAGGGGAGAGAAAGCAGCTATGTGAGCAGGCCTAGAAACTAGATCAAGTAAGGATATTTCATAGCCCTTTCAAAATGTTGACAATTTTATTAACTACTCACTTCCTTATTTCAGTAATATTGGTGAATAATTTGGAATTTGAAAAAAAAAGGCCTTTATATACATCTTTCACTGCTATGGTAATATTTTCAGGTACCCCAGAGCCTATTCAAGTCTCAGGCATGCTGGATTATGTGCAAGAATGATTATTTGTGTCGATACTTACTATTGCAATTTACTGAGACTTCTTGCCATCACATCCATCTCTGATTTGACAGGTAAAGTAGGGAAGATTTTGCAAGATAGTAAAGCGGTGAGCAATTTATGTTTTTAAACTTGTGCACAAAACGGTCTCATGATTCACCCTCTAGCTTTTCCTGATGCCACGGGGTGTTTCCACCATCGTAAGGAAGCAAAGGAGTATTGAGTACTGCAGGGAGAGGACCACAAGGCAAGGAGGGAGGAGTCCAAGTTTCCATCCCCTGTCTTGTTTCCCATGGTGATCTTGGGTCACACCTGGGTCGTTTCAATGTCCTCCCTCTTGGCCTTGTATGCAAAGGTTTACAACTGCCAGCCTGCAGGAGGTTTTGCTACAAGTAACAAAATCTCAGTGCCTTTACAGGACGAGTGTATTTTTTGCTCAAATCAAGTCAGCTGTGGGTGTGGTAACTCTCTGAGATGCATCCCTGGTCTAGGCTGCTTCAATCCAGGGTACTTCCATATCAGGACATACTTCTGGGGAACTGAGCACTGCCACCTAAATGCTTCTGCCTGCGAGTGACACACAACCTCCACTCTGATTTCACTGGCCAGTGTAAACCTGAGGACCAAGCCTGATATGAAGGGGTCAGGAAAGAGTGATAATATTTTGGTTCTGTTAGTGACAAATCTACCACAGGGGGGAGGACTATCAGTGGTTTCCCTGTGTGTGCACCTGTGTGTGTTTGTAGGCATATATGAATGTGTAAATTTGTATACGCACATCTGTTCACACACATATTCAATAAACACATAGGTTTCAAAATACCTCGCTCAAACAAAATTTCACATGGATGCATAAACAACAATAATAAAGAAAACTGGAACTGCTGAGATTGACGCTTTCAACTCTCTCCACTTTTTTACCCTTGAAGGGGAACAAAATTCCACAATCCCTGGATGTTCTAACATGCTGTGATGCTATCCAATGTCCAGGAAATAACAACTTCATAAGCCACTGGCTTAAAAATAAGAGACCAGCACAATGACCAATTTCAGACGTAACCAGGATAATGTATCTCATCACATCCATATTTGAGAAAGTCCAGCAACTTATGAGGGAAATTGTAAGAGAGATGGAAAACCAATCAGATTAGGGTCTAAATAAATATAACTCCCAATGCCTGACATGAATTTGGGCTCCCCAGTTCTAGTACATATACCCTTAGCTGCAGCTGACATCAGTTTATCATTTGTACTGTGAAGCAGCAGGAAAATTTATAACCTAGGTGATCACTGGGAAAAATACTTCATATGAAGCTATTAATAGATGCATGAGTAATGTGGATTTCGATTAGTAAAACATCAATGGATAAAACAGAGTCTAATAATATGCTCAGGAGAGTAGCTAACTGGAGAGACAGGAAGACAAAAAAAGGCTAAGATGATTTGCAAGCCTGGACCAGAGCTGAGAAACAAATCCAGATGTGTTTGGAAAGAAAAAAAAATCACACTAAGACTCTAGACTCTATATTGCTCAGCTATTCTTCCAACTCAGATTAATAACTATATTCATTGCATTTGTCTCATGCACCAGGTGTTGTTACAGGAGCTTAGGAAACCTCCAGAAAGAAAACAGACAGAAGTGCCTGTCCTCATGGAGCCTACATTCCACTAGGAGAAAGAGGATAATGAGCTGGTAGAGAAAAAAGAGGATTAACATGGAATCTCTCCTCAGCTGGGTTATAGTCTGAGGGTGGAGGTGGGGGATGCAGGCAAATAAATGACGTAGCAGTGTGTCCAGGGCAGTGGGTCACATGATATGTTTTTTCTATGATATGTGAACCAGGATGGTTGCTGGAGAAGGAGAAGGACGGGGCACGTTTCTTTAGAAGTACAGGGACCTTCTCAGAGGAAAAGGATTCAGTACAAGGTTGGCCTCAGCCACTCTCTCTCAACTGCTGCATTCTGCACTGACACAGGGTCAGTTAGCGTGCCAGTGGCATCACATGGATGCCCTCTTCCAACTGTCCAAGGCTCAACAATGACATCAGAACTCTCTATTTGGCTGCAGCGATAGGCACAATTTGGACAAAGAGCAGTTGGTAGGCCTTACGTTACATGAATCTTAGACAGCAAAGCACTTAAGAGATGTAGCACTCATGTTCCTTCATAAAAATCACTTACAGATTTATACTGGCCATCCAAGAACCTAACCAAAATTAAGGACCCTGAAATAAGGATCTCATGACCTAAACGGATTCACCATTAGTTTTTACTCCTAGAATTCAATCCTATGAAAACAATTCAAAGAACAGATAAATTTGTACACAACGATGTTCCCATCAGCATTATTTAAAACATGAAACAAAATGTCCAATAGTTTGAAAGTTATTGGTTATCTTCCAGGTAAAATATTATCTGCTTATGTGAGCCAGAACCAGTTTCTATTCATGCCTGAAAGCCCTGACATGTTTAAGGAAAGAAAAACACAAACAAAATAATGTACAACATAAATAATGAAATATTCTAAACAAAGTGGCTGCCTCTGGATACTGGGAATTTTTTCCCCAACGGGCTTCTAAAACATTTATATTTCTTCCATATGTCATAATTCTAAGTCATTTATGAGCTAATGAAATTATAGGTAATTAGTTTCATGATTAAAAAAATTAAAAGGAGGTGTATATTTTTCCCAAAGAAGTCACAGGAACAGCTGAGATGCATATAAATAATAGCATAAGACACAATGTGGCAGGAGCTATGTAGGAGAACTTCCTGCCATGGGAGGATAGCATCTAAAGAATTACTTTACCAGATAGAATCATACAGTGAACTTGAGATTCATGCCCGTCTGAATAGAAACATATGAAGTTCCTCAGAATGAAGTTCCTGGCTCTTGGGATTACCACTGTTTTAATATGAATTTCCTGTATGCTTGGGATTGTTGGCAGCCTGACCAAACACTTCCTCTCCATGAGAAGGCTCAGTTCTGGTTCTGTCACTCAGGACTGAGCAAACATTTGTCACACATATTTAACTCTGATCCACAATCAATCCACATGCTTTATGTGTGTCTCTTCATTGAATGTATAGCAATCTTGAGACGTCAATGCTATCATTTCTAATTTTCATGATCAAAACTCACTTTACCCTATGAAACAAAAGGTTCAAGATGAATGATTTTCTATGTCACAACCGGCTGTCATTTTCCACACATTCATCAATTCAAGTCTCCATGGATCTTAGCTTACTGTGTGCTCCTTAACCTTTGTCCTATCTTCTTGGTCCCCGGCCTGCCAGTGCCAGGTTCTACCTCCAGATTCATGCTCTTAACAGAGATTTGTAGTTTTCTTGCTTCTGCCAGGGCCCTGTGACACTCCTTAGCTTTCCCCAAGAAAGATGAAAAGAGAACCACACAAAAGGGACTAGGAGATGAGGAATGCATGTTGATTTCACAGAGCAGAGTATCCCTGCATATAGCTTGAGTCCTCTGTAGGTTACAAGGCTCTTTCTGATTAGATTGTAAATGGATCTGAGAATGTAAGTGTTTTTTGTTTTGTTTGTTTGCAGATAGCAGACCCAAGCTCATAGATTTTTCACTCTGATGTACAACTAAGGACTGTTTATTAATAAAGTTCAAAAATATGGGTAATTAGGGGCTCCTGGGTGGCTCAGTCGGTTAAGCGTCCAACTCTTGATTTTGGCTCATGATCTCCCAGTTCATGAGTTCAAGCCCTGCATTGGGCTCTGTGCTGACCCATGTGGAGCCTGCTTGGGATTCTCTCTCTCTTCTCTCTTCTCTCTCTCTCTCTCTCTCTTTCTCTCCCCCTCCCATGTACTTTCACTCTCTCAAAATAAATAAACTTAAAAAAATAGGTAACTAAAACTTGGTTTTCATAAATTAAAATTAAGGCATTAGTAGTAGTACCTGAGTGGCTCAATTGGTTAAGCGTCTGACTCTAGATCTCAGTTCAGGTCTTGACCTCATTGTCATGAGTTCAAGCCTCATGTTGGGCTTCACGCTGGGTGTAAAGCTTACCTAAAAAAATTAAGACATTATTAGAGTTTACTAAAAACTTCCATTTTATATTCTATCAATAAGTCCGGCAGCCACCCAATGCTTTGGCAATATTGCAAAGCTTCTACTGAGAAGCATGCACGAAGTGAAGCATGAAGCGAAGGGATTCCCATGACTTTCTGGAAGGGTGCTGTGTAGCATCGGTGTTGCCTTCAGCTGGTTTGGTTTTAGATTGTCGCTCTTTTTATTGCATTTAGTTGAAAAGTTATGTTGAGATTTGCTTTTGTGTTGGCTGACTGATGCATTTTCAGAGATTTTATTGTCACGTGCTCACTCCAACGCTATCACAGAATTCTTTTGCTTTAGAAAGCTGGAATGCACGGGATGTGTGGAGATAGGTTTTTTTGCTTTGCTGGAATGAGTCAAGATCTAAAAAGTCAGACAGCCACTGATTTATAGCCCAGCCTGATGTTCTTTGTACTTTATCACATGGCCATTTTTCTGCTGGCAGGGGCCTCTCAGTGCTGGCTGAAGATGCTTGGGCAGCCACCATATTCCAATCAGGCAAACTGACGGTGCTGCTTTAATTTATATCATGCCTGTCCCTGGAAAAGGGGGGAATCCTGGGATTAACCAGGCCCGCACCACAAGCTCTCTCTGTGCCAGGCCTGGGCTTGAAAGAACAGAACGGTGAAACTCTTATTATTCTGAAACACTCAAGCATAAATCTTGCTGATGACAGACTTTGGCCCAGAGCCTCGGGCAGTGATAGAATTGATGAATACAAAGAGCAATAACCCTTTTCCTGCAAAAAGTATTTCCTACTTCACTCAGCTCAAGTATCCCTTCATCCAGAAACCTTTCCTAATGTCTCCAGGCAACTATGGCATTTGTCACTTTATTTTGAAAAAATTTTTTTATACATTCCATCTCCCAGCTCGGAGGAGTGTCTGCTGAGGTCAGCGACCACGCCTCGCTCACCTGTGTATGTTCAGCAAGCAGCCCAGGGGTGAACGGGAGGTTGATAAATAATTGTTGGACTAAATTCAACTTGGAAAACTATGTGGCACATAGAGAAGTCCAGCCTACATCTGTCCAGTCATGGAATGTCCACTCATGGAATGTGATGACTTCAGAGAGAACACAACCGTCTTTAAAAGTAGTGTAGACCTCCAGACTCCAAATTAAGACAGAAATGGAAAACACTGAAGATCATGGTGGCAAAAATCTACTTTAGCTTAATGCTTTCCACCTGACAGGCTGTGGGGAAGGAAACTTTTCATTCATTATTTCCATTAATCTTCCCAACGGCCTTGAAGGAGGGTGTTTAAAAAAATGTTTATTCAGTTATTTTGAGAGAGAAAGAGAGATAATCTCAAGCAGGCTCCATGCTGTCAGCACAGACCTGACGTGGGGCCTGACCCTGCAGACTCTGAGATCATGACCTGAGTCGAAATCAAGTGGCAGATGCTTAACCGACTGAGCCACCCAGGCACCCCTGAAGGGAGGCATTTGTAAGCCTACTAGAAGGGAACCAGAATTGAAGTTCTGTGTCTAAGCCTTCACAGCACAGAAGGAGCAGACCTGGAAATTCAAACCCAGACCAGTCTGTCTCCAAAATAACTTACTCCCTACAGTTGAAGACAACGCAGGCGATATTTGACAATAAGAGGGGCAGGCAGTGTGGGAGGATGTGAACAGTGGGGGTGGGGGGCTGAGGGGCTGTTATGGTGTAAACCCTGGCAAATACAAGGGACATTTCTTTTCTAGAAACAGTAGAAAAAGAAGAATGATGGGGCATATATTGGGGTGTGTGCTAGGCTGAATAATAATCCCCCAAAGATGTCCACATTGTACCCCTGGAACCTGTGAATATATGACGTGGCAAAAGGGACTTTGCAGATGTGTTAAGGATCCAGAGGTGGAAAATTATCCTGATTACCTGGGTGCTCAGTGTAATCAGCTAGGACCCTTATAAGAAGAATGCATGGCGTCAGAGTCAGAGAAGGAGACAACAGAAGCAGAGAAGCAAATTCTCCCCTTGAGTCTCCAGAAGAAACACCGCCCTTCCAACACCTTGATTTCAGCCCAGACACTGATTCTGGACTTCTGACTTCCTGAACTGTGAGTAGTTATACTTGGGTCATTTTAAGCCATGCAGCTTGTGGTAGTTTGGTACAGTGGAAAGGAAACGAATGCAGGGCAGAATGTGAAGAGACAGAGATCTTGAAGCAGAGAAAGGATTTCTGAGGTCAGGTTGGTCTGGGGGTGGGGATGGAGGAGGGTGAGGGGCCGAGGCAGTGCCATTAAAGGTGGGCCCAGGATACTGGGAGCACTTGCTCAAATGCACATCCCTAGGCCCCACCTTAGAACTTCACAGTCCAGTTGCTCATGCAGTGACCCTCAATGTTGTCAGAAGAGTGACAATCAAGTATAGCCTACCCGAAGAAATAAATGAAAGCAGATGACATGAGAATATTAATGTGCACTGGCCTTTGGGGAGGGAAACATTCAGACGAGATCTAGAATAAACAGGTTGCTCAACATACCCTACCAGCTGTGATCATGGATGTTAAGAACTCTTTTATGACAAACTTTTTGAATGGTGACCATGTTCCTGTATAGTGTTAGGCACTGCGGACACATGACGGTGAGCAATGCAGGCATGCCCATGCTCTCCTAGGGCCTGCAGTCTAGTGTGAAAAACAGACAAGGCTTAAATAGATATACCATAAATGACAAATGCCATAAAAAGAAAGTCCAGGTGGCTATGAGCCTCTAACTGGAGGACCTCACCTGTCTGGGAAGGGAAGTCAAAGAAGCTTCCCTCAGCAAATGATGCCTGAAGCATCAGTAAGGGTCAACTATGGGAAAGGGGTGTATGCGGGGAATAGGAGAGAATAGCAGAAACGGCAGATGCAAGAGTTCTTAAGCAGAAGGGACCTAGTGGGCTGGAGGTCAGGGGGTAAAGGTGAAATCGACTGAGTTCAGGCTACAGGGAAAGCAGTGCCCAGTGCACAGAATTAAGAATTTTAATCTTCCCCACAGCAATGAGTCACGTGATCAGGTTTGCATTTGGCATTTGGCTGCAGGGTGGAGGGTCAGTTGAACTGGGGGGACGGACAAGCAGACATCAAATAGGAGGCCGTGGCAGTACTTGCCACCACACCCAGAGGGTGCCCAATAAATGTTAACTTCCACCTATAATTCTAGGAGACGGCCATGCTGTTTTGTCTTTTACAGAAAGTGAGATTTTCAGCTCACCCTACACTTCAGCCTGAAAATGAATGAATAAATGAGTTCTGATATTTTTCTCCAAATCTCTGACATCTCAGCACACTGAGGCAGTGTCCATATGCAGGTGGTTCAAATGTGTCCCAACAATTGTGTACACCCAACATGAGAGAGCTTTCCCATCGGTTACGGCTCTGGGAGCAACTTGGGCCTAAGCTTTGACTTTAGAGAAGACAAAGAAGGACTGTCCTCACCCAAACACAATTCTCATCTGTCAGAACAAAGTAAGAAATCAAAGCCACTGCCAGTAAACGTAATTTTAAACAACTGCTGTCAGTAGAATCTGTGGTTTTCTACCACAGTGACAAGGATTCCTAAAAGGCCAGCTAGAGGAAAATAGACCATAGAAGGTAAAAAAAAAAGAGAGACATTGATGCCATCTGCCATATTTTTATGAGCTAATATGACCAGAAAAATATTGATTACTGTAGAAGTTCCCTTAAGTCAGGAGACCTGTTATTAATTTTCATGTCCCATTTACCATAACCTTTTATAGCTTTTTTACAGTAAATCCTCTTTATTTTTGAACTTGAGTATGAAGATAAAAACGAATTAGATTGATCTGAATTGTTATCTACTCTCTCTGGCACCTCCTGGCGCTATGACCTTTATTTCCTTGCCTTTTCTTCCTTCCTTGCTCTCTTGCCTTTATTTCCTTGTCTTTCAAGTGGGAATAGTGAGAGAGTTCTCATGGAAATGGCTGTGTGAGAAGAGATATGAAAGTGGGATAAAGCCATCACCAAGCTGGCACATGTAAGCACTTCCTCAAGGGGTAGCTATCATTAACTGCCAGACATCACTCAAATCTAGACCTGAACCCACTGTCGGATGTGTGTTTTGCCTCACTCTTTGGCTTGTTCTGTTCTCTTGCTGCTCTTGCTGGGTATCAAGGTATCCTCTCTCAGCTCCAACCCCTTAGTTCTTTATTTGGCTTTGTGATGTTGGGGCCTCAATGCTGCAAACCATGGCCCTGCTCTGTAGGGGGCGCTCAAGGGACACAGCAAGGCTGCAGGAGGAGGGGATTTGCCCCTTTCTGCCTGAGTCCTGTTCCCAAGTCCATGCTAGCCACAGTTTGTTCTCACAGGAGCAATCACATCCAGTTTGTAGTTTTTCCAGCACTTACACAAAAGCCTTGCTGCGTCCCTCTCAGAGACCCTAGTATCAGCTGACGAGTGCATCTTCCACAGAGAATCAAGCTGTGGTGAAGCCCCTTCCCCAGGGTCTGAGTTTAATAAAGTCGACCTTTCCCTTTGTTGTTCCAGTTCCAGGAAGCTAGCTGTTTACTGCAACTGCTACCTAATGTGTTGTCTTATGGTTAACAGTTTTGTGTCTAGTTAATAATTCTATATTATTAAACCCTCTCTTTCCAAATAATTGGGGTGGATTATATATCCTGACTCAATCCTGACAGAAACACCCACATCTTTGGATGAACACAAATTCTTACTTTAAATATAATCCAACTTATCAAAAACTTGAACAAATAAAAAAAATAGGCAATCCAAATAAAAAATGAGCAAGAGATATGAACATGTACTTCACAAAAGATATATGAGTGCCCTACAAACATGAGAATATGTTCAACCTCCTTAGTAATGTAAGGAAATCCAAGTTAAAGCTCTAATGAAATATTTACTAGACCGATTATATTAAATATACTGAAAATACCAAACAATGATGAGAATGTGTAGCCATGGGAACCCTCTGGTACTACAAGTATGAGTTTAAATTGATTACCAGACACTTCGGATAACTGTTTGGAGGTATTAATATAAAGGTCACCATAAATATACCCTATGACTCAGCAATTACAATTCTAGGTATATTTCCAGCAGAAATGCATGTAAAAGAATGTCCATAGAAGCAGTTTATGTAATAATTCCAATCTGGAAGCAACACAAATATCCTCTAGCAATAGAATGGATACAAAACAAAAAACAAAAAGCTGAAGTGTATTTACAGTAACAAAAATGGACAAGTTCTAACTACACCAGAACATGGATAATTCCTATAAAAACTATTGTTGAATAGAGGAGGCTAGATAGGGGGCACCTGGGTGGCTCAGTCTGTTGAGCGTCAGACTTCAGCTCAGGTCATGGTCTCACGGTTCCTGATTTCAAGACCTGCATCGGGCTCTCTGCTGTCAGCATGGGCCACATCAGATCCTTTGTTCCCCTCTCTGCCCCTCCCTTGCTTGCTCTCTCTCTCTCAAAAATAAATACATGTTAAAAAATAAAAGAAACCAGAAACAAAGCAATAAACATAATGTGATTTTTATCGATATATAGTTCAAAAACCGACAACATCAAACTGGTGTGGGAAGTCAGCACAGTTTTCATCCTCGGGGTGGATGTAAGGGGTACTGATTGGGGAGGAGGACAAGTAAAGTTTCTGTGCCAATCTTGTTCTATTTCTTGACCTGGATGATGGCTTCATGGATGTAATTACTCCATTCATTGTATGGTAATTCACTGAGCTGTGCTTTGTGACTGATGTACCTGTGCTGTACTTCAGAAGGGAGATTTAACACCTGAAGTTTCCCATCTTCATTGGGCATTTATTTTGAAAAATCGCCAGCCCCTCCCTCACTTTACCTTCTTCTTCAGAACATTATCTCTCTCTTCATTTTCTTGCAATTTCCCGTGGATCCAACCACAAAACATAGTTGGTTTGCATTTGGTTGACCCTGATGGTTATGGTGCCAAATACTGACTACTAGGAAAACAACTCATTTAAGGGAGACTTTTGCTTGGTTTTGAGTCTCTGGGACAGAGTACACTGTCTGACTTGAGCAAGTGCTCAGTAAATGTCTGCTGAATGAATGCTAGGGGATCTTTGCCCAGAATGTCTTATTACTATTCTCATGACTCTACTACAGTACCTTGCATGGAGAAGACTCTAAAACATATTTACTGACTGTATAAAAATGAATTCTGAAAGCATGATTATAGTTTAAACTACATGATGCCTCACTGGAAAATTAACCTCGAATCGTTCTGAATTATTCAGTGAAATGTTAACAGTTTCCTAGGGAATGTACATCACCATCCAAAGATATTTTCTGCCTTGTTGCTTTTTTTTCCTGCCAAAGTTTTTAGACACTCAAGAAACTCTTATTTAACTTTCTATTTTGTGCAAGTTGTGAGTTGGTATTACAGAGCTAGCATGCTATGACAGAAATAGTAGTGGCTAGTCCTGCTCAACCATAGGCCAGCTGATTGATTGTGTTAAAAATTTGAACTATGCTTAGGTTTTGGCCACTCATGTTTAGTATGAAAATGTTGGGGGGCACCTGGGTGGCTCAGTGGGTTAAGCATCTGACTCTAGATTTCAGCTCAGGTCATGGTCATGGGATTGAGCCTCACATTAGGCTCTTCATTGAGCATGGAACCTGCTTGAGATCCTCTCTCTCTCTCTCTCTCTCTTCTCTTCTCCCACTCATGCCCACTCTTTCTCTCTCTCTCTCAAACAACAACTACAGCAACAACAATAACTAAATTGAAAATGTTGGAATTGTTAAGGATAGCAAATATGTGCCATACTAATGATTATTCTCTCTTGTCCATGGGACACATTTATAATCAATCATATTATACTTGTCTACTGAGCCCATAACTAACCTTAGCATGGCACATCACACCCATACCGTATTAACTGTAGTTGGAAACTATACAAAACCTAGTTGTCAACTCTCATCAAGATGACATAAAAAGTCCCTTTCAATTCTGAAGTTCTATGGTCCTATGATCTATAAAAAGTAATATTCTCTGCAATGACTCTAAGGCACTGCATAATTCTAAAGTGCATTCAGAACTATCAGAGAAAGATTACATTTTATTATTCACAGTTTCAAAGTTAGGAGTATTTTATTGCGTTATCAATCTTTCAAATGGATAATCCATGTAGAGTGCTCATTTAACACAACTCTTCTTACCTATGAATTTCTAGGATGGGATTTGAAATTGGCACAGGGACACATATCAAGTATCCCAGTAGAATGAAGATATCCCAAGTCTGAAATCCTACTGTCCCATAAGTGTTAACAGTAAAATGAATTTTCCTAGAACAGTAGCACTTGACAGGTAACTATTCTGTCTGCTTCTTCATTCAGAGAGTGAATTAGAGAAATCAAGAATAAAGATGTCATTGCCCTAACAAAGCATGAGGTTTGAAGTACCAGAATTATGTTGTCAAATTAGGTTTATTATCAAATGTGAGTTCATCTAATGGCTCTGGATGGACATCTTTATCTAATGTTAAATATATTAAGTGGAATGTCTGGGTAATCACTGATAGCCTGTTAACACAGTAGTACTTGGTAGAGGAAGGAAGAGTGAAGTCTGATTTTCCCAAACACTGTGGTGATTACAGTATCTGATCTCTGGTGAACGGTGCTTCCCATTCCAATCTCTGAAGTTGTGACCTCAGCCTACAGCTGAAATCCTTTACATTTTCACCAAAAAGTTAGGATTACAAGCCCATTTTTTTCTTCTCTATCAGAGCTCATGAATTCAGAACTCAGGAGGTACACTGTGCAGAGTGACAGGCACATGGTAGTAGGTGGGGCTGAGATTGAACACCCCTTTCATGATGCTTTGAGGGTCCTCACAGTAAAGCATTGTCTAAGTGTCACTGAGCAAGAAGGGATGAGCAAGTGCCTGGTTGTTGACAAATGGGGCTGATATCCTGGTTCTGCAGCTCAGATGCATCCCTCAACCTCTTGGGCCTGTTCCTGTTTGTATAATTCTGGGGATAAATGAGGTGCTTGTAAGGATTCTCCCACTTTTAACATTCGAGATGGTGCTCATTAATGTTTGCGGTGGAATCAAACCAGTGTTCATATGAAAGTTATGCAGATAATCTAAGTTAAGGTGGATTGCAGACCACTCTAGAGATTCTTATTATTTTGAGATGTGTGTGCCTATTTCTAGCCAGCAGGAGTTGAGAGCTTGTGTGTCAGTTCTTATATATGCCAGCTGTCTCCTCCTTCACCTGCCTGCCTCCTTAAATCATAATCAACTTCCTGGTTGGAGTAAGCAAAACTTCAAAATTTGATGTGCCAGGTGACTTGTAAGATAGGCTCATGTAGTGCAGATTCTAGGATATTGTGATGTAAGTTTACTTTGCAATCCTGCATTCCTTTCAAACTGCTATAGCAGAAAGACTACTTCAGGCATATTATACTTCAGTTTGGGGACAGTTCTGGATCTTTGAGTCTCAGTTTGGTTGTCTGTGAAATGGAAGAGGAGGCCTGGGAGATTGCCATGGTCTCCTTCTATTTTATACTTTTACATGTATCCAAATGCTACTTTTATTTTTTATTTTTATTTTTTGGACGTTTATCCACTTTTGAGAGAAAGAGAGAGAGAGCGTGAGCGGGGATAGAGAGAGGAGACACAAAATCTGAAGCAGGGTCCAGGCTCTAAGCTGTCAGCACAGAGCCGTAAGTGAGGTTTGAACTCATGAACCAGAAGATCATGACCTGAGTTGAAGTTGGATGCTTAACCGACTGAGTCACCCAGGCACCCCTCCAAATGCTACTTTTAGTCTCCAAGCTTCTCAGAACCAGACTACCTTTCTGATCAAGAGCTGCATGAGACAGGCTACTTGCTTCAGAAAGCCCTTTTATTATTTACACTGGGCATGCCCAGTGCAACTGGCTTACCCCCAGTGGCATTTGTTACAAGTTATCAATTCTGTTTTTAGAGCATCCTGTGAGTGGTCTTTCTAGGGTGTGGAAAAATTAGTTTGGCTAAATATATCTGACTGAATGTATGTGTATTTATACATACTACATATTCACTTTTCAAAGGGATTGTTTGGAGATCAGTGTCAAAAAGTCTAAATCTGAGGATTCTTAAACTGGAGTTGCTAAGAATATCAAATATGTGTTCAGTCTGAGCCCAAGGCTAAATGACCCTCCTCGATTCGCTTATAGGAGGCCAATGGGCTGTACAAAGTGCCAGACTTCTGAATGTTACTTGTATTATTAGGGCATATTTGTTTCCTACTGCTGCCATAATAAATTACTACACATTTGGCAGACTGAACAGGACAAATTTATTATCTTACAGCTCAAGTCAGAAGCCGAACTCAGGTCTGACTGGGCTGAAATCAAGGTGTTGGCAGGGCTCCTTTTCAGAAACTCTGGAGAGGAACCTATTACCTTGCCTTGTCCAGCTTCTAGAGGCTGTACACAGTCCTTGGATCATACCCCCATCCTCCCTCTTCAAAGCCACCAATGTCCTCCCTGACCCCTCTTCCAAGGTCACATCTCTCTCTAATCACAGCCAGGAAAGGTTCTCTGATTTTGAAGACTTGTGATTATAATGTGTGTACCTGAATGATCCAGGATGGTCTCCCTTTCTCAAGTCATTGACCTAATCACACTTGCAAAGTCCCTTTTTCCATGTCAGACAGCATATTCACAGGTACAGGGATTAAAACATGAACATCTTGGGGGGAGCCATTATTCTGCTTCCCACAATATAATCAATGGAGGCCTTTAAGAAAGTCTATTATTTTGCACCCAAGGAAGAGGAATGTGAGGAATTTCAAAGCCACAAAGCGATATGAAATACTATGTACAGCCCAAAGGGCACTAAAGACCATCTGGTTAAATGTCTCACTTTACAGATGAGAAAACTAGGGCCCAGGCAGTTCAAGGTCACAAGGTCTGATTAGCAGAGAAGATACATGTGGAATCCTGCTCTCCTGGCTCATAGCCACTCCCTATGGCCCTTGGATCACATTCTCACTGCAAAGAAGCATTTTGTTTTTATAAAACCACTGATTGGTGGTGGGGGCGGGGGTCCTCTTTGTTCCACTTGGAAGAACATTTTTGAATGAGAACAGAAGTTTGTTAAAAGGTTCTTAATGAAATGTCAAGACAGTTTGCCATTTTGCAAAAAATATCACTTTTAATCCCAAGTGACGAAATTATTCTGTTGCCAAAGGGAGATGGTATTTAAATAAAGGTCTCACAAAATCAGGGCAAACGCAACATACAATATATTAGAAATTTAAGGATAAATTCAAAGAATCTTTGGACCTTGGAAATTTGACTCTTGATTACTCTGACTTCCTAGATCTACATATCAATCTATCATTCCATCCATCATTCCACCCATCCACTGTCCCAGCCTACATGTTACTCATTATAACCAACCACGTGCCAGGAGCGCTTGGAATACAGCGGTGAAGAAAAAACTGTCCCCACACATCCAGGGCTGAAAGTAGTAATTTGAGGGGTCCCCAAGTGTGTTGTATGCCTCACCTGATAACCAGATTCCTGGCTTCTGCACATCTGTGGAAGTAGAAGGGGCTGAGCCTAGGACTCTGCATTTTAGCAAGTTTCTCAGGTGATTTCAATACACATTAAATTTTGATTCCTACTGAAGTAAATGAAAGCAATTCAGCTGGTAGAGTCCCACATCCATACTCTCTCCAAGGTTTACTGTGATCTCTGGTGAGGGTTGGGGGTGGGGGTAGGGGAAGGAGGAAGAGCCAACCAGAACACATCCCCTTCCCCAGATATGTCTAGGATGTTGATCTACTATGATCATTAATTCATCTGCACCCCATTTTCCTTTAGGAGGTTCATGAACTTTCAATAAAGTGAATCATGCCCCCTGATAAACTTTTGGGAGTGCACAAGATTGCTCTCTACATTGAATGAAGAGAAGTGAACACAAAATCTACACAGTGTCACATTCAAAGCCATGTGCAATTCAGTTTTCTACCTTTCCACCATTTATTCTGCTGGTGTTCAAATAGCTTTTGCCCATGATAAGAATATGTTTGGAAAACACTTGGCATTTGTCAGAAGTCAAACTACATATGTGGTACTAGGATTTAAAATGAATGCTTGATGTGACATGACTAAGTTCATATCCAAGAAGGCAGAGCCCTGGCACTTTGCTTCCAAGTTATGATGCTACCAATATTGGGGCTGAAATCAATTATTTACATGCCACTTGATGAGCCAGTGAAATCTGGAAAACATCAAGATGTGAATTTTCCAGCTGTTCTTTGAGTTGATTGTTGATTCTGAAAGGCACCAGTTTACTGCTAAGATCCCAGCCTAAATAAGAGGGCTTTTCATTACTAATGAGCTATCACTGAAAAAAGGATGCATTCTAGAAGTTTTACTCTTGGCAGTGTGGCCCCAAACATTGCAGCTTTTGAAAGTACCAGGGATGTATATTTGAACCAGAGTGACAGAATTCCTTGAAAAATGGTAGTTCACTTCAGTCAGAGGGATTTTTCAAATTTCTATGTGTTCATATAGATACTTTTCTATTGGGCTTTATTTTATTTATTAAGTATTTTTAATTCATTGAAACTTACTTGACACATATTTATTCAGTGTCTATTACCTGACAGGAATAATACGAAGCATTGGGCATACAAGGGTGAAAAACACAAAGGCAATTCCTAAGCTCATGAAATTTACTACGTCCTAAGAATGATTCTGGAGGAGGGGCACCTGGGTGGCTCATTGGGTTAAGTGTCCCACTCTTGATTTCCGCTGAGGTCGTGATCTCACAGTTTCTTAAATTTTTGTTTTTTTATGATGATCTCACAGTTTCTTAGAACAAAACCCACATCCGGCTCTGCATTGACAGCTGACAGCACAGAGCCTGCTTGGGATTCTCTCTCTTGCTCTGCTCCTTCCTCCCCAACCCCCTGAATAAGAAAACTTAAAAAAAAAAAGTCATTCTGGAGGAGAAAAGCAAATAAAATAATAATAAAATGTAATAAATAATCGGAAGGAAATACAAGAGGCAGCAGTAGAGAAGGAGGGGCACCTACTTTTATAACGGTAATTGCTGACCTAATTCTCAAGCTTTTTGTGTAAGATTCGGGTAAAGGGTTTTGTATCTATTAACTTTTTAATTGTCCTTCATTTCACAACAGATATTTTATAACAAGTACCTAATTAATGTATACTTCCCATTCTAGTTTATACTCATGGGTTCATAGTTAATATTTTATTTAATGACTGAAGGTAATGAGAAATCATGATGTTGCTATTTTTCAAATGTGGTGTTCATTTTTCACAGTGAAATTTAAGCCTGGTGCACAAATATGTATCTGCCACAAGATGGCGTGGTTGATATTTACAGAGGATCCCTTGCAGGGAGGGCATTACACCTTTGGAGAACTGCTCACACAGACACAAACACACTTTCCTTCTACTTAGTGAATAGGGGGATGAAGGCAGATGACAAAAGAAACACGTTAAAAAATGTTCAACTATTTTTTTTAAATGGAAAAATCTTCCCTTAAACTTGTCTCTGAAAACTAAAGCTGACTGGGTTTGCAGCCCCTCTTAGGTGGTCTGACTCTATATACTGATGCCAATTATTTGAATTCATCAATTCTCAAAATGTATTTACTACTAGTATAACCTCATTTCTTCTCACCAAGACAAAGAAAGAAAGAGAGAGAGAGAGAGAGAGAGACAGAGAGAGAGAGACAAAGAAAGAGAGAAAGAAAGAAAGAAAGAAAGAAAGAAAGAAAGAAAGAAAGAAAACGAATGGAAGGAAAAAAGAGAAAATACCCCCTTGATTATTTTAAGACCTTCACTTTTTTTGGTGCATTCTTCTTGTGTGTCAGACCATCATGACAAATTTCTATAACTTTCTACTTATTCATCACCACCCCTCTCCTTGCCCTTCCTGCAATGTATCTCTGTACAGTTTCCTGTTTAAATCATCACCATTTTCATCTTTTGGAAATCTCTGTTCTCCATACTTCAGCTGGTTCTCTGCTGGTGAACACTTTGCTTGTATATTTTCATTTCTGTAAATAAACTTCAAGAACTTCTTAGATTAGCTTTATAATTTAGCACTTGGGTTTCACATTTTTCTTCATAATTTTTTTGAGGAGGGAGGGGCAGAGAGAGAGGGAGAGAGAGAATTTTAAGCAGGCTCCATGGCCAGCATGGAGCCTGACACGGGTGTCAATCTCACGACTGTGAGATCATGATAATGGGACCATGACCTGAACCAACATCTAGAGTCAGTTGGACACTTAACGTTCTGAGCCTCCTAGCCATCCCTCACATTTCTCTTCAAATCACCCCTTTCCCATGGCCCTCTCCCTTGTATGTACAACCCCTCCTCACCCCCTCAACCATCCTCACCTTAGCCACTGGCTTTGTAAAACTCATCTACCCTGATGATCTTATTTTCTAAAATTTTCACCTTTGCCTTCAACAGATTTTCTTTTCTATGCAACTGCAAAGATTTCTCATGCCTACTCTTGTTCTGGACACACCTCAGATAAATCTCAATTTCATTCTGCCCTGGCATTCAAGCCAGTAACCTGATCCTCACATTTTCCTAACTGATTCTCCTCACAGTGTGGAACCTTAATGAAAATGAGAATAGGTCACATTCACCTTGCTTTAGTCAAGTTTCTTTTCTTTTCTTTTCTTTTCTTTTCTTTTCTTTTCTTTTCTTTTCTTTTCTTTTCTTTTCTTTCTTTTCTTTTTTTCCTTTTTTTTTTTTTTTTTGTGAAAATTGCTCATACTTTTTACTTGGCTTATTGGAGTCTACCTTACTGGCATGAAATCAGGAATCTGGGCAGCTAGATCTGACTGCTACACATGTGACCTTGTGCATGACCTTTTTGGGCCTCAGAGTCCTCTGTAAAATGAGGGCCTTGGAAACAGAGATCTCTTAGAGATCTTAGAGATCTCTTCTATCTCTAACATTTTTTTTTTAATTCTGCAAATGGTGGCTTCACACTTCACCCAAATT
The DNA here is from genome assembly GCF_028749965.1 of Puma concolor. Classification (NCBI taxonomy): domain Eukaryota; kingdom Metazoa; phylum Chordata; class Mammalia; order Carnivora; family Felidae; genus Puma; species Puma concolor. The sequence goes on along the minus strand of NC_141668.1, from coordinate 125,854,088 downwards.
TCTCTGACATAGTGTTTACTGACCCTTAATTAATATATGCAAGGCTGTCTTGGCAGAGGAAGGGGAGGATGGGGTAGGGGGACGATAAAAAGGAAAGTAGGGGGAACAGAGGAGGGGGCAAGGCCCGTCACTGCTCTCTCTTCCAAATCATGTCTCCCCTACAAAATTAACCGAGATGTAACAGAAAGAGAATTAAAACCTCACCTACTGAAGAAGACTTACTGGCTTCTGCAGGCCCTCTTAAACCTTTTTTGGAGCAATGAAGGGAACAAATATGACAAATACGTAATAATAATAAAACTTCCAGAAATTTAACCTTCAAAGAACTTACAGGAACTTCTCCTTGAAAAAGAATAAATGAAAGACCAGTCACTTGCGAAAGCATAAACAGGATAGCCATCCTTGATTCCTCACAATGTTTCCTAGGCTACTTATTCTCAAACTTCAGCGGTCCGTCGGTATCATCTTGCAGGCTTGCTAAAACCGATTGCCAAGCCCTACCTCCCTACAAGTTTCTGATTCTGCAGGTCTGAGGTGAAGAATGTTCCTTACTGCTAATCCAGAAGCACACTCAGAGAACCAATGCCCCAGAAAAGCAGGTGCCTGACCTCTCAAAGGTGAAATGTTGAAAGCTTTTCCTGTAAGATTAGGAAAAAGACAAGGTTGCCCACTCTCACCACTTTTATTCAATATAGTATTGAAGTCCTAGCCAGGGAAATAAGGCAAGAGAAAGGAAATAAAGGCATCCAAACTGGAAAGGAACAAGTAACACTGTTACTATTTGATGACATGGTATAAAGAAAACCCTAAAGACCATCAAAAAACTGTTATAATTAATAAGTGAACTCAGTAATGTTTCAGGATACAAAATCAAAACACAAAAATCTGTTGTATTTCTCTACACTAATAACAAACCACCAGAAAGAAAAATTAAGAAAACAATCCCATTGTTGAGAGAGAAGAACAAAGCTGGAGGCATCACACTCCCTGATTTCAAACTCTCTTACAACACTATAGTAATCAAAGAAGTATGGTTTTGGCATAAAAATAGATTATGGCATATGGTCATTAATTTATGTCAAAAGGGTCAAGAATATACAATGGGGAAAGGACAGTCTATTCGATAAATGGTGTTGGTAAAACTGGACAGCCACATGCAAAATAATGCAACTAGACCAGTATTTTGCATCATACACCAGCATTATATCAAAACAGATTAAAGGCTTGAACATGAGACCTGAAACAATAAAACTCCTAAAAGCAAATATAGGAAGAAATCTCCTTGACAATAACCTTAATGATGATTTTTTTTTTTAATCTGACACCCAAAGTAAAGGCAACAAAAGCAAAGATAAACAAATGGACTTCATCAGACTGAGAAGACACACAGTGAAATGATCCTACTGAATGGGAGAAATAAAATAAAAAGACAAACCTACTGAATGGGAGAAAATATTTGCAAATCACATATCTAATAAGGTGTTAAGATCCAAAATATATAAAGAACTCATACAACTCAATATACAAAACCCAAACTATTCAATTAAAAAATGGGAAGATTCGAGTAGGCATTTTTTTCTGAGGAAGACGTGCAGATGTCCAACAAGTACGCTGTGCATCATTACTCATCAGGGAAATGAAAATTGAAACCACAATGAGATATCACCTCACACATATCAGAATGACAATTGTCAAAAATGCAAGAAATAACAAGTGTGAGAATGTGGAGAAAAGAGAATTCAAGTGCACTGTTGGTTGGAATATAAAGTATAGCCATTGTGGAAAATAGTATGGAATTTCCTCAAAAAATTAAAAATAGAACTCTAATGTGATCTGGTAATTCCACTTCTGGATTATACAAAAGTATACAAAAAGTAATGAAAAGACTAATTTGAAAAGATACATGTACTACCATGAGCATAATAGCATTATTTATAATAACTAAGACGTGGAAACAACCTACGTGTCCACTGATGGATGGATAATTAAAATGTAGCATACATACACAATGAAATATTATTCAGCAGTAAAAAAAAGAATGAAATCTTCCCTTTTGTGACAACATGGATGGACCTTGATGGCATTACGCTTAAGTGAAGTAAGTCAGAGAAAGATAAATACCATACAATACTTTTGGTATATGGAATCGAAAACAAACACAAAAACAAAAACAATAATCAAGCTCATAGATACAGAAAGCAGATTAGTGATTACCCAACAAGTGGGATGGGGATGAGTGGCAGAAAGGGGTGAAGGGGGTCAAAGGATTAAAAAAAATTAGAGCATATGGGACTTGGAAATTATTTAATCCAACCCTTAATTCTGCAGATGAGGAACATCAAGTTCCCCATTATTAGCATATTTGTGTGTGTGTGTGTGTGTGTGTGTGTGTGTACCCAAAAAACTCTAGGTATTTTTCTATAGTCTTCTGGCATTAAACACTGGAGAAGAAGGCTCATAGACATCATGTGTTGGTGTTTTCCTATTGATTTTCTCTGGAATGGGGTAAAACCTATCCATCTACAGACTCAGTAACATGCCCTATCCCTGGTCCTTCTTCAGGAGGATTTATTTTTTTCCAGTTAAGTCTTTACCACTTTCCTCTAAATGCCCTGCTTCCCTCTACAGGAATACCTAGTTGAGATGTTCTCCCCTTGTCCTCCATGTGTTCAACCTCCTGATGGCCTCTCATCACTTTGCCCTTTTTGTGTTCCTTCTTCGTTCTAGAAAGGTTCTTAGGTTGGTCTGCACAAGGCCGGTTCTACCATGAGCTTCCACTACAGGGCTAGTCCCCTTTCCATTGCCAGCTTGCTATCTTTGCATCTGTCCTGTAGTCTTATTACGTCAGTCTGTTTTTTCCATGAGACTTCTCAGATCACAGAGACTCTTCCTGCATCCTTTCAAAGATGCCCAGTGTTGTTCTTCTGCTTCTTAGAACTGATCATTTTCAGAAGTATGCTTGTATTCAACAGAATGTCTGTGTTTTGATTTTGTCACATTTGTTTTTGTTTTTATCCTTTGTTCACTCTGGAATGTGGGGAAATCGAGTCACATTGTCACGCTGTAGGCCCTGTTTACTGTCTGCCCATGTGTTGGTAGGTTCTCCTTTTTAGATCTGCTAGAGAACATGTGAAGGTGTACAGATAAGAGAAGGTACACAGCCCTGAAATCAACTTCCAGAATGTAACAGAAACCTAAATTCTGTGATTCTGCCCCTACGGTTTTTCTATCATTCTGAATTGATGAATACATAGGATCTATAGTCCCATTATAAACTGTATATATTTTCTTTTATTATTTTTGTCATGAAGAGTTCTTAAGCACAATGAATTAGTCAGCATTCCTTGACTGTCTTTGTACCAGGTGCTGATGTGAATGCTTCATGTATGTTAACTATTTAAATTCTTGCAATAACCCTGAGAATTAGGCACTATTGTCCTTACTTTAGAGAACAGATTGAAGCACAGAGAAGTTAAGGAATTTGCCCAAAGTTGCAAAGGCAATAAATGATTGGAGCAGGTTTCGTATCCAAGCGGACTCAAATACTCTGTCACGCTGTGAAGTAATAAGAAATACATATATTGGTCTCTGCTACAGTTCCTGACATGGAGCTCCTAAAACCCTTGCAATTTCCTGAGTGATCAGAGTGTCTTTTCTTCTAATCAGGCAAATCCTGGTGGGTTCCTAGATGGGGGCTAGCCACTGGAAAGACCAGCCCATAATAAGAAGCTTTGAACTTTCAGCTCCAACCCCTATTCTCTGGACAGGTGAGAAGGGCTGGAAACTGAGTTTTTACATTGATTATGCCCAAGTGATGAAGCCTTATACATCCCCAAAGTATGGGATTTGGAGAGCGTCTTAGTTGATAAGCACACCCATGTGCCAGAAGGGTGCCCCACCCCACCTCCACAGAGACAGAAGCTCCTGCACTCAGACTCTTTAAGACACATGTATCTCTCCAACTGGCTGTTTATTCCTAGCCTTCATTATATCCTTTATAATAAAGCAGTAAACGTAAATGTTTATATGAGTTCTGTGAGCCATTCTAGCAAATTACTAAACTCAAGAAAAGGGGGTTGTGGGAACCTCAAATTGTGGCTGGTTGGTCAGAAATACAGGTGACAACCTGGGACTTAGGAGTAGCATGTGAAAGTGGTGGCAGTCTGGTAGGACTGAGGTCTACCTCAGTAGGCTCAGAGGCCTACCTCTGGTAGGCTCTGGGGTCTTCCTAACTTTAGGTAGAAAGTATTAGACCTGAACTAAACTGTAGGACACCCAGCTGGTGTCAGAGAATTGGTTGGTTTGGGGAAAAACTGACACATCAGGCCACAGAAATTCCTATGTGAGTAGTAGAGAAAAAAACACAACAGTTTTTCTATGTACATTGTCTCTCATTTCTATCTCATTTTAATAGATGTGGGAAAATTCACTCATTTTGTAGAAGCAGGGAAAAGCTGGCATGAGAATGAACTTGGAGTCTATCACTCCTCTCACCATACCAGGCATTTTGTGGTATGTGTTTTCATAAAGACATGCCTACCTTCTGCTCACTGGGTGAATGTGTAAGCCCACCTGCCCCCAACACCATTCAGCAAATGTCTGATTTACAGAATTTACAGAATTAGATGTACTGAATGTATGTTTTCAAAATCATTCAGTATTACATTCCCATCAATAGTGCACTGAGGAGGAAATGCATTTGTTTATGTTCAGTTCTTCTTAAATTATGCTTGTTTTAAGGACCAATGAGTAAAAAATTTGTAATAAATTTTTCATTCTTCATAGTTCATGAAGCACACATAATTATACTCTGTAACAACAGAGAGCTTGAGGATTTCCCCTGCACCATTTTCAGGGCAAGGCTTTGCAATATAAGCTGGAGTCTCATCGAGACAAATCATGATTATCTAAGCTCCAGGATGCGATATTAAAAAAACTATAAAACCAAATATCTGCAGTCAAAGATACTCTTCCACCAAGTGGGAAATAAATCTCTCAAATTAGACTCCATGGCCTTCATTTTCTCTTTTCTTCCTGTACCACCTTTTGCTGAGTGTCCTAAAGTTCTGTGATATCCAATATGGTAGCCACTAGCCAAGTGTGGCTATTTAAGTCTAAGTTACTTAAAATCAAATACAATGAAACGTTCAGGTCCTCAGTAGCACTAGCTGCATTTGATGTGCTCAATAGTCATATGGGGCTGGTAGTGGCCATAATGGTCAGTGCAGACAGAATATTTTCACCACCTCATTAAGTCTGCTGGACAGAGCTGCCTGTGTTGTTTCTCTACGCTAGCAGGGGCAAACCAGTCATGGACAATGGGAAAGATTTCTATTTATTTTTTTTTTATAATTTAGGATGCAGAGTTCTAAATATATCTGTCAAGTCCATCTGATCCAATGTATCATTCAGGGCCCTTGTTTCTTTATTGACCGTGTGTCTAGATGATCTATCCATTTCTGTAAGTGGGGTGTTAAAGTCCCCTGCAATTACCACATTCTTATCAATAAGGTTGCTTATGTTTATGAGTAATTGTTTTATATATTTGGGGGCTCCGGTATTCGGCGCATAGACATTTATAATTGTTAGCTCTTCCTGATGGATAGACCCTGTAGTTATTATATAATGCCCTTCTTCATCTCTTGTTACAGCCTTTAATTTAAAGTCTAGTTTGTCTGATATAAGTATGGCTACTCCAGCTTTCTTTTGGCTTCCAGTAGCATGATAAATAGTTCTCCATCCCCTCACTCTCTAATTTTTTTTTACAATTTGATCCCAAAAGTTTTAGGACTAGAAGAAACACTGGAGTTTACATGGTTCCTTCATGGTGATGTTAGCAATAGTTTACAGCTTCATAGAATTTGGGAGTGTAGTTGCTCAATAAATGTTTGCTGAGTGAATGAATGATTGACAGTTCATGGTGAGCTAATTTACATAGTGTCTCACTTGATCTTTACCACAATTCTGGTAGGCTGGGCTAATTCCATTTTAAAGATGAAGAAACTTAGGATTATACAATTTAGCCAATATCAAACTAGCAAAATTAAGAGATTAATTTAAGACCATGTTTTTTAATCTAAATTTAGCAAAAGAGTTGAGGCACAGAACAGAGAGGTTCTGTTACATTTTTAAGAACACATAGCAGTGGGTAGTAGATCTAGAACTAGAACCCAGGGCTCCTGAAGCTGAACCCACTGTTTTTCTACTTCACCATGACATCACATTTAACTTTAGAACATACTTCTTCTTTCTCTAGAAAAATCCCCTTTACCATCTTCTTTGATGTTAAATTTGTGTCTTTGGGAATTATGTTCTAGAAACTGTCTTCAAACTACTGGTACTGTACTAACAATAATATTTATAATGAAATCTTGCTATACACTGAGCTCTAATATCAAGACTTAACATTGATAATTTTGTTTAATTCTTCTCAGCGTCCTTTGAGGTCAATTCTATTATCGTCTTGTTTTGAGGCTGGGAAAACTGACGCATGGAGGTTTGGGTGATTTATTCACAATTAATGACCCAAACTCCTGTGGTCTGACTCCAGAGCCTAAAGGAGGGAATCCCATGAGACTGGATGAAGAGAAATAACTCCACAGGGAAGCTGGAGTTTCCTAGAAGGGAATTTCTAAGAAACATACAAAAGGAACCCTCTAGAAAAAAAATGCCCCCAAGAGAAAGAGACAGTTTTGAACAACCTCCAAGTGTGCACGGTCCTGATGCTAAATTATGGCAGCACCAGCCACATGAGAATATGAGTTTTTCACCTGCCTGCCACCCTCTTGTCCTGTGCATAGAAGAATAAATCAGCTAATGAATACTGGGAAACTAAGAAGTAGTCCACAGGGCTCCCCTCCATCTTCACGGGGTTCAGAAAAACCAAAAGGCTCAAAGCAGAACCAGGCTGGGGGCTGAGAAACTTTGCTATCAGGTAGAGTTTGGAGTTTTGATTCTTGCACTGGAATGGAGATTTTAATCCCTTGATTTGAAACTTTTTTGAAATGGAGACTAATGGGCAGATTTTATAATTATCTGAGCATGGTCCCTGACAAAGAATTCATCTGAGTGGTAAATTTGAACATATAATGGGGGACAATAAATTTGTCTTCTGCCTGTTATTGATGTCACCTGCATAAGAAAATGGTCACAGAACTGAAGTATGTTACCATCCCGGTTTTAGGCCTTTCTAATTTTATCCAGACCTCAACTCAGCTCTCAGACTAGAGCCTAGGCTATTTTAAAAGCCTGAGAATAAAATCTTTAACAATCTATGCTGTCCAACTTCTCCTAGGAATAATAGTGAGGAAGGGGATTTCTCTCAATGAAAATGCAGGGAACAAACCCATGAGGGCCTGGGCCTGTGGCTAGACCCCCATGAGAAGCTGCTTTGCCAGGTAATGTCCTAATCTGAAAATCAGCCAAATATACAACAGAAAGAAGAAGAGCTCCCCTTCCCTCAGGTATTCTGAGGCTCAGGCCCCTGGGGGGGAAAAAAAAAAAAACTTCATGTTCTAAGTCACTTAGTGCATTTCCATGTCAGCTGAGTACAGGCAAGATATACCGGGCATTAAAAGAGGTAAGTGATATGGAGCAAAGGGAGCTTCTATTTCTGGTGGGAATACAAAATGGGATAGTTACTTTGGAGGACAGTTTGGTGGTTTCTTACAAAACCAAACACACTCATGATCTAGCAATCTTACTCCTTGGTATTTACCCAAATGAGCTGAAAGCTTATGTCCACACCAAAACCTGTGTCAGATGTCGATAGCAGCTTTATTTATAACTGCCATAATTTGGAATAAGCCAAGATATTTTTCAGTAGGTGAATGGATAAATAAACTCAGGTACATCCATACAATGGAATGTTATTCATGGCTAAAAAGAAATAACCTACCAAACCATGAAAAGACACGGGAAACTTCAAATACATATTACTAAGCAAAAGCAGCCAGTCTGAAAAGGCAATATATTTTATGATTCCAACCATATGACATTCTGGAAAAGGCAAAACTATGGAGAGTAAAAAGATCAGTGGTTGCCAGGGATTAATGGGGAGGGAGGAATGAATAGGTGGAACACAGAATTTTTAGGGCAATGAAAATACTCTTCAGGATGTTATAATGATGGATACATGTCATTATGCATTTGCCCAAACCATAGAATGTACATCACCAAGAGTGAGCCATAATGTAACTATGAATTAATGATAGTGTGGATCCACTGATTGTAACAATGTGCCACTCTGGTTCTGCACTTTGATATCGGGTGAGGCTGTGTGAGGGCAGGAATATGCAAACTCTCTACTTCCCGCTCAATTTTGTTGTGACTCTAAAACTGCTCTAAAGAATAAAGTCTATTAAAAAATAAAGGGCCTCTGGGTGGCTCAGTTGGTTGAGAGCCTGACTCTTGATTTTGGCTCAGCTCATGATCCCAGGGATGTAGGATAGAGCCCCATGTTGGGTTGCACACTAACTATGGCCTCTGCCCTTCTCCCCTGCTTGTGTTGCCCCTCTAAAAGAGACAGAGAGAAAGAGAGACAGACAGACAGAGAGGAAAGCACCCAGGATCTTCACTTCTCTTTATCTCTGACTTTCTCTCATTTGGCATCATTTCCAGGGAAGACAGAAATCGGTGATAGCTCTGGCCTGTTGAATGTGTGACTCTGTCCTGAGGATACCAGGAGTCTCTTTCCTACCACTGCACCCTCACAGAGCCAAGGGAGAAAATGAACTAATTACAAAATGTAAAGCAGAGACTGAAAACTGGCAGCCTATAGGCCAAATTCTGCCTGCAGATGTATTTTCTTGGCCAGAAACTTATTTTATTTTTTAATTTAAACTATTCACTAAAATTTAAAGCTGTGTTTCATGTAAAAACTTTTATTTTTGGCTTTCCCTTTAAAATAGTCAGAACCAGCAACAAAGGGCTCAGAATTCCACAAAAACCAGCAACCAAGGGCTCAGAATTCCACAAAGCAGTAGTTGGCTAAAGCTGAGCTGTTTCATTTGTATTACCTGCCTGGTTGCAGAAGCAATGAGAAGCCTGAGACCCTTGTTATAAAGGGCTGCAACTATTTGAACAGTTACTTAGGAGCAGATATGCATTAAAAAAATTTTTTTTAATGTTTGTTTATTTTTGAGAGACAGAGAGAGGGAGAGAGAGTCATGCACAAGTGGGGGAGAGGTAGAGAGGGAGTGGACAGAGGATCTGAAGTGGGCTCTGTGCTGACAGCAGAGAGCCCAATGCGGGGCTCAAACTCATGAACCATGAGATTATGACCTGAGCCAAAGTCGGACACTTACTTGACTGAGCCACCGATTTGCCCTGATATGCATTTTTTTTAAACGATAAAAATCATTTAGGATGTGGAAAGAACAAACTAGGATATTACAGATCTGCCATTCCCTATAGAAAAATTCTGGAATCTTCTAAAAAGTGGAAATTTATAAACATGTCAATATCAGATGAGCTTCTATCAAATAAGGAAAAGTGAATATTCAAGAGGGAACAGAAAGCTGTACTGAGAATGATGGAGCCTGAAACTCCATTTCTAGATTAGCCTTGAGTCATCTGGGTGACCTCAGAAGAGTCAATCATTTCCTAGACTGCAGCTTTACTACTATAATTAGGGACTGGTGTAGCTAATGTTCCCCAAAGAGCATTTCTTGGTACACCAATCCTGAGTCTCTGTGAAAAGACGGTTCCTTTTCCAAATAGTTTGGGAATACTGAATCTTTTACCTGGCTTTGGAAGACAACCCTTGACTACTGCCACATTAAAGAGTGTTCCTATAGGAATAAAACTTGGTTACCTTTGTTTAATCTGGTGCATTGTGTAAATTTACTTGACAAAAGATAGTTTTTATTAGCAGTGTTCAGACTTGCTCTTGTGGCACACATTTTGATGAGTCACAACTATATCGGGATCCATCCAACCTGTGTGTTCCATGGTTTTGTGAAGGGTTTTAAGCACACATTTAGAACTGGAGGGATTTGCATTTCAGGATATTTCTAATTAATTCATTTCACTTTATCCATTTTTTTTTCTTCAGAGAGCACTCTATTTTTCTCCATTGCTAAGATAACTATGCAGCAAATTAGCAATGAGAAGTATATTCTCTGTATTATCTGAATTTGATTTTCCAAGGTCTTCTTTTTCTAGGTATAATACATGTTCATCCCTTCCAAAGTGACCATTATGCTGCTAAAATAGTGAAGTCTGGCAAAAGCAGAGCTGTTGTGGAAACATTAAGAAAACATAATTATCGTAGAACGGCACCACCCAATTTGCATATTGTTGAAATGCATCTTGATGGGAGAAAGAAACAATTTCAGGAAAATATTTTCTGTGTCATGATTTCCATCCTCTTTGTTTCTCTTATCCACGTGGGGCCGATCAGAATGCTTTATTACATAAATTTGAAATAAATCAGGATTAAAAAAAAATCTATTTCCTGTGAACGAGGCAAGCTTAATCCTTTATGGTTCCTCAGGGGTGAATTTGGGAGCCCCTGAAAAATATAGCTCCTTCTGGAGCACTAAAAATTCCTTCAAAGAGCTCATGGAAATGCCATTTCCTTCCAGATGATGTGACACCAACATGCAGGCATGGGGGAGTTAGCCTTTGAGCCAAATGTACCAGATATTAAGCAAACCATTCAGGGTTATACAGATAAACTTAGATTTATATCTTTAAAACAGTCTGAATAGGAACATGTGAATTCTTCATATAGAAGAATTTTTCTTTTCTTTTCCTTTTGTACAAAGGCAGAGGATGGCTGCAGGTATTCTTTTCATTGTTGAACCTCAATTCTTCTTGTGCCCACTCCTAAAGCGCTCGGTGGTGAGGGATTTGGGGCTGACGGCACATGACTGCTTATAGTCCATCAGTTCACCTTTGGCACACCAGGGGAATACTCTGCTTAGCAAGAGACATGGATCTAGCATCTAAAAAGGATTTTGATACTAATAAACTAAAAGCCAAGAGTCTAGACCATTAACATAAAATTTGCTGGGAATGCATATATAGTTTTTTCCTAAAGTTCAAAGAAGTCACAGATACATGGATATGTGGACCAAGGAACTTTGAGTTATCCATATGCTCATTGTGATTAGGCAGGTTCTGAGGTTTTATTAACAAAAGTACAATATTTAACACACATAGGCAGTTTCTGTCCCACAGAAACATGTCTTCTACACTGGTCACTCTGGATAAATACTACTGGTTTTTTCCCAAATGCTTTATTTTCTTAGGAACAGTGGTAAATTGGAGTATGTAGAAGATGCTGATGGGAGAGTGGGAGAAGAATGTTTGGAAATCCTGATAACTTGGAGACTGAGAACTCTCTAAAGGAGACGCTGGGTCTTGATCATTTTTGTATCCCCAAGTAGCTGGGAAGAATTGACACTGTAAAGACCCCTGAAGAGCTTAAAGGAGAAATGACAGATGGCTACAATATGGGATTTTTAAAAGGCTGACTTTCTCTAGGGGAAAGAAATTGGGTTGGTATTTGCAGATTATTGCTATGCGATAATGTAGAATATTATTATGTTTTAATCATAATGCCCAATGTTAGAAGTGAACTCAGACTAGCCTAAAATTTTCCACGCTTTGCCTTCACTCTATTGTCTGTCAAGCACCTGTGCTATTTCTCAAGGCAAAAGGACCTTAAATGGATTTTCATGAGTTGATGTAAATTTACATAATGGTTTTTGTGACTCCCTCCCCACCCCTTCCCATTGCTTCAGCTAAATGTTTCAGAGTATCTCTGTATTTTCTACATTATCTCTCTTCTTCTATCTCCAACAATTCCAACGATAAGCAAAATTTGGATTGAAAATCACAGCAAGCAGAATTAGTCTGGTATTACAAATCTAGGAAAACCGAAGAATGAGATAAAGCCCCCAATCAGACTTTCCTTACAAGGTCCTTTTGCTATGCGGATGGCCATAGTGAACAGGAAAAGTGATTGTAAATATCCTACAATTTCAGCTTAAAAGTATTTGTGAAAGTTTTTCCTCCCCATTTGGGTTTGGATTTGAACTTGGCATGATTTCTACTGCATGGCAATACTATGTGTTAGTAAAGTCTCTCAAGATCCTTCTGTATATTTTCTACCTTATTTTTTAAGTAAACTTAGGTCCAGAAAGGATCACAAGAAAATGGCAGTGGGCAGGTTGGTGCGTATGTGTATGTAGGAGTCCATAGTTGTAACACATAAATCACTGAGGAGGAAGTTAATAGTTCTAGAACTTTTAAACAATTAGAATCATTTAACAATGTCACAGTGGTGACCTTCTAACCCTGGAAATCTTCAAGCAAGGAGCCTGGAAAGCTAGCTGTCTGGGTGAGGAGACTTATCATGAAAGAAAAGGACTCTTGGATGGTTTCTGAGTTTCCTGTTATTTCAAATCACTCACAATGAATCATCAAACAATAAAAACAAAGAAAGTGTAGATTTTCAGTTCTAGCTACTACCCATACAGTGAGGGTTTTAATCCAACGCCAATGTACAACTCCATGATAATATGACCAAGAAAGAAGAAAGGCCTGTACTGCTTTACTGTGGGGACCATTCACCTGTTTGTTACCCTCCAGAGAGCAGGGTTTCCGGCAACAGCCAGCAAAAATGTTGAGACGCAGGATGAGATTCAGTAAACTTCTATGGAGCTTCTACTCTGTGCCAAGGGCTATGTTAGACACTTCAGGAGCTGAAGAGATGAACAGAGTACTTTCGCTCAAAGACATGACAGACAGACATGCAGGAAGCTGAATTATTTCTAATTCTTCCTTCTCTCATTATCCTTTCATGAAGCTAATTTCTGAAATCATGAAGCCAGTCCCCATAGGATAGATGTTCCTCCTCTTTGCTCCTTCCTCTTACATCCTGACTAGTTTAGACTTGTACCTCTGGGCCAAGTGCCTCCTAAATGACCTTCAAATCTCTGAACTTGCCATGTCTAATTCTAACACTGTGCCTTCCCAACTCTGATCATGTTACTTGAAAAACTAACTCTGACTTCCTATGTCTTCCTCAAAGAAGTCCCAAACTCTAAGATGGGCATGCAAGTCTTAAAATTTTCTGCTTCAAATTATTTTCTTTTATTACCTATGGATGCCCGCTGTGATATTATTTGGAAACATGCAATGCATGGCCATCTCCATTTCCTTTCTGACTGTTGGCTCTAAGTGGAGTGTCTTCCTCCCAATCACTAAATATTTACATCTCCCCTTCCTGCATTGTTAGTTCAAACTCCACCTTCTCCATTGAAGGTGACCTCAATGACCTCCTTGTCTTAAGTGATCAACAGCATGTCCTTGTCATTCTCTTATGGCAGTTTCACACTCTAGCTTAAACTATATTTAGTCATATGGAGTAAAATAAAAAGTTGTTTTAACTTAAAATGATGCATTTAGCAAATTATAAAAGAAGAAACATAAATGATATATTCTAAATTTAGATAGAATAGACTATTTTACATGGCATTCCATTCAATGGGTATATCCCCATTGAATGAGCCCAAGGTGGGTGATAAAAATAATTTGCTATTCCTCAATTGGTCCCAACCCCCATAGATTTGCTTTCAGGGCATGCTGTAATATTAACCTGTATCTTTCAACATGAGTGCCACAGTTTACTGAGATGTTCACATAGTAAACTACGACTACACTTGGCTTAGACTGGACCAAATGGACTTCCCAAGACAGACATAGTGATAAGGATCATCAAATTTGATTTAATCTTCCTCTTCCTGGGCTGTCAAGTATTTTCTACAGTACTCCACCAAAGAACTGATGATCTATTCCAACTACTGAAAACAACAGACTATATTAGACTTACTGAACAAGATATGTTGCTCTTCAACATGGCCCACACCTTTTTTTGGGACCTCAGGAAGAATCTGGACTATGGGCATTTTCTGTCTCTCATGCTGGCTTTAGACTCTAGTCTCAGTGCCCTAGGTGACGCCATGATATGTTTTATCCCTCTAACTTAAGTATGACTTTTAAGTTTTAGAACCAGGCTTTTGTCATCTCAGAATGATACCTAATGCACTTTGGGTACTTTTAATAGTGCCTGTTGAAGGAGAAAATGAACAAATCCTGAAATATAAAGATGCTACCATTAGGTATACCCTTTTAGCTTTTGTTTGTTGGTTTGTTTAATTCCAGGATTAACTGCTCCATCCATTCTCTTTCACAAAATCTACTGGGGCATTTGCAAAATGGTTGTTATAAGGGAAGGATCTTAGGTATGGCCACAGAATAGAGTAAGGCTAGCCTCACCCCTCTTCTCCTACTGCATCCTGTGAGTACATCAAGTTATCTTTTTTCCTGAAAATAATGTTTTAATGACAGGGGACTGATACTCATTTTCTTGATAGACAAACAAGGAGCAGACAGGATAAGTGGCAAAATACCTGGTTTAATCAAGGTGGACTCCAATTTGGGCATTACATCTCTTTTCTCTCCTTTAAGATATACAATGCATCATGTAAAACTGGTTCATGTTAACTACTGAGAACAAGGCACAGCTGATGTCTGTTTCCTTGTTTACTAACCTGTAGATCAGCCATTTGTCATTCACATGTACAAAGTGGGTTGTATTGCAAATGAGAGGATATCGCCCAAGCCATATTTCAGTTAAGAATAAGAAATTGTCGGGGCGCCTGGGTGGCGCAGTCGGTTGAGCGTCCGACTTCAGCCAGGTCACGGTCTCGCGGTCCGTGAGTTCGAGCCCCGCCTCAGGCTCTGGGCTGATGGCTCGGAGCCTGGAGCCTGTTTCCGATTCTGTGCCTCCCTCTCTCTCTGCCCCTCCCCCATTCATGCTCTGTCTCTCTCTGTCCCAAAAATAAATAAAAACGTTGGAAAAAAATTTTAAAAAAAAAAAAAAAAAAAAGAATAAGAAATTGTCAACTCATTGAAAATGTGTGAAAATAAATCTACCTGATATATATATTTTTGATCTGTTCCAGTGGGACATGATAAAAATGTCTCTGGGTAAATTTTATTGCTGATGAAAAGCAGAGGATGACAGCCCATGGGGCAGGTTTGCAGAGCACATAGCCCATAGATTATGTCTCCTCTCCACTGCTGAATACCTCTCCTTTTTTTTCCTCCTTAGATCCATCCAGTTGAATCATAAAATGTCAAAGTTGGAAGGGGCTCAATGTATCATTTTCCAGAATTATGACCTGAAACACATGAGCTTTGAAGGATGTTGAACCACCCTAAAACTTTCTTGTGTATATGCATCTTTGGGGTACATTGCTTCTACAAGATTTTTAAAAGGGCCCATGGCCTCCAAAATAATTTTTGAAGTTAGTTGACATTTTATACATAAGGGAAGTAGACCCCCAGTAAAGAGTCTCTTGTTATTCTCTGAAAGTAATAGATCTAGGGCCAGAGCTCAAGGCTCCTGGTTCCTCAGCCAATGAACTTAGTGATTCACCATAACCAATCACCCAGTGTGAATGATGGTTGCTCAGGATAATTCATTTTTCCTATTCTCCTTTTGTAAATAAGACCACAGAGGTAGGCACATTGCTTAGGCTGGGTCAAACATAATTATTACAGCACAGATTGCACCATAGGATAACCAAATTCAATTTAATTTTCTTCTTCTTAGGCATACAGGAAAATTTCATTGTTTTCCAGCCGGCTCTACTGTTAGGTGGAGCCATGTTACTTGGTGGAATAGGGATGAAAATAGTGTTTGCAGTTTCCAACTATGGCCCAAGTATAAAAACATTTCAGAGTAGAAAACATTCTTTATAAATTTCAAGCTTTCTTCCCATGCCACAGGACCTTGGATGCCAGGTATTTAGGTCACGGGTGAGAAGAAGAGAGCCTAGACCCTTGGCTTACCTGATGGAAGAGAGCCCCTGCTAATAACATACTGGTGTTTGTATGATTAGCAATAAAGTGTGATGAGCCAAATCACAAATGTTTGTGAATTAATAGCACAGTGTAGCTTATGCTACCCTTAGGAATGTCTCTGGACTAGGTAATTGGTTCAAGAAGATCACATGACACAAAGATAGCCAAATACAATCTTTGAGTGGCATATCAGGCAGCTTTGCTGCAACAAACATTCTCAGTATCTCGGTGGCAGCTCAAAACAGCAAACATTTACTTTTCATTCATGTTACACATTAGCTTTTGTTGGGTTTGTGCATCTTATGTACCTTTTCATTCTGGGGTCCAGACCAACAGAGCAATCTTCATAAAGGGCATACCTTGACTTGTGACAGAGGAGAAAAGCAAAAGCTCATGGAAAACTGTGATGTCTCCTCAAGTTTACATTCAAATATGTCACACACTGTGCTCCCTTTCCTTACATGGACCAAAGAATGTCACACAGCCAAACTGATGTACACTTGTCCCAGAGTAGGCTTGGCAAATCACATGGCCAAGGGTAGGGAGGTACAGTCTTTTTTATGAGGAAGAGGGGAGAAAATTATTTTGAATAATAATTTATACCTTGGATTGGTGCCTGACTGTGGAGGGAGAGAAACTCTGGGATTAACAATGATGGCTACTAATATTCATGTTTGCTATCTTGTGAAATTGGCTTGTCAACATACTGTTGGAGACATCAAGTCCAATGATCGGAGATGAAGACAAGAAAAAGAATTCCAAGTGCAGGGAGAGAGAGGATTCTATGAACTTAGAGCCTCATTTCCAGTTCTGAGACCCTAGTTCCCATAGCTCATTCCTTGGTTCTAGGAGTTACCTACCCCAGTATCCTTCCCAGCATATGAGCCAACAAGGTACTATCTTCTTTTCACTTTTCCTTTTATTTTCTACAGTTTTTGCCTCAGTTAGCTTTAGAACTTCTGTCACTTATTTTTTATTATGAGAAAATTATAAAATTTTATTAAAATATGGTAAAATACTTAAAATAGTACAGAAATATATGTAACCTTAATGACTGAAATATCCAACTTTCCAAGTATATATACAGATTTAATGTAACTTTGGCCTCAGTTGCTTCATCTTCAAATATTTTGGGGAGCGTCATAAAGAATTTCTTCACTTATGATCAAGAGAACCCTAATAGAATTTACTATATAACACATATTATCATATAATATACATTTTATAGTTTATATTTGCCTTGTGGGATTAGCTGTGTTGGTAGAATCAAATAAGGCTAGGGTCAAATCCACTTAACTTTCTTCTGTTTATATGACCTTGGGCAATTTATATAAGCTTCACGTCTCAGTTTCCCCATCTGTAAAATGGGGCAGCAGTACTCACTTCATATATTTAAGTAAATCTCCTCCTTTCTTAGCTTTTCCCATGTCACAAAATGGCAGCTCCATTTGTCCAGTTGCTGAGGACAAGATCTCTACAGATATGTCTGCCTTCTTTTCTTTCTTTCTCTTATATACATACCACATTCAATCTATTAGCAACTATATCAAGGATTCTACCACCTCTCACCACTTTTACCACCCAAGCCCATGCCATCATCTTTTGCTGACTCTTGCCACCTTCCTACAATAGTGGGAATGAACACTGGGAAACACAAATCACATGATGGTATTCCCCTGCTCAAAGCTCTCCATCTCACTCAGGGAGAACCAAGATTCTAACCCTAATGAGACTGTGCATGACCAGGCCACCTGCTTCCTCCCTGAACTTACCTATACCACTTCATCATCTTCTTCAGTCCACTCCCATATCTACCTTCATGCTACTCCTGAGAAAGTCAGCAATATTCTTGCCTCAGGGCCTTTGTACTTACAGCCCTTCTGCTTATGCTATTCTTCCTGAAGCATTTCTTCCTTCTCTCCTTTTGATCTTTGCTCAAGGGTGACCTCATCAGGGAAGACTTCCCTGACCTCTTTATGTAAAGAATGTTCCTCTCCTCTCCCATTTTCTTTATTTGCTGACTGTGATTTGCTTATTTTTATCAGAACACTGGCAACCACCTGACATGTTATGTATTTAGTTTATTTTGGTAAGTTTTAGGAGAGCAGGGACTGTTTTATTAACTGCTTTACTCCATTTTGGCGGGGGGGGAACATCATAGATGCCTCGTAAATGTCTATTGTGTAAATGAATATGTTGAATCAATACCTTTGATACAGGAATAACTTAAAGCTCAAAATGTCTATAAAATGTGTGGAGCAAGGCCAGGCATATAGAAGATAGAACTGTACTGGGGCACCTGGTTGGCTCAGATAGCTAAGCATCTGACTCCTGATTTTGACTCATGTGGTCATGTCATGGCTCTTGAGTTTGAGCCCCACGTTGGTCTCTATGCTGACAGCACGAAGCCTGCTTGGGATTCCCTCTTTCTTCCTCTCTCTCTGCCCCTCCCCTGCTTGTGTGTGCGTGCGCTCTCTCTCTCTCTCTCTCTCTCTCTCTCTCAAAATAAATAAATAAATAAGCTTAAAAAGAAAAGAAACTGTATCTACTATCTCAAGATATACTGAGCCTTACTTTTGTCCATGATTCTTCAAATAACAGAGGCTGACATGGGAGAATTTAGGGGTAAGGCCCCTTCAGACATTCCTGAAGCCACATGTCATGAACAGCTGTCTCTGTGGTCTATAAGGTCAGCCCTGAGCTCCAGACAGCAGGGTTCTAGGGAGAAGACTCCAGGTGTGACACCATTGTCCCCAGCAATGCCCAGCCATAACTTGCCTTATCAGGACCTCTCCAGCTGTTCGTTTTGACATCAAGTAATGAAGATCTCAGGCAGAGATATCCCTGGAGGAGGATTATTGAATTTTAACCAGATGAATAAAAAGAGAAACCCCTCAAATCTACCCTTTAGAGAAAAGAGGCAGCAGCAGCTGTAGGACACAGGTGAGGGAAGAGAGAGAACTGTGAGCAAGCATCACCATGAGAATTATTTCCATGGATTCTGAAGCTGACTGCAGGTCAGAGGTGATGGTGGAGGGGGTCATCATTTTAGAATCCTTGCACCTCAGAAAGACTTATCCTTCCCCAATATATCCCCTTCAATGCTGTAATTCCAGTGGTCTTAGTTTTAACACATTCTGAGATGTTATCAGAACAGCGTACAGAAATAGCAAGGGGGTGAAGCAGCAACCTCATCAGAGAGTCTATTATATATTCCCTCACACAGAGAGCCTATTACGCGTTCTTTGATGACCACACAGGGATATTGTTTACACAGAGCTGCTTTATTCTAGCAGAGATCCCACTGAAGAGCTGTAGGAGCCATTTACTGGCTGGCAGCAGCAACTGCAGATGGGAAAACAGAGCCACACACCCCTGCTCTGTGTTCTATTCTCTCCCACTCAGCCCTTCATTCCAAGGCCTTCTCTGGGGGGGGCTTCTTCTGGTGGGAGTATTTGTGTTCTCACCTTCCATTTGCCTTTTCTTTCTCTGGCTCCCATTCCTCTCCCCTCATCTCACCTTTTCCTCTCTCTGCCTGTACAGTGCCCAGTTTCCTCTGGATACTGACGTAAAACAAAGATGACTGGGATATGCCTCCTGTCCCCACAGAGCTTGTGGTCAATTGCTGAGTCTGTATATTCCAGGGAAAAGAATAGGAAGCCAGAGAGGCAACATCCAGTAAAGGTGGGGAGTCAGTAGGCTTTATGGGGAGCACCTGAAAGGTGGATACAGACTGGAAGAGATGGAGTGGGAAGAAGCCTCAAGGTGGCCACTGCCAGGGCACAGAGAGAAGTTAAATTTGTCCTTGCAGCAAGCTCGATGTCTGCTATGCCTACCTCATGCCCACAATGGGGCCAAGTCCACAACACAGACTATCTCATTTAATCCTCATTTAAGCCTCTGATGAATGACTTCTTTTACAAATAGAGATGGAGGCTAAAGGAAATTGAATAACCTTACCCAAAGTCACACAGACAGTTAATGGTAGAATTAGAAATTAAATCCAGACCCATAAATAACCCTAGGCTCTACTATTTTCTGAGAGAGTAGTAGGAAATCTGTTTAAAACACAGAAGCAAAGACCAGATGGTGAGGGGTCTAGAATACCAGAAGGAGTTTTAAATTTCCTTGGTAAGTAATGGTTGGGGTTGGGGATGGGTCTTAAAAATGCTGAACAAAGCATTAATAAACTCTCTTATTTAATCTTTGTCTTACCCAGTATAAATAGGCAAATAAATACCAATTAATCTCCCCACCACAGTTAACTATGTCCCATTTCCTTCGAGAGCTGGCAGATCACTCAAGATAAAGGTATTTTTTTTTTTTAATTATAGCTGCTTCATTTCTTTCCATCTGAACGTTTCTTCCAAGTGTCTCTGTTACTGTTTGTTATTGTTATAAAGGCATTTTAGTATAGCTAAAATAAGATTCTAGAAATCCATATTTAATTGATGTTGGCCATTGCAGATTTTGTGGTAGTGGTTTGTTTTCTTTCTAGTGCATTATTTAGTAATGAAGAAACTTTCAGGCTCAGAAATTGTGGGCTAATTATCATTTACATAATTATATGGTAAACACACTCCGGATTGAGATTTTAAATTTTTTCCAAAGAGTCCCCAGGAATTTCATATTCTTTAAAAATTTGCTTATTACTTATTCATTAAGTAGATTTATCCTGAAGTATATAATATCATCTCTCTTGAGTGTAACTTTTATTACCTTTCCTTGAGGTTAATAGACGAAGGTCAGATATAAACATGCCAAAGAGCTTTTAACTCTCTTGTGTGGCCATTATCTGGATGGTTACTGGCTGTATTTTAAAATATTTCACTAGAGTTTTGTTGATTAGGGACTTGACCTTTGATCTCCTCAGAGTAGCCCCCAAAGCAGACTGTTAAGTAAAGGACCAGTCTCTCTGTTGGGAATTGGGACCTGCTATCAACAGTTTCACACATTCTAGAGATTTCTTTACTTGGGAAGAGGAAAAAGGCATTAGTCTGTCCTTATCAAAACAAGCAGGCAAACATTTCCATTTAAGTTTATATCAGCTTGAGATATCATAAGACCTTCTTATGATGAGCATAAAGGAGGAGGAGGGGAGGAAATAAAAAATGAATAAATAAATTCAGGATGATTTTAAAGCAGTAAATACAAGAAAAATACTTGCACTGTTTTGTTCTCTTTTCATGTAAATTTCTGGCAGACCTCAAACTTCTTGGGAAAAGGCAAAGGACTAGGAATAAACAATCTGATAATCATCTATATAGCCACTACTCCAGTATGAAATTTCTTGGTTTTAAGATTTGTGGTGTGCACTTTCAAACGTTGATGAAATATGCCAATGACAGCCTCCCTGGTCTGTGAAGCATATACACACTTTTCATCTGCATTAATTCATGTACTGATTTATACTTTTCATCCCCACAAGAGCACTGGGAGAGTTCATTTTATTTGTCAACTTGACTGGGCCACAGGATGCCCAGATAGCTGGTTAAACAAAACTTGGGGTGTGTCTGTGAGGGTGTTTATGTTTGAGATTAGCATCTGAATTGGTGTACTGAGTAAACCAGATGGCCCTTCCTAGTGTGGGAGGGCATCCTCCAATCTGTTGAGGGCCTGAATAGAACAAAAAGGTGAAAGAAGGTTGAATTAGCTCTGCCAGACTGCTTAAGCTGTAACATTGATCTTCTTGTGCCCTTGGTGCTCCCTTGCTCTCAGGCCTCCAGACCCAGACTGGTGTGTACACCACAGGCTCCACATCTCTCAGGCCTTGGAAATACACCACCAGCCCATGTGAATCTCCAGCTTACAGATGGTACCTCATGGGACTGCTCAGCCTCCATAACTACCTTACAATAAATCCCTTTCTAGAGATATATATCCTAATGATTCTGTTTCTTTGGAGAACCTTAACTGACACACACACTAAATAATGCGGGAACAATGGGCTAAATCAGGGACTGCCAACTCACGTGCCGTGGGGAAAACAAGAGAAGATAGGAAGGCTGCCTCCCATTCTCTGTGAAACATGCAGCCTTCTGTGTCTTTTTCATTTTCCTGTTTTCTCTAGGGACACATACACATGAAATATTTCACCTTAACTTCCCTCTAAGAAAAAGACTAGCACGGATACAACACAACAACTGATAGTTTGTCTTCATAGGACAGCGGGACCTGATAGAACTGCGGCATAGTGTAAAGCGGGTGTTGCGTAAAAAGAGGCTGAATGTTACCAAGCTTTAGCTGGCTGGTGCAGGTGGCAAAGCAGTTCAGCAAGATCTGTTTTGTTTGTCTTTGTTTTAAGACATGCTAGATACCTGTTTTATGTGAACAACCCAATTTTTGAACCTGGCCCCTAATACAAATTTAAAACATCACATAGGTGTGGGGACAAACATGTTTGTAAGCCATTTCTGGTTCATGAATCATGAGTGTGAGAAGACTCCAGTTAATGGGGACACAGGATGCTGAGAAGGGTAGAAGTGAGAAAAAAAAAAAACACAGTAAGAACATGAGAAATGAGAAACTCATCATCCTCAGAACATGAGGAAAATGCATGCATCCACATGGTTTCCTATACCAGGCAGTGAGAACTTGTCAAATCAGGACCGTATTCATTTCAAGGTAGTTAAAAAGATTATCATAATGATATGTTGGTAATTTAAATTAATTGCATAGTGATCCATCACAGATTACACTAAGTGAAAGGGAATACAAAAATAAACACAGAGCTGGAACAGATTTTTAGGAGGAGCAGAGAATGACTAATCAAGAGGAAGTGGTAGATGTGGGATTCATAATTCCTATTCTCTCACCATTTACCAAAAATATGAAGGGGACTTAGAAATATATGGGCAAAAATAGTAATATTTATTGCTCTTCTTTGATCAAATGATTTCAAATTTGGAAGCACCAATGAAGGGTCTTCAAAAGGGTTACTTTTCTTATCTGCAAATTATTTTATTGGCTTAGAGTAATTTTACATTCCATTAAAGTATTTTATATAATTTGTAACCTTGAGACAGGTGACAATCTCACTGAATCTTAATTTCTTTATCTGGACCTGATGGCTTCTGATAGTTGTTCTTTAAACTCTACTATTTTATGAGATTCTCTAACAAGAAGTCATAGCTGTCCAGGGATAAATGGTAGTAGAAAAAGATAATTTAAAATGAATGCTATTAAAATGGGAACCCAAAATTCATAGTACATAAGGAAATGTGTGATTGGAACCTTATCTTGAAAAATTACATCAAAGTTGCAAAATTTTATTCCAAAGTTAATATGTAATTTTTGAATGCAACTTTGCATAAAATGTAAGAATGAGCAGAACTTAAATCAATCATTGATTATTAGGGGACAAGAATAATTTTTTTTTGTATTTTTGGCAGTAGAGAGTGATACAATGTCCTTTCTTTCATGTTTGACTTTCACAGTGTGATAATCAAAAGGGTCACTTCAGCAAAAGTGTTTGAAGGCTTCCTCAGTTTTCCCAAGAGCCTGTCTTTATCTTTGATATTGAAATCTTTCTCTTCTAAAGAATTTATTTTACAAACATTCTTGTCAATTTTCTCTTAATTTTTCTCTACTGGGTCCTTATCTGTGAATGTCGTTGTGTTCAATTAGAGAACTTTTCCTTCTCTCTCTCTTAAGGCTTTCTGAAATCCTGCATTTCAGGGGCAAGATTTGGTGGATTTGCAATTACATTTTGCATTTGTTTTACACTGCTGAAGCACAGAATTGACAAATAACCAATCAATGTGGTATTACCCAACATAGGTAATAGCTTCCAAGTCTGTGGAGAGGAGCTAATTTTATAAGGGGTCAATTATTAGTGAGTATTTTTATTCTTCCAAGATAGCCTGCTTTCAAGTAATTCTATGATAAACACCAAACAATTATATATTCATCCCTTTATAAAAATGAATTTATATCCTAATGATTTCTTTTCCCATTTTAGTAACAGTAGTATTATTCACTAAATACAGGTCAATCTCATTATAGCAAAACTCTGATTTTCCATCTCCCCAGTAATCAAAATCTTCAACAAACTAGTGTTTACTTTCTGAAGTTTGTATTTAGAAGAAAGAGGCAAGAAAATAACCTCATGTAATTAGTCTGAAAATCCAAATTTTAGGTATGGACCAAGGTTGGTACAATTTCAGACCAAGCCCCTATGTATTCTTTATTTTTTTAATGGTTTATTTATTTATTTTTGAGGGGGTGGGGGGGGGAGAGAGAGAGAGAGAGAGAGAGAGAGAGAGAGGACTCACAAGTGGGGGAGGGGCAGAGGGAGGGAGGAAGACAGAGAATCCCAATCAGGCTTCAGGCTCCAGGCCTAGCACAAAGCCCAAAGCAGGCATCAAACTCATAAGCCATGAGATAGTGACCTGAGCCAAAGTCAGATGCCTAACCAACTGAGCCACCCAGGCACCCCTGTATTATTTAATTATAGGAATTGAGGCTCAGAATGTTGTTTAATTGCATGTGGTAAAGTACATGTCATTATAGAAATATTTTAATCTTTAATTTTTATTTATTTATTTATTTATTTATTTATTTATTTATTTATGAATTTAAATCCAAGTTAGTTAACATATGGTATAATAATGATTTCAGGAATAGAATTTAGTGATTCATCACTTACATGTAACACCCAATGCTTATCCTAACATGTGTCCTCCTCAATGCCCCTTGCCCGTTTAGCCCATTCTCCAACTCAACATCCCTCCAGCAACCCTCAGCTTATTTTCTGTATTTAAGAATATCTTATGGTTTGTCTCCCTCTCTGTTTTTTATATTATTTTTGCTTCCCTTTCCTTATGTTCATCCATTTTGTATCTCAAATTCCACATGAGTGGAATCATATGATATTTGTCTTTCTCTGACTTATTTTGCTTAGCATACCACACTCTACTTCCATCCATGTTGTTGCAAATAGCAAGATTTCATTCTTTTTGATCACCAAGTAATATTCCATCACACACACACATACACACACACACACACACACACTCACATCCCTATACACGACATCTTCTTCATCCATTCATTAGTCAATGGTCATTTGGACTCTCCCTACTTTGGCTATCGTTGATAGTGCTGCTATCAACATTGGATCATCACTCCTGTATCCTTTGGATCATCACTCCTGTATCCTCTTAATAAATACCTAGTAGTGCAATTGCTGGGACATAGGGTAGTTCTATTTTTAATTTTTTGAGGAGTCTTCATACTGTTTTCTAGAATGTCTTCACCAGTCTGCAGTCTTACCAGCAGTGCAAAAGGGCTCCCCTTTCTCCATAATCTCACCAACATCTGCTGTTGTCTGAGTTGTTAATTTTAGCCATTCTGACAAGTGTGAGGTGGTATCTCATTGTGGTTTTGATTTATATTTCCCTGATGATGAGTAATGTTGAGCATTTTTTCATGTGTCTGTTAGGCATGTGGATGTCTTCTTTGGAAAAGTGTCTATTCACATCTATTGACCACAGGATTGCTTGTTTTTTGAGTGTTGAGTTTGATAAGCCCTTTATATTTTTGGATACTAACCCTTTATCTGATATGTCATTTGCAAATATCTTCTCCCATTTTTTCAGTTGCATTTTAGTTTTGCTGATTGTTTCCTTTGCCATGCAGAAGCTTTTCATCTTAATGAGGTCCCAATAGGTCATGTTTGCTTTTGTTTCCCTTGCCTCCAGAGATATGTCAAGTAAGAAGTTGTTGAATCCAAGGTCAAAGAGGTTGTTGCCTGTTTTCTTCTCTAGGGTTTTGATGGCTTTCTGCTTACATTTATCTTTCATCCATTTTGAGTTTATTTTGTGTATGGTGTAAGAAAGTGGTCCAGGTTCATTCTTCTACATGTCGCTGTCCAGTTTCCCCAACACCATTTGCTGAAGAGACTGTCTTTTTCCACTGGATATTCTTTCCTACTTTGTCAAAGATGAGTTGGCCATATGTTTGTGGGTCCATTTCTCGTTCTCCATTCTGTTCCATTCATCTATGTGTTTGATTTTGTGCCAGTACCATACTGTCTTGGAGATTACAGCTTTGAAATAGAGCTTAAACTTTGGAATTGTGGTACCTCCAGCATCACAATTGGTTTTCTTTTTCAGGATTGCTTTAGCTACTTGGAGTCTTTTCTGGTTTCATACAAGCTTTAGGATTGCTTGCTCTAGCTCTGTGAAGAATGCTGGTGTTATTTTGGTAGGGATTACACTGAATATGTAGATTGCTTTGGGTAGTATTGACATTTTAAAAATATTTGCTCTTCCAATCCATGAGCATGGAATGTTTTTTCCTTTTTTTGTGTGTGTATCTTCTTCAATTTCTTCCATAAGCTTTCTATTGTTTTCAGTGTATAGATTTTTCACCGCTTTGGTTAGCTTTATTCCTAGGTATTTTATGATTTTTGGTGCAATTGTAAATGGGATCAATTCCTTGATTTCTCTTTCTGCTGCTTCATTATTGGTGTATAGAAATGCAGCTGAGTTCTGTACAGTCATTTTATATCCTGTGGCTTTGCTGAATTCATGAATCAGTTCTAACAGTTTTTTTGGTATCTCTTGTGTGTTCCACATAGAGTTGTCTACTAAGAATGTTGTCTACTAAGAATAAAAGTTTGACTTGCTCCCTGCTGATTTGTATGCTTTTTGTTTCTTTGTTTTGTCTGATTGCTAGGACTTGGAAAATTCTCACTCTGCATTATAAAAATGACAGCCAGATATCAACTGTTACAGAAATGAAATAAGATGGAAAATTGTAACAAACTGTTTAAACTAATGTCTTAAAGAGGCTTCCTTCATTGCCAGAGATCTTGAATAGCCCCTTGGTCAGTCATCCAGAAGCAATTCTTCACATAACTGATGAACTTGACTTCTACTTTAGGAAGAGAATCACCTTTTTTCACACTTGGTTGCATTTTTGCTTTGATGTCTTCTACATAACTAGGTCCTTTGGGTGTTTTGGGAGTCTTTTCCTGTTTTTTGAAAGATGCTTGACCTTTTGATCTTGGTGTTGGTGGTTTTGAGTATTTTCCATTCTGGTCTGATTTTTGTGCATTTTTGGCTGGAGTATCTCATATAGATTTCTTTACTGGAGGCTTTTCTTCAGCTTCTTTATCATCAAAGTCATCATCATCATCATCATCATCATCATTATCGTCATCATCTCCACTGGCACCAAATTTTACTTTTTTCTGTGGAATGTTACTACCACATCCAGAGACAGAAGGCTTTCCACATATACTAAGGAGTTTTACATCCTCTTCCTTTTGATCTTCTGACTCTGCATCTTTCTCCACAGCTATGAAGCACTGTCCACTAATATGCACAGGCCCTGAACCACATTTCAATCATGAGACCACAGGTGGTGTTATTTTAAAGCCCGCAAGGGAAACCGTTAGCTGTAAAGACATTTCAAAGTTGCCAATGTGACTTTAATTGGACTGCCTTCATAACTCATTGCTTCTGCTTCAACAATGTGCAATTTATCCTTTGCACCAGCCCCTAAACTAATTGTTCTTAAAGATAACTAGTGCTTGTTTTCATCATTATCTACCTTAAAGTGATAATCTTTGTCAGCCTTTAATTCACAACCAAAAAGATAGTTCTGGAGCCTTAGGGGGCTCATGTCTGTGTCCACTGAATCTTCCATGGGGTGGTGGCACGCACTTAGGTGGGAGAGAAGGCGGATGGAGAGAAATGACTACTGTAACACAAAAGAGCCATGCAGGCTAGAAATATTTTCAAAGCAAAATGTAGATTTACAAATTAAAGTCTATGATACATTAAAGGGCAAAAATTGTAGGACCATTTGCAATGAAATGGTCCAAACAGATGAAATAAAAACTGCCACACTCCTTTGATCAGAATCACCCACACGAGATTCCTTTTTAAAGCTGAAACAATTAAAAAACGGGTAGCAAAAGGTCTGTGCATCTAGTTATAAAAGGACCAGGGGCAAGAATGCAGCTCACTGCTGGTACACTTTCTGAATTAAAAGTTAAAATAGAAGATACTTTATAATTAAATAATTTGTCTAGAACAAGTAGAAAAGTTCATCCAAAGGTCAAACACCCAAGAATTGCCAGCTCTAATGTGACATGTGAACTTTATCAAATAGGGACTTGGCCTTCAGACAAGACAAGCAGCAGCAGCTGAATTACCCCCAGCACAGTCAGGATAGAGCATTTTCTCCACCTTGGCACTATTGACGGATAGGGTAGACGACTCCCATTGTGGGCTGTCCTAGGGTTTTACAACATCCCTGGTCTCTAGGCACTAGATGCCAGTAACACAATCCCCACAACCACCCTCAAAATTGTGACAACCAAGATGTGTCCAGACACAACCAAATGTCTCCAGGGGGGACAAAACTGCCCCCCACCCCGGAAAATGGCTGGACTGTGGCTCTTTCTTATGGGCAGTAGTCCCTTTTACAGTGGCTCCTGTAAGGGCTCCTGTATTGTATTTCAGTAGAGAATGTCTTAAGTTTCGATCATTCTATGATGTTTATGTTTCGACCACTCTGAAGAACTTTGATCATTTTCCACCACTTGTACTATTATTTACTAATACTCCTGGAAGCTATTTTTTTTCCTTTGCACATATGTAGAACCATTCTAGATGCTTATTAAGAGAGCAGTTGATTCACAACATACAGTAGATAACTCTGTACATTGGAGCTTGATTCTTCCAGGAATCCAGGTTTAGAAAGGTTACATCTAATCTGAAACCTGGAAACCACCTGAGACAGCCCTATCTCCTTCACTCCGCTATGTAGTTGTCCTCTTAACCCTAGTTTTCACCCTGACATCACATGGGGGGAGACTCCCATGTAGATGTGCTGAGTAACATTCTGTCTACCTCTTACTTGCCTCACAGGAACCCCTTTCCTATCTTATTACCCCTTCTTCTAATTGAATGATTGATCGCCTGAGATATAACTGGCATATAACACTGCATCAGTTTCAGGTACATACCTTAAAGCTATTTTGAATGGAAATAAAGTTATAATAAGTGGACATGCACTTATTTTAAGAGGAAATATGTATTCTCTTTCCATAAATGAAGTGCAGCAGTAACTAGAAAGCAATTAAAAACACACTAAAAGGGGGCGCCTGGGTGGCTCAGTCAGTTGAGTGCCCAGCTTCAGCTCAGGTCATGATCTCATGGTTTGTGAGTTCGAGCCCCACATTGGGGCTGTTTTGGATTCTATGTCTCCCTCTATCTCTGCTCCCCCCACCCCCCGCCTCGTGCTCTGTCTTTCTCTCTCTCTCTCAAAAATAAATAAATATTTAAAAAGTTAAAAAAAAAAAACATACACTAAAAGCAAAAACAGTTATGAAGTTCTAGCTAGGTGGTATTGGCTACAGAAATCTCATCAGAATCTGAGGTCTGCTCTCCGGGAGACTAAAAAGTGTTAGTAGAGGGAAGGAGAGCCTGTATGGCTCAGTTGGTTAAGTATCCCACTCTTGATTTCAGCTCAGGTCATGATCTCACGGTTTGTGTGTTTGAACCCCACATCAGTTTCTGCACTGACAATATGGAGCCTGCTTAGGTTTCTCTCTCCCCCTCCCCTACTCCCAAGCTCTCTTTCTCTCTCTCTCTCTCTCTCTCTCAAACTAAATAAATAAGCTTAAAAAAAAACTTACACATAAAAAAAGTGTTAGAGGAGTTAAAGACATGCCAACAGCATGCTGAGAGATTCTCTTTATGGTATAAAAAAGGTCGACAAGTCACTTTTTTCACAAACTTAATTAATGTTATTTAATGTCGTTTACAACTAAAATTATCTTCAAACAACCAGGGCAGTATTATCCCACACTATGGGAAATTATCAATGGATTTATCTGGTCTGTGTGGCAAGAGTCAGGTGCCTTGCAAAGGAGACTAACTATGGTAATTCCCCCTCGTAAATCTGTCACTTAAGGATTACATGAGGTAAGTGATGTAAAGTAATCAGCATGCTTGGAACGCTGTTGGCACACAATCCTTTTGAAAACTTTTTTTTTCTCATTTTATTTATTGAATTTTTTTTGAAGTGTTTATTTGTGTGTGTGAGAGAGAGAGAGAGAGAGAGTGAGCGAGCAGGGAAGGGACAGAGAGAGAGGGAGACAGAGAATCTGAAGCAGGGTCCAGACTCTAAACTGTCGGCACAGAGCCCGAAGTGGGGCTTGAACTCATGAGATTATGACCTGAGCTGAAGTCAGACACTTAACTGACTGAGCCACCCAGGCGCTCCCCTTGCTCTTTGTATTTAAAGTGCCAATTCTCGAAGGAAGATGGCAGCATAGGAGGACGCTGGGCTCACCGCGTCCTGCTGACCACTTAGATTCCACCCATATCTGCCTAAATAACCCAGAAAACTGCCAGAAGACTAGCAGAACAGACTCTCCAGAGCCAAGTGTAGACGAGGGGCCCACGGAAGAGGGTAGGAAGGGCGGAGAGGCAGTGCGCACTACACAGACTGGTGGGAGGGAGCCTGGGAGGTGGAGGGGCAGCCCATCCGGCAAAGCAGAGCCCCTGAGTCTAACTTGCAAAAGCGGAGGGGCCAGACGAAGTGTGTTCTGACAGCCAGGGGGACTTAACATCTGGAAGGTTATAAGTCAACAGCTCTGTTCAGAGAGTGGGAGGGCTAGAGGACAACGGGAGGGAGAGTTGTTGAGCCCCAGAGGACAGAGCTCAGCTTGGCGCGGAATAAAGGTGCTGGGAAGCACCATCTCCCTTGCCCATCCCCCAGCCAAAATCCCAAAGGGAACCAGTTCCCGTCAGGGAACTTGCTTGCACCGCGTGCAAACACCCAATGCCGTGCTTCTGGGGATTCATCCCTCCAATGGGTCTGCCTCCCTCCCGGTGCTGCAGGGCCCCTCCTGAAGCAGACCACCGAAGGCAAAGCAAGCTGCATCTGCACCTCCTGCCCTTGTGCACCTTGCAGATCCACCCGGGCTAATACACCAGATCCCATCGAAGCAGCACCACAAGCCTGGCAGTGAGCAAGTAGCCCAGACAGGGGCCACATCACTCCACAGTGAGTCCTGCCCCTGGGACAGGGGAAGATAAGGTACACGCCAGTCTGACTGTGGCCCCAGCAGTGAGCTGGGGGCAGACATCAGGTATGACTGCGGCCCCGCCCACCACCGCAAGTTATTCAAGACAGCACAGAGGAAGAGCCCTGTAGTTCTGAGGCACACCAGGGACTATCCAAAATGACGAAATGGAAGAATTCTCTTCAAAAGAAACTCTAGGAAGTAGCGACAGCTAACGAACTGATCAAAAACGATTTAAACAATATAACAGAAAATGAATTTAAAATAATAGTCATAATAATAGTCATAAAATTAATCACTGGGCTTGAAAAATGTATAGAGGACAGCAGAGAATCTATTACTACAGAGATCAAGTCACTAAGAAACAGTCAGGAGGAGCTAAAAATGCTATAAATGAGCTGCAAAATAAAACGGAGGTGACCACAGCTCGGATTGAAGAGGCAGAGAGAATAGGTGAATTAGAACATAAAATTATGGAAGAAGAGGAAGCTGAGAAAAAGAGGGATAAAAAATCCACGAGTATGAGGGGAGAATTAGAGAACTAAGTGACACAATTAAATGTAATAATATATGCATAATTGGGATTCCAGAGGAGGAAGAGAGAGGAAAAGGTGCTGAAGGTGTACTTGAAAAAATCATAGCTGAGAACTTCCCTGATCTGGGAAAGGAAAAAGGCATTGAAATCCAAGAGGCACAGAAAAATCCCTTCAGATGTAACTTGAATCAATCTTCTGCACAACATATCATAGTGAAACTGGCAAAATACAAGGATAAAGAGAAAATTCTGAAAGCAGCTAGGGATAAACATGCTCTAACATATAAAGGGAGACTGATAAGACTAGTGACAGATCTCTTTACTGAAACTTGTCAGGCCAGAAAGGAATGGCAGGACATCTTCAATGTGATGAACAGAAAAAATATGCAGCCGAGAATCCTTTATCCAGCAAGTCTGTCATTTAGAATAGAAGGAGAGATAAAGGTCTTCCCAAACAAACAAAAACTGGAGGAATTCATCACCACTAAACCAGCCCTACAAGAGATCCTAAGGGGGATCCTGTGAGACAAAGTACCAGAGACATCACTACCAGCATGAAACCTAGAGACATCACAATGACTCTAAACCCATATCTTTCTATAATAACACTGAATGTAAATGGACTAAATGCGCCAACCAAAAGACATATCATAATGGATAAAAAAAACGAGACCCATCTATTTGCTGTCTATAAGAGACTCATTTTAGACCTGAGGACACCTTCAGATTGAAAGTGAGGGGATGGAGAACTATCTATCATGCTACTAGAAGTCAAAAGAAAGCTGGAGTAGCCATACTTATATCAGACAAACTAGACTTTAAATTAAAGGCTGTAACAAGAGATGAAGAAGGGCATTATATAATAAATACAGGGTCTATCCATCAGGAAGAGCTAACAATTATAAATGTCTATGCACCGAATAGAGGTGCCCCCAAATATATAAAACAATTACTCACAAACATAAGCAACCTTGTTGATAAGAATGTGGTAATTGCAGGGCACTTTAATACTCCACTTACAACAATGGATAGATCATCTAGACACAGGATCAATAAGGAAACAAGGGCCCTGAATGATACATTGGATCAGATGTATTTAGACTTGACAGATATATTTAGAACTTTGCATCCCAAAGCAACAGAATATACTTTCCTCTTGAGTGCACATGGAACATTCTCCAAGATAGATCACATACTGGGTCACAAAACAGCCCTTCATAAGTATACAAGAATTGAGATCATACCATGCACACTTTCAGACCACAATGCTATGAAACTTGAAATCAACCACAGGAAAAAGTCTGGAAGACCTCCAAAAGCATGGAGGTTAAAGAACACCCTACTAAAGAATGAATGGGTCAACCAGGCAATTAGAGAAGAAATTTAAAAATATATGGAAACAAATGAAAATGAAAATACAACAATCCAAATGCTTTGGGATGCAGCGAAGGCAGTCCTGAGAGGAAAATACATTGCAATCCAGGCCTATCTCAAGAAACAAGAAAAATCCCAAGTACAAAATCTAACAGCACACCTAAAGGAAATAGAAGCAGAACAGCAAAGACATCCCAAACTCAGCAGAAGAGAAATAAAGATCAGAGCAGAAATAAACAATATAGAATCTAAAAAACCTGGAGAGCAGATCAATGAAACCAAGAGTTGGTTTTTTGAAAAAAATAAACAAAATTGATAAACCTCTAGCCAGGCTTCTCAAAAAGAAAAGGGAGATGACCCAAATAGATAAAATCAGGAATGAAAATAGAATTATTACAACCAATCCCTCAGAAATACAAGCAATTATCAGGGATACTATGAAACATTATATGCCAACAAACTGGACAACTTGGAAGAAATGGACACATTCCTAAGCACCCACAGACTTCCAAAACTCAAACAGGAAGAAATAGAAAACTTGAATAGACCCATAACCAGCGAAGAAATTCAATCAGTTATCAAAAATCTCCCAACAAATAAGAGTTCAGGACCAGACAGCTTCCCAGGGAACTTCTATCAGACATTTAAAGCAGAGATAATACCTATCCTTCTCAAGCTAATCCAAAAAATAGAAAGGGAAGGAAAACTTCCAGACTCATTCAATGAAGCCAGCACTACTTTGATTCCTAAACCAGACAGAGACCCAGCAAAAAAGAGAAGTACAGGCCAATATCCCTGATGAATATGGATGCAAAAATTCTCAATAAGATACTAGCAAATCGAATTCAACAGCATATAAAAAGAATTATTCACCATGATCAAGTGGGATTCATTCCTGGGCTGCAGGGCTGGTTCAACATTCTCAAATCAATCAATGTGATCCAACACATTAATAAAAGAAAAGATAAGAACTATATGATCCTGTCAATTGATGCAGAAAAAGCATTTGACAAAATTCAGCATACTTTCTTAATAAAAACCCTCGAGAAAGTCAGAATAGAAGGAACATACTTAAACATCCTAAAAGCCATTTATGAAAAGCCCACAGCTAATATCATCCTCAATGGGGAAAAACTGAGAGCTTTCCCCCTGAGATCAGGAACACGATAGGGATGTGCACTCTTACTGCTGTTGTTTAACATAGTGTTGGAAGTGCTAGCATCAGCAATCAGACAACAAAAGGAAATCAAAGACATCAAAATTGGCAAAGATGAAGTCAAGCTTTCACTTTTTGCAGATGACATGATATTAGACATCTGGCTTTAAAACCCATGACCTAGCCTGATGTTTTATTTTCTTTGGAAGAGCATGGTTTATTTCTTTTCTCACCAACTGTTTTACTTTACCAGGACTTTACCAGTAACTTGGTGGTGACTTTGCATTCCTGCTTCATTTTTCTATTCCTCAACCCAGAGAAAGGTAACCTTATATTCCCAATTCTATCTAAAACAAATCACAACAGAATGGGAAGAAGAGTATTGCTGCAATATAGGAGCAACAGGGAGGTTTTGTACTGAGAGAGGGGAGGTGCCGGAAAAACTCAACCTGTCGATCAGTCTCCCTGAGTTCACTGGACTCTCTGTGCTTTGAGGCCACTTTTCGATTCTCTAATTTCTTTCTGCTTTCAATATCTAGTAAGTAGTTATAGAAAGCAAAAAAGGAAACTGTTTTCCTCCACTTACAAGGTACCACTAGGTATGCCCTTTACTTTTTGAAAGCATCGATTTGGTATCCTAAACATTGGATTGTTCATGTTGCACTGGGGAAACAGTTCTATTTGTATTTGATGGGGCTCTGTTCACTGGACTCTGTGATCTGGTCTGGGACTTAGCATAGTAATTCTGAGATCTTCTAGGAGATGGTTCAGCTCATCAGTCAAGGCTCATGTAGTCACGCCAGCATATGTCATTGATTTTAGACGCTCAGGTCTTCCTCACTCTCTTCCCTATGTGTCTGTGGCAAACTATGAAGTGGGAGCTTATCTTAGTTGTTTTTCTATTCCCTTTCAGTGATTTTTCCCTCTAGGACCTACTCTGCCCTTATATCTAACTTGTGTGATTACAACACCTGCAGAATGTGATAGACACTGGTATGGATTTATGAACCTCTCTTTCTTTTTTTCTTGTGGGCCCAGCTTCTATTTCCCAGATCCTTTGAGCTGAGCTGTGTGCAGGCATGTGACCATGTCTTGGTCATTGGAATGTGAGCTAAAGTGAGATCCCAGTTTTCAGGTCTTTCCCAGGCACACAATGACTATTTCTAACTGGCAGTGGGCTACTAAGAACTAGAGAATCAAGTTTATTCGAATAGCACTAATGGTAAGAGAAAGAAGTCTCTGAGTTGGAACTCTGCAATAAATGGAGTCCAAGAACTTTAACACATGGTTATAATGGCATATATTTGGCATAAACTTTGGTAGGCTAGTATGCCTCCACCAAGATATCCACATCCTAATCCCCAGAACCTATGAAGATGTTGCCTTACATGGCCAAAGGGGCTTTGCAAATGGAATTAAGAATTTTGAGATTATTCTGGATTATCTGGGAGAACCCAATGTAATCACAAGGGTCCTTATAGGAGGGAGGCAGAGTGATATTTGACAACAGAAGAGGAACATCAGTGTAAGACTTGGCCAGCCATTGCTGGCTTTGAAGATGGAAGAAGAGATCACTCTAGAAGTTGGAAAAGACAAGGAACAAATTTTCTACTAGAGCCTCCAGAAGGAATGCAGACATACTCACACCTGGTGTTAGCCCAGGGAAACTGATTTCAGATTTCTGACCTATAGCACTGTAAGGTGCTGTAAGGTAATAAATTCATTCTGTTTTATACTACCAGATTAGTGGTAATTTATTACAGCAGCAGATGGACAGTAATATACAAGTCTTTGGATTTTTCACCCTGGTTCTCTTTTACATTCTCTTGTATGTTGTCATCTAAGCCACTTTGGGTAAATGACACTGAATAATAATAACAATAGATATGTCCTGAGTGTTAACTATGGTCAGGATATAGTTGTGACTGAAACTTTTTCCAATTGTTTTATCATGTAATCTCCTAAACAAGCCCATAGGATAGGTCAGATCATTCATTTCCTATCCCATATGGAAAATGAAGACAATTCTTACAGAGATTAAGTCATTTCTGTAATGTTACACAGTTTATTACTGATATATACAAGTGGTACAATACCACAGTTCATGTTTTTTTTTAAATGTTTACTTGTATTTATTTCGAGAGAGAGATTGAGAGTGGGGAAGGGGCAGAGAGAGAGAGGGAGAGAGAAATAATCCCAAGCAGGCTCCACGTTGTCAACTCAGAGCCTGAGGCAGAGCTCGAACCCACAAACTGTGAGATTATAACCTGAGTCAAAACCAAGAGTTGGGCACTTAACTGACTGAGCCACCCAGGAGTCCCTACAGTTTGTGCTTTTAACTGCATACATGTGTAAATAGGTTATCTCCATGGGTGGGGTCCATATACTCTAGGAGCTTTCATAAAATCTGATTTAGAAAACTTTCAGTATAAATAAAAAAAGAGTAAAAACACCACTTTAAAACACTCCATTGAGAATATGTGTTCACATTGTCTCAGGCAAAAGGACGCATTTTATATTCATGTGTAGCTATGACTGAAAGATTAACCAATAAATCAGGCCAGTTTGGAGAAATGTTATCCAATAGTTCAGTTTCTACCATCAGGACTTCACTGTGTAAAATAAGTGCAGTAAAAATTAATGTAAGAGTTGCTTAGTATATTATAATGGGTTATAGTGGACTGAAAATACATAGAGTACTTAAAATTTGACATATAACTTATTAGGTCATTGAAAAAAAATCACTTTATTCAAGGAACTGTTAGCACCTGCCTAGCCTTGCCTCATTTAGATTGTAGAGACAGTCTAAGGGACCACAACGGCTACTACAGTTCAGAAGAAGATACAATATATAATGCTGTCTTATATTTCCTACCGTTCTCTCCTAATTTCACTCAGGAATATCTAAAAACTAAGGTGAACAGGTCAACTCATTATGTGTGTATTGGGGTGGGGGGGACTTAACTCTTCCCAGTCTGAATTTCGTTATCTGTACAATGAAGCACCTTCCTGTCCTGTCTATCCAATGGGGTCACAGTGAGGCTGAACCAGGTCACATCCATGAAAGTACTTAGAAAACAGAAGCCCTACTGAGATAAAGCAGGATTATCGTTAAACTTTAATCATAATAGAAAATACAAAAATAGTTAGCTGCTAAAATCTCAATCTTTCCATATGGCATTGTGAAGTGTTTAGAAGGGAAACCAGCACTGAAAAAACCTTTGTGTTATGAAATTTCAAGTTCAGTTTAAGAAGATGGACATTCTCTGTGTTTTGCTGAAGGCCTGAGAGGAAGAAGCAACATAAAGCTGCTTGAATTCTAACCTGAGTCTTTATTTACATCTGTCTGGTTCCTTCTTATAAGGTGCTAGACTTATTGGCCATGCCCAGGTTTCGAGATAACAAAAGGCCTGGATGATTACATGTGCTTTAACACCCTTGCTATGTCTTCCAAGATCATTAGATATTCAAAGTATCTTAGCAACCTCTTCAGGTTGGAACTGAATCAGAGGACAGTCTTCCTCTTAACCCCTCTGAGTTAATTTCCACATCTGATCAGAGAAAGACAATGTCATAACATGTGGGTTCAGGAAGAAGTTACTAGCACTGAAACTGAGTATGGTCCTTCACTGTACCCCCAGCATCTGGAATAGGGTGGGGCCTGAGCCAGGACCACGTGTGTGTTTACCCAATGTCAGACAAAGAGGCCACTATATAGGATATGTACACAAAGTCAAAACACTACAGCAGGAGGAAGAGAAAGGAGAAAAGAGTAATTACTACAGAAACTACCCTGCCCTTAGTTTTTACCATTCTCATATAATCAATCAGCAAGTAAACATTATTCAGGCAGAAATATCAAATGTTGAATGTGATTTAAAGGCCAATGACACTGTGAAGATGGAGATTTACCAGAAATATGACCCTTTAATGAAAACTTAATTGGATGAGGCCAGACTGCCTAGGTCCAAATCCACGCTCCATCACTTGCCAGTTACGTGACATTAGTCAAATCCTGTATCCTCTCTGTTTCAGCTTCTTCACTTGTGAAATAAATTCTACCCCCAAAATTATTGTAAATATTAAAGTAGGTAATATATATAAAAGCTGAAAACAGCATCTAGGATTTGTCATGGTAAGCTGATATGGGCTCCCAAAGTTAGGTCTGAATCCCTATGTGACAGTTAATGTGTCAGCTAAGCTGGACCTCAGTGACCCAATTTGGGGTCAAAAATTACCATAGATGTTTCTATGAAGTGTTTTTTGGATGAGTTAAGATTTAAATAAGTAATTTGAATAAAACGGATTATCCTCCATAACGTGGGTGAGCCTCACACAATCAGCCGAAGGACTAATGGGACAAAGGTTGGCTTTCCCCAAGCAAGAAGAAATTCTGCCAGCAGGCTACCTTTGGACTTGAACTAAAACTCTTCCGTAGGTCTCTAGCCTAACAGCCTACCTTGCAGATTTTGTAATCAACAAGCCTCCAAAACAGCATGAGCCAATTCCTTAAAATAAATTTCTCTCTTTTCTTATCTTCCTCTCATATATATTATAATACTCAATCTCTCTCTCTCTCTCTGTTTTTTTTTTAAAATTTTTTAACGTTTATTTATTTTTGAGACAGAGAGAGACAGAGCACGAACGGGGGAGGGGCAGAGAGAGAGGGAGACACAGAATTGGAGGCAGGCTCCAGGCTCTGTGCCATCAGCCCAGAGCCTGACGCGGGGCTCGAACTCACGGACCGTGAGATTGTGACCTGAGCTGAAGTCGGACGCTTAGCCGACTGAGCCACCCAGGCGCCCCATGTTGGCTCTGTTTTTATGAATAACTCTGATTAATATACCCTGTAACCTATAAATGCTACTTTATTTGGAAAAAGGGACTTTGAAGATGTGACTTAAGATCTTGAGGTAGAAATTATCCTAGATCATCAAGGTGCTAGTTACAGATGTCCTTATAGAGACAGATAAAAGAAAAGACAGACACAAAGAAGGTCATATGAAGAAGAAAAACTGGAGTGATGTGGACAGAAGTCAAAGAATGCTAAGCAATGCCAAAAGCCACCCAGAAACTAGAGGAGGTGAGAAATGGATACTCCCTCAGAGTCTCCCGAGGAAACATGTGGTATAGCTGATCTACTGATTTTAGACTCCTGGCATCCACAACTGTGAGAGAATATGTTTCTATTATTTCATGCCACCAACTTTGTGGTAATTTGTTACAGTAGGTTTAGGGAACAAACACACTTACTGTAACAAGTGTTTTCTACTAGTACTCAGTATCTTCTTACTCATTAGCCATAAAACCTCAAGTAGAGATGTGACACCAGAACCAGGAAGAAAGCAAATGGACACATTTCTCCGTAGATTCTCACTCAGGGGATCACTCTGAATGTTGATCCTTACTATTATAGATACTAATAGAAATAATTTCTCCTCTCCTGGCTCCATGGAGGATGGTACGCCCAAAGTGCCTTGGTCCCCAGTGGGGATGGGTGGGAGACATCTGTGAGTCACTGAGTGAATTCCCCACCCCCTTAGGGTTCTCTAGCAGGTCAGTGGAGCCATCCCTTGAAGGGGGGACCCAAATAGTCATGATACTGGCAGGAATCTCATCAATTTTCTCATGTTTGAGAGTCCAAAGAAGAAGCTCCTTAATCCTTGGGGGTGGGGGAGGGCAATGAAAACAGTTGATGCCTGTGTCCAAAGCTGGCAAACACAACTGGAGCTCATCTTTACCATGCATTCTGGCACTGGCTCATGGACTGGGGCATGCCAAGGCTTGAAGGTGGGCAAATCTTGCTTCAACCTGCCATCACATCTATCTCTAGGGGAGTGTGTGGAATCAAGGACCCGGATGGGCACAAGGTCCCTGATAAAACTATCCAGGGCAGCTGCTGCACTTGTTTCACCTCTGCTCATTAAAGCCTCTACTTTAAGGTTTCTTAACCCCCCAGTCACTTATGTATCCCTTCATTAATTTTTTCTGTATTTCTGTACCTTTGGTACTACCATTCTTTAAATAAACCCGCCACTTTATCTTAGCTTCAGGCTAATACAGGCCACAAATTCATGAGTTTGACGTAATAATGTGACAATTCTCTTACACAGAGTCATCATGGACATATTTATACTGTTGAAAACTATCCTGGGTGTCTTCAGTAGTCAGCCTAGCACTATATATTATACTTACACTTTGGAGGCAGACACTGCCACTGTGGACAGGGGACTTAGGGCTTGGGGCTCACGGGGGCATATGAAGGTCCCCTGAGCTGGGTCCAAGGGAAGAGATGAGAAGCTCCTTTTCTACTTAGTGTTAACAAAATGAACAAATGGTCAAGATAGAACCCCAGTCTCTACCTGTCTGTCTTAAACTCTTCACAGTCCACCCTTCCAGGGGAAAAAAAAAATGTCTCTCTTCCAATCCCAGAGAGCAGCGGGGATGGAGTTATTTCCTTGACAGGCTGTAAATGCCAAAAGGGTAAGATGCCCTTGAGATGGCAATGAGTACACTTTGGCTAACCAGGAGGAATCTGTAGATACTCAGGGAGCTAAGGCGTGAAGCCTTCACTGTTCAGTCGTGGCAGAGTGGGGGCAGGCAAGCATAGCAGGGCCAGGCCATGCAAGAAATCTGAAAAAGGTCATAAGAGCAGCACCACTGGAGCCCCGCCTCATTTTATATTCACACCTGGGAATTGAGGATTTAGGAATCAGCCAGATTCCTAAAGGTGGGCCTGTCTCTGTTCCAGGGTGGGAATGAAACATCTGGGACTTTTGGTGGCTGAGCTGTGGAAGGGGTCCTGGTAGATAATTCTGGAAAAGAAACTCATCATTCATGGACCCTCAGCATCTGGCTTATTCCAGAATAGGGCTTATTACTTCTTCCTCCCACAATTTCTTCAGACAACTTCACATTTGTGATCTGATCACATTTCAAATTCTTTGTAGCTATTGTTGTTGTTGTTTTTCCTATTAAGTGGTAACACCCTTGGGCACATCCCTCTCCAGGTTCTGCCTCACACTGGTTTCAGCTGCATTCTGTGCTAGGTTTCCCCACCAAAGTAGCAGAAATGTGGGCAGTCCTGTGTCACACTCAGGACTCAGAAGTACCTCCTGGAATGGAATGAAATAGCTGATGTTCTAATCACCTGGGTAATTGGGAACTGCAACCTCTCCCACATAAGCCCTCCATCTATCCTCTGTGCTCGTCCATCATGCCTCACTGCATCTCACTTTTCCTGGAAACCATCTTCTGAGAAAAAAGGCAACCCAGAGGTACTTTGTCTGGACAAATTCTATTGCTTCTAGCATCATCAGTCATGGAAAGGATTTTTTAAAATGTTAATAACTTGGTTCATTTATATAAAAAGGTCAATATTAGAAAATGTCTCTCCCCCTGTGTCTCTTCCACACTGTAACATAATGTTCTACCCTGGCAGTGTGCTCTCTGTGACACCAAGGCAGGCAATAAATGAGTATAGATTGAAATAATTACGGGAAAAGGCAAAAATTATTCTGAAGCTGGTGCTGAGTTTTTCTTCCAGTCTATTTTTTGTTTGTTTGATAAAACACCTAATGTAAGAAATTAAAAAATAATGATAGGACAATGTCCGTTTATTCTAGTGGATCAACAGAAGCCATAAATCTAAATTTAACCTTATATTTAATAAAACCTTCCAGGTTCCCTGAATTAAAGTCTAGGAAATTGATTTGCTTCATCCCAATTGCTTTTCCTGCACATCAAGCTAAATATTGTATCTAATCACCTGCTTTGGTGGCTTCCAAACACATATAAGTTAAAACCTGCCTTAAAATTGGTCTAGGCGATAAACCTTATTAACCTTTTTATAGGAGTTATGTTGATTCTACCTTTTTATACATTATTCTTAACTATCTTTGCTACTTTGCAATTCATAACTTGAACCACCTAAAAAAGCACAAATCATTACTTCAGGTAGCTTTGCTCTCACTTCTATGGCAGAGCACACTTTAGCTTCAGAGAACGTCTACAGGCTGATTCTTACACTTTGCCTCTATGCTTCTTAGCTCTTTGAAGTAAAAACAACATGATAATGCTAAAAGCTTCTGCTGGTCAATGTGAAAGAAGAGGGCTGGGATAGACATGCATGTGGGACAGGGGAGGTGAAGGGCAGGGCTTCCAAGTGAGTTTCTACCAACAGTT
Source organism: Puma concolor (assembly GCF_028749965.1). Classification (NCBI taxonomy): domain Eukaryota; kingdom Metazoa; phylum Chordata; class Mammalia; order Carnivora; family Felidae; genus Puma; species Puma concolor. Next base: position 125,811,908 of record NC_141668.1, on the reverse strand, counting down.
GTAAAATCACGATATCAAACGTACACAGTTCAAATCGTACAGCCAGAGTTTTTTATGTCATCCAAACTTGGGAGGACAAATACCCACTCAGACTGAAGAATATACACTACTTCTCGATTGGTAGTTAGGGATTGCTGGAGACACCATTTCATATAGATCACATAAAATATGAATTGATGTGTTAGAGGGAGTGTGTTATGACCAATCATATACAATTAGTTTTTCTTTTTTATAAGTCAAAGTGGTTTGGTGGGGGCAATTTCAAATGGTTCCACCTGAAAAGAGTGGAAAAGTAAAATTTCTCTGCCAGTGCAGTAAATACTGATAGCATTCTAGAAATTCCAGTGGTGGAGTCATGTCACTGAATTTCATGTATCAAAAACGGCATTAGCTGTGGTAGGGGCTGGGTGTGCAGGCTTGCTCCTAATTATGGTGGGCTGGGCACAAAAGAAGCAAAAGGTGTGGAAAACGAACCCAGCTCTAGGTTAGCTTCTATTTTTTGGACCATATAAAAATTTCACATGTTTCTTTCATCAATGTTTTGTTCATCAATCTGTAGCTATCCTTCATTTGAGGAATGCTTAAGTAAAGCCTAATGAGTCTCATGTTCTTCCATGATGTGATGGGTCCCAAGACTACTGGTCTAATCCTTCTCTTACATCCTATCCCTCCAGAAGAATATGGCAAAATATTTTTGAATTCTGAGTAATAAAAAATCTTTGTGAAATATTTAAATGATTCAGAAGTAAAACTTCCTTATTGTAAGTCCCTGTGAGATAACCAGACCTTCCAGATTCTGATATGCATATGTATCTTAAATAAAAAATAGTTCACACTATATTTGCTATCTTGTTTTAATCACAACAGTATATTGTAGACATTCTCATATCATCATATATGGGTTTGCTATAATCATTATAAACACTAGTGGCACCTGGTTGGCTCAGTCGATTGAGAATCTAACTTAAGCTTAGGTAATGATCGCACAGTCCATGAGTTCAAGCCCTGTGTCAAGCTCACTGCTGTCAGCTCAGAGCCCACTTTGGACCCTCTGTTCCCCTCTCTCTCTGCCCCTATCCTGCTCGTGGTATCTCAAAAATAAACAAACATTAAAAAAAAAAACACTGAATAGTATTCTACTCCATTACCATACCATCATTGAATAAAATCAGTCCCCTAAATAAGGACATTTGGAGTTATTCCATTTTTTTGTTATTATGAATAAGTCTTCAGTAAACATTCTTGTGCATACACATTTGTAACCTTATACCATTTATTTCTTTAGAATCAATTACTACAGGAGGAATTGCCAGATTAACAGGAAGGTACATGCCACATGTTGATACATAGAGTCAGAGGGCTTTCTAATATGCACTTCAACCAAGAATACATGAGGATTCATTTCCTGTACCCTAACCAGCCCTGGGCATCATCATGTCTTTTGGTCTTCGTTAGTTTGATAGAGAGCTCATGATATTACTGTTTCACTTAAATTTCTCTAATTCTAAGGATGGTAAAGAGCTTTTGATGTAGGTATTGACATTTGGATTTCTCCTTTTGTGATTTTTTTTTTTCTATTTGGGAGGATGCTTTTGCAATGATCAATTCCCTATCTCAAATTGGGTTAAAACAAATCAACCCACAAAAAGAGGATGAAATGGTTCACCAGCTGGGAGGGACACTGGACGGGCACTCAGAAAACTGAATGAACGACAAGAACCTTGAGTCTCACGGACTGCATCCAGAGCAGCTTATTCTTTTGAATTCCTATGGCAATGAGTGACTGCTCTATACAATCCACAGCAGGACCCACCAATTGTTGCTTGTCTATGTTTACCCTTCTCACCCAGTCCTTGGGCAATTACAAACTGATTATAGCACTGGCCTGGATTCTGGCTGCACAGGTGTAATGCCACTATCCACCTTTCCTCCATGGAAGTGGGAAGAAAGAGAGCTGAAATTTGAACAGCATAGTTCCTAGTTATTTAATTCAAGTCTCTTTTCCTTGAGGTATAAGCTTTCATCCTTTTGAGTTGCTATCTTCTATTTCCTTTGTATCTTTCTCAGGGCTCAACAAAGTTATCACCTTCTCTGAGATGTCCCCAGTCTGGATGGAGTGCCCATTCACTGTGTTCCATTCAGCCTACAACCCAACCCTCACATGGCCAGGACCCTATGATCTATATTCTTGTCATTCACTACCACTACACTGTCATCTCCATAAGAGCATGGGGACTTGGAAATTCTCAGCATTGCATAGCATACAACAGGTTCTCATGTGTTAAAAAAAAAAAAAGAAAGGGAGAGTAAGAAAAGGAAGTTAGATCAGATGGCTTCTAAGCTTCTTGCTAATTCTCGTATTCTTTGGAAATTATTGTATCTTTAATGTCTCAGCCTAGCCAAAATACACACAGTAGACAGTCTCTGAGGAGTAGACAGGTTCAGATTTGGGTGGCAAAGTTGGTATTCTTGGTTAGGTTAGTTTGAAAGTGCAATTCTGCCAATACTTCCTCCTCTGAAGGTAGTGTGATCTACAGAAAGGAACCTGAAATACAGAAACAGACAGCTCTGATTCTACTACTTAACAGGTGAACTTGAACAATTTATTTAATCTGTTCAACATCTTTAAAACCAAATTAACAAGTCAAAGTAAAAAGATAAAAAGAACAAAAACAAGAGTAACAGCGATGGTCACCCAGGAATGTTAGGATGGAAAACAACTGAGCACAGTTCTGGCAAATAGTCACTCAGCAAATTATTTACTGAAGCAATGAAGCAGGTACATGTCCTTTACACAGTCACTGCTTAATGAAAGACAAACCAACTAGATATTCTGGATTAGATCCCAGAGTATCTACGGGAGGTCAGTGGAACTAACAGAATCAGACTCATTAATGAACTAAGACTGTGTTTTGCCTACCTTCTACTGAAAGCTACTGAAAGCCGCCAAATCTTATTTTTATTCTCTGTAATGAGATAATACAGAAATCCATTTGCTCTTGTCTTATGTGAGAATGTGTACAGTATAATTCACATACCTCAGTTCTTAGCACCTTACTATATTGAGCTCCTAATTGGTCTGTACTACTTTATCAACTGCTCTAGTATTTTGCCAGGATTTACTTGGAGCAAGACCAGCTTGTTTTCTGTTCCTAGCTAGGTTGGGTGTGCAGTTCTCAGTGGCAATGGCGTGTGCAGGGGGCTCCAAGACAGTGCAGACTTCGAGGAAACAGAAAGAGAATGTGCACTGAAATCAGAGCAGGGAATGCAAGGAAGTATTGTGTATGAAATACAAACTAAATTTATTTGTCCCTTATAATATATAGTTTACATTATTGGGCTTACAAAACACGTACCAAACGCTATTCAAAAAGAGAGTCAAAAGACTGTGGGATGGCACAATCCAAGATTGTGGAAAGAGATGGGCTTTTTTTTTTTTTTTTTTTTAAATTTTTTTTATTATTTTTTATTTTTTTAACCTTTATTTATTTTTGAGACAGAGGGAGACAGAGCATGAATGGGGGAGGGTCAGAGAGAGGGAGACACAGAATCGGAAACAGGCTCCAGGCTCTGAGCCATCAGCCCAGAGCCCGACGCGGGGCTCGAACTCACAGACCGCGAGATCGTGACCTGGCTGAAGTCGGACGCTTAACCGACTGCGCCACCCAGGCGCCCCGAGATGGGCTTTTATTTATGCTTCTATAATCCATCTCTTTGGGATCACTATTACTCCCTTGAGTATAATAATATTTATTTTTTAAATGGAAAAATATGGTACAAAGAGGGGGAATCCAACTGACAGTTTAAATTTTCTGTCAGAATTTGCTTTGAATAGGCTAAGAGGATAGATATTGTATTAAAAATGGGCTTTGTATTATGAGTTGGCCCTGGGTTGAGAAAGGAACACTTGGCTAGGAGTCAGAAAATCTGCCTCAGTCACTAGCTGGGTGGGTGACCTAGAGCAAGTCACTTGACCTTCCTGGGCTGCAAATTCCTCCTTATATAATCTTACCATTCAACCAGATCAGAATTCAAATTATACTATTACTGTGAAACCAATGACAGGATCCAGACCCTCACTCCCACTATACACATACAAGCACATGCATTCAACAACCAGCTCTACATGTACCAGTTCTTTAGAGATTTAATGTAGGGACTTCACAGAAAAGAAGCTGTACAATATAATCGTTGAAGGAAGGGGTCTAGAATCAAACTGATAGAGTTTGAATGTGCATTCCACTACTCACCAGCTATGTGAAGTTATATAAGCCTGTATAATATAATCCCCACCTGTATAATTATTATCATTATTATTGTTAATAGATTCTTCATTATTACTTATTAATCTATTCATTGTTTTAACAATATCACCTTATAGAGATGTTGTGGGGGCTAAAAGAGCTAATACAAAGTGCTTGCCATAGTGTCTGGCATACAAGATCTACTTAATAATATTATTACATGTGGGGGAAAAATTCTGAAGCCTGAAAATGATTTTAAAAGTCAACGATCTTTAAAATGCCTTCCAGTTCTGAAATTGCCTTTTCTAAAAAGTTGCTGTTATAAGACAGCAGGGAGGAACCATCAGTAGATGGGGTTGCTAAGACTGTCTGATTTCAAATGCAGCTTGTCTTATGTGGAGATTATTCAAGCTTAATGAGATGCATTTGCTTATAGTAAGGCTCCCCCATTTTTGGTATTCAACTCGTAATCACATACGCCCACAATCAAGACATAGTTCCACCCCCCCCCAAGTGTCCAGGTGGCTCTTTGTAGACTGTCTCCTCCCCTCATTTAGCCCCCGGAAACCACCGGTCAGTTTTCTGTCCGTGTGGTTTTATCTTTTCTAGAAAGTCATATAGAGGACGTGATATATAGCTTTTTGAGTCTGGGTTCTTGTACTTTAGTACACTTGAGCGTCATCTATGGTACTGCATGTACTAGTACTTTACCCCTTCTTATTTTTGAGGAGTATGGCATCATGTGCTATCCTACAATTTGTTTCTCTTTTAGTCTGGGATGAGTTATAAAAAAACAAGTCACAAGAAACTCCTGAGGGGATATAAGTTTAAGTATCTTGGCATGAGATTACTGGGTCATATGTTAGATGTGTTTTTAATTTTATTAGACACTAGCAAACTTGGTTTTCCAAAGTAGCTGGACCATCTTATGCTCGTGAGAAATTTAGGAGAGTTCCAGATAATTTCTTTATTAATTTTCTATGGCTGTTACAACAAAGTACCATTGGCTTTAAACAACACAAATTTATTATCTTATAGCTCTGGAAGTCAGATATTCAAAATGGATCTCACTTAGCTACGACCAAGGTGTGTTGGCAGGCTGTGTTCCTTTCTAGAGGCTCTAGGGGTAGAATCTATTTTCTTGTCTTTTCCAACTTCTATTGGCTGCCCACATTCTTTGGCCTGTGGTCCTATTCCATCTCAAAGCCATCAATGGCTGGTCACACACATCCTTCTTAGGATCACTTTGATGCTCTCTTCTGCCTCTTTTTTCCACATGTAAAGGACGCTTGTGACTACAATGAATTACTTGGATGATCCAGGATAATCTTAAAGTCAGCTGATTAGCAAATTTATTTCCATTTGCATCTTTAGCTCCCCCTTGCCTTATGACACAAAATATTCACAGGTAGAGGGGATTAGGACGGACATCTTTTGGAGGGTGGGGGGAGTGGGCTGCATTTCTCTGTCTACCAGTCTGCCTCCCCCCAGGCATATAATATGCTAAATTAAAATAAAAACAAACGTTAGTTTAGTGGTTGTATAGCAGATAATTCTTGTTTTAAATTATATTTCTCTAAGGACTAATAACGTCAAACATTTTTACATGTATTTCTTTGCCATCAAATGTCTTCTTCGTTGAAATTTTTGTTCAGATCTTTTGCCCATTTAAAAATATTGGGTCATTTGTTTCCCTTTTAGAGATTTGAGAATTCTTTATGTATTATCGATTGTAGTCTTATCAGATATGCATTTGGCAAACATTTTCTCCCAGTCTATGGCTTATTTTTTTTTCTTTAGCGTTATTTTTAAAAAGAAGATTTTAGGGACACCCGGGTGGCTCAGTCAGTTAAGTGTCTGACTTTAGCTCAAGTCACGATCTCATGGTTCGTGGGTTCAAACCCCGCTATGGGCTCTGTGCTGACAACTCAGGGCCTGGAGCCTGCTTCGGATTCTGTGTCTCCTTCTCTCTCTGCCCCTCCCCAGCTCCTGCTCTGTGTCTGTCTGTCTGTCTGTCTCTCTCTGTCTCTCCAAAATAAACATTGAAAAAAATAATAAGATTTTAATTTTAATGACATCCAATTAATCACTCTTTTTCTTATATAATTCATGCTTTTTTTTTTTTTTGCCCTAAGAAATCTTTGCCTTACCCCAGGTCACAAACACTTTCTTCTCAGTTTTCTTCTAGAAATTTTATAGTTTTGAGTTTTACATTTTGATCAGTGATCCATTTTGTGTTGAATTTTATAGGTACAAAGTGTTGGCTCAAGTTTATTATTTTTAACAGTATGCTTAGTTGTTCTAGAACCATTTCTTGAAAAGAAGAAACTTAATTTTCATTTCATATATTTCTTTTATTTAAAAAATATTGAAGGAAAACTTTTCAACATTTTTGATTTTTCATTACTTCAAAACTTTTCAGTTATTTTTTGATTTTTTATTACCTACGTCTAATGACAACACAATCTTGAAACTGAAACATTCATTCATTACAGACCGAGTTAGACACACACCAAGATGGTCAATACACATCCCCAGATTTATGATGAATAATTGATTTCTTACTGTCATAAGATCTAAATAATTTGATTATGTATTTAGCTAGTAATGGACACTCATTAGGAGAATTCTATTTCATGCTTGTTTGCACCTGCAAACAGTTTGTTCCTGTACAAAGGATTGTTCCATTTGGTCTGCCTGATATAATTTTGCTCATTAACACTGTATTGATGACCACCACTCAACCTCACCTAGAAAGTATGATGAACTCTCAAACTCCCTTTCCCACCTGGTCTGATTACTGCTTTTTACCTCCTGTCGCTTTCAGTGGCACAATAGTGTTAGAGTCCCACAATTGCTTTTGAGAAGAGAACTTTGGGGAAGCTACTTAAGCCAAGAATAAAAGCATGGGAGGCCCATGGAGCACACATTATTGAAATCACATCTGTGTGCATATAATAAACTTCTGACATTTGCTTTTCATAATCGTTCACTATAAGCATTGTGTTCTGTTGATGCAAAGTGGATGGAGGAAAGAAGATTACAAATGCCTACTGATTTGGAAATCATTAGAAATAGCCTTTTATGATAAGGAACCAATGATGATTGCCTCAGACCCAAAATCATAGACTGATCACAATACAGATTCTTTTGTTTTCATAAAACTCTTGAATCAGATCGAAGTTTCATTTTGGGGGATGGATGTGAGCACTGATTTAGTCAACAGAGCTGTGACTGGCTGTTATTTTTCACTGCATTAGTTGCAGGTTTTACTTATCCACAATCCTTCAGGGCAGGGAAGAGCAAGGATGTCATGACTCAAGGTTGGTGCTCTGAGATACTTTATCAACTATCTGAGAGCAACAGATCTCAGACTCCTGATGGGAAAAACGGTAAAGAAGTGGTCTGCACAAACTTGAAAAACATTTGGCATGCTATGCCCACTACCTCCCTTTAGGAGAAACATTATACATGTTAACAACTCCAAAAAGTCCCACATCAAGGCAACTGGATTTATTTAATTAGCTTCCGGAATGTGAGCACGGAACGCTGGTGTTCTCAGCACACCTATTAACCTGTGGAACACTCTGGGACACTCCTGTAGGAAACACTGAGCTAGAAGGTGCAAAGAGGTCACAGCATGTGTGTTGTTTTTTTCTTATTCTCTCAGTGCCTTAACTTCTCCTTTCATCCCCCTGATCTCTATGCATTTCATTTTTCTTCCATCCTACTGTAAATTTAATATTCTCAAGTAAACAGTGGGTTGGTGGGATACATTTTGTTAGTATCCCTAAATCAACAAATGAGAATGGTGCCAGAAATCTCTTGAAAATGAAGATAATGTTACTGACTAGTCTCATTATCGGAGTGGTTAAATAAAATATCATAGTTGGAAATCCTTCTTCGTAAAATATACAGTAAGATGATCATATCTAGCTCTCCAGAGCAATTGTGTGTTTTTGTCTCTAAATTGAATGAACTAGTCTGGTCTAGGGCAAAATACTGAAATGATGAGGTTTCTCTTTAGGCAAACTGATTTCTACGCCACTCAGAGACCTCCCCCTTTCTGTTCTGCTATGCTGATGCCCTTTGTCCTCCTGCTCTTCAGAAGAGATAAAACAGAAATTGTTTGTACTTCAACATGAATGTCAAAAGTTGCATTTTCAGCCCTAGGTGAAGGAGCAGGGAAGTATGTGTGGATTGGGCCTTCTCCTCTACTTGTCACCAGCCCTGGAGTTAGGGGATGCTCATAGCTACAGTTATTCTAGATTTGGTTCCATCAGGAGGATTTTATGGGATGTGTCATCTTTGGGGCTTTTAGCCTTCTTGAAAATCTGCACATTCTTGTGTGATTTAGGGAGACATTTTACACACTCCTACATAGCTTTAGACTGTTTTATGAGAGTAAGAGAATGACAGAAGGATCTCTAATAGAGAGGCAATGTGAGCTGTCCAAGAGCACAAAGTTCATATCTGGGACAACGGGGTGAGGGAGTGGAAGGCAAGAGGTGAATCTGTGAGGTGGTGGTGGGAGGGGGAGTTTAGGTCTTAAGTTCCACTTTTCCTTGTTAAGTGGATAACACTTTCTTTCTACCTGGCTCCCAAAAGTACTGACAGCTATCTGAATTTAACCATCCAATTCTCTGCTCAGTCCAACTCAGAGTAAGGTAGCAGAAGTCAGTGTTAGATTTCAGGTATGAATTTCTAATGGAGAAATCTTTAGCGCTTCAAGTTGAGACTGACATAGGATCTCAGTTTTCTCTGGGTGTGATGGAGCAACAGAGGAGGAGTCTTCGTAAAGATCAGTAAAGACAGGTGAGGCATGGAGACTTGGAACTTGCATCCTTTAATCTGAGCATCAACTTTGCAAAAGCGAAATAATTTCCTAGGAATTCCCCTTTGAGTTGGAGGATTTCAAGCATGACCCAATAATTTGACACTTGAGCAATTAGCAATACGAGCCATGGCCAGAGTGAAATTTCCTTGGTAAAGGAGCAACATTTCTCTTTTCCAGAGCACTTGGCAGGTCACACAAAACTAGCTGCTGCCTCTGAGGCTGCTTCCTCCTGGGAGGTGATAGGGTGATAGGTCTGATAATATCTTTGATGTGATAGATCCAAGGTTTAAAAACAAGACAGAACAACATATAGCAACTCACTAGAAAGAGTGAAATAAGTCTTAATCCGCTCGTTCAATTAAATATTTCTGAAATAGAATATGTGCATTACTTTTGGTAGCCTCTTCCTTTGGAGGACAGTCTTACTGTATTTTAGAGTTCCATTACACCATTCAAAAGGAGTCTGATAAAATCTGTAGTCCAGGTTTTGTAGTTTTGTTTTTTAATAATTTCTTACCTTAACATAAACAAAAAGCAAATATTTTTATGGCTCTCTGGAGAGTTACTGACCTGGAGGTAAGTGATTTTTTTTTTTTGTTTGGTTTTGTGTTATAGCCTCAAGAAATGTTCTAAGAAATATTGTGACACAACACCACTCAAGTCATACAATTTTCAGCCGAAGGGAACAGCAGCTCAATTTTTATGCTGACGCATTTGAGATTAGTAATTTAAGGGGTACTGCAGTGAGCTCCTGCAGTTCAACTAAAACTCAAATTCTAGAATTCTTCGAAACATATGATTGGTTGCATCCATGAGTCTTTAAGACCATGTTCTCCACATTGTGACATTGGTGAATTGCAGCATGTCTGATGTGAAGATGTCCTAACTGGATCCCTACAGGAATCATTAGCTTTGAAGTTGTTATGGCAGCTGCCAAATTCTTTGTCCCTGACAACTGCTTTATGTGAAAAAACCTTTATCTGCTTGATGCAGGCAAACCCAGGTATGTTGTGTTACTCCTCCAAAATGTCCTTTTCTGTGTTTGGTTCTCTTGTTTCCCCAAAATTCACAATGAGATGAGACCAATGGTTCTGCAGGGACCAGAGTCTTACTGTTTTGGCCTATGCACTTGATAAGTGCTAGCATAACCATGGAAACAATCTTTCTACATACTTAAAAGTTGCAAGTGAATTTAATGTCACCTCATTAAATTTTTATAGAATTTCATGCTTAGGAAAAAACAATACTCCTTTGTAGTGCTTTTATATTTTTATTTTTTTAATTTTATTTTTTTAAATTTACGTCCTTTGTAGTGCTTTTAGATTATGAGAGCACTGTAGCATCCTGCATTTCCCTTTTTATAGTGGCTGCCAGGAAGCTCAGAAGTTGCCATCATATACTATGTCTTAGTAAGTTTCATTAACCTCACTTTTCTGTACAGTTTTTCTCTGCCAATAAATCTTTAATACACTGATTTTGCTCATTCTATTATATCTCTGTCTTTCAGTATAAGCAGCTAGAAAGCACAAAGAATCCATATATTCTACCTGTAGAATATTTAACCTGATATATCTTTGTTCCTGGTATTTTAAGAGCAATAGTTTTTTTATTGGGGGATATTCTTTTTAAGAACATTTTTCATGTTTTATTTTTATTTCGTATTTGAGAGAGAGGAGAGAGAGAGGGTAGGGAAAGAGAGAGAGGGAGACACAGAACTCAAGGTGGGCTCTAGGCTCCCCACTGTCAGCACAGAGCCAGACACAGGGCTCTAACTCATGAACTGTGATATCATGACCTGAGCCGAAGTCTGATGCTTAACTGACTGAACCACCCTGGTGCCCCTAAGTGTCCATTCTTAGGGATATCACCTTGAGTAGTGATGCAAGATAGGAAACTAGGTAGGTTCAGAAAAGGTTCCTTAATGATTTTTATATGAGCCTTCAACTCCCTCCACCTAGATTGAGAATTACTGGTAATGAGAAATATTTAAAAACTTTAGTGTGGTGCATTCTGACCTAGTAGGTCTGATACAGGGTCCAGACATATGCACTTAAATATTTTTCTTAAGGAACTATTTACATAAAGGATATGAAACACTGTTATGAGGACCCTGAGAAACAATGACTAACCAGAGTTTTAAGAAAATGGGAGGGAACAGGTGAAAATTACTTCATTCTACAGGTCAAGGACAAATGCAGATTTCATTCCCATGGAATATTCCCTGCCTCAATGCTATTGCAAGGCAGGTGAAATGGATTCTGATTTCTGCTCTGTCGGGAATGTCGGTAACCTTGAGAAGGCCACTATCTAAGGTAACCTTGAGAGACCATATCTCTCAATGTCCTCAGATGTAAAATAGATCACTGGGCTTGTAATCAAAAGGACTCTTCCCATGAAGAAAATGCAACGATTATTCACCACTATCCAGAGATATGGTAGATGTAGAAACAGGAGGAATTTTAGTGCCACCAGGTAGGCAATGAACAGAATGATGGGAAAAGCCTTTCCTGAAAAAAGTCAGTATGGCTTGGTTCTCTGCCAGGAAAGTACATATCCACTTTCATTCTCCAGCATTCTAAATGTGAAAACTGAATTCACAATTTTTGCCAAAAGGAATTGTTAAATATTCACAATCAATGAAACAAGTCTGTCAATTTAATTTCTCTTGGAATAAGGGATCCTGACTGAAAGACATCTCTGGAAGGCACTGGGCAGATCAGCAGGGAAAAGGGATGTTCAAGTTCTGTCCCTTAAAGTCTAGATCCAGTTCACTCAGGGATTATGATTCCCCCAACTCTGAAGATTAGACTTCCTTTGCAACAATGACCACTTGAAATTAATGAGTTCATAATCCCATGTCTCTTTTGGAAGCAGTTATGACCAAGACTAATTACCTTCCATATAAAAAACAATTTTTTTTTTGGTCACTAACCTCAACTCATTTTCCATTGCTGTACCTTACAGTACAGAGCTATATTTTAAACAGAGAAGATGTAATTAAATTAAAATTCATAGTGGAAACCAGTGGTGGCTGATAATAATTGCTTTTCAGACGCCACTATAATTAGTGAGCCAAGGATTTTATTTCAAATCATCAAAGTCAATTTAGAAGGCTTCCTTTACCTGGACTCGAGCTGCTTTGATGAAGACACTGTGTCTTCATATGTCTAAGTTTTCTTACATTTAACTAAGCTGTTTTTTAATGATTATGTTAATAATTACAGTACGACAGCACTGTTTTATGGACACTGGAAGATGAATTCAGATTCTCCTTCTGCCTATTAAAGTTGTAATCACAGAATGTACACAATCCTTTCTCATTAACTGCTTGATAAGCCCTTGAAATTGCACAACCAATAAAAATACCTTTATCGTTCTTTACCTCCCAAGTAGTATTCAATACATGAAAACAAGGAACAAGAGGAAGCTTATTAACGAACACCCCAATATGCCACTTGTTTTTGCTCATACTGTTTCCTCTACCTGGAATGTATCCCCCTTTTTATTCTGCTCTAAGGGGTAGAATTCTACTTATCCTTCAAGTCCCAGCTTGGCTGCCACCTGCTATGGACTGAATGTTTGTGTCTCCCCTAAATCCATATGTTAAAATTTCAACTCCCAATACGATGGTATTAGGAGGTTGGGCCTTTGGGAGGTAATTAGGTCATGAGGGTGAAGACCTCATGCATGGGATCAGTGTCTTTAATAAGAAGAGCAAAGAGTTTGCTTCCTCTCTATCTGCTGTCTGCTAAATGAAGATACAATGAGAAGATAGCCATCTGTAAACCAGTGGAAGGCCTTCATCAAGAACCCGACTATGCTGGTAGCCTGATCTTGCTGATCTTGGACTTCTAGCCTCCAGAGTTATGCATAATAAATGCTTATTGTTGAATCTCCACACTCTGTGATACTCTGTTAAAGCTGCCTGAGCTAAGATACCACATTTTCTATAAAGTCCTCCTTGATTGTCAGAAGTGTCCATCATTCCAAATCTTAGCTCCAGAAGCTTAAGTTTTCTTGTGGACAGTATGGTGATCACAGGGCTTTGGTGATGATAAATGAGTTAATTTGGGGGGAAACTGAAAGGATACTATTATCCTGTTGGGAAAACAGTTTCTTTGCTTAGCTACTAAGATACTGCCAGCATAAAGACATAGGATTGAACACAAAAGTCAGCTTAAGATTAGTCATCAGGACAAAATTTTCACTTCCATGCAGCAAGTATAATTAATTATTGCAGAATGGTTTGTTGTGTCTGACAGAAAACATTGAGGTCCTGAGGTAGATATACTATCTTGCTGTGTGACCTCAGGAAAGTCACTTTACTTTTCTGAGTTTCAATTTTCTTTTGTGCAAAATAAGTTTATGGAACTAAATTATTGTTAAGAATATTTTTGCCTACAGGAATTTATGAATATAATTACAGGTGGTACAAACCTTAAAATTGTGATCAAATTATTTATAGCATTAAAGCTAATTAATAAACTAGCTAACCATGCCAACAGAGATCCAATTTCTCATATGTAATTACCATTTCTGTCTTCATAAAGACAAAGTAAAGCAAGAATCTTACCATTCTACGCAAACTTGACTGATTCTGCCGAACATGCTGGGTGATTAATAACTGGAAGTAGAACTCTCCATCTCACCGTTGCAGCATCCCTTTGACAAAAACCAGAGTCCCTCCACTTATTGCAGGGAACACACACAATTCTCTAAATGTTCATTGGTTCTGTGGAGGATGGAAAAAACAAAAACTTGATGACAGTTCAAGCAAAGGCTAGCATTATAATATTTATTATTATTATTATTATTATTATTATTATTAGCAATGGTAGTAGTGGTAATAATAGCAGAGGCAGTAACAGTGTTAACATTTGCAGAACGTATTCTGCACCAGGCACTATGATGAGCATTTCATATGGATTCAATTATGCACACAATGCTATGAGGTAGGCGCTCTCATTATCCCTTTCTACTGAGGAAAGAGAGGCTCAGAGAGGTCAAATAAATTGACTAGGATTATCAGATGGGATTCAAATGCAGGTCAAGCTGACTCCAGAATCGTGGCTGTCAGCTAGAAGGTTACACTGACTCATACATAATATCACTAATTAGGGTTAGTATCCAGTTTGTAGAGGACTGGCTCTACAAGGTACTCAAAAGAAAGATGGCATTCAGCTGCTATGTACATGTATGGCTGATAATTCCGTCATCCAATTCCAATGGGGGAGAGGGTTTTACTGTACATCCAATCAATTCTCTGACACCAGCTGGGTATCCTACTATTCAACTCAATTCTGACACTATCTTCCTGGAAAGAGAGTCAGCCAGATGTAACAGATTAAGGGCTCAGTCCTATAAGCATGTGCACATTCCCTCCTTTAAGGAGGGAATACACACACACACACACACACACACACACACACACGCACACACTTGAGACACCAATCTCAAGTCCAGATTGTTATCTGGTCTTCTGAATGAATGGCTATAGACTGACTGAAGTTTCCAAGGTTCCCATGACCCCTTCCTTATGTTTGAGTAATTTGCTAGAGTGGCTCACAGAACACAAACATTTTAACTACTAGTTTGCTTGTTTATTGTAAAAGGATGTAACTCTGGAACAGCCAAATAGAAGAGATGCATACAGCAAGGCAAGGGGAAAGGGCATGGAACTTCCATGCCTTCCCAAAGGTCTGCATGTTTACCCACATGGAAGCTCCCTGAACCCTGTCCTTTGGGTTTTTTATGGAGGCTTCATAACAAAGCCATAAATGATTTAATCATTGGACACTGGTGATTGATTCAAACTTCAGCCTTTCTCTCCACCCTGAAGGTTGAGGGTGGGACTGAAAGTTCCAACCCTCCAGTCACAATATTGAGTGCATTGCTAACTAAACTCCATCCTTAGGTTCTTTCCAAAATCCACCCCACTAGCCTAAGAAAAGGGATGTTCACTTCTCTCACCACTTAGGAAATTTCAATGGTTTCAGGAACTCTGTGCCAGAAACAGGGATGAAGACCAAATATATATCTATATCTATATCTATATCTATATCTATATCTATATCTATATCTATATCTATCTATCTATCTATATATATATAAAACACATGATCACAATGTCTCTACCAGTACTTAAAATACAGAAATAGTCCTATTGGTTAGATATTGCTGTTGTCCTGAGTTCTTGACCATTGGTCTCAAGTGGCTGTGGACCCTCCCACAGATCCCCTTATACCTGCCACATTCCAAGTATCTTCTCAAGACCTAGCAGCAGTTTATGACTGTATCCCAGGGCCCTGCCCCAGGGTTAAGGCTGGCAACTAATTACACTGGCTATTGCCCATAATGAGTATGAATTTAAAAAATACTGCTCTTGATAAACAGGAATATGTGCCAATGTGTTTTGTTTTGGGGCTGAAGGTTTGTATTTTTCTTTTATGGGTGGATGCGAATGGTTGGGATGGGAGACTATCTTAGTCGGCTTGAGCTGCTGTAACCAACATATTATAGATTGGGGGGCCTAAAGAACAAACATTTAGTCAAAGCTCTGGAGTCTGGGAAGTCCAAGATCAAGGTGATAGCAGATGTGGTGTCTGGTGAGGTCCTGCTTCCTAGTTCACAGATGCTGCTTTCTAGCTGTGTCCTTACATGTCAGAAGGGATGAGGGACCTCTCAGGGATAAGGGCACTAATCCCATTCATGGGGACTCCACTCTCATAAGTTAAGTACCTCCCAAAGACCCCACCATTTATTACCATCACATTGGGGGTTAGGATTTCAACCTACAAGTTTTGGAGGGACACAAATTTTCAGTCCACAGAGACTTCTTGACATTCTTATCTGGCAATGACAATATTAAAAACACCTTAGTAGCATCACTCTCAACACCATCCTCTGACAACACCAAACAAAGGTCCTTTCGTGAATTGGTTGACTTCAAGACTGGGGCAGGGAAAATACAAGCCTGGAACACCTTGGAGTGCCAGAGAGTAAGGAATTGCTCAAAACCCAAAAGAAAACAAGAAGAATGGGGACATATAAATGAGAGTATTGGATTACAACCCAAAGAACAAAATAAATATCCATGTTCCCATACCAATATAAATAAATAAGTGACTAAATAAATGAGGGAAAAAAAGCCAAAGTTACATAGAAAATCATCTGCAGATGATAGGTCTGGCAAGATCCAATGATGGATACAAAAATTGGTGGGTAAAAGTTTAAGCAGAAAGAGAGTATTTGCATACTCTCACAGGATCTCCCTTGTGAGAAATAAGCCCACTGACCCAATCAAAGGAGGGTTGCAGGGACTTGGATATAGTGAAGCGAGGCTTTAATCAATGTTCTTGCAAGAGCAGGTGTCTGATAGGCACACTTGGGGCAGTTACAGCAAACAATACAGCATGCAAGTCCCTCCCTTGTTTCATCATTGGCTGAATTTACAGAGGCTACAGCCTTACCCAGACATCCACCTATACCCATGCAAAGCAAAAAGTAGTCTGGTTCGAACAAATGTACCTTCCCTGACATGATGCAGAGACTTCCAGTCCCTCCTCCTTTGTTCTTTGGCACATGCTCATTGCAAAACCCTTGAAAACAAGCCCAAGAGAATAAGCTTATGAAAATGATCCTGTGAAATGGAGAGGGGATGAAGATCCAGGAAGTGAAGTGTCTAAAAGTTTGGAACTCCACTGTGGGAGGTGGTTCATACATATTTCTAATAGGCTATAAATCTACTGTTAACTAGACAGCAGAGCTTTTATTTGCTATTTCTGAAAAATGAATCATCTCCCTTACTTCTCACATCCCCCAAATATTTATTAATTGCAAAGGGAATAAAGCAAGTTTACAGTGGAAAAATTCTGGGAGAGCATTTTAGGCAAGTGACTCAAGTTAACATCTTCTGTTGTACCTACTGATATCATATGGCATCATGTGGACATGATAACATACCCGCTGATTTGACACAGGGAAAGGCACATCACTTCTATGGTATCTTTTCCAAATATGCGTTTTCCCAATTTTATAATGAGAAAATAGCAGACAAACACAAATAGGGGGATTTCCTACAAAACAGTTGACAAGAACAATTCAAAAGTGTTAAGAGAAAGACAGACATAAAAAGAAATTGCCATAGATTGGAAGAGACCAAGGAAACATGACAACTCAGTACAATTTGAGATTCTCGAATAGAATCAGAAAAAAAGAGAAAAGGTCATTTGTGGAAAACTGGTGAAATGTGAATAAGTTCTGCAGTTTAGCTAACAGAAGGTTAATTTCTTAGCTTTTATAATTTTTCTATGTTTTTTAAAGAGGTTAACACAAGTGGAAACCAAGTAAAGGGTATGTGGAAACTCCATGTACCTTTTTTTTAAACTTTTTTATAAGTCTAAAATTATCTCAAAATAAAATGAATGTACAAATCAAAACCCAAGAGATTTTTTCCACATCATGGCATCCAAGGAAACATTACCCTCTCTTCCACGAAACTTAGGGAATAGTATATGGAATTTCGCAAAATAAGCACAAAGCTGGAACAAAACCTAAACCAATGACCACCAACAGGAACATTTGTTTATGTTAAAAAATCCAGGGGCACCTGGGTGGCTCAGTCGGGTGAGCGTCCGACTTCAGCTCAGGTCACGATCTCACAGTCCGTGGGTTCGAGCCCCGCATCGGGCTCTGGGCTGATGGCTCAGAGCCTGGAGCACACTTCCGATTCTGTGTCTCCCTCTCTCTCTGCCCCTCCCCCATTCATGTTCTGTCTCTCTCTGTCTCAAAAATAAATAATAAACGTTAAAAAAAAAATCCATTCAACAAATTTTCGTAGATTATCTACTATGAGCAAGGTACTATGCTATTATGAATAGCATAATAGCATGTTTTATTTATATTATAAACTATATTATACTATAGTTTTCTTCTATATTGTATAACCTTCACTTCAAAAACTTTCTTCCTGACCTATGAAGTGTAATCTTCCAAACATGAGCCTGTCTATGTTCTCTGAAGGAATGGTTTCTGGTCAGGTGTGCCACCAAAAATGCCCTACGTAGTGGTTGATTTTATTTGTATTCTTGTGTTACTCTGGATGCTGCTGGTTATGTGAGGGTTTGGGAAATGTTTCTGTATCCCACTCTGGAAAAATAAATCATAGTGCCTATAAGTTCCCTCAGCAAATAGATGGGACCCATGCTATCACTCCAGTCTGATCAGGCCTAGCTGGTCTCTTGCCTCACAGAAGGACAGGGTGCTATCAAAGTGTCTTTTCCATACCCCACCATGAAATCTGCTGTCACTTCAATATGATGCAACTTAATTTATGGCTCCTGGGGTACAGCTTCAATTATATACATAACATGGAAGGGGAAACTCAACCTAATCTGATAGTTTTGCTCAAAGAGAATATTTTTAATGGACAATTTGATGACAGGATTACACAACATCTTTCAGGGAGTAAGAAGAACATGATATGAGACATTACCATGGCTGTAACACAGTCAGTTGACATGACATAGCTTCAACCTTTCTATCAATTTCTTTTGTATGCCTTAGCTTAAGGGTTTACTTGCCTTGAACTTTGGACTACTTACTGGAAAGATAAAGACCCACTTGATAGATTTGGTGGTGGTCACCGAGGTGGGGGGGGAGGAAGGACAAACCAAAGAACCAAGAGATTAGGAAAGGATGCTTGAATCTGAGATCTTTTAGGACATGGAAATAATTGTGGTTGTATTATGGTAATAATGATGATTTATGAAAAAGAAAAGCTGGAATTTACACACACACACACACACACACACACACACACACACACACACAAAACACAGTACCTAAAAAGCACAGAATTGCCATTGAAGGATATATTTTTTAAAAATCCCAATCTTGGGGCGCCTGGGTGGCGCAGTCGGTTGAGCGTCCGACTTCAGCCAGGTCACGATCTCGCGGTCCGTGAGTTCGAGCCCCGCGTCGGGCTCTGGGCTGATGGCTCAGAGCCTGGAGCCTGTTTCCGATTCTGTGTCTCCCTCTCTCTCTGCCCCTCCCCCGTTCATGCTCTGTCTCTCTCTGTCCCAAAAAAAATAAATAAACGTTGAAAAAAAAAAATTTAAAAAAAAATCCCAATCTTTATTCATGCCTTTTGAAAACTATTTACAGGAACCCCATTTGTACAGATCAGTAAGGTTTCTCCCAAGCTCCTTCCTGCATTGTTCAACTCATTCTTACACCAAGATACCAACCTCTCTTAAATCTGAGTTCAATGGCACTTCATCCGCTATTCTTACTCCTTTTCTCCCAGTTCTTCATTCTGGAAGTCCATTCTACCAAGTGTCACTTGCATCTGATGTGCTTCTTGATTGTGATTCTGTTTCATAAAAGCTCAGGACAGTGGAATCATTAAGCTCCTCTTGCAGTGGGTAATGAGGATAGAGGGTTTTGACTGTGGACTAGGGGGTGGTACTGAAAACAAACTCATGAGAATGAAGCCCTGCATGGAAGATTCTCGCCTGCTCCAGTCTCAACCTGGAAGTGAGCAGAATCTCCGTTTGTCCATACAGGAGTTCCTCTTTTTCTACCATCCAGTGGCTTTGCTGCCATGCCTCAGGTACAGAAAGAGGATTTCTCAGATTTACTATGTGAGAAGCTCAAGCACGGAGCTCAATTAATTGTTACCCACTGGCAGTTCAGACACAGTGGGCCCCTAGGTGGCACCGCTCTTGTTCTTGCTAAGCAGCCGTCTCCTCAGCCAGCCCTCTTTCCCACAAAAGTTTCATAAAAGCTTTTTATTAGATAATTATACTTCTGTGCTTTGTAGTTATGTGAGGTAACTCACAATTAGCATGTTTAATTAGGAAATTAGGTGTTATAATCACAATATGGAGCAAAATTTGTCATGAAGTTTTAGTTCATAAACAAAGGGCTTTTTTTTTTCTTCCTTAAGGAGGAAAAAACCCACAAAATCAATGTTAACTTTCCATTTTGGCAGATAGTGAAATTTAATTTATGTTTAGCACTAAAAGAGAACATTCCATCTGTTTTCCAGATGGAACCCGCCTTCCCCCTATAGCTGGGAATTAGTCACTCTGGTATGTAACTGTCCCCTCTGTCACTCCTGGGCTATGTTGGGTTTTCTCTCTAGGGCAGATGTTGAGCTGATTTACCTTGAGACATATGTTGTATAGTGTTGATGCTCAAGTGATCTAGTATATTCCTTTCAAGATATGTTCAGGGCATGTGACTATGTGTTAGGTATGGGGCTAAATGTGAGTTAATCAACTTAAGTGGGAGACCACCTTCTAAATACATTAGGCACTGGTAGGGTATGTAGGGAATGCTGTGAGAATGTAGAGGAGGGAGTACCTAATTATGTGGGATTTCCCAGGGATAAAAACCTATGGTCAAACCAAGCAACTAAAGACACAAAGAATTTGTTCAGATATACCATGTATCTTACACCACAGTTCTTTCTTTAAAAAAAAAAAAAAAAAAAAAAGAGTGAGGGGCGCCTGTGTGGCTCAGTTGGATAAACATCTGACTTCAGCTCGGCTCATGATCTCGCAGTTCATGGGTTCAAGCCCTGCATTGGGCTCTGTGCTGACAGCTCAGAACCTGGAGCCTGCTTCAGATTCCAGGTCTTTCTCTCCCTCTGCCCCTATCCTGCTCTCACTCTGTCTCACTCTCTCTAAAATAAATAAGCATAAAAAATGTTGACAGAGAGAGAGTGCAGGGAAGGAGTGGGGGGGTGGGTATAGAGTATCTGAAGTGGGCTCTGTGCTGATAAAAGATAGCTTGATGTGGGGCTCTAAGTCAGGAACCATGAGATCACGACCTGAGCTGAGGTCAGATGCTTAACCAACTGAGCCCCCGGATATGCCTATACCATAGTTTTTAACATAGAGTCCAAGGCTCCCCTAGGGATTTTGTGAGTGAACTTGACTATCATCTGGGTTTTGCTTCATTCTATATAAGGACAAGTGATATTGTGACATGTAAGATACCAAAGTACAGATAAAATTCATGAATTTGTGTTTTTCTGGAGAAAATGTACATGACTTTATCTACATTTATATGACCTATTCTCAATGGTGTCTGTGACTTACAAAATATTAAAGTTACTTATCTATATTTACAAATATTTCTATATCTATAGATATAGGCAGATATAGATTTGCCTAATCATTAATTTCATAAACATAATCTAGGAGATAGAAGATAGGGACACAGCCCCTACTTTCAAGCTATCAGGGAAGACTGAAAACATAGTGATGGCAGAGTTGGTCAGTTAACCAACTTTATATGCTCCTTTTTCATAGAGAGGCACTTTTGCCTGGAACAGCTGTCCAGCCAGGAATATTTCACAACCCTTTCTGCATCCAAGTTTAGCCACATAAAATGTTCTTGCCAGTACAATGTGAATGATGTAATGTGTGTCACTTTTGAGCTGACTAGGTTAAGAACTAGATCTAATCTCTCTACTCTGTTTCTCCTGTGCAATGACTATGGAAAATGGCCAAGCCACAAAATTGAAGGAGCACAGGTCCCTGAATCCTCACTGGAAGGTTGCTCTAAAACTCCTGCACTCTAAAATGAGCTGTTGTTTAAGCCAAAAAGAAAACTTACACTCTAATAACCATTAAAATACTTGTGTTCATATCTTATGGAAACTAATGTTTTCTTATTGAACACAAAGGTCAAATTCAATGGAATATAGTGTTACCAAAGTGTTAGATGCAATGGGATACTAGAAGAGGAGAGTTGGGGAAAAAGTAAGGAAGACATATTATGGGGACATAGCAAGGTGAAGACATACCAAGGTGAAGAGCACATAGAAGGACAAGGGGGGTAAGTGTTGGGGAGAAAGTGACTAAGAGAAGGTGAGCATTTCAAGCAGAGGCTAACAACACGTGAAAAGTCCTGGAGGTGATAATGAGTAGGGACTGGCTGAAGGCTGTTCAATAAGATGGGAGGAGAGAATGGGACAGGGGTAGAGCTAAGAGAAATCTGCAAGGCCTAAATTTTATACTTGATCCAAAGGGCAAGATTAATGGATTATAATCAGATTTGGGTTTTTGAAAGATAATTTTGAGTGCTGGGTGGGGGAGTCAGAGAATAAGATTGAAGGTGGATAACCAATGCAAAGGCAATATTCTAATCCAGGTAAGTGGGAACAGTGATCCAAATGAATGAAGAGGCAATGGCAACAGAGGGAAGTGGAAGGATGTGATGGTGAGAAGATAAGGAAAAAAAAAAAAGAAATATACAGCTGGAGCCAGCGATAGATGCCAGCATGGGAATGGAAGGGGCAGAGGACTGACTTAGAACATATGATGCTTCTGCTAATCTTAGTTTTGCTCTTAGGTTGGAGCATGATTTTTATCTCTGTAGGTTTCATTTTACCTAAAACATGTGGATGATAACAATTAATTTGCAGAGGTTTTGTCAGGATTAAATGAGAGCATATATGGGAGTATTCTATAACTCTACAGTGCTTTATAAAGGGAAGACTCCCACCTACATAAAGAATCTATGTAAGCCTTGTCCAGTTCTCTCAGCTCCAAGAATCTAAGGAGTGGAGGATCATTAAGACCCTTGAGAGATGAATTTTTAGAGGTTCTACATGGAGAAGGACCACTTGCTACTCTGGTGGATCAAGTAATGTGGGATGGTGTCTGTCCTGCCGAGGTCACCATTTCCCTCGAAGTATGATGTAAAGACCTCAAGGTGGCTCAGCTTTCTTTAAGTAGATGGCATTTGGGAATATCCCATGCATGGATGTCTTTGAGGTCATCCTATCTTCTGGTACAGCCCCTGAGGTCTTGCATTTGTAGCTTCTTCAAACTATTCTTATAGCAGCAAGAAGTTCTCCATGACAGAGACTGGTATGCCTACGTTTCCTCATTTCTTCCAGAAGCACTCAGGCCTGTATATAGTTAGGCAATTCAGAATGGACCTTCCTTTACCAAATTGGCCTGTATAACACCTTTTTTGTGAGCAGAGCGCAAACACACTAGGCCCTCAATAAACATTTGCTATGTAACTCCCACTGTTACATAACACATCTAAGCATAGTTTTCTTCCTTGACTCCTGATACCTGGGCTCTCTGTACTGTAGTTCACAGTTAATGATCAAGACAGTGAGTTCACTTTTAAAGACCAGAAATACTTCTGTGCCAAATTAATAACATTTAGATATTTAAGTCTGCCTTGAAGAAACACTTGCCATTTTCCTACACATCTGGACTTTGAGGATAATTTAAAGAACTTCTCTCTTCAATCAGACTAACAAAGCATTTTTGGGACCCAAAGAAACCTGATTCAAGAAATTATTCTTACATGTACTTTTCAAGGCTTATGCAACTAACTTAGCAGGCAGCACGTCACTGTTTATATTACAATGAAACTTTGATCGAAGTATTTGGGTCAAAGATAAAAAGGAGCAGTTCATAGAACATGGCAGCTGGTATTACAAACTCTTTGCATAAAATGGCAATTTTCAACAAGTATAGATGTATCATTAGTGTTTTTGGAACCATAAACCACTCATTTCATTGTGCCATTAAAAATGTTTGATGCAGTGTATTGTGATATCTAATTTAGTTGTTCTTGAACGGCAACATGGGTGATGTTTCCCATTTGTAGTGCAGTTCATCAAGTGTCTGCCATTATCCTGTGATGAGAAATGATTCCAGAAGGGAAAGGGAGGGCACAGGGTAAAATGTAGTGGAAACTGTCAAAAAGCAACAGGGGCACCTTCAAGTTGGCAGACCCAGGTGGATGGCACTGGAGTCCAGGCTGGTCGGCCCTCTCAATGAGTAGGTTTTCCTGGTTCTTCTGCAAAACTCAGCTGTATAACATTCTGCACCCAATGGGCACTGCACTGGGTTTTTGTCTGCTCAGCAGGTATTCCCATCTCTCTTGTAATAACAGAAACTCTTTTCCTTTGTGAAAGTCCTTCACCAGCACATGTGGACTTTGTGGGGGTTGTCAACAGTAGTTCCCCACTTCTACCCCCAATTGTGACTATAGTGGGCATGTAGACCAGGGTGGGCCAGGTGGTGCACTTCCCCTTTTGAAATGGTGACTAGCTCTGGGACAAGCATGTGACCAAAGACAGACCAATCAGATTCTATCTCCAGACTTTACCAAATTAGAGAGACAGCTTGTTCTTGGTTTTGGTTCAAAAGTTGTGAACATGCAGGCCAGGATTATGAGCACTCATCTTTCTCATCATGTATTAAGAGCTGGCCTGAGGCAGGAGAGAACAAGGTGAGTGACCAGAGAAAAGTAGGGCCACACATGGAAAGTGTGCCAGAGAGCACTCAGATCCCGAGTCCCTGCAGCCAGGAGTGAAAGCCACAATTGGATACCCCAGGTATCCAATTTCACTTTCCCTATTTCTTCATGCACATGGTTTGAGTTGGGTTTCTGTTATTTGAAATAAAGAGTTCTGACTAATACAGTTGCTTAAAAAAATGCAATTTAAATGAAGAGATCAGTGAAACTTTTCCATAGCTCATTCTATCATGCCCTGTGTCCAGACACTACTTATTCTATATTAGTGATTCTAGAGTGTGTGCAATGATTATTTGTAGCACTGTGTGTGTACGTGTGTGTGTGTGTGTGTGTGTGTGTGTGTGTGTGTGTGTGAAAGAGAGAGAGGGATGGGGCGCCTGGGTGGCGCAGTCGGTTAAGCGTCCGACTTCAGCCAGGTCACGATCTCGCGGTCCGTGAGTTCGAGCCCCGCGTCAGGCTCTGGGCTGATAGCCCGGAGCCTGGAGCCTGTTTCCGATTCTGTGTCTCCCTCTCTCTCTGCCCCTCCCCCGTTCATGCTCTGTCTCTCTCTGTCCCAAAAATAAATAAACATTGAAAAAAAAAAAAGAAGAAGAGAGAGGGAGAGAGAGAAAGGAGGAGAGATAAAAATCACTTTGAGGTAAACCCAGGGAAGAGGCCATTTTTTCCCCTTAGGTATAGAAAGAGACTGTGTTTAAATGTTAGAGCTAGGAAATTACCATAACTGCCCTAACAGACCCAGTTTTATAACACAATTTCCTCTTGGACGAAGGCAGAAAGGGTTGTCTTTAAAGGTAAAGGAATGTCATGGAGAAAAAATACACGTCTTTTTGATTAAACCCATCCTAGTGGGTGTGACCTGGTACCTCATTGTGATTTTGATTTCCCTTTCCCTGACGGCCAATGAGGTAGAACATCTTTTCATGCTCTTGGTGGCCATTTTTATATTTTCTTTGGAGAAATGTCTATTGGGACTATTAGTCCTTTTTTTAATTGGGTCCTATCTGATAGCAGTGGCAAGAGCACTTTGGTGAACAGAACTTGGCCTAAGGTTTTGGAACAGCTTTACCTACTGCTGGGAAATACATTATATATAAAAAATGGAAACAGGAAAATGAACATGGAAGGGGATAAAAAAAAGAAGAGAAGTATTTCATCCCCCTCCTAGGGCAAGAGGTATGGTTGATGGATGTAGGGGGGATGAATGTTAATACGTCTTTTCAATCTTCAGGATTTAGTTTGGATGCCACCTCCACCAAGAAGTCTTCCTTGATTGCTATTAGAGAAATCCTATGAATTATATTTTATATTAGGTTTGTTTTTTGTTTTCCTCATATATCCTTTTATGACTTACAATTATTTGATTTTTTAGCTTCCTTTTTTCCCCCTTTTAACTCTATCTTCCATCAATTTGAAGGCAAAGTTCATGTTTGTCTCCCTATTGCTATGCTCATAGCAGCTACATCAGTACTTGGTATAGCACCTTTGCTCAACAAATATTTCTTGAATGGAAAAAAGCTCAGGGTATAAGAGAGAGTGGTTATGTTAGTTTACAGTCCTCAAATACTGGAGATAACTTTATGAAATAGTCTCTACTAACATCTTAACTTTCAAACAAAAATCACTTCTGCCTTCCTATCTATAACATTTACTTAGTAGAATCAACATCTGTAACAGGCTTTCAATATTCAGGTTTGAAAATTGTGATGTATACTGAACAGTCTTCATGCAGAAGACATTTTAGTTCAAAATAAGTTCCTCCTGGAATCCATTATCCATGGACCAAAAAATATTAATAAGGCAATATTATCTATATTTTAACCCTACTATGCTGAGTCTACCTGTGATGGAATTTGAAGTTCCCCAAAAGACTCCATCCCTTTGTTCTGCATTCTGTGCATTCTCCTTGGAAGAAGAAAACATGTCTCACTTTGCATAAGCACACATTCTCAATTCTACTCTGTTAACTGAAACACTCTTTTCATGTCATTTCCTATACCGGTCATGCTGTGTAGAATAAATATTTGAACAATATTCAAAAGTAGGACATGAAATCCCAGACTGGGATATGAGTATTTTTAAAAAAAATATGAGTGATTTTTAATGCTTGTTCATAGATTTACCACATTGTAGGACGCTAGCAGAATAAAGGACTTTCTCTCCCTTCTCTACAACTGTCTCTGCTGAGCACATAAATAAAGATCTGTGGGGGTGGCTGATGGCATACCAAGGAAGAGGGAGACATCTAGGTTAACCCTTAGGTGACTGGATGGGAGGTAATGTCATATTCCCAGAGAGGTAAAAGTAGTATTCAAGGTGGTATTGAGAGCAATTCTCTCTGGATTTGAATCCTGACTGCCAGTACGAGCTAAGTAAATTTGGGTAAGTTTCTCTGTCTCCATTTCTTTATTTTTAAAATGAAGATAGTAATAGCATTTATCTCATAGAACTGATATAAGGACTCACTGATTTCACACACATAAAGCACTTATAACTGTGCTAGAGGACAGTGTTTATAGTAATGTACTTTCTTCTTCTCTTCCTTTATCTTCATTAGTATCATCATTATTGTAATCAAGAGTGTAGGGGATGGAATTTTTGGAAGGGAGGTATAGTGTTGAAAGGTTCTATTTGGGGAGTATTCACTTTAGAGTATTTGTGGGACATCCACAACTAGGTAGGGACAACAAGAAGGTCAGTGGGAAGAGTGGCCTAGATCTCCAAGGAGACACCTAGGCTGCTGATGTTGTATGGGAACCACTAGTGTACAGATGAATGTGGGGGCTGGATAGGTGGGCAGCAGGTGGAGTGAGCAGACAGGAATTATGGGCAATGTCTTATAAGGGAATATAAAAAGGCATCAGTAAACAAATGTTAGTGGTCATGAAATTAGGAAGATGCTAGAGATGAGGCGTGCTGGAAATTAAGAAAGGAGCAAATGTTTAACAGAAGGAGTGTCCCATTATACTAAATGACCTAGGAAGTTCAAATAATACAGGGGACTAAGGGACCTACTAAATTGAATAATTAGGACATCGCTGGTAACATTCACTAGAGCACAGAAATACCTGAATTGAGGGTGGAGGTCACAGTCTGGTGCAAAATTATGTAATATCCTCTGCTAGGGAAGAAAGTCAATGGTTGGTGTCAAGAATTCTGGAAACTGCACCTTGCCTTGATACCTGTTTCTCTTCAGGCTGTTAAGACAAGAAGCATGTATCTGAAGAAGAATAGTTCACAGAACAGGGAAGAAGGTAAGAGCTTAGCACTTGTGTGGCAAACACTGAATTCCAATGGGTGACCTTTTTGGTGAAACCAAATTGGAACATGAACCTGAACATCTGGCCCAACCCTTGGACTTAAGCTTCTGATCTTCATCATAAGGAAGAAGGTAAAAAGCAGGTGGGAAGAGTGTTTTCGGAGAATGGAGATAGGAAATGAAGAGGGACAAGGGGTGTCATTGCATTCCTAACAAGGTGCAGGTGTGCTGTTGCTACAGTTCGAAGTGTATGTCTCCATATTCATTTGCAGAAGCCGTAACCTCAACATTATGGTATTTAGAGATGGGCCTTTGGGAGATAATTATGGTTAGGTGAGGTCAGGAAGGTCTTCATGATGGCATTAATGTCTTCTTTATAAGAGAGTAGTGAACTTTCTCTGTCTCTGCAATGTGAGGACACAAGAAGAAGAGACAGCCTTCTGCAAGATAGGAAGCAGGCCCTCACCAGGGAGTGAATCAGCTGGCACCTTGATCTTGGACCTTCCAGCCTCCAGTATGGTGAGAAATAAATGTCTGTTGTTTAAGCCACTGAGTCAATGATATTTTGCTACATAGTAGGTCCAAGCTAAGACACATGCTCACTAGTAAAATATGGCTCAATGAGCACCCTACATGAATGGTTCCTCCTCCTTTGGGAGGGCTCAGTATTCCCTCATGATTTCACTATATAGATAGTGTAGGAAATATGAGACACCGGACTCTGTCCCTCCTTCTCTGGGCAGTTTGATTAAGTTGAGGTTGGGAATTACTAGGGTATATATGCCAGAGAGTGTGATTTCCATATCTATCTTATGATCCACAAAAACCATACTTCTTGATCTTTTTAAAAAAGTTCATAATAACAGAACACTTGGAAGTTATTATATGCTTCATAGAACACCATGAAATATTGATACATTTAATTCTAGGAACAATTTCAGGCAGAAAATATGTCTCTATTGTATGTCACAATATAAAATCATAACCACAAACACACATCCATAAAAAACATGCTGTTGAATTAAGAGTGATTGGCTGTTTGCATTAACTTTTGCCTGCTACTTATTCATTTGATTTGTTATCAGCTACTACTCACCAGCAGATGAGCAGTAGCAGGTGCAGAAAGGCTGAAAAATTTTGGCAAAGAAAAGCTTAAAATTGAGAAAATTTTATCCATTAAGTTATATTTCCTGGAAATTGCAAAACCCCAGCAATTATTCCAATTTAGTGATGGAACATATCTGCTTTTCAGAGACTGAGAATCTCTAAACCATTTCTTAAAATTTCACACTACAAACTGGATACCACACGGATCATGACTTGTCTATTAACAGATACCACATAGGCAGTCATATGAGAAGAGCCAAGGGAAACCATTTAGCTGTCTGTACTTCTCATTTCCTGTTACCAAACGGAAATGGACTTTTCAACTCTTTGCTTTTTCTCGTATGTAACTTCCAAAATTTTTGTGCCACATAAAAAAGAACAGGTATCTGGGGAAGAGGGAAGAGTGAAGCAATGTTAATAGAGTCTCTCCTCCCTCTACTTAGTTCTGACAGCTTCTTTCTCCTCTGGTCTCCTCAATTGCTCATTGGGTAAATTTTTTAGAATCTCCATGAGAATATAAGCAAGGTCTCTGTGCTATTGATTGCTGTACCCCTGCATTGACATTGAGGCCTGACAGTGAGGCCTAGTATGTGCTTAATAAACATAAGTCCATTGA
Source organism: Puma concolor (assembly GCF_028749965.1). Lineage (NCBI taxonomy): Eukaryota > Metazoa > Chordata > Mammalia > Carnivora > Felidae > Puma > Puma concolor. Next base: position 125,782,548 of record NC_141668.1, on the reverse strand, counting down.
ATCTGAAGTTCTGTAGAAGCACCATATTTGAAATGGAATGAGTTTTTAGTATGCCTGGTTTTGATCTTGGCTTACTACCTTAGTCAAAGAACTTAATGTCTCAAAATAGATTCACACATATGTTAAATTGAGGCAATAGAAATTACCTGATAGCATTGTAATGAGAATTAAGAGTACTCTAAGAACATTAATATAGTACTTTGCACAGAGGGGTTAATAAATGGCAGCTATAGTTTTCATAGACTGAAATTGAGATTTCTTTCAATTTTATGTACTTTACCAAATGCACAATAGTAATGCAGTGCAGATTATTATAAACGCAGTTTTGACAATATAGCATTTCATATTTTTTTAACTGTAAATTTTAACTGCAACAATTAATAGTCCATATAGTGAGAAACTACTTCTTATATTTAACCCTATATAGTTAATAGTTAAAGACAAAGAACTTGTCAAAGACACCTTAAAATTTTTTGGTTATAGAGAGAATAAAAGTTCAGTAAGTATACTGTTTTAATGGAAATGTTCTTTGGCCTTTCTATATTAAGGTCATCTTCATTAATTAATACCACCAGATACTCTATGATTACCATTCAAAGAAAACAGATGGGCCTCAGGTTTGATAGCCAATTTTCTAAGTTGATCTACCTATAAAAAGAACTACTGTGAACCATTTCTATGGGACAGATTTACCATTTATATATCAAATTAAATAAATAACAAAAAAAGCATATAAGACTAGTAACAAGGTCATGCCATCAGGCAGAATAAAGGAACTGGGGCGTTCTGAGCTAAAGTAAGAAGAAAAGCTAGTAAAAAACGAGATGAGGGGCGCTTGGGTGGCTCAGTTTGTTAAGCATCCGACTTCAGCTCAGGTCACGATCTCACAGTCCGTGAGTTCGAGCCCCGCGTCGGGCTCTGGGCTGATGGCTCAGACCCTGGAGCCTGCTTCTGATTCCGTGTCTCCCTCTCTCTCTGACCCTCCCCCGTTCATGCTCTGTCTCTCTCTGTCTCAAAAATAAATAAACGTTAAAAAAAAAATTAAAAAAAAAAAACAAAAAACAAAAAACGAGATGAAAGGGGCCAGCCAGATGCCGAGGCTAGATATTCCCCTTGCATACTTTTGGCTTCTGTAATCTTGTTTGCCTCCTGTGTCCCCCAACTGCTGGGATAGCCCACCTAGAAGTGCCCCCCCTTTTCCTTTTGTTTGTCTCCTGCCTCCACCAACTACCCATGTAGCACCACTGATGAGGACCCCCTCCCCTTTTTCTTTCATCTCTCACTTCCCTACCATCCCAGCCTTAAAAGGAGGCCAATGCCAAGGTTCGGGGCTCAGCCTTTTGGAGGTGACTCCGCTGGGCTGGCACCTGTGCGCAACAAAATCTTCGGATTCCCTGAGTGCTGTGGCTTGTCTCTTCCTGGGTGCCGAATATTCACTGTAACAAAATCACATAATTTGGATGGGCCATTTCTACTTAAAATAGCAGCAGCACTCTCCCTGACTATTAGATAGAGGGAGTGTTTTCTGTTTGCTGTGATGCACTAGATGGGTATAGGCCAACTGTGTCCTTGTTCTCATATACACAATCCTGGCTTGAACAGCCTTAGTTGGCAAATATATTATCTATTTGCTTACCACAGATGATATTAAATGTCAATTCTAGTCTGGAATTAGAGAGGAAACAGCAAATGTTAATCATGAAGATGAGCTCGTGAATCTAATTATGGAGAACTGGTTTCAGGAGGTGACCCAATATATGTAATCTGGGTTGAAGGACATCTGTCACATGTAGCTTACCCAATCTAGACGCTGCAGCTTCCAAATTTCTAGCATTAAGGATGATCTTATCACTTCCAGTTATTCCTGTTGAAAATGTATATAATTTATTTCTCCTTGAAACCAGTGTTTATTGAGCACCTTCATCATACCAGGTGCTGCTGATACAGCAATATGCAATAATCCTGGGATGATTAGCATATTATCTCATGAATGCCCTAGTGTAAATCTGTTTATCCCAAAAATGTCCTCTGTAAAGGGTGGAGAGCAACAGGTGGGAAAGGGAAAAACAAACATTTAGATGCTGTGGATCACTGGTACAGTTTAATGAGAGCTTTTAGTTGCAGGTAACACAAAACAATCTGATCTAAAGATACTGCCCTTTCAAAGAACTAGCTTTTGTTTTGTTAATTTTCTCTACTTTGTTTTTATGTTAGTGATTTTTACTCTATTTTTTATTATTTCTTTTCTTCTGCTAAACAAGGAATAATTATTCTTCTTTCTCAATTCCTTAAGTGGAAGCTTGGGTTATTGATTATAGATCTTTTCTTCTTTTCTAATATATGTATTTTTTGCTGTAAATTTTTCTTTAACACTGCTTTTGCTGCATTCTATAATTTGGCAGGTTGTATTTTCATTTTCATCTAGTTCAAAACATTTTCACATTTTTCCTGATACTTTTTATTTGATGCATGTATTATTTAGAAGTGCGTTGTTTACTTTTTAAGACACTTCGGAGTTCTCCAGTTAAGCTTCTATTATTGATTTCTAGTTTATTTCCATTGTTGTCTGAGAACAAACTTTGTATGAGTTGTGTAAATTTGTTCAGATGTATTTTACAGTACAGATTATGGCTTTTCTTGAGGAAAGTTCTAAGTGAGTTTGGATAGAATGTGTATTCTGCTGTTGTTGAATGGAGTATTCCATAAATGTCAATTAGATCAAGTTGATTGATAGTGCTATTCAGGTCATCTATATCCTCACTGATTTTCCTCCTGCTTGACCTATCAATTTCTGACAGAAGAGTATTGAAGTGTCCACTATGATAATGGATTTGTCTATTTCTCCTTTCAGTTCTATCAGTTTTTGCTTCATGTATTTTGACACTCTGGTTACAGGCATACACAGTGAGAATTGTTATGTCTGCTTGGAGAACTGATGGCTTTATCATTATATGATACCCCTCTTTGTCCCTGATAATCTTCCTTGTTCCAAAATCTGCTTTGCTTAAAATTAATATAGCTATTTCAGCTTTTGAAAATTTAACTTATTTAAGTCTTTACAGTGTAAGTGGATTTCTTATAGACAACATAGTTGGGTCTTGTTTTGTTTTTGTTTTAATCCATTCTAACAATCTCTGTCTTTTAAGTGGTATATTTAAAACACATTTAAATAGATCACTGATAAAATTTCTACAATGTATATAACTATTCTCTATTCACTGTATTTGTTCTTTGATAATTTACTGTTTTTCTGTCTTCCCTGGTTTTAACTGAGCATTTTATATGATTCCATTTTATTAATCATTTAGAAGATCAACTATATTTTTAAAAAAGCATTATTACTGGTGGCCTAGAGCTTACAATATACATTCTATAAATGTTTTGTTTTGGCTAATTATACATAACAAAATTTACCACTTTAACCATTTTTAGGTGTAAAGTTCAGTGATGTCAGCTATACTTACAATGCTGAATAACCATCTCACCAAATATCTCCAGAACTTTTTCATGTTCCCAAACTGAAGCTCTGTATCCATTAAAAATATACATTTTAAACTAATCTAACTTCACCTTCAAATAACCCTATACTTTTTTTTTTTGTTCTTTTGTTGTTTTGTTTTTTTTTTGCAGTTCGGTACCTTAAAACATGGTATTTCCAAATATACCCTCCGGTCCTGAGTGACATTTCTGTCATTCATTTCACTGAGCCAAAGGTGTCTCTAATCACCAAAACATTGTTACTATTCTTTCTTTAAACAGTTATCTTTTATTTAAAAAAATTTTTTTAATGTTTATTTTTAGAGAGAGAGAGAGAGAGACAGAGCACGAGCAGGGGAGGGGCAGAGAGGGAGAGGGAGACAAAGAATCCGAAGCAGACTCCAGGCTCTGCACTGTCAACACAGAGCCCAATGCGGGGCTCAAACCCACGAACCATGAGATCATGACCTGAGCTGAAGTTGGACGCTTAACTGACTAAGCCACCCAGGTGCCCTAAACAGTTATCTTTTAGATAAGAGTAAGAAATATTTAAGATTTTGTTTCATCTTTCTTTATTCCTTCTCTTAAGTTCTTCCTTCATACAGATCTAAGTTTTCAACACTTTATTTTCCTTTTATCTGAATAATTTTCTAAAATATTTCTTTCATCTGCTGGTGGTAAATTCCCTCATTTTTTGTTTGTCTAAGAAAGTCTCTATCTCCTTTATTTAAGGATTAATTTTGTTGGATAGGAAACTCGAAGTTCTTGGGGGAAGCATTCTTTTACACTTAATATTTCACTCCACACTCTTGCATAAGATTTCTAACAAGGAGTATGCTTTAATTCTTATCCTTATTCTTCTACAGGTAAGGGGTTTTCTTCCCCTGGCTTCTTTCAATACTTTCTCTTTGCTGTTTTCTGCAGTCTGAATATGATATACCTAGATGTCTTTTTTTGTTTGTTTGTTTTTGTTTTTGCATTTATCCTATTTGGTGTTTTCTCAGCTTTTGAGATATGAGGTTTGGTGTTTGTTGTTAATTTTGGACAGTTCTCAGTCACTACATTCTAATATTTCTTCTATTCCCTTTCTCTTCTTCTTGTGACATCCCAATTAGATGTTTATTACACCTTTCGAAATTGCCCACGGTTCTCGGATGTTCTGTTCTTTTTTGCTGTTGTTGTTATTTTTGTTGTTGTTGTTATATTTTCTCTTTTCCTTTCCCATTCCTCGAAATGGGTCAGGCCTACTAATGAACTCAATGAAGACTTTCTTCATTTCTGATTCTATGACCTTTATTTCTAGCATTTTCTATTGTTCTCTCAGAGTTTTGATCTATGTGACTTATCTTCTTGCACAGTTTCTACTATTCCCATTAAATCCTATATTATATTAATCACAGTTACTTTAAGTATTCCCTCTACTAGTTCCTACATCTATGTCATATCTGAGCCTATTACTAACAGCTGCTTTGCTTCTCCAGACTGTCTTTTTTTGCTGCCTTTGGCATGCCTTGTAATTTTTTTGTTGAAAGCCAGCATTTGTTGTATCACTTAATGGAATTTGAGGTAAGGAGGACTTTATCATAAGGATTTATGAGACTGTGTTTAATGTTTTTTGTAGCTTTAGGTGGCAAAAGGTTCACATTCTTCTAGTATTCTTGTTTTTGTCTCCCCTTTAGATTTTTAGTTTCCCCAAGTATACTTCCTTACATAGAATCTGTATCCCATAGCTCTTTCTGCTATAATCCACTGGTGTTATACTGAGGTCCTGTTGGTGTAATGCTGAGACTAGGGGAAGGGAGTTATAATCTGATTAAATCTCAGTGTTTTCGTGGGCCTGAATCTTGGGGTTGTGACCTTAATGAGTGTTTCTCCAGTGGTATCACTTTTCCCTGCTGCCTTTTATTCCTTTCCCTGACTTTAGCATTCTCAATCTATTTCCTGGAAGCTCTGACTCCTCCTGAATCTCTTTTGTCCCCTGAGGTAAGACAGAAAGGCTTGAAGGACCAGAACTAGAGGAATGGCATTCCATTACTCAGATAAGCCTCTGATAAAGTCTTTTTCCTGTAAGAATAAGTCTCTGTTATGGGGAAGGCTTTGGGTCAATTTTACAATGACTGCTATTCCTCTGTCCCTGCCAGAGCCTTGAGTGGATCTTTCTGGGATCTGCATCATGAGCATCTAGTGGGGCTCCTGGAGCTAATGCTCATGGAAATGTGGGTATCCTGAAGTCTGTAGCCCTCAAGATTTTCGAGAAAGTAAGTGATTATCAGTTTCCCCCACTTTTTTTGTTGTAACAATGGGAATATATTTCATAAGCTCTTAACATGTCAGAGCTGATATCAGAGTCTCTATCTCAAGAAATGAAGACATATTTGTTTACTCTATAACAAATTCATGGGATGGGCAGAAGCAGAGCTGGCTTCAGGAATTACCAGGACTAAGGCCTTGAGTGTTGCCAAGACTGATTCTCTACCTTTTAATTTCTCTCCATTATACCATCACTATTATTGCTGATTGCTGATCTGTTTTCTTCATGGCTGCAGGCAACTCTGCACTCACACCCTAATGGCTGTTACTGCACAACCAAAGAATCTTCCTTTTTAGCTTCAAATTAAAAAAAAAATCTGTAGAAGGATTGTAATGGGCTCACTTGTTCATGTGCCCACAGCTTGGACCTATCAGTGTAGCTGTAGAGGGGAGAGGTTGTGACTGGTTTGGCCTGAACTATATGCCTACCCTTAGGACCACAAAGATGGGACCATTGCCAGAAAAGATAGGTGATTCCTCCTAGGCATAAAGACAAATCATTTTACAAAAGGGAATATAGGAAGGAAAAGGAAGACAAATAGCCCATGCAGAGGAAAGGGAAGCAGGGAACAGCTCATTGAAGGCAAAATTTACCTACTTGATAATTTTACCTACTTAGAAATCCTTTTTAATCCTTTTAGATGCATATGAGAAGGGATGATGTCAAACCTTGAGTCATAGTTCTTGATGAAGCAGATAAATGAGTCTATTAATCTGACAATACATTTAAACTGAGTTATTGTGTCAAGGGACTTCCATTATCTATTTCATCTAGTTGTAAATTGTCAGACTAAATCTCATGATGGGGGAAGATCAAAGCTGCTTTCTTCTATTTGCCATTTTTTATATTCTATAAATTCTTACATTTGACATCATTTTATCCACAATTCAGGACAAAAGTACAAGGTGGGGATTTCTGCTGTAAGCTTCTGTGTTCCCAATTCCCCCCAAATAAAAGTAAATATCCCCTAAAATTACAATTCTTGGCAGCCCAATCTGAATAAGATTGCTATGTTTTGATTCATCAATGTTTGCTCATTCAAGTTTAAGCTGAAATGGCCTGATCTCCATAAAAAACTTTAAAAAAATGAGCCAAAGTTTCCATAAAATCTTCTGTACAAATGATTAGAAAGGATGTAAGATCTCTTTCTGTTAAGCGCATGTGACCCTATTTAAACAAAAGAGGAAATTTATAGCCTTACTTAAAAAAAAATCAGGAAGGCTCAATCTAGAGGTTTAAATGCTATTAGGACATGCTCTAGCTTCATATCTTGGCTTTAGTCTTTGTAATGGGCTTTATTCTTAGCCCATTTCTTATGAATTGATATCCAGTGAAAGAGGAGGATAGAGTCAATATTTGCAAACTATCATTTAAAGTAAAGGAAGAGGTGGTTCTCCAGAACACACTCTGGGTTCTTCACCAAAAGAGTCGTAATAGCTTTAACAACAAGAATGCTAACAACAATAGACATTTACAGAGTTTTAGTATGTGCCTAGCACTCTTTTGGGCATTTTAAACTAATTTAATCCTCATAATAACCTCATGAGAGGATTGAGAGTTTGAGTAATTTGCCCAAGGTTACATGGCTAATAAGCAGTAGAACCAATATTTGAACCTAGGCAGTCTGGCTCCAGAATCACTGCAGTTAGCACTGCTCAATGCTGCTGCTTCGCACACATGGGGAAATAAAACCTAAAGGGTCACTCTAGAAGGCAGGGTATAAAGAAAGACAATGGTCAGTATCATTTCTTGGAAAGGCATTTCTTCATTTTCTCTTCCGTTGACTCTAAATTGTATCCTGATCCCAGTCTGCCTGGTCCATTTGGACAGTAAACACGTCTGGGATCAAAGGCTAAAAATCTTGACTTTCAATTTATGTTCACTATTTTGGCCCTATATCTCTAGTCTCAGCTTCACTAGATGGATTTCTAAAATGAAAATTAGGTTTGAAGTCAACCTTTGTTAATACACGTATGTCTGTATCCGTCTTATTCTATTTTTCCCTTGAAGGAAAATACCTCTATTTTACAAATATGTAGAAGTCAGCCTGCTCCTTCACTCCCATTATCTCCATTTTGTTTCTCCTCAAATTCCACAGGAAACCCCACTGAGTTGGACATCTGGAAATCAATTTCACCCTTCATGGCTATGCAAACCACCTACAGTGCCCTTTGACAGCAGATGAGTTTTAAGAGAATCCCAAAGAGAATTTGCACTGGTAAGGCAAAACAACTTGTTTCAACGTTTGAGAGATAACTTGTGGAGTTTTTGGGAAAAATGGCTTACAAAAATTTAAATCCAGGTGAATCAAGGGAAGGAAAAAAAACATTTAGAATTCTGAATTAGGAGTTTTGGTTAGTAACTGTGAATAACATAGTTTAAAAGAAAAAATCTTGATGTATGCAGTCAAAATATTTTATACATACATGCTTGAGTGTGATTACCTATTTATTTAAAAAGTTGATCTGTTACTGGGTTTAAGCAGATGTTTTTCTTCCTAATATGGTTTATTCTGTGTGGCAAACCTGATAGCATAGAAAACATGAAGGATTTTAAGCCTAAAATCATGTTTCATTTCTCCTTAGTCTAAAGGTTCTAGGCTGGTTGGGCCACAGGGATGGCTCTGCTCCACATGTTTTTCATCTTTCTCTTGGAATTGGGCATGTCCTTCTCAGGACAATGGTAGAGATGGGAGAGAGCATGAACTCAACTGTGTAAGTGTTTTTCAAGCTGCTGTTGGTATTATATCTGCCAACTTTCCAATGGCCAAAGCAAATCACACACAAAGCCTAGAGTCAAGGCATAAGAAGTATATGTAATACAACATTATACAACACAGGGATTGGATACAAGGAGGGATAAAGAATTGGGGTCTTCAATGCAATCTACCATACCTTATAACCCAACCTTGGTTGATTTGACCTAGGGCGGGAGCTGACGAAAGGTCAGCACTAAAACATCTCTTAAGTTTATCAGGGGCCCATCCATGGCTGAAGGGAGCCAATCAGATACTGGTAACAACAAACACCTATATCCTTACTATATATCATGCACAGTTCTATCTACTTTACGTACATTATTCAATTCTCATGACATTCTAGAAGTACAATTATTATCCCCGTTTTAATTAGGAGGAAACTGAATCACAGTGAAACAAAGCAACTCAACATTGGTAAGTAGAAGGGTCAGGATTCAAACCGAAGTAGTCTGGGTTCAAAGCTCATAGGCTTAACTATGAGATTTTTCTCTTTAGGAGAAAAGCAGAAGGAATTTGCAAAATAGTAGTGGAGCAGAAGTTATAAGTATGCCATGGTAAGCCATATCCACATAAAGAAGGAAACTAAGAAAGCATGTTTAAGAAAAAATAAGAAATCAAGTAGAGGTTAAAGAAGTTAATAGGGAGAGACAGGATGAGAACCTAACAGATGAAAAAAGAAGCAAAGACCCTAAGAGCTGAGACCAGTAGCACAGGGAAGACGAAGGTAGATGTAACTAGCACTGCTTTGGTCCTAACAAGTTTCCAGTTCCCAGTTCGCACTTCTAGCTTTCTTCCAGAGAAACCTCTGCTCAATCATAGATTTCTGAAGCATAAGAGGTAAAAGCAGAACAGTTGTAGTGGACTATGACACATTTCCATGTGGTCTCTTTCTGGAGCATTTCCTTCCCATTCTCTGTTCTCAGGTGAGCTCTTCTGAACAATTAGGATCCTTAGGAAATTATTTTAAAAACACTGTCCCAGACCGAAGGTCAGCAACATTTTTTTCAAAGGTACAGGATTTTAGGCACCACGGGCTTTCACCAAAACTCAACTGCCACTGTAGAGCAAAAGCATCCATAAGCAATATGTACATAAGTATGCATGGCTATGTTCCAATAAAACTTTAGTTTTAGTATGGACACTAAAGTTTGATTTTCATAGCATTCTCACATGTCACAAAATGTTTTCTTAATTTTTTTCACCCGTTTCAAAATGTGAAAAACATTCTCAGCTCAAAGGCCATATAACAGGTGATGGGCTTGATTTGGCCTGTGGGTTATAGATTGCTGAGCCCTGCACTAGACCTTTGTCAAGGGATCCTGGTTAAGAACTCTGGCCTTGCTCATGTATGATAGAACAGGGATGATTTCAGACATGTGTTAAATGGGCATGTAGTCTATAAAACACTGCAGGTGGTTTAACTCTGCCGCTTATCTGCTAAGGTTTTTATTCTACCAACTCAGGTATATGCTGCCCTTTTCAATTCATAACCTCTTTTATTCCACAATAAATAAGGAGATTTAAAAACCCATCTTAAATTCTGCAGGTGTGACATCCTTTTCTGAGAGTAAAGTTTGACCCAAGGAGATTAGGAGGGAACAGCTAAGCTTTTCCATTCTGGAGGTTTTAAGATTATATGACAGAGAAAGAAGAAGTTGGGGGCACCTGAAGGCATTCAGAAGGCCTTGCTCTGGGCCAATGTTGGGGACAAGTCCACAGAAGCTTCCTGATTTAGTTCTGGAATTATATCGCCAACTTTAAATATGCTGTGCCAGTGAGACAATGGAGCAAGCCTGCATAATGGAAATCTAAACAACTCCTGATAACTTTCATATAAAGTCTTTTAACAAGTGCTTCTGGACCATCTGTGGTTTCTTCCTCCCCATTTGGAGCCAATAAACAGAAAGACAGGAAATGAAAGAAGGAAGAAACTCTCCAGAAGGCCCCAAATGTAATCAGCTTCAAAGCAATTAAGAATTGACTATATTTTTATTATCATCTAAATCCCCTTTGAGGTTGATGATAAAAGCTAATTCACTTTGGCTGTATCTTTAATGCATGGGACTTATTAAAAAAAAGTCATTTGCAGAAGAAAAGCAAAAAAAGACAAAGCTTCTATTTTGATTGACTACGATTTGTTAATTGCTTGACTGGTCAAATTAAATTGAGTTAAGTATCAAGTCAGCCAAAAAACTCAAGCACTTTTCCATAGATGGAGCCACAGAATAGATAATAGAAAATATATGGAAGTAATCAATCCTCCCTCAATTTCCACTCCCCTCTTTCTACAGAAACACCTCACAATTTAACTTCTATCCTCGAAAGGACTGATATAACCTGAAGCTTTGCTTTTATTCTTTCACTGGGTAAACCTCTAAATAAAATACTCTCTATATTATCTGTTGAAAACATATCATCAAACTGGGAAAATTATGATTAAATGGTAATTTGTGAACCCTTCCTTCCTTCCTTCCTTCCTTCCTTCCTTCCTTCCTTCCTTCCTTCCTCCCTCCCTCCCTCCCTCCCTCCTTTCCTCCCATCCTCCCTTCCTTCTTCCTTCCTTCCTCCCTTTCTTTTTTGCTGCCGTCACCCTGGTTTATGTGATATTTGTGAGAAAGAGATCTGGTTTAACGAAAACATGGGTCCACTGATACAGGAAAGCAGTAAAAGAAAATAAAAAGTGCTTATCTTAGAATCCTCTGTTGGGGAGTCAGCAGTTATAGCGACTAATTGTATTTTTGCAAACTCTAACTATTCTATAAAGTGCTAAAAAAATCTTAATTCATGATTTTCCCTGAAGCTGTCATTTGGTCTCAGTGGGTGGTCAGGAAGTGAAGTACAACACAGAAGCGTGTTGTGTCTCAGCGAGCCTTCCCTTTGATCAAGCTTTGAGCCCAGACAGGAAACAATATGCTCCTTGCTTTACTGCCATTGCGGATTGTTCATTAGTTTTAATTATTTTCTAAGATCTAGAGGGAGCCATCAGAAAAAATTAATCATGAATGGAAGGCAAGGCAGCCTTCTGTGATCATAAAAACACATAAAGCGTTTTGGATTATGGACATTTTATGATTTACACTCAAACTTGAACTGAAGGGGGCATATGGTACATCAGCATTTATTAAAGAAGCATGGGGATTTATGATGAATCATAAGTTTTTCCATAAAATAATTTGCCTTTCTATTGTGCTTTTAAAGTCAGTTTTGTGAGTATGTGTGGGGGAGTCTTTTCCTAATTTTGACCTTGCCAGAAAAATAAATTTAAAAAATAGCATCTCATTGTCAGGAGTGATTTTAGAGATTGGCCAATTATGCAATGCTTGAATTTTCTCCAAGCATTCCTACCAAACTCAGGGAATTCTCTCTTCTGGAGCAGCCTATTCCATCCTGGAAAGTGGAAAAGTTTAGAACCCTGTCTCTCCATGACTTCACATACACACTGACCACCGTAGTTTCATAAAATAAGCTCAGTCTTTCTCCCATGATAGCCATTTAAGTGATGAAGCAGCTATTGAGGCCTTTTACATTTTCTGAAAGGTTTAAGATTGCAGGCTTTGGAATCCAACTGCTCAGGTTCAATTCGGGATTCTGTCACTTATTAGAAGTGTTCCTAGACACCTATGTAGCCATCGTAAGCCTCGGTTTCTGCCTCCTGAAGATGGGTGTGAAGATGACATAATTTTGGGTCCTCTCACTATTAGGGTGACCAACTTGTCCTGGTTTTATTTATCTATTTTTTTAAAAACAGTTTTATTGAGGAACATTTTACATTCGATAATTGCATATTTTATACATGCATATTTTATAACCTGTACATGTATATACCCATGAAATTGGCAACACAAAGTAGTAAGCATATTCATCACTCCAAAAAGTTTCCTTATGCCCTTCTGTAACCCCTCTCTCCTACCCTTTCCAGCCCCTAACTAAAGCTTCCTTTCCTTTCCTATTTCCCTTTTCCTTTCATTTTTCCTTTCCTTTCCTTCTTATTTAAATTCAAGTTAGTTAGTATATAGTGAAATAATGATTTCAGGAACAGAATTTAGTGATTCATCACTTACATTATACATCCAGCGCTCATCCCAACAAGTGCCCTCTTAATGCCCATCATGCATTTAGCCCCTCCCTCTACCCAACACCCTGCCAGCAACTCTCAGTTTGTTCTCTGTATTTAAGAATCTTTTATGGATTCTCTCTCTCTCTGTTTTTATCTTATTTTTTGCTTCCCTTCCCCTAGGTTCATCTGTTTTGTTTCTTAAATACCACACATGAGTAAAGCCATATGATATTCATCTTTCTCTGACTTATTTCACTTAGCATAATATACTCTAGTTCCATCCATGTTGTTGCAAATGGCAAGACTTCATTCTTTTTGATGGCTGTGTGTGTGTGTGTGTATACACACATGTGTATATATATATATATATACACACACACACATATATATACACACACACATATATATACGTATATATATACATACATATATGCGTATATATATACATATATATATATATATATATATATATATACACATACACATCTTCTTTATCCATTCATCAGTTGATGGACATTTGGACTCTTTTCATACTTTGGCTGTTGTCAGTAGTGCTGCTATAAACATTGGGGTGCATGTGCCCCTTCAAAACAACACTCCTGTATACTTTGGATAAACACCTAGTAGTGCAATTGCTGGGTCATGGGGTGGTTCTATTTTTAGTTTTTTGAGAAGCCTCTCTACTCTTTTCCAGAATGGCTGCACCAGTTTGCATTCCTACCAGCAGTGCAAAAAGAGATCCTCTTTCTCCTCATCCTTGCCAACATCCATTGTTGCCCGAGTTGTTAACTTTAGCCATTCTGACAGGGGTGAGGTGGTATCTCATTGTGGTTTTGACTTGTATTTCCCTGATGATGAGTGATGTTGAGTACACTACATGTTGGTACAGGGTGCCTCTTAGCCATCTGGATATCCAGATGTGCCTCTTAGCCATCTGGATATCTTTTCATGTGCCTCTTAGCCATCTGGATATCTTCTTTGGAAAACTGTCTATTCATGTCTTTTGCCCATTTCTTCATTGGATTATTTGTTTTTTTGGGTGTTGAGTTTGATAAGTTCTTTATAGATTTTGGATACTAACCCTTTATCTGATATCTTGCAAATATCTTCTCCTGTTCTATTGGTTGCCTTTTAGTTTTGTTTATTGTTCCTTTTCTGTGCAGAAGCTTTTTCTCTTGATGAGGTCCCAACAGTTCATTTTTGCTTTTGTTTCCCTGCCTCCAGAGACATGTCAAGTAAGAGGTTGCTGTGGCCTGTCCTGGTTTTAAAAGTGAATGTACACATCCTGGGAATGCCAGGCAACTGGGATGATTTACCATCCTATTCAAATGTATTGGTTACTCACTTCAGGATTTTTCTGCCCCATATAAAGTAGCCTTAAGATGTCCCTAGGAAAGGGGCACATGGGTGGCTCAGTAGGTTAAGCACGTGACTCTTGACTTCGGCTCGGGTCATGATCTCACAGTTCGTGGGTTTGAGCCCCACATTGTTTGGGGTTTTTCCTCTCTTTTTCCCTCTCTCTCTTAAAATAAATAAATAAACTTAAAAATAAAATGATGTCCCTGGAATGACATGCCACATGGGAGAGTCCACTTAAAATCCCAAAAAATGTGTTGGGGGATTCAGTAAGAGCCACTCTTTGGTCAGAGCTTTCTTTCTTTCTGATAACTGGTGTCTTTAATGCTGTGGCCTTGGCTTCAGATTTGGGCTCATTCAGTATTAGCTTTAACTGCTTCATTATAAAACTGATTTGGCCCCTCTCTTATCCATCTACCTCTGCAAGATGCTGCATCTGGTATCACAGAGAGAACTCATCTGTGCTTTCCTGGTGCTGAGCTGGTATTTCCCTAGAGACTATCTCCACTCTGTCCTCTGACATCAGTCACCCTGTACCAAGTCACAGACATGGGCTTAAAAATCACTGGAAATCAATTTATCTTCACTCTTAGGTACTGGCTTCTTAACCACTTTATGAAGCCTCTTAGTGGGTACTGTCCTCCAATTCCCACTTTGCTGTATCTGTCTATAATCACATTATGAGAGAACTTATCCATGCCTTTCTGGAAGTTCAATATACGATTTCTCCTTTCTTCATGTTTCTTCTCTTATAGAAACTTTTGAAAAAGGAAAATGAGTTTGGTCTGGTATAGTGGTTGGTTCCTGTGATTCCTCTTTCCTTTTACAACACTTTTAGAAACATCTCTGTGATCATGGCAATGTATATGCTTTGTGAAAGAGAGCAAGAGACCCAGACATTTTCCTTAATGGCCAAGGATCAGGACATTTGCCAGTTTAGAAATGACTACTCCAAGCAGGAGATAATTAGCATGCTCTTGGCTTAGATGTCCCAAAATTCCCCATGGAAACCTATGGCTGGTTGCCCCTTCATGCAGGGTTGGAATGTCCACGCAAAAAGTCTGCACTATGTTATTCTCAAAGGTCCTCATAAGTCCAACTGCCCTTAAGATTTTGGCTGTGAGCCACCTACTTGCCAGGTACAGTTAATTAGTAGAAAACATCCTTAACACCTTCCTGAGTGCTTACTGCCAGGCTTAGGTGAATCTAAGAGAAATTTCTCAGGTATAGTCTTCTGCACAGCCAAGTTTCAGACCTGCTTTAGGTTTCTTTTGATATTGTACTTTAGAAAAATTGCCTAAGATTATAATGAACATTGGTAAGTGGTAGAGAATCCACTTTCTCCTTTAAAATTCAGAACTAGATTTGCTAATCTTTAGGCTTCTGAAGAGTTTCCACGTTGTTTGTTCTCTTTTGAACCTTGTGGTGTTTCAGATTCTTTTCTCTCAAATGGAACTTCTCATGTGGAACACAAATGGGAGTTGCAGAGAGTTGGTAATACATTAGAAGTTGTAAGCAGGTTTTAAGGAGGAAGGAAATGTCTGGAAATCTTTATCCTTTCTGAAATTCTACAGAAGGTGTTTTCTAATATTCTGTATACATTTTACCTTTTGTTACATTGTAAAGTCTCCAAGAATAGCAAATAGATTTTATTCATCTTTGTAGCCTACACAATGTTTAGCATGGGGTCTTAAAAAGTAGTCATTTTTTTGTGTGTGCGTGAAAGAATATATTCTAAAGAGAGAAATTAATCACATATATCCCTCAAGGTAAAAAGGTGATTTTTCTAGAACTACAGCTGTCACTATCCTGAATTTCAGTTAGGTGGGATTAAAAAATACCACTTATGGGGGTAGTTTAATGGAGCTCCACAAAATGGTGTGTGGATCCATGTCCCTGCCCATTAACTGTCCATCCCTCCCACCTTCCAGCATGAACAATGTTAATGTCAACAATTTCTGTTTATACTGCGGTTAACTATTCACAAAGTCAATGCTTAGTTCTAATGTCATTTTTTTTTTGAGGTAATCAATAATCCCATTTTTCAGTTGAGAAAACTAAGGCTTAGTAAGCAAAGTGACTTTACTAAGGAAACAGAGCTACAAAGTGCAGAGCCAGCACATGGTATGTCATCTGGCTCCTTCTAATCTATCCACCTTCCTAAGAGATCTTCCTCCTGTCACTTTCGCCTCAACATCAGCAATGCTCAACTGGAATGTGCATCAGAATCACTTGGAGGGCTTATTAAAGTGCAGATTACTGGGTCCCTCCCCAAAGTCTCATTTAGTAGGTCTGGATGGGGCCTGAGAATATGCATTTCTAACAAGTGCCCAAATGATGCTACTGCTCGTCCTAGGCAACAGACTTTGAAAGACAGTGCTCTACACTGGGTGTTATATGGAAGTGATAAATAACTGAATTCTATTCCTGAAACTAGTATTGCACAGTAAGTTAACTAGAATTTAAACAAAAAATTGAAAAGTTAAAAAAAAGACTGTGCTCTACACAGTATATTTCCCACAGAATAGAGTGATATTTCCTCAACTCAAATCAGTTTAAATGTCATGTTTTCAAACAAACTTCCAATACCTTCTTACTTATACTGATTATAAAAACCTGATCCCTCACACCTGCTTATGAGGCCCTTTTTCATATGGTCCCTGATGATCCCTCCATCCTAATTTCCTCCCTGTTCACTGAGCCTTCTTTCTGCTGCTCATCTCTCAAACTTCTTCCCACCTCAGAGCCTTCAGAAAGGAATATTCCACTTCAAATCTCTGAAAGTATGGCTCCTCCTTGTCATTTGAGTGTTAGCTCAAGGTGAGTATCTCTGTAGTCTTTCCCTGACTTTCTTGTTAAGAGTTGCCTTCCCAGTGACTATCCTATCAGTTCATTCTTATTTTTCTATTTTATTTCATCGTTTTCTTTTCCCACCACCAGAATGCAAACTCTGTCAAAACGGAGCTGTTGTCTGCCTTATTTACTTCTCTGAACTCTGTGCCTAAAACCAGGTTTGGCATATTGCTACTCAAGAGACATTTGATAAATGAATGAAGAAGCCTCCAAAACTCTTTTTTTAATGTTTATTTATTTATTTTTGAGAGAGAGAGAAAGCAGGGGAGAGACACAGAGAGAAAGAGAGAATCTCAAGCAGGCTCTGCACTGCCGGCATAGAGCTCAGTGTGTGGCTCAAACCCACAAACTGTGAGATCATGACTGTAGCTGAAATCAAGAATCGGATGCTTAACTCACTGAGCCACCTAGGCGCCCCTCCAAAATTCTCTTAAAACCTACAAAATCCTTCAGGTTAGGAATCCAGGTGAGATCTCAGGTCTCATACCTTCTGAATCTCTGAGGGTCAGTAATCAGTTCCATTATACCTATAACTTTCCTTGCCTTTGGAGAAATGGACACTATATGAGACTAAGGGCACCTTGTAGTGATGCTAGTTTAAAACAAAGTGTAGGTCATATATACAGTGACAAGTAGAGCTAAAGAACATATTTTCGTCACTATATGACTAAAGCAGTAAACGAAATCCTTAAGGAGCTACGGAATCTTGAAAGAGATGAGAAATTGACTCCAACCACTATCTGTAAATACCTTTAGTCTCTGTTGCTGACTTCAGAGATTGGATAAGGCTATACTCATGAACAGGTGCAGTGGCTATAGATGTGTGTGTGTGTGTGTGTGTGTGTGTGTGTGTGTGTAAATAAATACAGAGACAAAACATCTGTGGTCTATCTTCTTTTAGGCAAAGTGTCAATCTTTTCTTCTCAGTATTTGAGGATCTGGTGGAGATTTCCTTGCCTCCAGCTCAATGGCTGGGCATGTGCCCCAGACCAGGCCAATAACATTACTCCATTCTTCTCATAGTGATTGGTCAAGGTATACACAAGTGCAACATGCCAGGGCCAATAAGAGTCCCGTCTATGAATTGTCCTTGTGCTGGCAGGAAATATACTCTCTCCTCAATCATGAGAAACCACTGGAGACTTTGGCAACCACCTTGTCACTACATGGAGATAACCTAATTGGGAATAAAACATAATCTAGATATGGAGACACAGAGGCTGGACCACAAAGGTTTAGTCCATGGATCTAGGTGTGCCTGAATCTAACACTTGAATCTCTTACTTGGGTGAATACATTATTTTACATTTGTACTTAAGCACATTTAAAATACATTCTGTCACTTACAGCTGAAAGCGTGCTGAGGGATCCAGCATATCCCACATGTCCTTATGAGACTCCTCCCTGAATAGTCCTGCTGTGCTGTGTTATGTTTCTGTCAACACCTAGTTCAAAGGCAGTTGGAACCACCCACAACACTGCACTCAAGCTACTGTGAATCTGATGCCCACACACCATTGCAGAAAATGTTATTAATAACAATCCCTTCATTTCGATGGAGTTTTCTTCCAAAGAGTTCAAGAATCCAGTATATATTTCTTTTCTCTTCATATTGTTTCTGTAATAGAGAACTAAAAACAGATACTCCCAAGTTGCGTGACCCTGGGCAGTTACATCACCTCTGGGAGTGTCAATATTCTAAAGTATTAAAAAGAGGGATAGGGTGGTGAGGCAGGAGTTTTGGATTTGACATTTGGTGAGACTCCAACACAATGTAAAACAATTAACATCATGACTGCAGGATTCTGCAAAATGAAATGTTAATATTGAACACTAGTATCTGCAAGTAAGTTCTCAGAAAACACATTCTGGGTCACATCAGAATCTTTCAATGTCACTCAGAAGCATGAAAAAAATACTCTCATGCTTCCTAACTGATCTCTTATCTAAAAGGAAAAGATAAACTGAAGCAGTTTCAAGAGATCCACTTGCTGTATTTTACTATGAACTTCCATAGAAAAAGAACATTGTCATTTTATCACAAACCTTGCAGCATTAGCCAGGATAATATGCCCAAGAGTTAAGCTATGAATTACAGCTATCTTCTTAGTTCCCCAAAGCAAATCTGACTCTGAGAAGGATGAGTTTGTGTGATCCACACTTGTGAAAAAAAAATACATCTAAATCATTCCTTCTTAAAGGGTTATAACTCAACAGATGATCTGTATTATGCCACCTTATTTAAAGCCATTTGAACCAACATAACTCAAACATGAGCAAATAAACCACCACTGGACAGATAGCGAATTTGTGTCATCATTACTTAGCCATTTTTGAACATTTACTCTGTGCAGAGTTTATTAACATATTTTCTTAGCGGAAAATGTAAAACAGACAGAGTTCTTGCTTCAAGTAATAAAGCAAGTTGTGGGAGTCCATGGGAGACACCAGGAAAACATTCCAAGGAAACATTTAACTACCTGATAACTGATATGCCAAAAAGAATAAAAATTGCAGAGAGAGCTAGATGGAATTAATGCTAAAAAAGCAGAAAAGATATTATCTAGACATTTTCTCTATTTTTCTCTACTTTTTCTATTATCATGAGATTTTCTAGAAGGTGGGGGGATATATCAGTATTTGGGAGTATTTGAAAAGATGCATGTTCTTTTATGAGTGGCAGAGGCAGACAGTTTATAAATGAGGACCAGAAAACAGTTATAAGTGGCCTGGTTGAAAAATATGTCACTTTACACTATCTAAAATATCAATGAAGTGAATAGGGCATCTCTTTTAAGAAGTGATGTCTAACAACAATGACAATAGCAATTGTTTTGTTTTCTTTAGTGAAAGTATGCCCAAAGCCCAAATATTATATGGGACATACTTGTAGTAAAAACAAAATGTTTTTTTGTTCATCTGAAATTGAAATTTAACAGGAAATCCTGTATTTTCACTGACTAAATGTGGAAGCTCTATATAAAAGGATCATAAGTCAAAGATTGTGTTTTCTCTTTTTTAAAGAGAGATAAGCAAGTGTTGAAGATATTCCTATCAATACCATATAGCACTTAATTATGTGCCATGTCTTATTCTGAGCACTTTACACATTTTTCACTCATTGAATCTTTATAAAAACCTATGAGGTTCAGATCATGATGTTATCCTCTTTTTCCCAGAGGAAGAAACTGAGGCACAGAGAGAGGGGGAAAGCACAGAGCTGAGGCAGGATTTGAACACAGGCGGTCTGGCTTTAGAATCTGTGTTCTTCCAAAATGTTCACTGACTGATGAATGGAAAAAGAAGATGTGATATATATATAATGAAATATTACTCAGCCATAAAAAAGAATGACATCTTGCCATTTGCAATGATGTAGTTGGAGCTAGAATGTATTACGTTAAGGGAAATAGGTCAATCAGAGAAAGACAAACACCATATGACTTCACTCACATGTGGAATTTAAGAAACAAAACAAATGAGTATATGGGAAGGGGAAAGAGAGAAGAGATGGAAATCAACCACAAGAGACTCTTTTTTTTTTAAATTTTTTTTTCAACATTTTTTATTTTTGGGACAGAGAGAGACAGAGCATGAACGGGGTAGGGACAGAGAGAGAGGGAGACACAGAATCGGAAACAGGCTCCAGGCTCCGAGCCATCAGCCCAGAGCCCGACGCGGGGCTCGAACTCACGGACCGCGAGATCGTGACCTGGCTGAAGTCGGACGCTTAACCGACTGCGCCACCCAGGCGCCCCAAGACACTCTTAATAATAGAGAAGAAACTATGGGTTGAGAGAGGGAGGTGGGTGGGAGGTGGGCTAGAAGGGTGATGGGTACTAAGGAAGTATCTGTTGTGACAAGCACTGAGTGTTGTATGTAAGTGATGAATCACTGAATTCTACTCCTTAATCCAATAATGCACTGTATGTTAACTAACGTTTAAATAAAAAGCAAGCAACCAAACAAAAGAATCTTTGTTCTTAATTACCAGGTAATTATGACAGGCAAAGTCTGTGGCCACACAGTGAGGGAGAAAAACACCTCATCATGGCTCTTTTAACACAGAGTTTAACTATTGGCTCAGCCCTCAAAACCAAAAACACAGTCCTTGGGAAAACATTGCTCTAATCTTGAAGAGAGCTCCAGATATCCCTCTATGCGGTCTGGACACCATCTAGTAGCTGGCTGTAGCCTACTGGTTCCTCACCTTCTAGTACCTTCCACCCACCCCCTCAAAATTCCCCTGATGGCCACTAATGTCCCTCCCTGACTGGCTTGTAATAGTCATTTTATGGTTCTATCACACAGCAAAAAGCCAGCATCACAGTACACCATACCAACATTTGCCCAGACTCTTTCTTTGGCCAGGTGCTCTCCTGGCAACCTAATTAGTGGTAGGGCCCCATGGGAGATGAGTAAGGGGCTATGCCGCCCACAAGCCTAATTTACTGCCAGGGACTCAGGCACTTGCTAGGCTAAAAGGCCAGTCCTTTTGTACTATTTTCTATCTGTCAAGACTTGTTCTCCAGATTGGTAGAGAGCTCCTGATAGATTTTCAAATACGAGCAAACACCATACAAATCCAACAGACACATCTCAAGAATTCCAGAGAGAAGAATGGTAGATATCACTGAAGGGTGATTTTCATTGAATTGATGCTCTAATTTGTACAACATAAATGAAAGAAAATCATAAATATGCATGTTTAGCATATTTAAAAACAATTAGGTCCCTGTATTGACTTATTTTAGCTTTTTATACTACACTATCAATTTGTGAAGTGTTCAAGCATTTTACTTCTAGTTAGACATTTATTTCAATAAAGTGATATAAAACCCTTCGTCCATTCCTGCTTAGAGCTGAGGAATAAGCCTATTTGTAATGACTCTTACATGAGAATTGTATTGAGTAGTTTTCTATTGTAATCAGACATTACATGAAATTAGAAACAATAGGGGAGCAAAATCAATCAGCCATGGCAGAGGGATTGAGATAATAATGACTTATTTGCCTGGGTTGCTTTAGAAAATTAATAACAACAGAGGTAATTACTAACCTGGGAGAGTCAGACTCTTGATCATTCTTTAACACTTTTAAACATGAAGCACACAGCAAACCATCACTGCAAGGCACATGCCTGTTTGCTGCAGTCAACAATGAACCGGCTCAGGTGGCTCAAAACTCACATCCTTGAGATTACTGGTTCTCAACTGGAGACGACTTTGTTGCCAGTGGGACATATGGCAATAGGAGGGGACATTTCTGGTTGTTCCAACTTGGGGCATGGGTGCTATGGGCATCCAGAGGGTAGAAACCAGAGATGCTGCTACATATTCTACCATGCATAGGAGAGTGCCCAGGATGCAGAATTTCCCAGCCCCCAATATGAACGTGCCAAAGCTGAGATACCCAGGCCCAATGCCCTGTCTCAGGGTCATCAACTGTGAGACACAGTTCACAAGGCAGGTCATGAGAGCACCCAAAAAAGGAGCAGCGATGATAGGTCCAAGATGAATGGCTTATCTCCTGCTTCCCTTGGCTGAAGTCTCTATTCTGCACAAATGACTTGACAAATCCCTTCCTTTTTCTTCTAGGTCTATGGGTTCTCCAGTGCAGGGGCATATATCACAGCCACCTGGCTGCTGGCTGTAAGACGCTGCTGTGGGATCAGACAGCTCAATGTATCAAAGAAGGGGCCCCTCTGGACACAGCAGGCAAACAGGAAGGTCAATGGGAAAATTTAACCTGGCTCTTTTTTCTGAGTCCCTAGACGTTGGTCATTTGGAAGTGACTTGACCTTTACTATTCAAAATATTTACTGAGCCAGCTTCCAAGGTACAAAAGGTATAGGTATATATGAAAGGATGAGATGGTTGAACAGATACACTAAGTACGTCTGCATCACATGCCCCAAAATTGCACGTTTATGCCTCAAGTAATCCTATACACAGATTGTCTTATGCTATGCAAAGCTGACAGTGACTACTTTGCAGTGTGGCCAAAACAATACAGCAAATTTCCTACCAAACCCACCATTAGGTCCACAAGATCTTGAAGATGGCTTTTCCTTGCTACTTTCCTTTTGTTAAACGTACGCTCCCATTTCCACAGTGCTAGAAAAGTTTATTTTTACTACACTAGAAAAAGTAAAATTGGGATAAAATATTTGTCCAAATCAGCTATTTTAGGAATAATCAAAAAGTAAATGCAGTTTAATCTGTAACATGGCTACCTTCTCTTCTTTGCTCATAGTCCAAGCTGTTCTTATTGGCATTCCAATCGCCTACAGCATCTGGATGCCCAGAGTATATCCCACTGAGACTTGGGTGAATCTCCCTGTAATGTCTCAGACCTGTCCCTTTGTCTATCACCTTGAATACTATGGACCTGCTCTTTGCTTAGGTGGCATTAGCATCAGGCCATCCCATAATTGTCGTTAGAGGTGCTTTCAGGTGAAGCAGAAGGGTGTGTCTTTAATTGTGGGGCTCTCTGGCCCCATGCAGTTTTCTCAGAGGAGGATTTTAGCTTAGTGTCCCTCAGATCATGCCATTTGGGTGGCCTACTTAGCTACTCTGTGAAACCTTTCAAAATCAAGTGACTATTGCAACTCCTTTACCTCAAGTGATATAGACATTATATTGTATTGTATTGTATTGTATTGTATTGTATTGTCCAGGAAGGCTCCCCATTTCCATACATTTTTTCCAGAGACATTATTTAATCTTTTCCTGAACTCCTCAACAGGTACCTTCCCAGCTTCTCAAATATTACACTCATTTTACTAGAAGCACAGAATTTTCAGAGATGCCTAGTTCTGTCCTCGCATTTTACAGATGAAGAAACTAAAGGCTCACTGCCTTGTCCACTGTTACCTTGTAGATTGTCACTCTTCAAGGTATTTGATGCTCCTCTCTGTGAATGATTTTGTTTTTTCACTCCTTTGCCAGCAGATTTGGCTAACTTCTTTGCTTTGGTCAAAGGAACATGAGTAGAATTTTAGGCTACTTTCAAGAAGGAATTTTAAGAGCTATTATGTTCTGCCATGTTCTCTACCTCTTTCTATACAACAAGCAATGCCCTGGATAGGGATTGTTCCCTCAGCCTGGGTTCCACATTAGGGATGAAACAAGGCAGGACCATAGTCAACCTGGAGCAATGTACATGAGAAATAAGCCTGTATTATTGTAAGCTGCCCCTTGAGGTCATCTGTTACTGCATCATTACATAGCTTATACTGACTGGTGTAGTCACCAAGCAAGTTAATAACAGTTGGTCAGTCCTTATTCCTACACCAGTTTTCCAACATACCACACTGAACAGAGCATATATTAGCTACAATGAGCTACCAAAAGAATAACATCCAACATTTGAGCAGAGAGACTGTGGTTTTGATATTTTTAGTTAGTTTGTATCCCATAACAAATTAGAAAGGCTTTGAGGATTACCCACACCATGGATAAGTTGCATTTGTGGGAATCACTAAGGGCATATTCCTCAGCAAGGCATAGCTTAAAAGTTTGCACTTTCCATAAACTTCTATTTCACACTGCAGAAGGTAAATTGCATCTTACACAGTACCAAACATAATACGCTATTTAAAATAAAAAAAATAAACCCAAAACATTAGAAAAACTCCTGAAATTCAGAGGACATCAAAAACAACAACAAAAATAAGACACAGTGACAGAAAGACAGAAAGGAAAAAGAAAAAAAAACCTTAGACACTGCACAGAATTGTAAACATCATTTAGGTGTATAAATTTACCTCATTATTTTCTAGTTAACGAGTTTTCAAATAAGCTAAGAACATTCTGGTGATGTCTTTACTTAACACTGTAATTTCACAAACTGTCAAGAATGAAGAACTCCACTGGGGTAAATGAAGATATGCTTGAATTTTCTTAATTGCCACCTTGCTAAGGCTTCGAGCTCATTGTTTAGCTGTGTGACAAATGGTTCTAAGCACTGTCAGGCAGTCGCAGGGGAGACTGGGTTGATATACAATGTGCCTGTCTCATTACTGTGTTGCTGACAGCCCACAGGCTGGGAAAGCAAACAACACTTGTTTCAGGAGTAGAGTTGCAGGGGCCAATGTGGCAGTGAATGACAAACCAGAGGAGCTCTCACTACTGTTAGAATGTTGGCTCTTCCCCTGTCTGATCATTCACCCTGGGAGAAGGACTGGCTTGAGGGGGAAAACTAGGTCTCTGCATCAGCCCCTAACACAGTACCGGGCACACGGTATGTTCTCAATAAATGCTTATTGGATGGATGGATGGATGGATGGATGGATGGATGGATGGATTAACATCCCTCTTACCCACGTTTATTAGCACCTTCCTTTCTCTTCTCCACTTGCCAGAAAAAAAAAAAAAAGACTGAGTAAATTTAATCACATGATAATAGAGTGTTCCAGGTTTTCACTGTGAGGCTAGGTCTCTCTACCTCCAGCCCACACAAATCACCTCCCCTTCACACCTACACTCACATTCTTGCACCTGTTTCTCTGCCCCACCAGGTCACAACTCCTCTGAGGGATGAACTTGTTGCTGAGTCAACTTTCACTCTTTCCTAATGCTTGCAAAGCATTTTATTCTCACCAGGTGTTCTACATCTTTTAATTTTTAAAATATTGTTTTATATGCTTACTGCATTGTGTCTTAGAAATGTTTGCTACTTAGAAGAGAGATGGGATGAGAATAGAAAATGCTGAACACAAAAGAGTGAATTGCTGAGGGAGAGTTTCAGATACAAAGATAGGAGAAATACTTCTTTGAATCTTACTTCCTAAAAGAATGGTCTCAAGTCCTGGTCTTTGGTGTATGGCATGCGTTTTCAGTGGTGGTGTTATCATCCCCAAGAGGGGAAAATTGGTTCTTGAGGGCTCAAGAATTGTTAAATATGACAATGGTTTATGACCCTTTAAAGGGCCACAATACATACACAGTCCTTTTGTGATATTAAAATTTCATGGGGGTGTATGAACATAAAATGAACATAAAATAAAAGCAAGGTTAAAGAACACTCACTGGTTTATGAGGATATTTTTCCTAGCTCAAAGAAAAAGGGGCTGTGAATGCTATCATATATATGTATATAAGTCTGCATAGTGTAGATGAGATCAATAATCCATTCAGTTTTACCAATAGGAATTTTTTGGAAAAGCCTTGACTTTGAGATTTTTCTTCACAAATTAAATATTAGATAACTCTGTTGGTATTTGTCTACATTTAAAAAAAGTGCTTCTGGTCACTGAAATACAAAAGTTTGGGAACCACTATTTTGAACAATGGACTACTCAATTCATGTGCAAACTCGTAAGAAACTTACAAGTTTCTTACTATGTGCAAAGTGAGTCTTGTCAGATATGAAACAAAGCAAGGAGAGCTTATTAGGGAATTACCTCAGTCCCAGAAAGAATTCCAGAAAGAGATATATTTCTGTAAGATCCAGTGCAGGGGCTGAGTTAATCATGCTCTTTAGCTCAAGCTAAATGACTGTTGATTGTCCGGGCTGTTTGCTTGAGTGATAGATTCATTAAGTCTACCCACTCCCATCCCTCTCTCCCTCAACATTCTAATGTGTTAAAAGTGCATTCTATTTGATATATTATTGCAGAATGTGTATTGTTGCTCTGTGTGAATTTTTAATCTATGTACACAGCAGTGTTATATGTCCTGTTCTGTTTCTTTCTCTATTTTTACTACTTTTTAAAAATCTGTCTGTGTTGTTGTATTGCTTCCTCTGGTACATAATCCTCCTGGACGTGTGCCCACCATGATCTACCCATCACTCTTCTAGAAACGCACACCCATGTTGCGTTTAACTCCTCAGGAATTCAAATATACTGGCAAGATAATTGCTCACATGTGTCCCCTTATCTGGGATCTGGGTCTGAGTCACCTGGGATGCATTCCAGATAGGGACCTTCAAGATTCATCCTGGAATATGTGTCAATTATTTTGAAAAAATTTTTTGGCATCAGTAGTCATTAACTTACGAGTTTCTTACTATTTAACGTTATTTTAGAGATGTTTCCTTTGATTAGTATATATTTTCATACACCGATGAATTCTGTTAGCTAGTGTATTTTTATATTTATGTTCATAAATGAAATGTGCCTATAATTTCTATGATTTGTTTTCTACTCTTGTCTTTATCTTTACTTGGAATTAAGAACACAAGGGGCACCTGGGCAGCTCAGTTGGTTATGCATCCGACTTCAGCTCAGGTCATGATCTCAAGATTTGATTTGTGAGTTCACGCCCTATGGTGGGCTCTGTGCTGACAGCTCAGAACCTGGAGCCTGCTTCGCATTCTGTGTCTCCCTTTCTCTCTGCCCCTCCCCACTCATGCTTTGTCTTGCTTGCTCTCTCAAAAATAAATAAACATTAGCAAAATAAAATAAATGAATTCTGGTTAGTTAATATACAGTGCAATAGAATATATATTCTGTATTTCTAAACTGTTTTCTTGAGATACAATTCACATAGCATAAAATTCACTTGCTTCAACACAGTTGTTTTAAGTCACTTGTTTAAATACACCTGTTGTAAGTCACTTGTTTAAATACACTTGTTTTAACTTTAATGATTGTTTTAGTAAATTTACAGAGCTGTGCAACTGTCATCACAGTCCAGTGTTAAAAGCTTTCCATTACCCCAAAAAGATCCCACCTTTGGGAGCAGGGGCCAGTTATTCCCTGTTCTCAGCCCTAGACATCCATGAATCTCCTTTCTGCCTTTATAGATTTGCCTCTTCTGGATTGCATTCTGTTTCTTTGTTTCTCTCCACTAGTTTTTTTCCCCAAAGAATCAGGTTTTAGTTTTACTAATATTCTCTCTTTCTTTATTTTGCCAATTTTGAAAGAGCTGTCAGTCCATCTCTTAGTGACAGTCACCAGCTATAGCAGCAGGACACATGGATATTACAGGCCCATTATTCCTCTGATAATCATTTAGGCTTTGACTGGGCACAGTGTCTACTAAGCCTCTTCTCTTTGGAGACTGTGCTCATTTGTCAACACAGACTTTAACATTCTCTGGGCAGTTTGCCCCAAATCCTGGTTTCCCCCATATGTCAGAGGCCCAACTTCTGTGAAGCCAGACTCTGAAATTCTTGGGGAAAAAAGGATCCTGAGTTTTCTGGTCTAGACATCCAAGCCCCTAAACTTGTCTGGGATCTCTAGATTTAAATTTATACCATTGTGAGTCATCATGTGCTTAATTAAAAAAAAAAAAAAAAGCAGAAAGCCAAAATATGAAGTGGCTGGTTCCTTGCTCAAGGATAGAAGCCCTTTCTGGCCAAATCAATTTCTGATTGCTGAAGAAGAGTGTCAACATTGTCCCTCAAGTAAAAAAACAGAGGACAAAGGACTAGAAGGTATTTTGAAGTCCTGTGTCTCTCATCTTGCTTTGCAAATATGTGCCCACTACTGCCCCCTTTCCACACTCTGTACAATGATTACTGATCGGGCCTTATGGAAACTTTTTTTCATCTTCTTTGTGGTTCTGCTCCCTCACCAATCACTGGGAAAGGGCCGGGAGATAATACTGATCATCAAGAGTAGACTAAGCACTTTATGGAATTTCCTCTAAATACTCACAGTGGCCCTTTGAGGTTAGTACTATTATTATTCCAATTTCAGAAATAAGGCAATGGGGAGAGGCGAGGCCATTTGTCTAGGCCTCTTATCCTCCAGTCACTTAGTGACTTTCTAAGGTCACACAGATGGGGTCAGCGCCTGAATGAAAACTAACATCTATCTCCCTGCAAAGTCTCATATTTCTCCTGCTCCAATAAAATGTGCCTGCAGTGTTAGGCTGGAAGGGACTTTGGAGTTCATCTAGGGAAATACTTTCAACCTCCCCCAAGAGGTGTGAGACAAATGTCTAGAGGCAGAGTAGTCATTAATTAAAAGTTAGAACTGTGGGCACCTTCTTGATGGTTCTAAGACTTTGAATCACCTGTTCTGTCCACTGTGGTCTTTATGTGGGCCTCTGGGATCAAGCTGCTCCAGTATTTAATGAGAAAATGCCAAGAGTGGGTTTAATTTACTTGAAGGCTGCCTTCATCCCACCTTCACAACACAGAGAAGCACAATTTCAGTGCAAACTGGAGAACATTCAGTGTCTTAAATCCTTCTAAATTCTCTTCAGTTGATTGTGTGCTTGAGAGGCTAGTCCCCAGATAATTAAAATAACCTGGTTACTTGGAGAAGAAGTCTTTGTTCAGGTAGCTCTGATGATCTGGGACACCTTCCCGTTTGCTTAGATTTTTCAGATTCTGGACCAATCCCTCGTCCTCCTCTATGGAGTCTTCCCAGATTTCTCTAGCTTCTAAGAATGAAATCCAAATTTACAGCCCATGTTCCTTGCCCCATTTATTTGCTAATAACCTGAGTCTGGCCATATGATGAGACCAACATGGTGTGTATGCATACTGGGTGAAAGGGGCAGTTGTATAGCTGGGGTGTTAGAATATTGCTACATATTGAAAGTTCCTATCTTTATCTCTGCTTATCTTTATCCCCCTGGGTTGGCAAACTGTTTCCTCTTTAAAGGCCATTATCTTGATTCACAAACACAGAAAAAAATTATTTACTCTCATCCTTGGGATGTTTTTCTGTCTGGGTAACTTTTCATCATTGAAAAGTCAGCACCAAATTTACCTTCAGGAAGATATCCCTAATTTTTAAATCTGAGTTATATGCCCCTTTGTGATACTTTCGTGACCCCTACCAATACCTATATCAGGGGTCAAATATTATTTTCTATTAAGTACCTGTTAGTAAATATTTCCAGCTGTGGGGGTTACATAAAGTCTGTCACAACTACTCAACTACAACCTGAGCCGATTTAGCTCAAAAGCAGCTGTGGGTGTGGCAGTGTTTCAGTAAAACTTTATTAACACTAAAATTTGAACTTCATATCATTTTCATGTGTCACAAAATATTATTCATCTTTTGATTTTTTCTCACCATTAATTTAAATTTTCTGGCATTCTTAGCTGCAAAGTACAAAAAGAGGTTGTGGGCTGGAAACCCTTATTTGCTTAGTTGACTTCTTAATCTCACTGCATTAAAAATTCCCCTTGGAAACTTTCCATCTTGGCAAATGTAGTACCTAACAGGGTGCCTGGCTTGTGTGGTAGAGGTTAAGCTTTACCCACTTAAGAATACATTGCTAATCATCTGCTCTGCCCCACTCTGGTCCTCGAGTGGCCAGTGGGCAGGACCACAACAATGTTTAATGAGAAAACGACTTATTGAATTTAAGTAACGCGAAGCTCTCTTTGCCCTCCGCGCACACAGAAAGAAAATCACAATATCAGTACAAGCCTGAGAACATTAAAAGGGCTTTAAATCCTTTAAAATCTTCTGCAATTGGTTTGTGTGCTCAGGAGAAGGCCCAGCCACAGTGCTGTAAATGGAAACGTTCCCTCTCACCTTCTATGTCTTAGTTCTATAGCTCGGTTCATGTGGTAAACCTTCTCTGCTTGTTGAAGATCTTTCCAGGCTTGGACAAATCATTTTTCTTCTTCCCCATGAAGCTTCCTCATCCTATGAGTTTTTGTGTAAACTGTTCCCACTGCCTGGAATGTTCTTTGTGGCTATGCCTTCTAATTTTTTTTTTTTTCAAGTTCTCAGCAGTAACACCATATCTTCAGAGAGGCTTTCTCTATCCACTCCAATAGAACACCCAGCCCCATTTCTACATCTCAGTATGTTTGTTTTTTTCCCCTTCCTGACACTATCATGATTTGTAACTCCTTCCCTATCTACAGATTTGCTTTTTATCTCCACGGTCTAGCATATAACTGAAAGTAACAGGTGCTCAGTAAATATTTATTGAATGAACAAACAAGGCCTTAGTTTCCTGAGTAACACTGTCTTTATTTAAATCCCAGAAACCCACTTTTTAACCTTTCTTGGGCAATTAACTTGCTAAGCTTTGTTGTTTTTTTAATCTGTAAAATGCACATAACCTGCTTCAAAATATTGTCATAAGTATAAAATGACAATAACACATGTGAAGTGCTTAGCACAGTGCCTATGAAATAGTAAGAAGAAAACTAGCAATATCTATTTATTTCTGTCTGTTATCTCTATTGTATGTATCTGTCAGTCATCTAACATCCACCCATCATTTATCATCTATTTTTCTCATCCCGATCCTATTATCATATACCTATCTATTATCTATATCATCTTTGTCTATATATCAATCATTTATCGTCTATCATCCATCATCTACACTTATCTATCATTATCTATTAATCTCTATCACCTCTATCATATATATCTATCAGTTATCTATCCCTCTATCATCTATAGCTATCTGTCCATTATCCATATATATCATATGTATCTATCAGTTATTTATCATCTATCTATTGATTTGTCCACCTATTATCTATCTACCTATCTACCTATATCTATCCATCTATCATCTACAGATCATCCATCTATTAATCATCGTCATCATTATATATATCTCAAATGTATGAACTTACATTAGAGATCATTCAACTGATGGTTTTAAACCTGTTTTTCTGTATTTGGTTACAGCATGCAGAAGACCTCTAGCATTGCTTTATTCTGCTAAAAAGGAGAATAAACAATCCAAATCTTCAGAGAGAGAGATTTCTCCTATTTTCAGTTTCTCATCTTATAGTTGCCCTTGTATTACGTGCATGCACTTTAGAGTATCCATCCCTTGGATGGTTCTTTCAGTGGTAACACTGAATTATGATACATCACATTTCCCACAGATTACTTCTGCAACATAAGTAATATCATCAGCTAGTCATGTCATATCTTGTGGATGCTGGCTATTTGAAAACACTTTTTTTTTTTTAAATCTCTGCCTCAGCTTTCAGCACTAGGAGGTCTCCACCAAGCCTAGCTTTTATGCTAATGAAACAAGACTGTCTTGTACAAAACTACAGAAAGGTACAAGGAGTTAATTGTTGCAATTATCCATTGAGTGGATTTGGACTGTGAATCCCTGGAAGGATGGATTGCTAATTGCTGCTAAATGGTGATTAGATTACACTATCCATGTTTTCAAGATGAACTGAAGTTTACCAGACCTCAAATAATTATCTGAATCAAACTAGAGGGCAGGGAGGAGGACATCATATGAATTTGATAAAAAACACACACACGAGCATAAACTCACAACTTGTTTGAAAATTCTTTCATTCCTGCTTTCCAAGATACATATGGTAGGATATATTTTACTAGACCATACCTTTTGCTGTTCCAAATAATTTGTCAAAAAGAGAAAATCTATGCCTTGTGAAAATTGCAGATTTGAACTACAGAACCTATTGGTAGAATTTTGATACCAATGTCATGTGGTGATTTATTTGAATGGTTGCTTTGAATTGACATATCCCTCTTCTCTTTGAAGGGTTTATATGTTTTCCAAACTTTCCATAGTAGGCAGCAATTGTAGTGCCATGTCAAATCAATATTTTAAAGCAAAAATTAAAAATTCCAACGTCTACATGGAATTTGTTCTTTTTCTCTATTTCTTTGACTTTCTTTCCTTTCCTTCCTTTCTTTCTTTCATTTTACTATACGTTGCATGTGCATTCTGAAGGCAGGCACTGGATCTTGACCAATATCCAGCTCCCATTGCCCCATCACAGTATCTGGTACAAATGTGACTGAATTAATGATACTTGAATGATTAAATGAGTGAATAAATGAGTATTATGCAACAATATAAATTTAAGCATGCTAATAAACATAAGAATTATTATTCCATAATATTAATATATTAAGATATCTGTCTCTAGAGTCCATGTAGAAATTGGTCTTCTCCTCCTTGAAATTTTCTTATCACAGTACTCAGATATGGGGCTGGCTTCTGAGAACTTAAAATATGCGTGGAATGTGCAACCCCTGGGCTTCCTGTCAGAATTAATTTTATTGGTGTTGTCTTTTTATACCTTAATGTGGATTAAAATTAAACAAAGCAGATTTGGAAGTGTTTGCTTCTAAGTACCACCCCCCCATTTACCAAAAAAAGACGCTTACAAGAAAGCTGCTTTAAAGCACTGTGTCCACACAAAAAATTCCAAGAAAGAAAAACATCCTCCATTATCTGCAATTGAGACAGGGTTCTAGGTATGACTTGAACCTACCTGTATCTGAGGTTTTTACCAGCATTACTTGGGACCCATCCAGGAGGTTTGCATTTTTCCAGAGGAATATTGTGGGAGGCTAAATAATGACCCCAAAACATCAGGTCCAAATTCCTGAAACCTCTAAATATTACCTCATATGGAAAAAGGATCTTTGGAGATGTGATTAAGGTAAGGAACTTGAGATGGGAGATTATCCTGGATCATCTGGGTAGGTCCTAAATGCAATCACAAATATCCTTGTAAGAGTGAGGCAGAGGGAGATTTCAGACAGAAGAAATGGAGGCAAAATGACTATGAAAGAGAGAGGGCAGTTATGTGGCCACAAGCCAAGGAATGCTGGCAGCCACAAGAAACTAGAAGAGGCAAGATCAAATCCTTCCCTGGAGCCTCTGGAGGTAGCACTGCTTTGCCGATACCTTGATTTTAGCCCACTGAAACCAATTTCA
Source organism: Puma concolor (assembly GCF_028749965.1). Lineage (NCBI taxonomy): Eukaryota > Metazoa > Chordata > Mammalia > Carnivora > Felidae > Puma > Puma concolor. The sequence continues at coordinate 125,749,129 of NC_141668.1, read as the reverse complement.
GACTTCTGGACTCTAGAACTGTTATAAGAATAAATTTCTGACACTTGAGGCCACCGAATGTGTTGTAATCTGTTAGAACAGCCACAGAAAACTAATACAAATTTAAAATTTTGGTTTTATTCATATTGAATTCAAATCATGATACAGTCTATGATTTCTTATCACTACTGCATGAATGCTAAATCTCAGACCCAATTTTGGAATCAGAATTTGCAATTTAACGAGATACAAGGTAAGTCAGATACATTTTAAAGTTCAAGAATGACTGCTCTAAATGACTCTGCAGCCTTTTGGTGAGGAGCTGCTTCTCACTTGAAAGGCTTGAGGTCACCATTTGGTGGAGGGTAGATGTTATATTAACAGACTGGTGAGAGTCTTATGAAAGCAGACAACAAGCCTAGATTTCAGGTAAAATTTCTCCCTCAGTTGTAATCTCAACACACCTTCAGAAGAAGGAATGTGTAAATGCCAATTATCTTGAAGCTGGATCAGGAAGGATTTCAAGATTCTTTAAGATGGTGCGTGAGTACCTAAAAATGATTCTACTATCTACATCATCAAAACACTCATTTTTCATTTATTCTACCAGTTAACAGAAATAAATATGTGAAAGCCACAGCCATCCCTAGAGAAATGAGCTTCACATAGTGGGGTGGGGGACACAGAAGGGATATAGCAGGGATACAAGCTTTAAATGTGATTAGAGTGACCAGGTGACCTTTACCATCTCTTTCAGTAAAAAGTTTGTACTTCTTTGATTCTTGATCACCATCTAAAATCATATTCACAGTTTTAGCAACAGCTTTTTAACAAAGCAAAAGGGTTGAATTACAGCATCTACAGCCAAGGAAGGGCTCATTAAACAGTTTGGATGGGTTCCAAAAGCTGTGCAAGACTGTTTCCTGACCTATAGGAGAATTCAGCAGAGGAAATTTACCTGTCAACTCCTGCTTTAATAGGCACCAGCAAAATGCTGGAGTCAACAACACCATCGATAAATGTGTATGGCAGCTAATTTTTAATTGGCACTTTCTCTTGCACCTGCCATAGGAGTTTCGCACATTTATCAACATATTGAAAATGCTTACTTGGTATTTGCAATCTTGTTCCTTTCACACGTGGTCAACACTACTCAAATTAGTGTCCCTCTGAACACTCACAAATATTTGATGAAAAGATCATTTTACACTTGGCTAGCTAGAGGGGATCTCAGGCTATAGATTCAATGCTTTCGTTCTAAAAGGAAAGAAAACTTGAAATCACGAGACTGATGCTATGATTTCTGCTTCAACTCTCAGTAGTACTAGAAGTTTCCAAGATGATAGGATATCCTAGCAGACACATGAGACATGAACAGAGACTTTGTTGGGGAAAGGAGAAAAACAGATTGAGTCAAGAATACGAATTGCCTATGTTGGATTGATTAGTGTTCCCCCAAATTTGATGTCCACCGAGAACCTGAGAATGGACTCTTTTCCTTATTTGGAAATAGGTCTTTTCTGATATAATTAGTTAAGAGGAGATCATACCCATACCCATACCCATTAGGGTGGGTCCTAAATTCAATAACTGCTGTTCTTATAAGAAACCCATGTGGAGACATAGATACACACCGAGAGAACACCATGGAAGGATGGAGGTTGAAATTGGAATAATTCAGCTATAAGTCATAGAAACCAAGGATTTTCAACAACTGCCATCAGATGCAAAAGACAAGGAAGGATCTTCCCCTAGAGTCTTCTGAGGAAGCATGGCCCTACCAACACCTTGATTTCAGACTTCTGGCCTCCACACTAAATTTGGTGAGATAATAAACTTCTGTTGTTTTAAGCCAGTCTGTTTTTTTATAATCTGTTATGGCAGCCACACGAAACTAGTACATTCCCATCCTAATTTATAATGAAAAATGATGACAGCGGTGCTGACAGCTTACTTTTACCATATACTTACTATGAGTCAAGCACAACGCTAAGTCCTTTACCTGGACTGTTCTATTTAATCTTCATCACAATCCTGTGAGGTATGTTTGTTAACTTTATTCTATACTCACTTGCCCAAGGAACCATAGCAAGTGGCTAAGGCAGGGTTTGATTTTTTTTTTCTTTTAATTCAGAACAGGGCTCATACACTTCATAGCTATGCTCAACGGTCTCCCAATGATAATGATGAGGTGGAAGATTATCCCAAACTCACAACTCTTACAGTGTGCCCTTTTCCTGCTTTAATCTCTCTTCCTACCTCTTGAAGGTGACTCTAGAACTTTCAAGCAAATGGCCACGTACTTCACTGGAAGAAAGCAAATAACAAACTTTACAGTAGGGAATTTCTGCAATTAACTGTTTGCCTCATGGTAAACAATTGTAGTTAATGTGACTAGGCTGTGCAGAAGCTTTTGATCTTCATAAGGTCCCAGTAATTCACTTTTGCTTTTAATTCCCTTGCCTTTGGGGATGTGTCGAGTAAGAGATTGCTACGGCTGAGGTCAGAGAGGTCTTTTCCTGCTTTCTCCTCTAAGGTTTTGATGGTTTCCTGTCTCACATTCAGGTCCTTTATCCATTTGGAGTTTATTTTTGTGAATGGTGTGAGAAAGTGGTCTAGTTTCAACCTTCTGCATGTTGCTGTCCAGTTCTCCCAGCACCATTTGTTAAAAAGACTGTCTTTTTTCCATTGGATGTTCTTTCCTGCTTTGTCAAAGATTAGTTGGCCATACGTTTGTGGGTCTAGTTCTGGGGTTTCTATTCTATTCCATTGGTCTATGTGTCTGTTTTTGTGCCAATACCATGCTGTCTTGATGATGACAGCTTTGTAGTAGAGGCTAAAGTCTGGGATTGTGATGCCTCCTGCTTTGGTCTTCTTCTTCAAAATTACTTTGGCTATTCGGGGCCTTTTGTGGTTCCATATGAATTTTAGGATTGCTTGTTCTAGTTTCGAGAAGAATGCTGGTGCAATTTTGATTGGGATTGCATTGAATGTGTAGATAGCTTTGGGTAGTATTGACATTTTGATAATATTTATTCTTCCAATCCATGAGCAGGGAATGTCTTTCCATTTCTTTAAATCTTCTTCAATTACCTTCATAAGCTTTCTATAGTTTTCAGCATACAGATCCTTTACATCTTTGGTTAGATTTATTCCTAGGTATTTTATGCTTCTTGGTGCAATTGTGAATGGGATCAGTTTCTTTATTTGTCTTTCTGTTGCTTCATTGTTAGTGTATAAGAATGCAACTGATTTCTGTCCATTGATTTTGTATCCTGCAACTTTGCTGAATTCATGGATCAGTTCTAGCAGACTTTTGGTGGAGTCTATCGGATTTTCCATGTATAATATCATGTCATCTGCAAAGAGCGAAAGCTTGACTTCATCTTTGCCAATTTTGACGCCTTTGATTTCCTTTTGTTGTCTGATTGCTGATGCTAGAACTTCCAGCACTATGTTAAACAACAGCGGTGAGAGTGGGCATCCCTGTCCTGTTCCTGATCTCAGGGAAAAAGCTCTCAGTTTTTCCCCGTTGAGGATGATGTTAGCTGTGGGCTTTTCAAAAATGGCTTTTATGATCTTTAAGTATGTTTCTTCTATCCCGACTTTCTCAAGAGGTTTTATTAAGAAAGGGTGCTGGATTTTGTCAAAGGCCTTTTCTGCATCGATTGACAGGATCATATGGTTTTTCTCTTTTTTTTTGTTAATGTGATGTATCACGTTGCTTGATTTGTGAATGTTGAACCAGCCCTGCATCCCAGGAATGAATCCCACTTGATCATGGTGAATAATTCTTTTTATAAGCCGTTGAATTCGATTTGCTAGTATCTTATTGAGAATTTTTGCATCCATATTCATCAGGGATATTGGCCTGTAGTTCTCTTTTTTTACTGGGTCTCTGTCTGGTTTAGGAATCAACGTAATACTGGCTTCATAGAATGAGTCTGGAAGTTTTCCTTCCCTTTCTATTTCTTGGAATAGCTTGAGAAGGATAGGTATTATCTCTGCTTTAAACGTCTGGTAGAACTCCCCTGGGAAGCCATCTGGTCCTGGACTCTTATTTGTTGGGAGATTTTTGATAACCGATTCAATTTCTTCGCTGGTGATGGGTCTGTTCAAGCTTTCTATTTCCTCCTGATTGAGTTTTGGAAGAGTGTGGGTGTTCAGGAATTTGTCCATTTCTTCCAGGTTGTCCAATTTGTTGGCATATAATTTTTCATAGTATTCCCTGATAATTGTTTGTATCTCTGAGGGATTGGTTGTAATCATTCCATTTTCATTCATGATTTTATCTATTTGGGTCATCTCCCTTTTCTTTTTGAGAAGCCTGGCTAGAGGTTTGTCAATTTTGTTGATTTTTTCAAAAAACCAACTCTTGGTTTCATTGATCTGCTCTACAGTTTTTTTAGATTCTATATTGTTTATTTCTGCTCTGATCTTTATTATTTCTCTTCTTCTGCTGGGTTTAGGCTGCCTTTGCTGTTCTGCTTCTATTTCCTTTAGGTGTGCTGTTAGATTTTGTATTTGGGATTTTTCTTGTTTCTTGAGATAGGCCTGGATTGCAATGTATTTTCCTCTCAGGACTGCCTTTGCTGCGTCCCAAAGCGTTTGGATTGTTGTATTTTCATTTTCGTTTGTTTCCATATATTTTTTAATTTCTTCTCTAATTGCCTGGTTGACCCACTCATTCGTTAGTAGGGTGTTCTTTAACCTCCACGCTTTTGGAGGTTTTCCAGACTTTTTTCTGTGGTTGATTTCAAGCTTCATAGCATTGTGGTCTGAAAGTATGCATGGTATGATTTCAATTCTTGTAAACTTATGAAGGGCTGTTTTGTGACCCAGTATATGATCTATCTTGGAGAATGTTCCATGTGCACTCGAGAAGAAAGTATATTCTGTTGCTTTGGGATGCAGAGTTCTAAATAGATCTGTCAAGTCCATCTGATCCAATGTCTCATTCAGGGCCCTTGTTTCTTTATTGACCGTGCGTCTAGATGATCTATCCATTTCTGTAAGTGGGGTGTTAAAGTCCCCTGCAATTACCACATTCTTCTCAATAAGGTTGCTTATGTTTATGAGTAATTGTTTTATATATTTGGGCGCTCCGGTATTCGGCGCATAGACATTTATAATTGTTAGCTCTTCCTGATGGATAGACCCTGTCACTATTATATAATGTCCTTCTTCATCTCTTGTTACAGCCTTTAATTTAAAGTCTAGCTTCTCTGATATAAGGATGGCTACTCCAGCTTTCTTTTGGCTTCCAGTAGCATGATAAATAGTTCTCCATCCCCTCACTCTCAATCTAAAGGTGTCCTCAGGTCTAAAATGAGTCTCTTGTAGACAGCAAATAGATGGGTCTTGTTTTTTTATCCATTCTGATACCCTATGTCTTTTGGTTGGCGCATTTAATCCATTTACATTCAGTGTTATTATAGAAAGATATGGGTTTAGAGTCATTGTGATGTCTGTATGTTTTATGCTTGTAGTGATGTCTCTGGTACTTTGTCTCACAGGGTCCCCCTTAGGATCTCTTGGAGGGCTGGTTTAGTGGTGACAAATTCCTTCAGTTTTTGTTTGTTTGGGAAGACCTTTATCTCTCCTTCTATTCTAAATGACAGACTTGCTGGATAAAGGATTCTCGGCTGCATATTTTTTCTGTCTAGCACACTGAAAATCTCGTGCCAATTCTTTCTGGCCTGCCAAGTTTCAAGGAGAGATCAGTCACGAGTCTTATAGGTCTCCCTTTATATGTGAGGGCACGTTTACCCCTTGCTGCTTTCAGAATTTTCTCTTTATCCTTGTATTTTGCCAGTTTCACTATGATATGTCGTGCAGAAGATCGATTCAAGTTACGTCTGAAGGGAGTTCTCTGTGCCTCTTGGATTTCAATGCCTTTTTCCTTCCCCACTTCAGGGAAGTTCTCAGCTATTATTTCTTCAAGTACCCCTTCAGCACCTTTCCCTCTCTCTTCCTCCTCTGGGATACCAATGATGCGTATATTATTTCTTTTTAGTGTATCACTTAGTTCTCTAATTTTCCCCTCATATTCCTGGATTTTTTTATCTCTCTTTTTCTCAGCTTCCTCTTTTTCCATAACTTTATCTTCTAGTTCACCTATTCTCTCCTCTACCTCTTCAATCCGAGCCGTGGTGGTTTCCATTTTGTTATGCATTTCGTTTAAAGCGTTTTTCAGCTCCTCGTGACTGTGCCTTAGTCCCTTGATCTCTGTAGCAAGAGATTCTCTGCTGTCAGCTATACTGTTTTCAAGCCCAGCGATTAATTTTATGACTATTATTCTAAATTCACTTTCTGTTATATTATTTAAATCCTTTTTGATCAGCTCATTAGCTGTTGTTATTTCCTGGAGATTCTTCTGAGGGGAATTCTTCCGCTTGGTCATTTTGGATAGTCCCTGGCGTGGTGAGGACCTGCAGGGCACTTCCCCTGTGCTGTGGTGTATAACTGGAGTTGGTGGGCGGAGCCGCAGTCATACCTGATGTCTGCCCCCAGCCCACCGCTGGGGCCACAGTCAGACTGGTGCGTGCCTTCTCTTCTCTCCTAGGGGCGGGATTCACTGTGGGGTGGGGTGGCCTGTCTGGGCTACTTGCACACTGCCAGGCTTGTGATGCTGGGGATCTGGCGTCTTAGCTGGGGTGGGTAGGCAAGGTGCATGGGGGCAGGAGGGGCAGGCTTAGCTTGCTTCTCCTTAGGTGATCCTCTTCAGGAGGGGCCCTGTGGCAGCAGGAGGGAGTCAGATCCGCTGCCGGAGGTTTGGCTCCGCAGAAGCGCAGAGTTGGGTGTTTGCGCGGAGCGAGCAAGTTCCCTGGCAGGAACTGGTGCTCTTTGGGATTTTGGCTGGGGGATGGGCGGGGGAGATGGCGCTGGCGAGCGCCTTTGTTCCCCACCAAACTGAGCTCTGTCGTCCGGGGGCTCAGCAGCTCTCCTTCCCTTTGTCCTCCAGCCTTCCCGCTTTCTGAGCAGAGCTGTTAACTTATGACCTCCCAGACGCTAAGTCGCGCTTGCTGTCGGAACACAGTCCGTCAGGCCCCTCCGCTTTTTGCAAGCCAGACTCCGGGGCTCTGCTTGGCCGGCGAGCTGCCCCTCCGCCCCGGCTCCCTCCCGCCAGTCCGTGGAGCGCGCACCGCCTCGCCACCCTTCCTACCCTGTTCCGTGGGCCTCTCATCTGCCCTTGGCTCCGGCGACTCCGTTCTGCTAATCCTCTGGTGGTTTTCTGGGTTATTTAGGCAGGTGTAGGTGGAATCTAAGTGATCAGCAGGACGCGCGGTGAGCCCAGCGTCCTCCTACGCCGCCATCTTCCCTCCTCTCCTTATTAAATAATTAATTAAATATCATGGGCTATGTCTGCAAGACATCATCATAAAACTAGTTTCTTTGTGTGTTTTCCACTGAGTTTGCATGTCTTTGGACATGTATGAATTTTTAAACGGGGTCTCTTTCATGTAATTCAAAGAAAAAAGCATAATCATACATAGAGAATAATACAAAGAAAATAATATGAAGAAAAAATAAAAGAAGTGTTATTACAGAGGAAAAAGGCTTCATGTGATCAAATGCAGCAATGCTGTTGACTTTCACTGTTCTGTTTCCATTTCCTCCCAAATACACAACAATATATTCACATTAAGTGTAAGGGGAGTGGTTAAGAGCTAGGCTTCTAGGAGACAGATTGCCCTGGATTCAAGATGTGCTTCATCTTATAATTATAGGAAAACTGTTAATGTTTTTGTGCCTCAGTTTCCTTAATTTATAAAGTGGCATTCATGAAAGACTAGGTCCATGGTGGTTCTAAATATTAAATGAACTTACACATGTGAGCATTTAAATCCTGATAAAGTGATTCAGAGTCCCTCCTGCTCTAACATTTATTTTATGATATGCTAATCACAACAAGGAAGCACCTCTGAGATATAAACGAGTTGGTATGGCATTCACTGTCTGAACTACTTTTATGCCATGATTTGGTCTGTGTGTATACAAATAGGGCACTTAGTGCTCCAACCTGTCTGAGATGTTTCTGTGGCTGATACCATTGGAGTAGAAAAAACGCTTTTTCTCAGAGAGCTCACAAGATAGGTGAGGTGTGTGAGAAACAAACTTTTACTATGCTAGGCCACTGAGAATTGGGAATGTTTGTTACAGCATTTAGAGAGATTCACTCTCACAAACACAGGAGTCTTGTGCAGTAACAGGTGAGAGATCAGAATGACTTGGATTTGGCGGTGAGTAGTGGAAGTTGTGAGCAGCGGTTGGAACCTGGATGTATTCTGAAGGTAGCACACACCACCAGATTTTCTGGAAGACTTGGAAAGGCAAAGATGACAGGAAGACTTGTGGCTCAATTAGAAGTGTGGAGATGTCACTGATTCAGATAGGAAAGACCGCAGGAGGAAGAGGTACGTAGGTGAGGGTGCTGTGAGACAGGGCAAGATCAGGGGTTCAGCTGTGGGCATGCAAAATGCAAAATCACTTTGAGGTGATTAGGAGACAGGTGAATGGAGATACTGAGAAGTTAAATTCTACGACTATACTCAGTGATGCTGCAGTCAGCTTGCACCAGCTGTGAGAACCAATTATACAATTTTTAGAAGTTTTATAAACTACTTATTAAACTGATGGTATCTTGAAGTCAGCAATGGTGGGAATATTTCTATCACGAAAATTGACAGATGCTCATGTCAGGGCTTCTCTCCCCCAGCCACCCCAGAGTGCTGGCTGTTAAACATTCACCAGTGCTCCATTAGGTCTAAGAGTTGAGGGGTGAGGTTGTATTTACAAATGAGATTATACCTTTATTATTTCCCCCCCAAAACATCTTACAGTCTATCTCAAGTCTCAGAAATATTTTTTATTCAAAGCTTTTTTGGGGGTTATATTCTATTAATCAAAGCTAGTTTTAGATGATTAGTATATATACAGTTCCACTTACATGGTTCACTCTGTGTTGACCAGCTATCACACACTGAAAATGTTGAGTAGCTTACTGCTATTGTCCAGTGTATTAAAGAAATATAAAATTAAACAATCTCACAGTCTTAAATCTCAGAATGCACTTACACATTTTTGTGAAATTCCTCATATTCATAATACCCGCAATACTCCTATCTAAATAAGTGAATAATCCACTGAATACAACCTCTTCTAACCTCAGATTACCCATGTGTAAAACAGACATTTTATTTTTCCTGTTTACATCACCAGATAATTGTGAAGATAAAATGAGATAATGTACACAAAAGTGCTTTGACAACTGTAAACAAAAACAAAAAAATATTTACAGATATGAAATAAAATGATGAGCAGCCGCTACATTGACTGTGACATACAAAAGATTCATTAATGCATTTTTCTGGATGGCCAGATACCATTCAGAGTCAATCAGGTTGGTACAGTCCTGCTTTTCTAGAGTTGCATAATATGATGATACGTTATGGAAATTAACCTGGAAGGACTCTGTGACGACTTATATTTATCATATGCAAGAGAAGTGTAAGAAAATGCCTTCTTATTTCTTTACTTCATTACCTTCCTCACCTTAACACTTCCTTCTTCCTGGAGAGAAATCTGACTTTTCATCGATGATAAAGATGGAATACTGCTTTGTGATACCATATTTTTGCCTTTAGTTTTTAAACAATATTGCAGAAGATGCCTCTCTATTTTACTTCAAACTAAGTTAAGCTATGAGGAGGAAAAAATAGTAATGTGAAATAATCAAGTCAAATTAGTCACTATGTTTATGAGATGCAGTGAATAAAATTATTTCTATTGTCATTGATTCTATTTTAGGGTTTCCTGACTATATAGTCTCAATAAATGGGATCTCCAATAATACTTAGGCCTTGAAAATTTTTATTCAAAATCACAAATTAGAGGATTAATAAATTAACAAACATTTATTTGAATACGTCAGTATAACTTTAATGGAAGTATTTATAAATATAAAATGTCATAGATGATTTTTATATTTAAATGTCTCTCAATGCACTTAGCCTTGTGTGAACCTTAGTTTCTTTGTTTCTGCAGATAAAGCTTCAAGAAAGGGATTAGATCAAACACAGAGGATCTATAAGATATGAAGGAGGAATTATTGTCTATTCAGTTTGCTGCCATATTTGCAAGGAACTACTTCAGGCAACGTAAACTTTAGTTGATCCATGGGACGGGAAGGCAAAGGATACATGATTGGGTCAATAGACAAATCAATTTTGAAATATTTATACTCTGGTAGCTTAATAGCTATTTCTTTCTATTAAAGCAGGTGCTGCATATGCAGGCAATTAAGAGGGAAAAGGAGTGATTTTTGTCAATTCTGTTTAGGACCAATTTAAGGAAGGAGAGATTCCCATTGATGTAGTAAGGTCTGATGAGAAACAAAGAGTTGAAATGCACAATGGGGCCTTTGCTCATTCTTTTCTTTTTTCCCAGTATCTTGATAACTCAGATGAAACAATGATCAAATGAATTGGGCATGACAATTGAGTATGTTAGCTATAGTGACTATAGTAAATGACAGAGAAGCAATAGGACATCATGAAGTTGGGAGGAGGGACCAAATAACAAGGGAACCTGTAATGGGCACAAACAAAAAGTCCTACTGTAGGTTAAAAACACTAGGTTAAAATTGCCTGAGTGTCACATAACCCATTGTACACAGTGATACATTCTGGGTCCTCTTGACCTCAGTGGTCTCCAGGGTCTCAACCATTTTTTCAGGCCCCAGCTATTGCACAGAGGACCCACCTTGGATGGGCACAACTGATTCCATCTTACCTCATACCTGCCTCCGACACCTCTAGCCTTCTTCTGCAAGTGAGACATCTAAGAGTCTGCCCAGTGGCCATGTGTGTTCAATTTGGAGGTACGGGAGGATGATTTCCCTGTGGAGCAAGCCCTTGAAAATGGATATTGACATGAAAAAACCAATACACCTCCTTTCCTCATGGTCCTGAGGAACAGTCAATTACAAAGCCTCTCAGAAGCTGCTAGACCTGCAAGATCTATCAATCCGTCACTCTGCTGGGTACTCTGCAGAATTCAGCAGGGAACTGCACTTTTTGGTTTGTTTTGCTTCCTACTCTCTTGCTTTCTCTACTTCTACTCCGTTTATGGGTTCCCAGGCTAAGATGGCCCCTCCAGTCTGACACTCTTGTTTCCCCTTCCCAGGCTCTTAAATAAACACCAACTACAAAAGTGCGTCACATAAATGGAGAAGACGTGGAGTTTTAATGTGACAAACATTGTGATCTAACTGCCCCCGAAATCACAACTCAATATCAGACTGCCTTTATCAAACAAAAGGGCACATGATTTTCCTAAATTCCTGCAGTTAATAAGCAGAGATTACATTTTAACCCACCTTCTCTAAGCCGTATGCTCTGATCCTCTGATCCTCTACACTATAGGAATGGATTCAAATCTATTTAACAAAATAAATTATTAAAATAGTAAGCATCTTTATTATGGAAAAAAAATCCTTTGATGGGATATAAAAGAGGTCTTCAAACAAATGAAGCGCTGTTATTTAGATGATGTGGACTCATTACACATCATTCTGGTGAGAAAAATTAAAATGGACAAACAGAATAAATACAACCATAATAAATTAAGAACTTGTGTGTGCCAGTCACTGTATTGCTAAAAGTACTATATACAAATCCTCATTGATGTTAGCAACATCCCTACAAAGTGCCTACTGCCATCATTTCTATTTTAAAGACTAGAAAAGTGATGCTTGGATATATTGAGCAATTTGGTAAAGGCCCAGTCAAGGAAGTGGTGAAGCTAATCTGGTCAGTGCCACATCTGTACCCTTAATCACTGTGCTATCGTGGCAACACAGCTGTGCAGCTGTCAGCTCAGTGTAAGGAAGAATATTTAACAATCGGGGGTTGAAGAAGTAATCGGCTGCCCTGCCCCCGCCTTGCAAATTCTCTGAGATTTGACAGGTGACCTGTGGGGTACGATATGGCCAGTCCTCCTAAGATGAGACAGAGCAGACACAACACAATCAGCTCTACGAATTCCTCCATACAGGTGGGTTTTGAGGGCAGAAAGCAGTTTGAGCAGGGTGCCAGGGAACCAAAGCAGGAATGGATAGCATCCAGAATTCATTCCACAGAGGTATCAGAGGATTGTGCTGGGGTTTGGACTGGAGTGAGCTCAGAGTTGGGAGACATGGAACATGGAAGTGTTAATGGTTAAGTAAGGATAAGGTGTAGCTGTTGACTGAGAAGAGCCACTATATTTAATCAGCACAAATATTCTCAGACTAGAGGCATTTACCTCTTAATAAGACCTCAAATAGAGCTGGTCATACTAAGTTTCTAGAATGGCCTAGATGTTCACTTAGAGAGCTGTGATCGACTGAATTCATGACTAGCCAAGAGCTGGGCTTCCTGACCTTCAAAATTCCTTCAAACTCAGAAATAAAACTAATTTAGGAAGCCTAGGAAGGGCTAGACTACTGGGAGAAGCTGCTGTAAAACATAACAGTTTTTGATAGTAACCCAAGAAGTTGACACTACCCACCTAGATTAGTTGGTAGTTGTTTCTCAGTGAAATACCTCATAATGCATTGCTAGTCAGCCTTGGGAATAAAAAAAAAAAAAAATGTTGGCTTCTGTTTGAATCACAGAAGACTTTTGACTCCGTTCAAATCCTCTTAATGGATGCATTTAGGATAATCCCTTTAATTCCTCCCTCAGCGCTTCTCCAATCAGTGAACACATGGAACGCCCATTAACTCTCCTGAACAGGCATTTGTGCATAGATACAGAGAAATCAGCCTGGCAGCATTGACAAAGTACGTACAAACTGGCATAAGACAAGATGACTCATGAATAGCAGGCACATTTGGAAGGAAGAAAATCACAATGCATGTAGTCCTACAGTCACCAAGAATTCCTTATCTTTTCTTAAGGCAAGCTTCTCTTGTCTTTTCTCAATTATGCTTCATGTGCACTTATCTCAAAATGTAATTGAATTGGTTGCTTCACAGATGGGCTTAAAGGATATTTTAGTTTCTAAGTACCAGAGACAAAAGAATGACTGGTATTCACTCTCAAATTAAAAGCCATTAGGAAGCGGGAGTTTTAGCGAGTTTGAGAGAATGTATCCACCTTTAAAGGGAAGTGTTGTGAACATCAGAAGGATTTAGTTCCTGTTGAGAGGAACAGGAAGGGGTTGGAGTCAGACTATGGATCCAGTCTGTCTGATCCTGCTGACAGGAGAGTTACTTGCCCACAAAGGCTTTGTCCGTCCATCCTGCCGCGAAGAGCTGTGCAGGTGAGGAAAGGAAAGAGGACTCTTGGAAGGAGAAGTGAGGTGAAATCCCCTGGAAGGAAGTGTAGGAGGCATCCAGGAGGAATGGGAAACTGGAAAGAGGTAGAGCCACCTTATTTCCTTTCTACCATAATGCTCTGGACACACAATTAATCATATTTAAATTCATACTTACACTAACTCCAACAATAACCCCTACTCCATTCCTAAACCAGATACTAACTTAATGGAAGACCACCTATCTGGGAGTCTCAATTCTGAAAACTCTTAAACAAAAAAAATTGCCCTAAAATGATTTTAGATCAGTATTAATCTATAAAATTATGCTACAGTAATAACTGTGAAAAAACAAAATTCATCTGAACAAATTTTAAAGATCTTATTGGCCTTATTCAATGATCCATGAATCAGGCAGCATCCAATGTAGCAGACAGAAAGGAGCTCCCAAGAGCTGTACAAAATGAGACTTTCATAGGCAGAATGGAACAGAACAAGGAAATTACTACCCAAGAGTAGATTGTTTCAGGCAAGGTCACCTTCCTATGGGTGTCAGAAGGGGTCTATCAGGCAGATTACCTCACTAGCGCTGATGGGGGAATTACAGATTGATGGCTTTAAGATTCCACTCCTGGGACAGGTTGAAATGTAATTAGGTTAGGTATTCAGTCTGAGTTTGATGAAGTGTGTGTGTACAACTGACTCCATTATAGATCAAATTATGACTTGCACTAGGCTAAATAATATCCAGGGGTTATGCCATTTAATTCCCACATAAATTTTTAATATTATCCCCATTTTACAGATGAAGAGTCTGAGGCTTGGAGGGATTACATAACATGGCAAAAGACATACAGCTAGCAGGTGGAGATTGTGTGGGCTGGGACTAACACAGACAGTCTAATTCCAGAGAAGTGAGTGAGAAACTAAGAGATGGTCAGAAATCGGCCCTCAGTAATGGAGACTGTGCACTGAGGACTTACTGATATTTTAGGCTCTAATGTGAAGCAGTTACTTTGTACTACTATCTCATTTAATACTCCCAACCACATATTATGACTGGCATCAGACTCGTGTCCTTTTCCTGATGAGGAATCCAGGTCTCCCAGAGATGAAGTTACTTGCTTGAGATTGCTTCTTGCATAATCAGGGGTGGGACTGACATTCAAACTCAGAATTGCTTGATCCTAGAGCCCCAACTACTCATCTACACACAAAGAAACACTTTAACACTTTTGAAGGACAAGAACCACATGGGCTACATGGTAGGTACTTGACAAATATTTTAATTCAAATTTAACTCAAATTTTGGTTCAACTGAGACTTTGATTAGACACTAAGATTAACATAAAACTTAGAAGAACCTGTAACCTGGGGAGGCAACTCTTCAAAAACAGAAATAATTGTTACCAGCAGGCATAAGGGATTTAGCGATCTAAACTATTAGTTTACAACCTTGTCTGCATGTTAGCTTTAGGGGGACTTTAGAAAGACATACTGAAGAGTGAGATCTCAACCAACACAAATTAAGTATCAATCTCTGGGGATGAGGTCTGAACACAGTAGTTTCCAAAACTTCTTTTGGTGACCTTAAGAGAGAACCTAAATTAAGAATTGCTGACCTTCCCAGCAGAGGCTTCCTTCAACCCTGTGGTGATTTGAGCACTATTTGAAAAATCTCGACTGTTTTCTTTACTAGATATTTCTCCCCTAAAGCCCAAAGTGTAGAACATGTAAGCCACATGTCCTTTCCATTTCAATAAATATCATGAAGAATAAAGTTGACATGATGTCTGGTTCTCAAATTTGAGCATGCATCAGAATTACCTGGAAGCTTTAAAAGACAGATTGTTGGGCTCGCGCTAGCTATCTCTCTTTCTCAAAATAAATAAATTGACATTAAAAAAAAAAAAAAAAACCAACCAAACAGACAGACTGCTAGGCCCTACCTTAGAACTTCAGATTCAGCAGGCGTGGTTGCGGGCTGAGAATGTGCATTTCCAACAAGTTCCCAAGTGATGCTGATGGTCCAGGGACCCAACTTTGAGAATTGCTTTCATAAAGGGTTTGAAGGGGCAGTGGTGAAAAAGAATACAGTTCTTTTCTGTCATACACCATTAGTCTAACTCATTCTAATTAAGGTTTACACTTAGTGGTAGAATTTATAAGCCAAAGGGCATCACTGATTGCTCTCTTCTCATTTGATCCTCATTTCCCTAGTTACTGTCATTTCAGACTGCTTTTCAAAAGTTTAGAAAGTCTCTTGCCAAAATGATAAATTTTGTCTCACTTGCCAGTAAGGCAAGTTTGTTTTGGCATTCTGGTGAAGTTGAAAAGTAGCCAAAATGACCAGATTCTTAAGGTTTCTCAGATTCAATTGGCAAAATCCTCACTTGTGGGACTGGCTAATACCACAGGTCCAATGTATTATGGGCAAGGTCAGTTATGTCTATGACCAAGAAACCAAGTAACAAGGTGAGGAGGAAGAAAAGACAACTCAGATCTGAGGTGCCATCCAGGAAACCTTAAAAAAACTATCAAGATTGGATTGAAGAGCTACCATAGCAGGGCATTCAACAGTCTGGTTATACAAAACCAGGAAAACCAAGAGGCAGTGAGAACATCAGCTGTTTGTTTTGAGTGGTTCTGTTTGGTCCCACTCCACACCCCTCGCCAGCTGCCCTTAACTTCAAGGACTCATCATATTTTCTTTTTTTCAACGTTTTTATTTATTTTTGGGACAGAGAGAGACAGAGCATGAACGGGGGAGGGGCAGAGAGAGAGGGAGACACAGAATCGGAAACAGGTTCCAGGCTCTGAGCCATCAGCCCAGAGCCTGACGCGGGGCTCGAACTCACGGACCGCGAGATCGTGACCTGGCTGAAGTCGGACGCTTAACCGACTGCGCCACCCAGGCGCCCCTCATCATATTTTCTAACCAGCTTCTCTTGGGTAGAATGGTAGGACTGGGAATTAAAACACAGGGGGTCTTTTATTAATGGAGTGAGTTAGTGTTAAGTATTTAATTTCCAAGCTAGCAGTATCTGATAAGGAGATAGGAAGTTTCTGGCATTCTGGTTATATCCTGTCTCCTCCTAGGAATTAGCCCTACCTACAGGGCAAGTATATCCTAATTTCTAATACTAGATTGTTTTTGTCTATGTTTGAACTTTCTTTAAATAAACAGAATCATGCAGTATGTATTCACTTGTGCTTGGCTTCTTTCACACAATATTATGTTCAGGAGATTAATTCATGAAAGTATCAGGAGTTTGTTTTCATTGTTTACATAGTATTTACATAGCATTCCAATATATAGGTATATCTCAATTTATTTATCCATTCAATTGTTGATAAATAGTTGGGCGATTCCTAGTTTGGGACTTTTAGAAATAACACTGTTACAATTAACCTTGTGCAAGGACTTTGGTGACCATCACAGGAAGTTCTGTTCAGAATACACTTAGGAGTGGAAGTGATGGGACACAGGACCTGTTCACCTTTTAGCTTTAATAGATAATGCCAGATACTGTATGCTCCTAACAGTGTGTGAATGTTCCACGTATTTCATATTCATGTTAACACCTGGCTCTTTGATTGAAACCACCATGATATGTGTGTAATGATATCTCATTGTGGTTTCAAGATGTATTTCCTAGTGACTCTCTTTGATACATCTCGTTCAGGTGTTTTTCCCATTTCTCAATTGAGTTGCCTGACTTTTCTTACTGATTTAGAGGCATTCTTCAAGCATTTTGAATTTGAACTCTGTCAGATTATCTATCCATAAAATATCTTCTTTTGCTCTGTGGCCTGCCTTTTCTCTTAATGATGTCTTCATTAGCGGTCTATATATTGTTAAAAGGGTGGTTTTGCTCTTAGCCTTCAAATAGTCTTTCTTCTACAATTCTGGCAAACATGGAAACACAGTTTTTAATGGAAATGAATTAAGTGGTATGACTTCTGACAGTCTGAGCAGTAAAATTAATTTCCCTTAATTAATCAGAAGTCGTGGCCACATTATTTTTCATTAATGTGCATGTTTGGGTTCTTTCTTGGGTACTCATTTCATACTGCCTGCCCACTACAAGGCTTCATAACGGTCAGCTGTCAGTCAACTTTGGTAACATTCTGTCAAATACAAAAAGACTTCTGGTTATTATTCAATCACACCCATCTCACATGTTCACACAGGGGATTAAAGGAGTGGCAATAGAAGGAGGATGCTCAAATATAAACAAAGTGACTTAAAAAGATAACTGAGGAAGCAGAGAAAGAAGGCAAGGTTTTTATTCAGCTGCAAATTAGGCTTTGAATGAAGTCTTTGGAAAACTTTGGTGTAAGTGTCCTCAGAGGCCCCTTTCTTTTGCACTTTTACACAGAAGACAATTTACATAAGCAGAAGCCTGGTATCTAAAGTAACCATAGTAACCTCCCCCTCCATCGTATTCAGGATGTGCATTTGCTCCCCATTTACTGAAATCTCTCTGTGCACCAGGTATGCGAAGCTTTACATGTTGATATAACATTAAATAAATGGATCAGAGTTGGAGGGAACATTAGCAGAACTGTCAAGAGGTTTGCGGGAAGGGGATGTAAGGTGAATTGTCAAAAGGAAGAAAACAAGTCCTTAGGGCTTGTAGTGGAAATCACACCTGCCTAGGAAGGTACACACATGGACTACAGTTGCCAAGATGTATGATTTTTATTGCCTGAAATTATGTAAACTCTGACAGAGAGCAAACAAGTTAGAAAGGAAGGGGGCTCCCTCATAGCTGTGTTGTAATTAGTCTGTTAAAAATATCAATAAATTGTGTTCCAGCTCCAACACTTAGGGATCCTCTCTCTGGAAAACCAGATGGTTTATCAATCAAGGGGACCAGCAGGTCTCAGGTGAGTTTACTTACAACCTGTGGCCTGAGAAAGGGATTCTTGGAGCTGAGTTGCCCTTGAGGCTTGATACAACTCCTTACTGTGAGTGGATCTCTCCTACCAGACTGTCTCCAGAGTTTTCTGGATTCTGTTAGCTATGAACTTATAGCTGAAGTATATATTGATAGTCCTTTCAGGATTAAAACATTAATGATCTCATTCAAATGATTAACACAGGTATCCACAACATCATTCATTATTTAAGGCATTTCTTTCCCTACTCTGGTGTCCTCTCTGAAGTGATTTTTGGTATGACTCCTGGGCACAGAGAGAATCTGTTCCACCAAATCTCGGAGGGGAAGAAAAACCCAAGACCAATCCAGTAAAGCTGACTTGACTGCCCATGCTTTGATTTTAAGTGTGCTGAAATCCTAAGGAGACAAGAGGGGAACATTATCATATTTCAATTCACCCGTCCATCAGCAAATATTTAACATGGCCAAGCAATGCATTTATAACCTTGTGGAGAAAACACTTAGATGATGTCATCAATAAATGAAGCCATGGAGCTTATTTTTATTGCATAGATTCTGTTTCTGAGATTAATGGGCTGATGACTTGCAGCCAAGTGGAGGATGCTGAGGAAGAACCTTCTGACATAGAAAACACTCAGTTATAAAAATACTGTCATAAAATGCTCACTCATTCTAGTAAAGAACGAGCATGGATTTCCTAGTGTAAGAAAGTGTCTCAGCAAAAGACACTTTGGATATCAATTTTCAAGAACAAAAGAGGAAATTTTTCATAATAAATACAATTCTCCAGAGTCACCACAATCATTTAATATATTTTAATGCCTGTTTATATCAAGGCTTATATATTCCTCTTCGCAAATAAAATCTCTCCCTATACACTAAATTGCTTAAAACATTGTCCCTTCTGTTCCGTAAACATTCCCTGCAGTTAAAAAACAGCCTACATTTGCATTCATGAACCAAAATATAGCTTCTAGCAACTTTGTGAGTTGGCTTATTAGAAATGCCAGTTGCTTTTGCTGTTACTGTATAAGAAAATTGGGTTTCTAGCTAACATTTCTCTTTAATAGATGCCTACAGTGAAGTTTCAATTGTGAACACTTTCCTTACAATTTCTCATGTATAATTTTGCAGTAAATTTTATTTGTGGGTAATAGAACTATTTCTTTCAAAGCAAATTTGCTGATTATACACAATCTTTCCACCTTCTCTTCCTATAAAAAAGGAGGATAAATGTAAATGAGTCACCTTAAATGTGATATGCACTATACATGTATACACATTTTAAAAATTATGTTTGCATTGCTCTCATAAAAGCATACCAAAGGAATCAGACTTTGACTTTGATATAGAAAATACTTGGTAAGTATTATAGTGTTATCTAATTCAATTCCACAAACACTTTAGTGATTCTGATGAATACAAATAAAATACAAAGCAAAACCAGTTCAGACGATACCAAACACAGGAGTTTTGATGTGATACACAAAAGTGTATCAGAATTCTAAAAATTATTACTTTCAAGATCAGCTATGTATGATTTGTTCATGTCTTAGTTCTATGCACAAAACAGGTGTTTGATAAATGTCCTTTGACAGACCGATGGGTACGTGTGGTTCAGTAGGTTAAAAATGAGGTGGGCCAAATTATTCACCAGAGGTAAAACACGGAAGCAATCCAAATGTCTATCAACAGATGAATGGATTAGCAAAACATGCTCTAACCATATAATGGGATGTTTAGAAATTCTTAAAAGAAATTCTGAGATATGCTACAACATGCATGAACTTTAGGACATTATGCTAAGCGAAATGAAGCAGTCACAAAAAGGCAAATACAGGGCGCCTGGGTGGCGCAGTCGGTTAAGCGTCCGACTTCAGCCAGGTCACGATCTCGCGGTCCGTGAGTTCGAGCCCCGCGTCAGGCTCTGGGCTGATGGCTCGGAGCCTGGAGCCTGTTTCCGATTCTGTGTCTCCCTCTCTCTCTGCCCCTCCCCCGTTCATGCTCTGTCTCTCTCTGTCGCAAAAATACATAAACGTTGAAAAAAAAAAATTAAAAAAAAAAAAAAAAACAAAAAGGCAAATACTATGTCATGTTATTTTTGTGATGTACTCAGGGTATTCAGTCATAGAGACAGAAAGTAGAAGGTTGGTTGCCAGGCAATGGGGGTGGGGTGGGGAATGGGGAGCTAGTGCTTAATGAATATACAGTTTCAGCTTTCCAGAAAATGAAGAGAGTTCTAACTGGATGGATGGTGGCAGCGTTTATACAACAATATGAATGTTTTAATACCAATGAACCATAAATGGTAAATTTTATGTTGTGCTTATTTTAGCAAAATAAGAAAAATGGGGGAAAAAGTAGTCATGGCTAATAATTTTATTATTATTATTGTTAGTCATTATTATTAATGTTTGCAACACCTTATCCACCAGGAAGGGCGATGACTTCTGTGAACCAGACAGGATCTCAGTAACAAATCTTGGTGTCCTCCTGTTTTCATCTACCTCATGGGTTTAAAATGGCTCTCAGCAACATTTGACAGGTATGAATTATACTGTGCTCTGGTACACAAGCATAAATAAAATGCTGGTAGATAGAGGAATAATTGCAAGCCTCATATATGCATTTATCTTTGTATGAAGCATAGTGACTCTGTACCATGTCAGAAAGATGATAAAAAAGCAGATAGCTTGAACTATGAACATCTAAGTTTGTCTATTGGAAATAATTCAGTTTTTGAAAATAACACTGCTCATAATACTCACAGGGTATGTATTGGCTCTGTGGGACAAACAGCAGGATTTAAACCAGAAAGCAGAATTTGCGTTAGTAGGCTGATACTGCCGGATACTAAACCTCTTCAGAGTTGAATGGACAACTTGGTTTAAACTTCCGAGATAGGAGGTTGGGTACATAGACTACAACTTTGTTTCCTCCCCTATCAGAAAAGTTGTAACATTTAGCTCTGGACTTTAGAATCAAATCTGGCAAAAGCTCTATGCCTTTCCTAAAACATTCTTCCTTTTTAGGTATGGCCCCTAATTATTAGAGCTGTGTGAAAATGGCCAGAGGCATATATGGGCTCAAGGTAAAGAAACGTAGAAATAATCCTCAAGCTTTCCACCCACAAATGAACGTTATACCCCTGCAGGAAAAAAAATTCTATATTGTGATATGGGATGAGCTGTCCTTCTTTAAAGTGCTGCTTCTTCCTTCTCTTAGAAGGAAACTTTTCCTATATTGGTTGTCTTTGCTGTAAGGTGACTCAGATTGATGTTGCTGTGAAACTTTGTAAACACACATCTGTATCAAAACATCCAAACTTTAACGAAAGTTTAACCACTAAAGAGAGATGAAGGGGAAAGAAAAAAAAAAAACTTAGGTAAAAATTCTGTGGCTTTCTCACACATCTTTTTTTATTAATTATACAGTTACAGTTTTAATTGAAACCTTCCTCTCTAATCGTGACTTCCAGTTGTGACTTGCATTATCATTGAAAAATGTTGATTTTGCAAGGTGTACGCTTATAATCTGCTTAAGTATTCTGAGGCATTGTGCCTAGGATTCGTTCAGGTGGATTTGCCAATGGGGACTCTTTTTCTGTAGCTAGAATTATTGTAGACATTGATGAGGGATGTTCTGGAAAGGTTTTCCCCTTCTCTCTTATTAGTTAAAATATCAGCATTAGAAATGACTAAGCTTTATTAACATTAGAATATCATTCAAAACATATTTTAAATAAGGAGTACTATTTACGTACAACTGACTACTTTATAACTAAGGTAAATTTTAAAACTTGAAGCACAGTCAAGATTCTTGGAAGTGTAAAGGCTGAGCATTTTAGCCGGCATATGCTAAACCTACCATCTTTAGTTACTCAACATGGAGGTCTCTAGAGACTGGCATCGGTTGGGCTGTTTTGAGATTTAAAACCACAGTTGAAAATGGAAATGCCATGGTGCCAGCGTGGTGCAGTTGGTTAAGCATCTGACCCTTGATTTTGGCTTAGGTCATGAACTGGGAGTTCATGAGTTTGAGCCGCACATCAGGCTCTGCCTTGAAAGTGTGGAGCCTGCTTGGGATTCTCTCCCTCTCCCTCTGCCCTTCCCCCGCCTTTCTCTCTAAATAAATAAATACACTTAAACACATTAAAAATATAGAAAACGGAAATGCCGATGGGGTCCAGACAGGCAAAGTAGAGAAGCAGGCCCAGAGCCATTCATTTCAGCCAGGTTTGCCCCACTGGAATTTTATTCCAATGGGACAGATCATCATATCATTTTTACAAAAGGTCAAAAATGTAGATTTTTATGTGAAGTTTCTTGTGTGTTTTAGATGCTGGCAAATAATTTAAAAGCATTCACTTATATATAGCGTGGGCCAATATTATGCTGACAAAATGGCCTGACACAATGTGCTGTGTTTTAATCGAGACACAGCCATTTGGAAAACTTTTAAAACAAAGACTTCTGGTCTTCCTGTCTCTCAGCTAGAGACTATCCATTTTTGTCTCCCTGGGTTAACTTTCCTTCACTTTAATTCATTCTCCCCCTAACTTGTTTAAGTTAGTTCTTATTAAAATAGAATTTATAGACTGCAAAATTCATCATTTTTGAATGTACAGTTTGGTGCATTTTGGCAAAAGTGAATAGTCATGTTATCACCACTACTGTTAAAATATAGGACACTTACTTACTTCACCCCAAGAAGCTTCCAGTGCCCCTTTATGGTCAGTTACTCCTCAGCCGTGGTCAACCCTCATCTGCTTTTCGTCACTATAGTTTTGCCTTTTCCAGAACGTTGTTGAATTTATTCGTAGTCTCTTTCTTTTTACTGCTAAGCAATATTCTATTGTAACACAATTTATGAAGTTTACCAGTTGATGGGCATTTGTTATTATTTCTAATTTTGGGCTGTTGTAAATAGAGCTGCTGTAAACATTCAGCTATAGGCTGGATATATGTTTTCATTTCTCTTGGGTAAATACCTAGGACTGTAATTGTTGGATCGTATGCTAAGTGTATGTTTCGCTTTATAAGAAACTGTCAAACCCTCTTGCAAAGTGACTGTATCATGTTATGTTCACACCAGCAATGTACGATACATAGTTCCAGTTACTCCGAGTTACACTGGTTATCTCATCATAGTTTTAATTTGCATCTCCCCAATGACTAATGATATTGACTTTTTTTATTTTTTACATTTGCTTGTGTGTGTGTGTGTGTGTGTGTGTGTGTGCGCGCGCGCGCACGCGCACGCATGCTCATTTGCAACCCATATATGTCTTCCCGGCAAGTGTTCATTCAAGCCTTTTGCCATTTTTATTGGGTTCTTTGTCTTCTTATTGAGATTAAAAGTTCCTTATATATCCTGGACGTAAGTTCTTTACCAAATAGTTATTTTGCAAATATTTTATCCCACTCTGAGGCTTGTCTGGGTCATTTAATTTACACTGTTTTTAAGAATAGAAGTTTTAAATATTTTTCTTTAGGGTTGATGCTTTTTAGTCGTACCTAAAAATAATCTTAACCCAAATTTAGAAAGATTTTTCTTCTGTTTTGTTCTTCTAGAAATGTTGTGGCTTTATGTCTTAGGTTTAGGTCTATGCTCCAATTTGAGGTATTTTTTTTTAATGATGTGAAGGGAGAATCTTTTGGTCTGGAAAGACACACAATCTAAGTGTGGTATCCAGACATATATAAAATATTACCCTATGTGATGATTTTCTCCAATCAGAGAAAAGGGCTATTTGGTTCCATAGCAGTCTATTGCTGCCATATTCTTCTAGTGAAACTAGTGATCATTTTTCTTTAATAGCACGTTTAACATATGCCACCTTGATTACTGCTTCTGACTTAGCTCAGCAACTACCATTTCTCTTTTCAATGCTAGTTTCAAGCCTTCAAGGAGCATTGTGTACCTGTTTAAGGTGGTTACCCAATAGCTGTGCAATGTGGGGCAAAAACTCTCTGTCTCCTCTAAATGTAATTTATAATTAAATTTACTAATTGTAATTTACTAAATGCAAATTACAATTAAGTGATTTTCCTGCCCCTTAGTTTTGCAGAATATCTTGGTACGCTGTAAAGCAGGTAATGTAAATATTGTATGAGGTGGCAATGTTACTGCAAGAGTTTTGCTATGATTTTTCTTTCTGAGCTTTTAAAGTTCATTTTAAATGTAAAAGAATTCAGAAAAACAGACCACAAAAACACGGGAATTTGGACACTAGGAATCTGGCACATGGTCCAGGGCATAGGCTCTTGGCATCGAAGCCCTTCTGAGCTTCCTCACATTTCAGCAGTCAATAATTTAAGTTACTCAACAAGAGTGCCCTTATGTCTTCCAAGTTCATCATAAAGAAGCTATTGTGCCTTTCTCACTTCCATGTCTTCAGAATATTGGCTTCTTTCCTTCTGCACAGTGTTAGCAAGCAAGACCATAGGTACAATAGTCACAAAGCAAGGAAGTGTCATAAGAAGTGCAAAAACCTCAGAACCAAGTTTTTATTGTTTTCTTTTTTTCTATTCAGATAAAATTTTTCACCTTGCTATGGTACAAGAGGACAAACGTCACTCTTTTCTTTACAACTTGGCTTTTCCATCACAGACACAGTCAGATTTTTATTTGCAACAGTGTGTGTCTTAATAACACTGAAGAAACACCAAGCAATCTTCCACTCTCAGAAACTTGTTTTGGTGGAGAGGTATGGACAGAACCCTTCTTGAAATGAGTGCAAGGAAGAATGGGAAGCCAGGAAGCAAAGATAGTGCTAAAACGAAGTTTTGCTAGAAGAGGAAATGAAAAATAAGATGGTGGAAATGAAGGTTTTTAAAGAGGGAAGACAGTGGTCATAAGGAATGGACAACTACTGCATTCAGGAACTTGGGAAACTGATTCTATGAATGGTGTTGGCAAGCAGGGCAGAAAACAGACCTATACAAAACTAAACGCCCAAACAGCTTTTATCAGAGTCACCAATGACCTGCACACTGCGAAATCCAACAGTCCATTCTCAGCCCACATTTATTTAACCTATCTGCAGCATGGTACAGTGTGGCATTCCCTCTTCCTTGAAAGACTTTACATAGTGGGCTGAAGAAGGCAGCAGCCTTCAGAAGCTGAAAAGGCATGGGTGTGGATTTTCATCTAGAGCCTCCAGAGAGCAACATAGCTCTATTCACATCTTGATTTTAGCCCAGTGAGATCTGTCAGCCTTCTGACTTACAGGACTGTAAGATACTAAATCTATGTTGTTTTAAGCCATCACATTTGTAGTACTTGTTACACCAGCAATAGGAAGCTGATACAGCCAAATGAAAGCTGTTATCTTCAACTATTCTTTTCACCACCCTAGATCTTACCTGTGAACTTCAGATTGTTCACTTGCCACATCTACATAAATATCTAATGCATAAAAATTAAGTTTAAGACTTGCCTCTAAGACTTGATCTTCCCAGTCTTTCCCTTCTCAGCAAATGGATATCTCATGCTCTGAATGCAAAAGGCATGGACTCATCTCTGATTCTTTCACACCCATTTCTTTCACACTCATCAGCAAATTCTGTTCTACCTTCAAAATGTAACTCAAATCCAACCACTTTGTCCTTTCTCAACACTACCATGCTTGTACAACTTCCCAAGCCACCATCATTTCTCAACTTATTGCAACGTCCTCCAAATTGGTTTCCTCTCTTCCTCCCTTTCCCCTTAGAATCTAATTTATCAAACTTCACTCCTTTTAAAATATCAAACATGCCACTTTTCTGTTCATATCTTCCTATAGTTTCCTAACTCATGCAAAGTGAAATCTAAGTGCCTCACTGTGACCTGGATATCTGGGTCTCTGCATTTGCCTGTCCCTGTACCTGGAACTCCTTTCTCCAAGGATCTAGATTGCTTGTCTTGTCTTCATTTGGATTTGTACTCAAATGTTACCTTTTTAAACATGCCTTCTCTATCAACATGCCTTCTCTATCACCTGCTATAAAATATTAGCCCCCACTGATACCCAATCTCCTACTTACTTTTTTTTTCACTGCTTATTATCACCTGACATCTAACTTTCTGATGATGTTTTAGTTCTGTCTCCATCATTAAAATCTAAGATCCCTAGAACAGGGACTCGATCTGACTAGTTTTTGTTATAGCCTCAGAACTTAGAATGAAGTCTGGCATGTTGAGGATGATTCAATACAGACCATTTTATTAATTCAGTTAACAAACTCAATTAACAGAATGATCATGTATCTTAATGACTGGAAACACATATACTATTTCTATATATACATATACTCTTACTACAGAAGAGATATAATACAGGAAGCCTTAGAGTCAGATTGCTTTAGAATTGGATTCAGGTTCCTGCACTTAATAGTTCTTTGGCCTGGGGTAAGTGAATTCACCTCCTTGAGCTTTCATTTCCTCATATATAAAATGCAAAGTGTTTTAAGCATTGAATGACATGATACAAGTCAGGACTTTAGAGAAAGGGCTCAGACTGGAGACAGAAATTTGGAAAGTCATATGCATATAGGTGGTGCAAAAAGCCAGGAACATGGATAAGGTTACCTTTGAAGGGAATAGATGGATAAGATATTAAAAAAAACAGCCCTAGGACCCTCCAAATATTTAGATATTGGGGAAAAGAGTGAAGACAGCAGGAGGGAACATGGAGTAAGAGTCAGAAAAGAAGGAAAAGAGCTGGAAAGAGTTGTCCCCCAGGAGATAAAAGGAGTGGTTCACTGTACCAATGCTACTGACAGGCTCAGATGAGGTATATGTAAGTATTTGATAAAAGTGAGCTATATACAGTGTGTACCTGTATTAGTTTACTGTAGCTCTCATAACAAAATACTACAGAGTGGGTAGCTTAAACAAAAGAAATGCATTTTCTCACAGTTCTGAAAAATCTAAGTCCAAGATGAAGGTATTGAAAGGTAAGGTTTATCCTGACGCTTTCTTCTTTGGTTTGTAGATGGCCACCTTCTTGTTACCAACAGAGCCTCTTCTCTTTGTCTATACCCCTAAGGGCCATGTCTCCAAATATAGGCACACTGAGGGGTGGAGCTTCTAAATATAAACTTGGGGAATATACTGCAGCCTATAACAGTGAATGTTTCCTATATGGGTGCACATTTGTGCTGATTTGCTTGTCTGTGCATGAGTGTATGAAATGGAAGCATTAATGAAATACAAATAGTAATGCTCTCTGGGTATGGAATTTAAGTGGTTTGATTTCCTAATTTAACTTTTCTGGAATTTCTAAATTTTCTGCAATAATTATGTATGACTTTTACAGTCAGAAAAAATAAAACTGTTGTAAGAATTACCATTATTGTGATTAGCAGGAAAAATGATGGTATTGGGCAGGGAGATATTCAAAGACAGTGTGAATGTAGATACTGGATGACCACGGCAGAAGGACTATGCATAATTACAAGAAAACATCAAAATTCCTCTTGATCTTTTAGAGTCCATGAGAATATTATCTATTTATGCAGAAAGAATATAAGTAATGTGGTTTATAATACTTGTAATACATTCGTGTCTCTCTCTTTTGGATACACAACCATCACTATTAATTTTCTCCCAAAGTGTATTTGTGACATACATCTGGGGAATGTTAATAGGTATTAAAGGTTTCAGTGCTCATGAAAATTGATAAACTCTAAGTTTCCCAATATTTTTACTTCAAAAAATTTTATAATTTTATTATGCATACATAATAATAAGTTACTTTTAAAAATTATTATGCCATGGATCTTCACAATGGAGGGAAAATATATAATATTTTAAAAATATATTTGACCGGAAACTCCATTCTCTTTTAGTATTTTGTTTAAGTAGTATTATTTTGAGGGGGGGGGGCAGTGCACACATTGACAAGCAGTGCTGTATACAAATGACCCAAAAACCTCCTGATTTAAAAACACATTACAAAATATAGTGTGGTACTGGCATTGGCATAAAGACAAACATATATGCCAATGGAACAAAATGGAGAGCCCAGAAAGAAATCAGTGCAAATTGGAGGGCACCAAGAATACACAATGGGGAAAGACTAGTCACTTTGACAAATAGGGCTGAGACAGCTGGATAGTCACAAGCAAATTGATGAAACTGGACCTCTATCTTACACCATACACAAAAATCAACTCAAAATGTATTAAAGACAAATGTAAGAAGTGAAACTGTTAAACTCCTAGAAGAAAATTAAAAAAAAGAAAAGAAAAGAAATTATAGGGGAAAATGTCAAGACACCGGTCTTGGCAACCGTTTCATGAATATAATACCCAAAGCACAAGCAACAAGGGCCAAAATCCACAAGTGAAACTCCATCAAAATAAAGAGCTTATGCACAGCAAAGAAAACAATCAACAGAGTGAACTCGATTCTTTTAAAATTAGTGATTTTCTACTCTGGCTGAGCATGAGAATCACTTTTAGAAATTGGACCCTCTCTAGAGAGCGCCAGTGAGTTAGCAATCTCACAGAGATGAAGCTGAGCATCTCTAATGAGAACAAACCCAGAAATCTCTCCGCAGGTCATTGTGATGCACATCCATGTTGGTAACTAACAGCTGTGAGCTATTACTTTGAACCAATACTTTGAATAATATTAAATTATAGATATCCATGGAATAAACAAGATAGGTCCCATTTCCATTCTGTGCTAATAGCAATGGCCACCTCAATGTGCAAGAAAGACCCAGAAAGCAGGTTGTGATCCAAGGATGGATGGAAATAATTTGAAGGCATTCAGAGTATAAATGACTAGAAAGAGGGAGGTTGCTGGGATTCAGACCTGGGAAAAGTATGGGCTTTGTCCTGAGGAGGAACCGAGTTTGAATCCTGTCTCTGCCTCTGCTATATAACCATGGTCAAGTTACTTAACCTCGGGGGGGTCTCACTTTCCTCCTTCCCTATGTGTCAGAGAGAGAGATAGGAAAGAGTGCATACTTCCTAAGAATTCTAGGAAGACTGAATTAAGTGAAATTATGAGTGGCAAGTACATAATTTTGCCTTAGCTATGTTCCTGAAAATTTGGAAGAAATGTTAAGTGTGTCCTTTATGACAAGCATAAAATATAACTCAAGCATACACACAACTAGTTATCTCACCAAGAGGCAGCAGCTGGGCTTACCAGTTTCATAATGACACAACCATGAAATATTAAAATTGTCTATGACTAGAAATTGCTAGGAGGGACACAAAGAGAAAGCATCCTGTTCTCAAGCTGAGAGTGAATAAAAGTGGAATTTGAGGCAGCTACGTTAGCTCTAGTAGTATTAAATAGAGAGTAATTCCAGCTTTTTAAGTACAAAAAAATTACACTGTGGCAGTAAGTGTCCCTACAGGAGGTGAAGAAATAGTGACAAAGGAGGGGCTTTCAACCAGACAACCGCAGTAACATGGAGGTTTTGAAGGAAGGTACCTCATCTCTGGCTTTTCAAGGATGTCAGGGTCTTTGGTTATTAACATTCACTACTCTCCAGCAGTAAGTTTTTTTTTTTTTTTTTTTTGGATGAAGCATCAAAGTAACTAACAGCTTTAAGCTGTTTTGTTTTATTTTATTTTATTTTATTTTATTTTATTTTATTTTATTTTATTTTATTTTATTTTATTTTATTTTAAATTAATTATTTTTAATTTATTTTATTTTATTTTTTGTTTTTTTGTCTAGGAGGGATTTGGCACAAAAGTTGGTCTGTTTGTGGGTATATTGGCATCACCTGTGCTCCCAAGTGGGGAGGCCAGAGCCATCTCAGAGCAGTTTATAAAAAAGTAGAGCAAGTTTCTTTCTCTCCATTTCTCTCTGGCTGAATGTGGCAGAGCTGGCTTGTAAAGTCACAAGAAAAGGCCACCAGAGATGGAAGTCTGGAGACTATTAAATAGAGTTCATTTCCCTTGTTTTGATGTGGTCACATCATCTGTAAATTACAGCACTCAGATGTTTTTCCATTTAATCATTCTTTCGTCTGTTTAGCTGCCAACGCTCTCTCTCCATTGCGTGCTATTATTAACTCCAGAAGCAGCCATTTTAGGAGTGAGTCAGTTCAGGGAGAATAAATATACAGATAAACAAATGGGATATAAGTAGATTAACTTTTGTTTAACATCTCCATTATCCTTTCATCACTAGCTACTACTCTGACACTTTAAATAAATTCTGCCCTTATGCTGGTTGATATTTGAATGTGACTTGAACCTCTACTGTTAAACATTTCAGTACTGGCCAAATATCCATTGTAATTATAATCATTGGTTTGTTCACTGGTGGGAACTACCCTAACCTCAGTCCTCATCCTTTCATAGTCACGATTCTGGAAGCGTTAGTGAGTTGTGGGAACGAGTCAGTTTATATAATTAAGATGCTTTCCAGTTGTACATTTTGCCATTTGGAAGCTTTTCAATACTTTTCTGAAAGAGTTAGTAGATAACCTACTGAGATGATGACTTCAGACTGAATGTGACTGAGCCACCCAATTTCATAAATGGAGCTAATCCCTCTGTGTCTCAAGTCTGAGATGGCAGTTTCCAAGTGTAAGTGACAGTAGTAGACATCTGTGATCTTTGTTTACCAGCATCCATTTCCCCTCTGATAAAACAATGCAGTTTTCTTTGGGGAAGCAACCCTCTCCCACCCTTTAATTCATTTGGTGCCAGTGGCAATAGTACAATCCAGGGGGGTGGGTTAGGTGCATGACCTAAGCTTGGCCAATCAGAACATTCTACCTCCAGTCCAGTTAGGATTGAGTGATGGGTATGTGAGACAAGACAGGCCAATGGTATTCAGTTCTGGGACTTGTCCCTGTAACCAATGGGGTAAAATATTGTTTTTATTGTTCTACTGAACTGATAAAAATATAAGCTTCAATTTGCTGGTGTCTATCTTTTCTATTGGAGAATAAATAGACAATAAAGAAGAAAACAAAGCCAAAATATGGATAGATGGGGGGAGTGAGAGACAAAGTCCAAAGAATGAGACTCCATTTGAGCTCCTATATACAGCCTTACCTGCAGATACAGTGATCTGTGATTCTTCAAATACATGAATCAATAAATCCTCATTTTTGCATACACGAGTTTGAGTTGGATTTTCAGTTACTTTCAACTAAAATATTCCTGACTCTAAAGCTCAAGATTAGGATAAAGAACATGCTGGAATTATTCTTTGCTTTCTCATCCTTTCTTTTATATATGTTACTTTAGGTAAATCATTTCATCTCTTTGCCTTAGCTTTTGTTTTTATAAATAGGAAATAATGGATGCAAAATATTAGCACGATTTCTAGCACATATTGTGTTCAACAAATGATAGCTTCTTTACTATTGCTGCCATTTATGAATTAGTAACAGTAGTCATAATAGCAATGGGTATCTTCTCCCCATACTACTGTCAACCTTGATGAGAGCATCCTATTTTGACTTTGAGGATATCAGTTGCCTCAAAGAAGCCCAAGGACAGAATTATTTTTCCCAATTGTATGAAGAAATAGATACCCTAATTTACTGGAAATCACACAGAAAAGTTCATTGCACATGTGTACACACACACACACACACACACACACACACACACACACACGGAAGTATCTTCTTTCCTAACTGTAGCAGGGAAAATCAGCATGGTTGCTAGAAACTTTTTTTTTTCTAAAAGTATTACAAAAATATAATAACCTTTCAAAATGCCACTTCTTAAAGTTCATTCTTTTGGGGATCAAATTTACATGCATGAAAATTGTAGTGATAAAGCACCACAAGAATACCTTATTTCACATCCTGAGTGCCAAGATTATTTGAGATGCATATCTCAAATAGAACGTTACCTGTGGGCTACAACCTAAGGTTCATTTATAAATAAATATGCCAATTCAGTAAGAAAAATGTAAAATGCTAAGAAGAATATTTGAGACATAAAATATGCTTAACGAATGTTATTTCTTTCCTTCTTGCCTGCCCATCCATCCACCCATCCATCCTAAGTTCAGGACCTAAATATGTCAATACAAATAAAAGCATTCAGGTTTACTTTAACTTTCCAATTTCAGAATAGTAAGTTGGCTAAATACTTTCATTTACTCATTGTATAAAAGAGAATTAGGTTTATGTTGTGCTTGATAGCATACTATGTTAATATACTACCACTAGTTGTGAAGTTCTGCATATATCATAATGAATGCTAAGTTATACTGCCATATGACAACAAATACAATATTTGATAGATGAAAAAAGAACCAAACAACAGTCAGTGTTGAAAAGGCAGGTCTGTTTTCCTGCAACATGACAATTCTTATATCCTCATCTTGATAGTTAATTGAGAACCCAAGTCTGCCTCTCTTGTACTTTATGTGCAACAGAGACCTCTATTTGGAATGCTTTCAGAATTTTAAAATCAGTTTGTGTATGGTTCAGGAAGTAGAAACTAAAGACTTGAAAAGATCTGTGATCAGAATCTGTTTCTACTAATGTGGAAAAAAAAAAGACATCTTCTATTTGAAGCAGAATTGAAGGGTCTCTTGATGTACAAAAGTGTCTTCAAATGTATCAAACACAATACTTGATTTTCCCTTGAAAGCATAGGATGGAGTACTTTTATTGCAACTGCTCTGTAACAACCAAGTTTTGTAACTTTTCTTCTACTTTCTTCCTTAACTTTTAAAACAGACTTTCTGAAAGTGTGCTCACAGAGCAAGAGAAAAAATGACTAAGTGCTTCCAAGAAGGAACACAGTGTTTCTATCCACAATTTGTGGTGAAATTGAGAAGCTAGAGCTCTGTCCAGTCTTCCTCTCATTCCAAGGGTGTGGTGGAGGGAGCATGAGCTCTAGACACACAGAGACCTGGGTTCAAATGCTGATTTTGCCTTAAAAGTCTATGAAGTTGGGCAAGAATGTGTTACTTAACTTCTCTGAACCTTCATTTCTTTACTTACAAAATGATGAAGTTATATCCAACTCAAAGAGCTATAAGAGAACTAAGAAAATAAGTGAAAACAAAGAACTTTACCGTCTGCCTGACAGCATCACTTGTGTCTTAGTGGATAGTTGCCTACTCAACTCTCCTACCCATCTGAACCAGAACCCTCTAGTCTCATGTTACTTCTTAATATTTTTTCAGGATGCCCAGTAAATAGCCTGTGCACATAAATGTTTCTCTTTTTCTGATATACATCCACAGTATATTTCATGTTTAAACTGCAAATGGGTGATAGAGGTTTTTGAATGGAACACAGAATAGTATTTTGAAATGAACGGAAGACTCAGTTACTGAACTGCCCAGAGTGACTTGGACAATTGAACTACCTTGGACAAACCACTTGATTCCTCATGCTAAGCCTAAGCCTCATTTGCAAAATGGCAGTAATTTTACCTAACTCATAGGGTTGCTGTTTAGATGATGTGACATTCTGTAAATATAAAGCACTGTATAACAAATGGTGCATCAACTGGGAAATTATTGTCAGCTAGGACTTGATTACCTTTTAGGTAGACTGGTGTCTTAGCCTGGTAAAAATGCTCAATAAAGCCCTATGCTGATAATATAGGTTTGTGGTATGGTGGAAATGACCTACTTCTTCAAGTCAGATCAACATAGACTCTTCTAATTCCATTACTGTCTATCATTGTGATTGTGGACACATTTCTTTGTCTTTGCAAATTTTTGTGAAGGGCAAATGCAAGAATGTGTGTAAAACCACTAGCATAGTGAGTGGTACAAAGTACTCAGTAAGTTTAGGCAATATGTAGGTTGGGCAATAGGGTGTCAGAATAATTCTACTGATAAGCCACCTGTTGCGCTTCCTATCAACATGCAAGTTGAGATTTTGCTTACAGTTTTGGGGTTCTCATGAAAGCTAGTATACAATTGATTCCCTTTGGACTACAACTGAGGTAAGTTGGTAGAAGACAGGATACTTCTTCATGTAATCAGCTGATAATGGGATTGTTGGGGAATATCATCAAAAAGACCTGACCACTGACTGATCCGTGAGCTACACCTGGGCACCTAGAGGCTCCTCACCCTCTCCCCTGTCCTTGAAATGTGGGTTCTGCTTGCTTTTCCTACTCCCAGAGGCTGATGCAAGGACACAGCCTTGAGATGGGATGTTGAGATCACCTGCATGATTTATATGACTGAAGCCAATTATGGTCTCTATAAACTTTTAAGACATACTGGGCAGGTGTGGGGAGTCATTCATTTTGCTGCCACCCAAGACAAGCCCTGCATGTAAGTTCCCTTTGCTTATTCAAACTGGCACCTACCAACCTGGACTGATCTGCCTCTTTTTTGGTCTCTCCCAGCCCTCTGAGTAAGGGAACTAGTTTCTGATTACACTTGGGAAGCTCCTGGGAGTATTATGAACCAACAGTGTGCCCGAAAGATCCTTTCTAGATCCTGATTTTGGGAAACAGACCATAAATGGTTACCTACTTTGATAGCAACTAGTAAGGGCCAAACATAAAACCAAAGAGATCAGCTAACTGCAGGAGTAAGCAGCCCATTTGTAAATATGGTTTTTAGGAACCTTCAGGGTCTCCCAAATCTAGTCAAGATAACAAAGGCACATCATCAGCTTGTGTTGACTGGTTTCTAAGAGGTGTACAGGTAGCTGTACTTAGGTGTTCTGAAACTTGCCTAACAGAGTTAAAATGTGTAAGATAATAACAAGTTTTGCCCAAGGGTAAAAGATGATAGGATTATAATAACAATACAGGTTTTACATGGTCCATTGAGATAATCCTTCAGGTCATTAAAAAACACAAAACTTTGCTTTGTTCTATGAAGCCTTTTGAAAACTAACTTCCTTTACTAGGTAGGTTTATACACATAATCGAGTATCATAAGAGTAGAGTATAATATTTTGATTTTGGGGTCGTCATTGTAAATTAAAACACTAATATTCCAGTTCATAGACCAATCTTCAATTCTATGTGAGAATCTGATGTATGCTAAGTTCACTAGAACCTAGAGAGTTTTGAGTAAATTGTTAAGACAAAAAGATAAGAAATGACCTCCAAAATGATAAGGGAGTAGTAGCCAAGAGAGAACATTATTTATGAACTCATTCAAGACATTTCTGAAGTTTTTCAAGGTTTACCTTGGGTATGAAGACCAGAGTGAGCCCTTCTGAGAAAGGATAGTTGAGGAGATTCAAAGTGCATTTGTCAATAAATTTGGAAAAAAGGGGCAACCTCAAGATGAGAAATCTATGATAGAGTTATGTTTTGAATAAGCTGCATACCCCAAAGTTTCAAAATGGTTCTGCTTTAAAAATAACACAAAAGTTCAAATATATTTTTGTTAA
Source organism: Puma concolor (assembly GCF_028749965.1). Classification (NCBI taxonomy): domain Eukaryota; kingdom Metazoa; phylum Chordata; class Mammalia; order Carnivora; family Felidae; genus Puma; species Puma concolor. Next base: position 125,713,630 of record NC_141668.1, on the reverse strand, counting down.
TAAAAATAGGATAGTTATTAAAAATTGCCAACAATTTACCAGTATTGTAAATTTTTTTGTAGGCTCCTGGTATGTGTTTCAAGTGTAAGCAGGAGACTCTTATGGTCATTCTTTCCCCTGTGAAAAGCAAATAGTAGTACAATGATTGACAACATGGACCCAGGAGCCAGATCTGTGTTTAGTTTGGTATTTCCCTAGGATTGTGGTTTTAGACAAGTTATTTTATTTCTCTAAGCTTCTGTTTACATTTCTGTAAAATATGGTGTACTATGTAGTGTTATATAAAAACTTACCCCTAAACTTGGTGGTTTCAAACAAACTTTTATTATCTTATATGGTTTCAGAGAGGCAGGAATTCTAGAGCAGCTTAGTCTGGTGGTTCTGGCTCAAGGTCTCTAATGAGGCTGCAGTCAAGATGTAGACTGGGGCTATCGTCAGCTGAACAGGGCTGGAGGATCCAATTCCATGATGGTGGACTCACATGGCTGCTGGCTGGAGGACTCAGTTCCTCACTAGGAAAATCTCCCCAGTGGGCTGCTTGAGCATCCTCACAACATGGCAGTTGGTAAGGCAGACGGCCTTTTATGATCTGGTCTTGGAAGTCTTATACCCTTACATTTTTCATTTATTTTAATGTTTATTTATTTTTAAGAGAGAGAGAATGAGCTGGGGAGGGACAGATAGAGAGGGGGACAGAAGATCTGAAGTGGGCTCTGTGCTGACATCAGAGAACCTGATGTGGGGCTCAGACTAACAAACTGTGACATCATGACCTGGGCCGAAGTTGGATACTTAACCAACTGAGCCACCCAGGCTCCCCTACTTCCTTTTCTGTTGGTCACATGGACCAATCCTGATACACTATGGGTGAGGGAACACAAAGAAGTAAACACCTGGATGTGGGAATCACTGTGGAATCTTGGAGGCTGGCTAATCTCATTATTATGGTAAAAATTAAGTAAAATACTGCACACAAACTGAGTAACCTAATCTCTGGTACACGACAAGGGCTCCATTAGTGGTTAAGTCTAAATATGATCTTCATCCTTCTTCCATTATGAGAACTTAAATGCCTAATTATTATTAAATATTGTCAATATTACTGTTATTAGTCTCATCTATTTACCAAAGACTTTAGCATTATGGTAATTGTGACAACTAGCAGAGAATGTCTCCTTGTGGGAGATTAACCCACACCACCAAACACAAGTACCCTTAGTTTGGTAGTGGAGAGAGGTACATGGGAATTGTACACCTTAGTCATTCATGCTAAAAATGGCCACTCCCTAAATCTTGCCCATACATCATGGCCCTTCCTTAATTTAATCCAGAAAGTAATATACTTTGCTCTGTCCCTGCCAATGTATTCTGAGTCTTAATGAGAGAGAGACAGAGAACAAAAAAGAAATACAAAGAGAAACATAGAGAAAATAATAATTATATTTTAATCTTCCATTATTGCTCTAAGGCAGTAGGAAGTATCATTTTTATCTTATTTCATAAATCAGGAAACTGGGACTCAGGGAAATGAACTAACCTGCTCAGATTTTGCCAGCAAATTAGATGAAAGGCCAAAATTGAACCCTGCTCTTTGATATGCTGTGTTCACTGTGTTTTTCTCTTTCTTATCCATAACCTGGCCCCTAATTTGAGCCTGGTTTAATAAGTGTGCTCTTCTAGAGAGGGCACTTTGTCCTCCGCCCCCCCTTAATATTTTAATAAGGAAGGAATCAGAAAAACATGTGGAACACTAATATAAACCTCATTCTAATGTTATTGATGATGGTAACCCTTAGGTAAAAAGCAACTTATAATCACGGAAGTAGCTTCCCTCTGACAGGTAGGCCTAGAAGAATTGGTCCTGTTTTCCGAGAAAAGAATGTGATTGGTGACACTTTGTATTTTGAAGGCTTGATAGAAAAGATATTCAGTCTCCAGGGGAAGAAAAAGAAATCAGGGAGAAAATGTGGACAATAGTGATGGGTTCCAGAAAGAGCAAGGAGCAAATGATCTGTCTGAAATAATCTGAACTCTGAGCTCTGGGGTTGACTTACAGTTTTATACAGCTATGTGTGCCCAAGGTCAAAGGGTTGATGGAGTTCACAGGGCCCTATGCCACCACCTTGAAATTAACCCACTTAGAACACCTAAGTATATCACCACTTTTTAGGCCTGATGCTAAAAATGTTTACTCAAACACTAGTGTCCATCTCTGTAGTCACTGTGGTTGATGGCTGATCCTAATGCTACTAGTTGTGAGCTAGATATTGTCCTTACTTGCGACCTTTGGGCTCACTGTACAAGGCCAGCTTCTCTTGAGTCCTCAGTACTTCTTCCCATGATACATGAGCACAGGGGCTCAGAAACAGATTTTGAAGCCCAAGCAATGATTAATTCTTTGAAGATTCAAATATAATTCTCAGCCGTCAAGGAGGTCAGTTCTTCTAAAACACCTAAATGCTGTGTCTTTTCTTCGACTGGGCTGTTTTCACAGCCACAGCTTTGGTCTGCTTCTTTGTCTCTCTTTTATGGATCCAAACAATGCCATGGCCCCTTTCACCCGCAGAGGAATTAGCGTCAGTGGAGGCAAGAGTTTAAACTTCCCCTGACTTTTTGAGAAGAGTAGGAGGGTGGTATCCATGTGTATTGGTCTTGTTGCAAGAAACAACACAGCCCTGTTCTTAAATAACTTCAACTCAAGAATTTTTGTTTTTAGGTTCACACAAGCTTCTGGCTGCCCATGACTTGAGTGGAAAAGAAGAGCCATATTTCATTCCTCTTGCTCCCAGTGGACTGCTTCACTCTGTCCTGGAAAATCCCAGGGGCAGGTGGGCTGCTGTGGTAATTGCTTAGCTGTGGTACAATACACAGTCTTGTTTTATCTCTGAAAACATAGTCCCCAAAGCCATAATATAAACAGTGTGGAAGTTCTCACCCTTGTCTGTTAATGAGGCTGAACCATTCCTGAGCCTGCTAACATTTTCTGTAAACTAAAGTGCATCTCTATCCTCACCAAACAATTTCTTCCTTTTCAAGTGCTGAAGTGTGAAGAGGGACACCTTATTTCATTGCAAAATGAGCAGCAAGGAAATGGAGAAATGCGATTAAAATTTAACACAGGTAGGAATTAAGACATCCCACACCATCAGTTTATAGCCTGCACTAAAGAGGAGAAAAGGAAACGAAAACAAAACAAAAACTCACTTCAACTCAGCTGGAAAACTGTTGGGCCATTTTACTAAATGAATCTCTTGTTATCGTCCCTGCCCTTGATAACAGAAAGTATAGTACAATATACTGTGATGCTCTGGGATTGGGCTGGGGATTAACAGGTGTCATTTTCTTGTCAATGTGATTCGTTGTGTGTTTCTTATACATACCTAAACTCGAAAGCCTAAGGTGACTACTTTCTTTACCTTCTGAGCCTTATGGAGTCAAATATCAAAGATGATCCAATCAACTTTAAATAAGACATAAAGGACCTACAGTGTTCTACCTAAAGTTTCCATAGCAATTCCAGATCCTGAGCAAGGATTGTACAATGAAAATAAATTTAGCTCATTTGCAAGGGATCCTAATGATTCAGCAAGTATTAAACATATTTCGCTTGAAATGGAAGAGAAAATTATATCTCAAAGCCCGATAGAAGGCAGTTGCCAACAGGAGTAGGCCAAGAGTCAACAGATCTGTGTTTGAATTTAGTCTAGACCATTTATCAGCTAGAAAGCTAACCTTAAGACAACTTATTTAAACTCTCTGAGGTGCAGTTTCCTCATCTGTAAACATGATTAAAAAGCATGGTGCTGAAAGAGTTGCTGTGAGTACTAGGTGAGACAAGGTATATAAAGTCTTAGTGCAGTGCTTAGCATGTAGTATATGCTCCATAAATGCAAGTAAGGATTATTTCAGGAAAAACAAAACAAAACAAGCAGATAGAAAGGATTCTTGCAGGAACATATGCCTGTGAAGGTGAAGTGACCTACCCAAAGTCACACAGCTGAGGAGTGGGGAGGAGCACTAGAAACCACATCTCTTCATTCCTAGACGATGATCATTTCCCATTGCTCTGTGCTGATGGGTGCTGGGCATGAAGCGAGTCTGTGTAGACCACTGGCTTCACCAACCACAACTATCTTAAAATAAACAATGAACAATTTGAGCTTGAGTTCAGAGTTACCAGATCAGAATGTATTTTTTCAAAAAGGTTCTCTTCTGATTCTCGTGAAACCCCTCTATGAGTCTTGATTGGGACAGGGGACTCCCAGGTGAGAAAGAACAGTGTCAGCAGGGTACAGATTTAATAATGTGTAATGGCAGTTAGAGGGCCTGCAAGAACATGTGGCTTGGAGCAGACAGCACCTGCCTGGAACCCTTGAAAACTGTGACCAAATGGTCAAGTGGACCCACACAAGATAGACAAAATCTTCTAGGTATTAGGACATGCAAAAGAATTGTACAATATTAATATGAGAAAAGGTACTGTTCTACCTGCTGCACAGTTTGTGGAGTTGGATAGAAAACACCAATAAAACGAATACCAGAGAAATGCTAAAACCAATGAAGTGATCAATTTGGGTAGGCTCCAGACTTACCTGTCAAAGTGTCAGGTAAGGTATGACCCGAATTAAAACACATGTCCATTCTTCCTTTTTGACGTAGGAAGGCTTCCTTTTTGACTTAGGCTACATGTCCATTTTCCTTTTTGACTTAGTGTCCTTAATGGAGCAGTTATCAATAGTGTTTGCCCACAGAACCCAGTCAGTAGTATAAGTTGAAATCACTGATCATTATGCTACCGTGAGTAATTTCCAAAAAGCCTGAGATAAGATTATAGTTTCTTTAGAGGGCTTATTTCAACTTCTTCAACACTTATTTCAACTCTTGAAAGATTGTGAATGAAGTACAGAAATGTTTATAAGACCCAAAGTAGTAATATTCTTTAGTAAAAGAGTCTGCATTTGGTATTTTGTATGATTTGGTATTTGACGTCATTGTAATGTTTAAAAGAATTTGTCCTATGAAGGTAGCCTTATAATTTCCCTATAATATGTGCAATTGAGCAATTGATAGAGAATTGGGATTTTAAGGTAAAATCTTACTACATTTTTATATGGCACTGGAACACTTAAGATAACTTAAAGTTCACCACAGTTATGCATTTAATTTGTTAGAAGCATAAGGACAGTTTAAGTGCACGGGAAACATGGTTGAGGAACCTCAGGGGTCTTTGCACATTGACTTGGGATAAGTCACATCAGAGTAAACCCCAATGGGTTCCTTGATTAGGAGTATGAGACATGGTGTTCAGCTTTTCCAGGCCATGCTAAGGGGTCCCAGAAGTAGACAGGAGTCTGGCTAGGGCCCCTGTTGAGGATTCTCTGTAACAGAATCAGGAAGACATTTCAGGGGTCATTGCAGAGTGGTTTCCCAGGCCTGTGACAAAATGAAATGAATAGCTAACCTTTATGAAAACTTACTATGAACCAGAGAGAAGGCTTTTTTCATCTGGTATTATTTCATTTAATCTTCAGTATAATCCTGTTCCGTATGTATGAATACTGTTTCCATTTTGCAGATAAAATACAAAAATGAAGTCACAAACGTTTGTACAGAGCTTTATAATTTGCAATTTATCTCTACTAATGTTTTCTTTTTTTTTTTTTTTTTTTTTGAGTCTCATGAAAATCCTCACAAAAAGGTGGGTATTCTTCCCAGTCTACAAAATGAAACTAAGGCTCAAAGGAAGTTAAGAGATTCACCACCAGGCCTCTACGCCAAACTGGGCTAAAGCCAAGACTTAAATCCTATGTTTTCCCATGGTATCCACTGCCTCTTTATTAAAACATCTGCTTTCTCACATTTTTCCCCCTTCACTGCAAAAATTCCATTTCTTCCATTTTTTCTCATCATGGTACATTCATTAATGAGGGCATTCCTCACCTTTGTACACCACTCTCCCACACTGCCTATATCTGGACCCATCTGATAAAATAAATCAAGTGTGGCTCTTCCTAAACAAATTCCATTCACCTTCTCAGGCTGTGGATCCCACCCCTTTGGCTTTCTCTAGCATGCATTTATTCTCACTCTACGATACCATCAGTTTTACTGGATCACTCCTGTGAGCATATCAACAGACTCTAGTATCTCCCATCTTTAAAACTCCTTCCTTAAATCCATGTCTTTCTCCAGCTCCTGCCTCCTCTCCACACCCTTTCAGAATCAAACTTATCAAAAGAGTTCCCTATACACGTTGGCTCCACTTTCTAATCTCCATTCTTTCCTCATCCCACTCAAGGCTGGGCTCTGTCCTAACCTCTCTAAAGAAACTTCCCTCACCAATAGTATCTCACCTCCACTTTGCCAAGTCTAAGGGATACTTCCCTATCTTCATGTTAGTTTATCAGCAGCAAATGAAACAGGTGAATAGTATGTTTCCTTTCTCTTGGTCTGTGTGATCCCGTGCTCTGTCAGTTTTTTCTTTATGCCACTGGATGCTCCTTTTTATTCTCCTTAGTGCTGTTCCTCCTCTGTAAGACCCCTAAATGTTGTAGTTTTTCAGTGTTCTGCTAAGGTTCCTCAATTTTCTATGTTGTCACTGTGAATCAATCCTTTCCCACGGTTTTAAATATGCCTATATTCTGGCCACTCCCAGATGTATATCCCTAACGCCAGACCTCTTTCCTAAACTTCAGATTCTCCTCTCCAATTGCTTGGGTGATATTTACTCTTCAAGGCCTCGGGTATCTCAAAATAAGTAAATCTCAAACTGAACTCTTAACTTTCAACCTAAACATGTTCTTTACACTTCCTTACCTCACTTATTTAAAGCATTTTGACATTATCATCATCATCATCTCAATTTAAAGCATTTTGACATTATCATCATCATCTACTCAATTGCTAATTGAATAGAAACCTATACCTATACCAAATTTTATTACTACTGCCTCCAAAATAAATCTCATACTCATCTTCATTGTTTCTCCTTTAGACCAGAATTATATCGAGCACTGATGATAGATCATTAAATAAGAAAAAAATTTGGAGGGAAGAACACTGTTATAAAACATTCAAGTCACATGTATGTTTCATACCTGTGCACTTGAATATTTAGTTTATAGACAAGTAGGATTAGCACAGCCTGGAGCTTGTTAAAAGTGCAGAGTCATGTAAATTCCCAGAAGCATGTAACCCACAAGAACTGAAGCAGGAAGAAATAGAAAATTTGAACAACATTGATTACCAGCAATGAAACTGGATCAATAATCAAAAACAAAACAAAACAAAAAACTCCCCACAAAATAAAAGTCCAGGACCAGACAGCTTCACAGGCAAAGTCAATCGAACATTTAGAGAAGAGTTAATATCTATTCTTCTCAAACTATTCCCAAAAATACAAGAGGAAAGAAAACTTCCAAATTGATTCCATGAGCCCAGAATCACCCTGATACAAAAGCCAGATAAAGATATCACTAAATAAGAGAACTACAGGCAAATAACTCTGATGAACACAGATGCAAATATCTTCAACAAAATACTAGCAAACCAAATCCAAAAATACATTAAAAAAAATCATTCACCATGATCTAGTAGGATTAATTCCCAGGATTCAAGGGTGGCTCAGTATTTGCACACCAATCAACATAATACATCACATTCGTATGAGAAAAAGTACAACATCTGTTCATGAATTTAAAAAAAAAAAAAAACAACCTCAGCAAAGCAGTTTTAGAGAGAACATATCTGAACATACTAAAGGCCTTACACAAAAACCCATAGATAACATCATACTCAAAGGGGAAAAACCGAAAGCTTTTCCCCTAAGGTCCAGAATAAGAAGGTTGTTCACTCTCACCACTTTTATCCAATATAGTACTGGAAGTCCTACCCACAGTAATCAAACTACAAAAAGAAATAACTACAAACCAGTAGGGAAAAAGTAAAACTTTCACTATTTGCAGATGACATGGTACTATATATAGAAAATCCCAAGGATGCCACCAAAAAACTGATAAATTCAATTAAGTTGTAGGATACAATCTCAATGTACAGAAATCTGCTGCATTCCTATACACTATTAAGGAAGCAGTAGAAAGCAAAATTAAGAAAAAAAATCCCATTTACAATTGCACCAAAATCAATAAAATATCTAGGAATAAACAGCCAAAGAAGTGAAAGACCTTCACTCTGAAAACTGTAACATTGATGAAAGAAATTGAAGATGGCATAAAGAAATGGAAAGACATTCCATGTTCATGGATTAGAAGAATATTGTTAAAATGTCTATACTACAAAAACCAATCTATACTTTTAATGCAATCCCTGTCAAAACACCAAGAACCTTTTTCACAGAACTAGAACAAACAAAATTTATATGGAACCACACAGACCCTGAATAGCCAAAGCAATATTGAAAAGGAAAAACAAAACTGGACGCATCACAATTCCAGACTCCAAGTTTTATTACAAAGCTGTAGTAATCAAAACAGTATGGTACTTGCATAAAAACAGCACGTCAGATCAATGGAACAGAATGGAAAACCCATAAATAAAGCCACAATTATATGGTCAATTAGACTTTGACAAAGCAGGAAAGAATAACCAATGAGAAAAAGACTTTTCAACAAATGGTGCTGGGAAAACAGGACTACATGGAAAAGAACAAACTGGACCACTTTCCTTATACCATACATAGAAATAAACTAAAAATCGATTAAAGACCTAAATATGAGACTTATAACCCTAAAATCCTAGAACAGCCCAGTCAGTAAGTTCTGCAACATCGGCCATAGCAACATTTTTCTAGATATGTCTCCTGAGGCAAGAGAAATGAAAGCAAAAATAAACTATTGGGAATGCCTCAAAATAAAAAGCTTTTGCACAGCAAAGGAAAGAGAAAAACTAAAAGGCAATCTACTGAATGACAAAGATATTTGCAAATGACATATTTGATAAAGGATTAGTATCCAAAATACATAAAAAAGTGATACAACTGAACACCAAAAATACAAATAATCATATTAAAAATGGGCAGAGTACATGAAAAGACACTTCTCCAAAGAAGACATACTGATAGCCAACAGACACATGAAAAGATGCTCATTACTCACCATCAGGGAAATGCAAATCAAAACCACAATGAGATATCACCTCACACCTGACAGAATGGCTAAAATTAAAACTACAATAAACAACACGTTTTGGCAAGGATGGAGAGAAAAAAGAACACTTATCCACCATTGGTGGGAATGCAAACTGGTGCAACCAATGTAGAAAACAGTATGGAGTTTCCTAAAAAAATTAAAAATAAAACTACCCTATGACCCAGCAACTGCACTACTGGGTATTTATCCAAAGAATGCAAAAACATGAATTCAAAGGGATACATGCACCCCTATGTTTGTAGCAGCATTATTCACAATAGCCAAACTGTGAAAGCAGTCCAAGTGTCCACCAACAGATGAATGGATAAAGAAGATAGGACAAAAAAAAAAATATATATATATATATATATACACACACACACACACACACACACACACACACACACACGGTAGAATATCACTCAGCCATAAAAAGAATGAAATCTTGCCATTTGCAATGATGTGGATGGAGGTAGAGAGTGTTGTGCTAAATGAAATAAGTCAATCAGGGAAAGACAAATACCTATGATTTCACTCATATGTGGAATTAGAAACAAAACAAATGAGCAAAGGAAAAGAAAAGAGAATAGAGAGAGAGAGGAACCAAGAACCAGGCTCTTAACTATAGAAAATGAAACTGACGGTTACCAGAGGGGTGTTAGGTGGGAAAATGGGTAAAAGAGGAGAATAGAATAGAATAGAATAGAATAGAATAGAATAGAATAGAATAGAATTGCTGAATCACTACATGGGACACCTGAAACTAACGTAACACTGTATGTTAACTATACTGGAATCAAAATTAAAAAACTAAAAGACTTTAAAAAATTAAAAAGAAAAAACCCACAGAAAATGCAGATTTGTAGGCTTTACCCAGACCTATGGATTCTGAAGAAGGCATTCAGGAATCTGTTTACTTGAGATCTCCAAGTGCTTATTATTCATGCTAGAACTTGAGAACGAGCGGGCTACACTGCACCCTATGCTCAGAGAGTCAATGATGACAAGTGCAGGCCTTCTGGCTCAGTGGCCCCAGAACAGGTATCAGCATGTAGAAAAGTATCTGGAGGTGTCTGTGGCAAAGGATCTTAGCCTGAAACCATGTAGCATTTGTATACATCTTCAGGAGGCAGACTGGCAAAGTTAAACAGTGTGGCCTTGGAACCAGAGGAACAGTTTTAAAATGTTCTTACATTTTTATGAAAACATAACACACACAATGGCAAAAGAAAACTCAAAGTGCACAAAATATCTGCAGATATTTTCCACTTACTCCAAAGCTCCCACTCTCTTTCCCTAGAAACAACCCATGTTTTACATTTCTCAGTTATTGTGTCCAGAAATCTATGGAAACCTCTATACCTATTTATTATTCTCTCCCTGCTTTAACAAAATAAATTGTATCATATAATCTTCTGTGACATTTTTTCCCTGAAAATTGTTGCCACTGACACATACAGGGGTTTTTTGTTCTTCCTAATGGTTGCTTTGCTGAACTCATCTTTCTTTCTTATTTTAATTTACCTACTGGTGCCCATACAGGTTGCTCCTGAGTTTTGCTATTACAAGCAATGCTACAAAAGATATCCTTTAATATGCATGTGAATATATCTGTGGGATAAACATATGCAAACAGTATTTGCCAACACGTTTGCCTCAGTCCCCTCATCTGATGATTTCCAGGAGCCATTATAACCCTGTGGACTTTAGCTCTCTCTTCACACAGCCTCCTGTTTCAGCACCATTAGAAGATGTGAACCTTTGTTGATAAAGAAAACATCTCACTAAATGTGTGCCGGCTTCTGCCGTGTGTCCTGAAATACACAATACATATCAGGATGAGAGATGTCTATGAAGTTAGGGAAGGTAAAGTGATTAGTGTAAAATATCCCCAGCCACAGATGATAAGCATTTACATCCCTTCCTTCTCCACGTTTCAATTGCTATTTGCCCTTTTAAGACCACAAAGGGGGAAAAAAAGCATTAATTTTCTTCTTCCTTGTGTTATTGAACTCCAGGTGTTTCTGAGAGTTCTAAATTTCCTCAAGTTTGCTTATGACAAACATAAAGTATAAGTGGGTGGTTTCTGTTTGCAAGGGTCTTTTTTTTTTTTAAATGAACCTTTGTGCTTTTTACCTAGATGTGAGCTCACAGCATTCAGCAGATATACATATTCACATGCATATATGCTGTCTCAGACACATTGCAGTTAAGATTGTGTGAGAAAATTCCACTACAAGAGGGCTACGGACAAGTTTTTCTTTGCCTCTTAGAAGATGAAAGACTCCCTGACAAGGATTTTATTTTCATTGTAGTGGGCTGTCAGCGTGACCATTTATCATAGCCTGAATTAATAAGGAAAGAACAGAAGAAAGATGGCTTGCTGCCAAACGGCTTGGGGATGCTCGGGGCTGCACAGATCAATCAGCTGGACACCCAGGCTATTGTCTGCTCATCAATTCATTTTCACTGAGTTTCAGGACAGATAACACCAGGCCTTTTTCTGAGGCATGATCCTGAACTGACCGCCTATACTTGTTTTCCATTGCAACCTTTTATTCCCATAGGACACTCATCAAGGTGGCACATTGTGTTTAGATTAAGCTCCTTCTCTGGAAATCAGCTAGTGGCAGAGCACTTCTCCTTTCCACTGCCCAGATGCACAAAAGTCTTAATCTTTTGAAACTAACAGGCAAACGAGACTCACATCAAGCACATCTGAGATGCAAAGGGAGTCCTTTATGCACTTGTGACAGCGTAATAAATTAAAAAATAATATGCTTTCTAAGGTACTGGGAGACATGTAGTCCACAGAGGAAAACTACAATATAGGTTTCCAGAGGGCTGCTTTAATGGACATTCTGTTGTTTTCTGTTATCCAGAATGCATTCCCCTTCTACCAAAAACAGTTTTCTGACTTTTCTCAGCAAAGCATGCCCTCTGCCACTTTCAGATTTTATGCTTCTGATTGGGCTTCAGACTTATTTTTAATGTGGGGTGATTTGACTTTAGGTATGGTGCTCATTCCCCAGGTCACAGTGATTGGCTCACAAAGGGACACATGACCCAAGAGAGCCAGGGAGACATAAATACAATTTCAAGGATTCATAAATATTTGTTTTTTTGATGGCTTCAAGATAGTAGCTGTATAAATGGCAAGTCTCCAAAGCCCCATTACAGTGGAGAACTTCTGCCAACATGGCAGAAGATTGAAATGAGACATAGACTAAAACCAGTCCTGAGGAGATTATTCAAGCAGCTGCATGAAGCTCCTGCTGAAGCTAGGATGCCTCTGGATTAAGGGAACAAATATTCCCAATTTTTAAAAAGTCAGCTTGAATTGGGTTTCTATTGTAATAAAGAGAATCTTAACTAATACAGACAAAGGTAAATTGATTGGGTTCTTGAATTTAGAGCCCTGAATTCTAAATCTGAAATGGTCCTCCAAGTTTCTTTTTGGACAGAACCTAATGGATTTTTCACCTGGAAATCAGAAAACATGAAAATATGTAATAGAACTCCCTTCATGAAATTAGTTGTTTTCTATGAAAAGTGAGAAATAGGGCCATCTACTTCTGATAAGTGTTGACAGGGGAATATGGACCAAATTTTTTATTGATAACTATTATAGCTATAGAAAGATAAAATAAGGGTATTGGGATGCTAATAAAGGAGGAAAGAGTTATTGGGGCAAAACCTAGGAGAAGGTAGTACCTTAAGAGATGTAGTATCAAGAATTTGCTATTCTAATGGAGGAAACGAAGAGTCTGAGCATTACTTCTACAAGATTATATGGAAGGACCAAACTCCAGGCTTGCTAAGGAGGGAATCATGATAAATTCCCTGAAATTTGTGTTGAAGCCCTGGATGTCTGTATTGTAGGAGGAAGACTAAATTGGAAGAAAAGCTCTTTTCACATAGGCTGGTCTCAGCTAGGAGATAAATGGGTAATCTAGAAAAATAACCACTTTTGAAAATAAATTAAAGTAATCCCAGATTAATAGAGCCCCACCACAAGTAGCAGAAACAAACAAAAATCTTCTATGGAGGAAGATAATATCACTATAGGTCACAAATTCTTGTTTTAATTATTAGAAACAATGGATTGCACACAAGCACAGATAACAAGACATACAAGGAAATCAAATGGCATGAAAGAGCTTAACCAGGGGAAAAAGCAAAGAAGAAAACAGAAAGCAATCCAGAGCATCTTCAGATATTAGAGCTATACTTTAAAAATTATGCTTATTATTGCAATGAGCTATAAGATAAACTATACTGACAGATAATTAAATATTATATAATTGACAGAGTTAATCTCAAAAGAACTAAATAGAAATTCTAGAATGAAAAAACTGAAGTGCTGAAGAACTCAGTGGAAAGTCTTAACAGATTAAACCCAACTAAAAAGGGAATTAGTGTCTTCTGAGGAAGTTAATTTCTTAATTTTAATGTAGTATAATTACCAATATTTTCTTTTTGGTTACTACCTTTTCTGTCCTTACTTTAAAAAAATAGTGCCCTTCTGTGCAGTCATAAAGATAGTCATCTAAATTATTTTCTAAAATCTTTATTGTTTTACCTTTCAATTTATATTAGCAATCCACTATACTTGTATTCTCTCTGTGTGTATGGTATGGAAAGGTCAAGAGTTCTTTTTATTCCATCTTGTAACCAGGTATCCGAGCACTACTATTGAAAAATATCATCTTTCCCCATTACTCTGCAGAGTAGTTAGAAGTTAATTCAGATCACTATCTTCATGACTTTATAGAAGAGGACTACCAGAGTGGTAGAGGATATTTTTTAAATACATAACTGAAAAAGGACTAATAAACAAAATACAAAATGATGCTCAGTCACACAGCAATAGACAACTTGATTTAAAAACTATGCAAGACACTTGAAGAAGAAATTGACAAAAGAGGATGTCCAAATGACCTTGAACATATAAAATGCTACTCAGCCTCATTAATAATAAAAACCACAATGAGCTACTATTACACAATTTATCAGAGTGAATAAAATTAAAAAGAATACCAATTGACGTGTAGCAAGAGAAATTCTTACATACCACTGGTGGAAATATAAAACGGTACTACCACTCTGGAAATAGTTTGGTGATACCTACTGACGTTCAACATATCCATGTCTATAGACCCAGCAATTACACTTCTAAACATGTACTCAACAGAAATACATGCATATGTGTAATAAATGACAGAGACAAGGCTATTCACGGTAGTATATTTTGTAATTCTTTTGTACGGTCCATTAACAGTAGAATTGATAAATATATGGTGATATAGGTCTACAATGAATATACAGGGGAAGAAAAGTACAGGTCCCAGGACAAACAGCTGAATGAATCTCATAGATATGTTCAAAAGAAGCCAGACAAGAATATTATATAGGATTCCATTTACATAAAGTTCAGAAATAGGTATACCTAATCTACACTGTTTAGTTGATGCCATATTACATGGTAAAACTATTAAGATAATTACAATAAACATCAGGATAGTGATTATCTTTGGGGAGAGTAATAAGGGAAAGTAAAGGGCTTCTGGAGTGGTGGCAATATTCCATTTCTGGGTTTTTTTTGAAGGTTTTAAATGTATTTTAATTCTTCAGTCATGCCATATTTTAATGGGTGCACAGTGCTTTCATTTGGCATCAATTATGAGGTTTTGAAATAATTAAATATTACACCAGCTGGTATGATTACTGATTTATCCACTCCTTTGGAGTGACTCTTCCAACATGGGACAGCTCCCATTCTGTTCTAAATTTCATGATATAATACAGCATTACCCTATTTGTCATGGAAATCAGTTATCTGTTTATGGTGGCACTGTCTTGCCATTGTTTGCTGAATGCTCTGAACTCAGAGAAAGCTTAGAGCATTTTTGGCAATGGGAAACATCATGAAGCAGAAGACACAACACTGGCAACTGCAGCTGTTGGTTTGCCACAACTTCAGGCCAAGTCCCCTTGCAAAGAATGAATGTTTCATTTCTTGATGTAGGTCGCACTTATATGAGTTTTTCCTTTATGTAATTTATTAATATTAATTCATTAAGTATTTTTATGCATTTTCAATATATATATATCTCACCATTAAATACATTTAAAAATGTTAGTAAATGTCAGCTGATCTATGCAAAGTAACGCTGTCAGTATATACCCTGAAGCTGGAAGGATCCAGCTTCCAACCAGTCTATACCTAGATTCTGAATGTGAACATTTGGGTCAAAGACAGATTTTAGCATGATGTCACTAGTAGGAACCACTAATAACATAGAGAGTGGCTTGAAAATTCACAAAGGTTTGAGAGACAACCAAGAACTCAAGTTGGGCTGATAGATAAGGTTCATATCTTACATAAGAACACTCTGTCAAGACTGAGAGAAGTGGCTGTTTTGTCTAATGCATAGAAGCCAACACAGAGAGGATTCCGAATAAGATGACTCCAAAGAGACCCACACTGAGACACATAATTAATATGTCAGAAGTTATGGCCAAGGGCAGAATCTTAAAAGTAAAAGTAATAAGAAAAAAAGAAGAAGAAAAAAGAAGCACAAGGGAATCCCTATAAGACTCTCAGTAAATTTTTCAGCAGAAACATCGCAAGCCAGAGGGAGTAGCATGATACATGCCAGTGCTGGAAGAAAAATACTGCTAACCAAGAATCTTCCAACTAGCAAATTTTACTTCAAAACTGAACTAGAGACAAAGAGAACAAAAGCTAAATGAATTGATTAGCAATTGACTTGCCTTACAAGAAATATTAAAGGGAATTCTTCAAGTTAAAATAAAAGGATATAAATAAGTAACAGGAGGGGCGCCTGGGTGGCGCAGTCGGTTGGGCGTCCGACTTCAGCCAGGTCACGATCTCGTGGTCTGTGAGTTCGAGCCCCGCATCAGGCTCTGGGCTGATGGCTCAGAGCCTGGAGCCTGTTTCCGATTCTGTGTCTCCCTCTCTCTCTGCCCCTCCCCCGTTCATGCTCTGTCTCTCTCTGTCCCAAAAATAAATAAACGTTGAAAAAAAAATTTAAAAAAAAATAAAAAAATAAATAAAAAATAAGTAACAGGAAAACAAATGGAAGTATAAATTTCCATGGTAAAGGAGAACATATAATTGAATTCATAATATATTAATGTAATGGTCGTGGGTAAATCACTTATGAAGCTAGTATGAAGGTAAAAAGACAAAAGTATTAAAAGCATCTATAACTACAATAAGTTGTTAATGGATGCACAAGGTAAAAGATGTAAAATGAGACATCAAAAACATAAACTGGGGAGAGGGTAGTAAAAACGAAGAGCTTTAGTATGCATTCAAAGTTTTTTTCAGTTTAAAATGAAATTATAAATGTAAAATACTTTATGTAAGCCTTATGGTAATCACAAAGCAAAAACCTATAGTAGATGCACAAAAGATAAAAAGAAAGCGATCTAAATAGTATACCACTACAGAAAATCATCAAAACAAAAAGGAAGAGACAAAGAGAGAAGAAAGGAACTACCCAACAGTCAAAAAACAATGAACAGAATGGCAATAGTGAGTCCATACCTATCAATAATTATTTTAAACATAAATGGACTAAACTCACTAATCAAAAGGCAAAAAGTGACTGAATGGTTAAAAACATCAGGACCCAACTAATGCTGGCTACAAAAACTCATGTCAGCTTTGCGAAACACATGTAGACTACAAGTGAAGGGATGGAAAAAGAAATTCTATGCAAATGAAAACCAAAATAGAACAGAGGTAGCTATAACTTTATCAGACAAATAGACTTTAAGATAAAGACTGTATTTAAAGACAAAGAGGGGGATGCTTGGGTGGTTCAGTCAGTTAAGCATCTGACTCTGGACTTTGGCTCAGGTCATAATTTCACAGTTCGTGGTTTCAAGCCTACATCAGACTCTGCACTGACAGCATGGAGCCTGCTTGGAATTCTCTCTCTCTCTTTCTCTCTCTCTCAAAAACAGAAGAAAAAAAAAAAAACCAAAGAGCATCATTATGTAATGATAAAGAGGTCAATCCAGCAAGAAGAAATAATGTGTAAATATTATTTACATATTATTTAGAACCTATCTATATAAAGCAAATATTGACAGATCTGAAAAAAGTAAACAACAATACAATAATATAGGGAACTTTATTGCCACAGCTTCAACAAGAAATAATGATCCAGGTAGAAAATCAATAAAGAACTATCAGCCTTAAGTGACATATTAGATGAGATGGACTTAATAAATATCTATAGAACATTCCATCCAAAAGCAGCAGAATACAGATTCTTCCCAAATGCCCATGGAACATTCTCCAGGACAGATCTTGTTAATATGCAAAACAAGCCTTAATAAACTGAAGAAGATTGAAATCACATCAGGCATCTTTCATCTTTTCTGTCTGCAAGGTATGAAACTAAAAATCAATTATAAGAATAAACCTGGAACATTCACAAAAATATGGAGATTACACAATATACCACTGAACAACCAATAGGTCAAAATATAAATCAAAAGAGAAATTAAAAAAAATCTCTTGGAACAATTGAAAACGGAAATACAACATACCAAAATTTATGGGATAAAGAAAAAGCAGTTCTAAGAGGAAAGTTTACAGCCCCAAATGCCTATACTCAGAAAAAGGGCTGTTTCCATAATTTGGCTATTATAGATAATGCTGCTATAAATTTTAGGGTGCATGTGTCCTTCTGAAATAATATTTTTATATTCTTTGGGTAAATACCCAGTAGTGCAATTGCTGGATAATAGGGTAGTTCTAGTTTTAACTTTTTGAGGAGGCTCCATACTGTTTAGCCCAAGTGTCCATTGACTAATGAAAGGATAAACAAGATGTAGTGTGTGTGTGTATGTGTGTGTGTGTGTATATATATATATATATATATATATATATATATACACATACATACATACATAAGGGAATATTACTCAGTAATAAAAAAGAATGAAATCTTGCCATTTGCAACAACATGAATGGAGGTAGAGAATATTGTGTAAGTGAAATAAGTCAGTCAAAGAAAGAAAAATACCATATGATTTCACCCATATGTGGAATTTAAAAAACAAAACAAACAAGCAAAGGGGGAAAAAAAAAACAAAAGCAAGAATGGGAAACCAAGAAACAGAAAACAAACTGATGGTTACCAGAGGGGAGGATGGTCAGAGGGCTGGGTAAAATAGGTGATGGGAACTAAAGAGTAAACCTGTGATGAGCAGTGGGTGATGTATGGAAATGTTGAGTCACTCTATTGTACACCTGACTAATATTACACTGGTATCTTAACTAACTAAATTGAAATAAAAACTTAAAAAAAAGAAAAAGTAAAAAGGAAGATTTCAAATAAACAACTACATACTTCCAGGAACTAAAAAAAGAACAAACCAAAGTTAGTAGATGGAAAGAAATGACAAAAATCAGAGGAGAAATACATCACATAGAAATTAAAAAGGGAGCAGAGGGGCACCAGGATGGCTCAGTTGGATGAGCATTTCACCCTTGATTTGAGCTCTGGTTGTGATCCCAGGGTCATGGGATCAAGCCCTTTGTTGGGCTTCCCACTGTTCATGGTGCCTGCTTGAGGTTCTCTCTCTCTCTTCCTCTCTCTTCCTCTGCTCTCTCTCTCTCTCAAAAAAAAAAAAAAATCCACAAGAGAAAAGTCAATAAAACTAAGAGCTAATTTCTTAAAAAGGTAAATAAAATAGACAAACTGTTAGCTAAACTAGATAAGTCAAATAAAATTAGAAATGAAGGAAGAAAGAGGAGGTATTGCCACTGATATTACATACCACTACATAAATATAAAAGATCATATGGGACTACGATAACTACTATAAACATACAAAGTACCAAGGTGGAATCATGCAGAAATAGAAAATATGAACAGGTCATTCACGTGTAAGAAGATCCCATCAGTAATCAAAAACTTCCCCCAAAACAAAAGTCTAGGCCCACATGGCCTCACTGGTGTTGTACCAAACATTTAAAGAAAAACAAATAACAATCCTTTTCAAACTGTTGCAAAAAATGGAAGAGGGAATACTTCAAACTTAAAGGACTAAGCAAGAATTAACCTGATAATATATATCTAATATCTTTACCTATTTGTCTCAAAGAAAATAAAACCAGGAGATAAGAGATATTTGCATTCCCATGTTGACTACAGCATTATTCACAATAGCCAAGATAAAGAAAGAACCAAAGTGTCTGTCAAAGAACCAACAGATAAAGTTGTGTCATGTACAGCACTCTCCCACAATAGAATATTATTCAGCCATGAGACATAATGTAATCATGCCATTTGTGCCAACATGGATGAAATTTGAAGGTACTACCCTAAGTGAAATAAGTTAGAGAAAGACAAAGACTGCATGGTATCACTTATAAATGGAATTTTAAAAAAAGTCAAACTCATAGAGAGAGTGGGAAAATGGTTGTCAGGAGCTGGTGGGGTGAATAGGGACAGTTTGGTACAAACATTCAACTATTAAGAAAGTTTGGGGGGCGCCTGGGTGGCGCAGTCGGTTAAGCGTCCGACTTCAGCCAGGTCACGATCTCGTGTGTCCATGAGTTCGAGCCCCGCGTCAGGCTCTGGGCTGATGGCTCGGAGCCTGGAGCTTGTTTCCGATTCTGTGTCTCCCTCTCTCTCTGCCCCTCCCCCGTTCATGCTCTGTCTCTCTCTGTCCCAAAAATAAATAAAAAAAAAAAAGTTGAAAAAAAAAGAAAGTTTGATAATCTAATGTGTAAGATGGTGACTGTAATTGATAACACTGTATTGAAGACTTGGAATCTGCTAAGAGGGACTTACATGTTCTCACATACACCTAAAAAGATAAATATGTGAGGTGATGGATGTGTTAATTAACTAGATGGGAGAATCCTTTTCAATTTACACGTGTATCAAATGTACACTTTAAATACCTTACATTCCCATTAATCACTTGTATCTCGATATAGGTGAAAAAAAAACTTAATGTCAGATGATATTATGGTACTATTCTTCACCAGATATTCATTTTTACATGTCTTGTTATTAAATTGTTCTGGGCACAATATATGGACTGAGGTGCCTTTGCTAACTTTTAGAAGCAAAGAAGTTCATAACTCTCATACAGTGTATTAGATTTAAAAGCAGCTTAGAAATTTATCCTTATCCCAAGAAAAACGTATTTGTCTTCTTGATATAGAATAAGCAAAATCCTTATGTGGGAATGTATCTGTGGGTATAGCATGCAAAGCTACAATCTTATTTCATGGCAAACAATTTAAGTCATTTTTTTAATTAAAGCAATTCAAAATACATTGTAGAAAGAATTTAAAGTTTATGACTTTTTAAAATAAAATAGATACTATCAAAGACATTTCAAATTTATGCTAGCCTACTATAAGCTAAGCTACCAGAACTGTGAGGGGTAATCAATTCTTTGTACATTTTTGCTCTTATAGATTATTTGGTGAATAAGTTTGAGGTACGGCAGATGAATGATCAAAAGGAACAATCCCAAATGGTATAGGTTAAGTCAGAAAAACAGGAAGGTTCTCCTCTGTGAACTCAATATTGCAGTTCTCCTGGTGTGTTGATCATTTGCTTCCTGATGTTTCAATACAGGAAACAGTGTTGCCCTGATGGGGGATGGTTCCCAGTCAGCTGTTCTGGCCACTTGAAACAATACTCATGGTACAAAGCGGCAGCTCCTCAGTAATGAGAAGGCAATATGGTAATGCTCCCCTGGGTTCAACTTAACTTCTGGATAATGGTTTATCTGTTAGCATCACATGCTCCCTTTTACAGAGCACAATCATGATGAGCTAATAGTTTTAAGAATGCAAATCTTGCCTTTTAGCTTGATCAGGAGCTCCTGGAAAGCTCAAAAGTTTTGTATTTGCCATATGGCCTAGAACAGTGTTGGGAATAAAGAATTTTTTACCTCTCTAACCAGATAGCTAGACCAATCTTATTTCCAAAAGTATTTGAGGTGACTCCAGGCCATGTAGATGTCCCATGAGTATTAATTTAAGAGAGTCTCTGCTTTTAGATAACAAGATGTCACCTAGGTCTTTTTCTGTACAAATTTTGATAAGTCTTCAAAACTTAGATCAATGGATAATAAGCATGCATCCTAAAGAGAAATGTTTGATAATACCCTGTGAGAAATAAACAAAAGATAGCAAAATCAGTCTAGTGACTACCTCCCCATCTGAGCTGAAAAAAAGGGAGGGGGTGGTTAGAGAATAATGGAAGGGTTTTTTTGAAATAAATTCATGTAAGGGGAGAAAGAATGGAGGTAGTTACTGGCTAACTTTACCCTCCTTAGTACCTGAAGCATTTTCCTTATTATTTGAAGCATCTGTGAGAAGGACAACTTACTCAGTGACTAGTCCTGTCCATTATATCTGGTAGAAGGAAGAGGAGTCAGCAAGTATATTCCACAGTTTGGGGGGCAAACAAAGTGAATTCTTGAGAACCAAGTGAACTCAACTGTGCTGAAAAAAAAAATTAATACCTTCCTGTCCAAGTGTAGGGGCCTCAGAGGATAAAAACTGTGGGTATACCACTGGAGGGGGTATTTTAAAGGTCAAATGGAGAATCAGTTGGTTCACAAGTCCCCTTTGGGATCTCCAAAGAACACACTCAGGAATCCCACAAAAGAGCCTGAAGTTGGGTGACTTCCAAGACAGAATTTGACAGGTGAGAGAAAACTATAGACACAATTAGCTGAGTAGACAGATATTTACTTCTTTTCCTTTCATCCTTCTTTCCCTCTTTGCCTTCTCCTTCCTCCTTTCCAAATACTTTAAGTAACATGCCATCCAGCTTTGCTCTGGGTGTTGGGGGGAGGGGAGAAGCTTTCATTGAAAGATTAAAGTTTTGATTTAGACTGGATCAGAATTTTTAATATCTCTATGAGAGAAAATCATGGGGTCTGAGAGTGGGGAAGAAAGACCCAATTACTGAAGATAATAATTGAGAAGTTCAAGATGTTTCCTGATTAATTCTACTAAATTTAACTAATTCAACAAATAAGTTATAATTACTCAAAAATGTTATAGTCCTTTGATAATTCATCAATTAAATATCCAGAGAAATATATTTAACCCCTCTCAAACCCTAAAATCAGAATTGCAGACCTTCTTATAGGTGGGGAGCAAGGGATCAGATACTGTACAGAGGATAAACAACAGCTTTCAGTTTGACAGGAGCGCTTTAAGGACAAGAAAATATTTTTTCTCCTCTGTTATTAGATAATAGAGTAAAACTCATATTGACTTTAGAGAAAAATTAGAAATTGAGTTTTCACTATTTATAATCACCCAAATGCCCACCAACAGTAAACAGGTCACAAATTGGGGTATAGACACATTGTGGAATCAGAATAAACCAATGATTATCCAAAAAAGTACAACAATATGGATTAATCTCAGAAGTGTAAGTCAAACACAAGAGTGCATACCATGTGATTCAGTTCATGTGAAGTTCAAAAATAGGCATCACTAAGCCAGACTAGTAGAGGTCAGGGACAGTGGTTACCTTCAATGAGGAGCTGTAGTTGCTAGGGGCTCAAAAGTCTTCTGGAATGGTGGTAACACTCTATTTCCTGACCTGGATTTGTAGGTGTTTTCAGTTTGTGAAAGTACAAGGCATATACTTATAACTTGTGTACTTTCATATACTTATAATTCAATACAGCGTTCCAAATTTTTTTCTATGCCTCCTCCCCTTATCAAGTAAATCAACTGTTAGAAGTACAGACAGAGTTAACATTATGGCTGGGAACAGTGACTTTAAGGGGACCTAAGGAGAGCAGAGCTTCTTTGGATATGTTCCCTTTGTAAATATTCATTGAGCTGCATACTTATGATGTATGTACTTTTACATGTATGTGTGTGTGTATGTAACTTGAGAAATTTTATATTAAAATGATGGAGTACTTGAATCTGAAATTTCAATCTTTATGTCCTTAATAAGACCTCCAAAAAAAATGACACCCATCAGACCTTTTCTTATTTTATTATTTAATAAAATATTCACAAGTTGGCCCTTTGCCAGATAAAATGTATCAGCCATAATCAAATATGTATTGATCAGAGGTTTAGCTTTGTATCTATGAAACGTTTCCTTAGTCCTCCAGTTGTATTTTACCACTGGCCTGTTGGGATCTTAAAATGACCATTTTGTTTGAGTTGGTGACAACTAACCTTGCATATATTTAAAACACCGGTAGTCCCGACACATGATATATCCAGGTGGCTCACAGTCTCCTTCCAAGTCTCACCAATATTTGAAATTGGAGCCTCAAATACAACTTCTCTATGAAGATTCCCTACTATGTAGGTGAGTTGTGAGACCACTCACTTTGCGGGTCTTAAAAACAAGGGAAACACCGGAAATCACAGATGGCCCATCAATATGACAATCAAAGGCAGTTTTAATTTTCTGAGATTAAAGATCCCAGTCCTTAATCTGCTAACTATATAGAGATAAGGAGAGCAGAGAGAGTCATTTTACCAGATAACTAATAAGATTTGGTAAAGAGAATCATTTTACTAACTACACATAAGATTTATGCTGGCAGGAAAAAAAAATTAAACTGGCACCAAATATATCTGTTGTGATTGCGTAGTTACCACTTTAATTATGCTATCTTTTTAATGAGGAAGGTAGGGAAATTATACTATTCAGAATATAGATGGGCTTTAGCAAACATGGGTAGAGAAGATAAATAGCGCATGTGTCTTACTAAGTTTTCCATCAGCAAAGCTAAATCTATTCAATATGTTCCATTTGACATCAGGAACCACTGCATACACATGAAAAATGCTGGGTTATAGGCTCTATTTCATTCAAAATTGCACTGAAACAATCACAGAAGGACAAAATGGTACACTGTAAAATAGAAATGATGCTCTTAATTGCTGAGCAGTAAATAAGAAGAAATCATGGAAGGAATAAAAGTAGGAAAATTCTTTTGGTTTCTGCCTTAAGCAAAACATGCTTGGCAGCTGGAAAAAATGTTTGATGCCAACCACATATAACATACCTACCGGAATAATCTCAGTAAGGAAGAGGCAAGTAAGCAGGTGTGAGTGTTATCCTCACCATGATGATCTTGAATTTTTCCTTTTAAATAAAACTATTGTGGTAGGTTTTATCCCATTATAAAGATTCATTCTCAAAAGTTTGCTTTTAAGTTTTGATGGTAAGAAAATTAACTGGCCCCTAAAGTTTATTATTACAGGAATCATTTTATTGTGATGAGGAAAAAATGTAATAGGAGAAAAACCCTTTTCTCAAGTTTTCAAAGCTATGCAGTTCAGAGGCAGGCAATAGCTCAAGCAGTTACTATGTCTATTATCAGGGAAGTCAGTGAGACATGAAACAAGGATGAACCCCATTCGCCTGGGCAAAGAGCCCAGGGAGGAAGTAATTGCTAGTTGGGGCGCAGCTGCAGAGAGAAGTTGATCAAATCCAAAGATCAAAAGCTTATTTCATCCTGATGAAAATCATTAAATCACGAATCAACTTACCCCAGGCTCCTCTACACTCAGGAAATGACTATGCATCCATCTACACTTAAGTCTCCCTTAATACATTAAAACAGTGACAGTGGCTTTCATTATGAAATTCCTAGATGTAGATAAGTGATCAAAGTACAAGTAGTAGTCATTCACATTTTATTTACCTACAAGAATGAGATTCCATGTGTGAACTCAACATAGGAAATTTCAAAACAAAACCAAACTTTGAGAGAACCAAGGCTCCAAGATGAAATTGCCACCAACTTCTTAAATATAGTATTTCTCATTGGGCTGCTCTTTATTCACATTGTGAATCACACATTTTTTTCTGACATAGAAAAAAACTCTAAAAGGTTATTATAAATTATATGGTATAAATAGAAAAGTAAAGTGATTAAGTACTATTTAAGAATTATAGAGTATTTCTTTACCATAAAATATTCATGAAATGTCTGTGAAGAGGTATCTGATGGCTTGAGCTCCAGAAGAGGAGCTTAAAAATAATTCTGTATTATTTTTTGCCTAAAAAATTGAAAACAGTTGGAAAGTTTGGAGACTTCCATCCAAAGACAGGACAAGAGGTTTTGGTTTTACAACAGAGAGTTGAAAAACAAAGATGTATCTATATATCTATATAGATATCTATATAGGTCTATATATCTATATATATCTATATAGATATATATAAACTGATTCAACTTTTATGTTTTATGCTATCAGCTTTAGTTACCACCAATGTTCAGATGACTTGAAAATCTGTATTTACGGTCTCCATGCTCTTCTAACAACTAGATTCTACTCTACATTTCTTCTTGAATGCCTCAAAGATGCCTCTGACTAAATTTGTTCAAGACTGGACTCAAGGTCAGCCACACATTTCATGTTTGCCTTTCTTTTTCTTGCCACAAGAACTTTGTTCCCTCTGGCCTCTGCTTGTTCCTCCTTCACTTAATGCCTACTCATCTTTTAGCCCTCAGCTTAAATGTTTTTTCCTCAGAGAAGCCTTTCCCAATTCTGTGACTAGGCTAGATTTCTCTCTATGTATGGTTATATCTCTGAAACTTCTTCCTAGCACTTATCACAGTATAATTTTACATTGTACCATTATTTATTTGTGACTCTCCTATTAAGTTATCATTGTCTCTACAGACATACACAAATGTTTGTTGAACAAATGAGAGAATGAGTGAATGCCTGCATGAATGAATTGTGCTATCTCTCAGTCTATGGTAAATACCAAACTGAAGTTGATCTCTACATTTGGTCTCTATATTCACCATGAAAACATGTCTCTTGACTAGGAGTAAATAGGTAGCACAAATGATGGAAGATCATAGCTGCTGGGCTCTGAGATCCCTCACCATGTGTGCATCCAGGCCGTGCCTCTATCAGGTAGTTCTCTGGCAGAGAATGGCAGGGACACAAAGGCAGCCCCATTCCTGGGAGATGCAGAGCTCCTCTTATAGGAGGGAGGGGTGCATCGGCCTTGCCAAACTACCATCCAAATTTTCTTCCCTCTGTCCTTCACAAAAGTCTGACCTGAATCATGACCTTCTGTCTTTTCTAGTCTCCCTTCCCATTTTCCCTCATAGATTTTTACCCTGGGAAATATCTTGCATGTCTAATTGTATCATGGTGCATGTTTCTTAAAGGACTGAGATTAACACAGTCTGACAAAGACAGTGTGGCAGGAATGCAAATGTGTTAACACCATATGGGAGATGCAATGTTGAAAGCACTGTGCCTTTGCTCTAATCTATATTTTGAAGAATGCTGATCTGTGTTATCTATTCAATATTTCACACATTGCCACTGTGCGATATTCAATTATATGTTAACACCTTTGGACCTCAGGCAGAATATACACAGGACTGTGCAACTAAATGAGATATTTAAGATGAAAAACCTAGCATGATACCAGCACATAGTAAAAGCACAGATATAATAAGCTATAGTGTCATACACAGGGTTATTACCATCATCATTGACACTCTCCTCTTGAGAAGGTTCTGCCCTCTTTCAACATATGGAGTTAGATATGCAAAAGGGTTTTACCTATTTAATTGTCTGGCCTTCCAAAAATTATCTATAACTGCATCTGCTAATGAAAACAACTTTACTCAATACTAACTAAACTTACTTTTGCAAACTGCCTTATTGTTTCATTCTATTGTTGATCAATTTCAAGCCCAGTTAAGCAGAGTTTTTCCCCTACTTGTGGCCAACCTGAACTGATCAATATTTATGGCTAAATGTATTAAGCAGATGATAGTAGTTTGGACACAGGAGATGAAGTCTTATTAGGATTCACCTTGGTATAGAGCATTTTTCCTGTGATTTGACCCTGACTTCTGAGAAGTGGCCTACTGCTTTTGGAACACTTGGCCACTGTGAAATATTTCCAAATATATCTCTCTGGCTGTGCTGGAACATTGTTCAAGAGCCTTAGTTACTAAAACATGTTTCTAATTTTTGTAACCTATTTTAGTAATGTCAGAAGAAGCTTAGATAAAAATGCCAAAATGACCATTATTTCAGGAGAAAGAATGTCAGAGAAAATATTTTAGTCCTTTCATGCTTTCTGATCTTCCTGCTTCTGTGTCCTCAGAACTCTTTCTTCTAAAGGCTCAGTGAAGTTGGCACAAAGGATGCAGCTACTAATCAGAAAGGGAAGTTTTGCTTTTTACCATGTGCCCATAGAATAAAGTCCCAGGGCATGGAAACATTGATAATAATTTATTTTTCTAGCTGAGAAGATGGTGACTAGGAGCATCCAGGAGGAGCAAGGTAACTGGGTTTGAAAACTATAAAGAGAAAAAGATTTAAGAGATTTTTTTCCTCTTTGTTGGAAATATTATGCATGTGTTATTCATTAAATCTTTAAAATGCTAAAATTATTACCTCTGGATGGTACAAAAATGGGAATTTACTTTTCTTTCTTCCAAGTTTTGATATTTTAACATACAAGTCTGGGAGGTAGCATTTCAAACATTAAATGAAAAGAATTGGTAGTGGTGCTAAAAATTAGAAATGAACAGGATTCGGGCTGTCACATTAGATTTCTACTCTGTTGAGGACTCTGGAAGGATAAAGTCAAATGTCAAGTATGGTCTCTCTGAAACAGTAGTTCAGTTGCTAAGTGCAATCTCCATAATTGCCCTGTGACCAATGATAGGTGTTTTTATCCTTCAACTGCTGTAGAACTGTAAACTGTATTTACATTGAAAAATTAAATTAAATTCTGAAGAAGAGCAGCCAATTTATATGAATGGGTTTTAACTCAGGGTATGCTGCACAGGTGAAGAAAATATTTCACTTCTAAGTTTTTTTAAAAAAAATCACAATCATGTTGGTATTATGTAGACATAAAATCGGTGCTACTAATTTACAAGTTTTTGTGCGTACTATAATATTCATTAATTAGGACCAAGGTTCATAAATCAGTAAAGGTTTAATTATTGGTCTCTTATTTAGAGTAAAATATTACCAAACAACCACTTAGCAAATGCAAAAAATTCTCACTTAACTCTTGATTCAATGGGGAAATAGAAATAAAATCAAAGGCTATGTAGAAATTAATGACAATAAAGAAGACAAAGCCTATGAATACAAATAAGGCTATGCTTGGAGGAAAATTAGAGACAGATATATTATTAAATAAAAAGAAATAAAAACCTCAAGTTTCCAGCATTAAAGAACTCAGGAAAAGTAGTAAAAACTAAATCTAGTTAAAGTAAAAGTAAAGGGGCTATAAACAATTTTTTTAATATAAAGAAGAAACTAAAGAGGAAGACAACTCAAAAAGAGCAGAGTTTTTAAAATATCCAAGAATGATTTTTTAAACTAAACCAATAGCAATGATCAGCTAAGGAGTAATAATGAAATAAACCATTGGGAACACAGAAGTTTTAAAATGAGAGAAAGTATCAGTTATAGAAATGGCTTAACATATAGTGCAATAAGAGAGAATTACATGTATTACTTCTAAGCAAAAAAAAAAAAAAATATTTGGTTAAAATGAATGATTTTCCAGTAAAATGTAATACACAAAATTAATGCCAAGAGAGATAGATAGGTTAAGTTTAACAGACCCATAATGATAGATACAATTTAGAAAACTATCAAGGATGCAAAAATCTCAAAATAGTAGCAAGTAGGATTCAACATTAAATTTGAAGAATGATGATTCTCAGTCAAGCAGTTTTATCTCAGGAATGCAAGGTTAGTTCAACCTAAAGAAATTTAATGGTATATTTCATTGTATTTTTTTTTTTTAATTTTTTTTCAACATTTATTTATTTTTGGGACAGAGAGAGACAGAGCATGAACGGGCGAGGGGCAGAGAGAGAGGGAGACACAGAATCGGAAACAGGCTCCAGGCTCTGAGCCATCAGCCCAGAGCCTGATGCGGGGCTCGAACTCACGGACCGCGAGATCGTGACCTGGCTGAAGTCGGACGCTTAACCGACTGCGCCACCCAGGCGCCCCTATATTTCATTGTATTAACAGGCCAAAAGAGGAAAAAAATATATGATCATCTCACTAAATATCAAAAAGTTGATTGATACATTTCAACTCACATTCTGATTTAAGTGTGTGTTTAATAAATTATAAATTTAATATTTCCCAATCAAATTTTTACCACTTATATACTTTATCTCAATAAAGTGATACTAAAGATCATCTGTAAAATGAACATGTGACAATATCCAGAAAATTTCTGTAAAATAAACAATAAGGCTTTGTCCTACAAGAAAGTACAACATTATAAAATGGGATAATTAAAATAGTTATGTAGTATGGAAGGAACAAACTGAACAACAACAGTAAAAGAGAGTCAATAAATAGATACAGATATCCAGGAATTTAGCACATGATTAAAGTGGCATTTCAAATCAGGTGTGAAAAGATGGGTGTGGTCTTTGATTAAACAAGTGGAAAAACAAAGTGCATTCTCCTTGACTTTACTTCAAAATAAATTCCAAGGAACCAAAAAGATATTAGGGGAAAAACTCCTAAGATATAAATAAAAATGTCAATGTGAATTTTAAGATGGCCTTCAGAGTAAATATGATTTCCAGAATAACTGAATCATGAGTCCTTTGATTTTAAAAATGATGTAAAACATAGTTTTTCCTGAAACTTTTAAGATCAACCTAAAATAATCCTGTTAGCCTATTAAATTCATTTTAATAAAGCTTTTGCTTATAAGCTTAAACTTCATAACATTTTGAGCTGCATTTATAAGTTTGATATATTGAAGTACATTTTTAGAATCTTCAAAGTCTTATTACCAGATGAAATCATCATGAGTTCTTAACTAAATCCTATAAATATAAATTAAATTTTTAAGTGTGTAAAATCGTATGCTATTACCAATGGTCCAAATGATCTCACTATAATTTCTGATGATCAAAATTCCAGATCAATGGATGACCCAACTGAACATTTTATTGCAAGGAAAGTTTATGACTCTAATAGGCCAGATTCTTGCAAGTGAGTCCTTAAAACAGAAACATTACTACTTTAGAATATATTTACTTCATCATCTCTACATTAAATTTTACATTTCCACAGAATTGAAACACAGTTTTCTATTAGGGAAGCAATGTGTGAATCCCAATACCTTTGAGATAGCCTAACTAAGAAATTTAGGGAATATTATTTCAGCTGGTTGAAGATGAATATTGACTAGAGATTTGGGAGATCTTGAGCTGCAGAGACCAAAGCAAGTTTTCTTAGGACAGTAAGAAAAAAAAAAAAAAATGAAGCCCAGAGCAAAAATGTTTAGGCCAAAAGAAAACCTAAGTTCATGCCCTCTCTAAATGAGTTGGTCTGCAGCCAACATCTCTGAGATTCAAGTCATCCAATATTAAATTCTCAAGTTGTGATGAGGCTGTATTCCTCCAAAAAGCTTGTTAGCTGACACTCTTCACCCCTTCCATTAGATTGTGCTTTTCTTTAGGTCTCCTGAGATCTTTAAATGATATCCCCATATCTCCCAGGCTTTGTGTGGTTTTAGGCCACCATTTTTGGGGCTCCTGTTCTCTGGTGCATGTGCTTCCCCCCCTGTACTGGAGCTTCATTTCAGACCTTTTTTTTTCCTCAAACACTCTGCACTTCCTCTAGCAGTTTCACTCAGAACTGAAGATCTTTCCCTACTTCCTCAGAAAAGTGAAGTCATCACATGAGAACTTCCAGGTTTCCAAAACAACAGTAACCACCTTCAAGCCTCTGCCTTCCAAACTCAAGTGAAAGGCCCATGATCTTATTCAATGTCAAATCTTCTCCCCTTGTCTATTCAAGGATGACTTCAGTGATTTTCTCTTCCCTCTTTCTCACGTCATAGATTTTTTTCTCTCTCCACTAGGTATCTTCCATTAGCATCTACAAATGCCAGTATTTTTTCCCATCTTAAAAAAAAAGAGAACTATCTCAGCCCCATTTCCTCTGCCAAGAGAGCTATTTCCTTATGTCTTTGCTGCAGCAAAACCCCTAGAAATAATTGTTGATATTTGCTATTTCCATTCCTTCTCCTCTTATTTTTTCTTCAACCCATTCCAATCAGGCTTTTGCCCTCAACATTCCATTTGAACTTCTCTCAAGGTAACCAGTGACCTTCATGTTGCCAAATTCACTGAACAACTCTCAGTCTTTATCATATTCTTTATCAGCATTTGACACAGCTGATAACTCCTTTCAGATACACATTTCTCACTTTGCTTACAGGCCACCACCTGATTTTGGTTTTCATCCTACCTTGCTAGTTGCTTTTTCTTAGTCTCCTGAGATATTTCTTCAACTGTTCCTTAATTTCCTCATGCTGGACTAACCAGATTCCAGTTCTTGTCTTATATTTGTCTACATTCACTTTCTGAGTGACATCATCCAGCAACCTAACTATTACAAAATGTATTTCACCAGCCCATATTAGTCTCCTCATCTTTAGACTCATCAGTCTACCAGTATATATGGGATCTCCCCTAACGATAGGGCTAACAGATGACTAAAATTCACTGCGTCTAAAACTGAACTCCTGAGCCTACACCCAAACCCATTCTACCCACATCCTTCACCATGTTGGTTGATTTTAAGTCCATCTTGCTTCTTGTTCAGGCCAAAAATCATGGAATCTTGCTTGACTTTTTTTTCTTTCTCTCATACCCCATAATTAATTGATCAAGAAATCAAATTAGCTCTATCTTCAAACTATATTCCAGAATCCATTGGATTCTGTGCTACCACCATATTTCAAGTCATTATGTAAGTGATTAAAATAGCCTCTTAACTATATCCAGCTTCTATCATAGTCTCCCTATATTTGCTTCCACTTCTGATGGATGCTACTAAAATATAATTTCTATTAACAGCTCTTGATTTCACCCAGAATAAAATCATACACAGGTTTACTCGGCCTTATGTGGCCTCTCCCAAGCCCTTTACCTGTGTGACCCTATTTCCTAACCATCTTCTCCTAGATAACTCAGCTCCAGTAAAACCCCTTGCTTAGTATTCCTGGGACCTGCCGGGCAGCCTTGGGTCCTATTCTCAGGCCTTTCCTGTGAATAGACTAAAACCCTCTAAATGTCCACATGGTCAGTTCTCTCACATCCTTCAGACTTCAGCTCAAGTATAACTTGTTCAATGACTATCCTGACCTCCTTATTTAATACTCTGATCTGTCTTTACCATGATGTCCATCCCACACCCCTAATTCCCATTACCTTGCTCTACATTTCCTGCTCCCATAGCACTTGTCTTTACTATACCATAGAACTTATTTACAGGCATTTGTTGTACATATTTGAAGATAAGCTCCATGAGGGCAGGGATATTTGTCTTTGTTGTTCATTGAGGTATAATAAACACCTAAAAGCAGTACCTTACACACAGTTGACACTTTGAAAAAGCATTTGCTGACTAATGAATTAAATTCAAGGGGAAAACATTTGACACATTAACTTATAAAAATTTTACATTCTTGTGGCAAAAAATTAAAATAAATGAAAAAGACC
The DNA here is from genome assembly GCF_028749965.1 of Puma concolor. Lineage (NCBI taxonomy): Eukaryota > Metazoa > Chordata > Mammalia > Carnivora > Felidae > Puma > Puma concolor. Next base: position 125,680,916 of record NC_141668.1, on the reverse strand, counting down.
AATGGCAGCCTGGCAGGACAAAGGACCAACTCCCTTTCAGTGAAGAATTCTTACAAATCAATAAGGGCAAAGAGCCCAATGAATAAATGGGATATTAAAGAAGAATGTCACAGAAAAAGAATAGAAATGTCCAATGAATTAATAAAAATATGATCACGTAAAAATATGATGAAGTCACTCATAATTTAAAAAATAAAAGATAACACAATGATATATTATTTTTTCTTTAGGAGAAACAACAGATTTTTTTAGATGACCAAGGATCTCATAGATGAAAATTAATTGTATAAAATAAGTATGTTTTAATGTTTAAAGGAAATGTAAACAATAGGAAAGGCTATTAGGAAAACTAGCAAGCAAAGCAAAATTATCTCAAATCAGGAAGGTGGAAGAGAAACAGAGGTAGTGCCAGAAGAAAAGAATGTGCAAATGATAGGCAGCTGAGCTAGTGGCAGTGAGGTAAAAAGTGGGGAGAAAACTTGAGATCTGGAAGCTAGATCAGAGGAAATTACACAAAATAAGTATATAGCAAAAAAAGGATAATATAATATGAAGATCAATACTCATAGAAGATATGTTCTCTTTTTGCTAATTTGATCAGTTAGGTATTTGGATCAACTTTTTTCCCTAACAATTCAAATATTAAAATATTTTAAATTACTATTTTAAGAATATTTGTGAAAGAAATGAGCTGACAAGAAATTAATGAATTATCAGGCCTAATTCTAAGTGAAGGCAGGAATCCCAGGAGATGAGCAGAACACTGATACCATTCGTTCTGACAGTTTGTGCCAAACCTAAGCAGAACAGATCAGATTTTTGACAGCTTTACAGGGTTTAGGGTAGTGTGATCAAAGATCAGGGCAATAGGGTTGATTCCCCAAAAGGTAATTCACTCAGGTAACAATGACATGAAGTGAACCTCTCTAACCCCACCCCAACCCCAGGTATCTACAGGGAAAGTTCCCTTAAATTTTACAAAAACTTCACAAATTTTTGTGAGATATTTCTTTTAAATATCAGACTAAAAATATTTTAAAGTTTGATAAAGCCAAGAGTTGGTGAAGCTGAAAACAAACAGGCATTCTCAGATAACACAAATTGGTGAAACTTTTCTGGAGAGCAAATTAACACTAAAACAATTTTTAAATTCCTATCCTTTTGACTGAAAAAAATTCATTGCTAGACATTTATCCTCACGTCTACAGGATAAAATATGCAAATGTGCTTAGCACAATGTTGTTTTCAGTTTTCTGTTATTTAAAAGAATTAATGAATCAAAAATATTTAAATAAAGTATATTGATGCAATGGAATTCTCTGTAGCCATCACAAAAGACAGGGTGGATCCATATATATTCTTAGAGTTCTCTAAGATGTGAGAGCCAAGTACAAACAGATTAATTCCATTTTTGATAAGGGTATATATAGATGTACATCTGTGTGTGTGTGTGTGTGTGTGTGTGTGTGTGTGTGTATGTGTGTGTGTACTCATATTTGCATTTAATTACACTAAGAAGTGCTAACAGTCCTATTTTTCATGAAACATGGACAAAGATGGGGGGAGAACTTTCATTTTTTCATTTATATACTGTATACAATTCTAATTTTACAGTTTATTAGTGTTTTAATAATTTTAAACTGTAATGTTAAAGAAGAAATGCAAAATTAATCCTTCTCAATACATACAATACATTTTTAGGTCAAGTGTTTTGCTAGGTGCCGAGAATGTTCCAATTAAATGATCATGGTCCTGGCCCAATAGACCTTCCAATCTGTTTGAACAAATTGAGTGAAATTATGATTAAGAAAGATTTATCATTATGGCCAAGCAAATAGATGGTTTTTTTTTTTTAATTTTTTTTTTCAACGTTTATTTATTTTTGGGACAGAGAGAGACAGAGCATGAACGGGGGAGGGGCAGAGAGAGAGGGAGACACAGAATCGGAAACAGGCTCCAGGCTCTGAGCCATCAGCCCAGAGCCTGACGCGGGGCTTGAACTCCCGGACCGGGAGATTGTGACCTGGCTGAAGTCGGACGCTTAACCGACTGCGCCACCCAGGCGCCCCTAGATGGTTTTAAAGTATATGAAAATCAGTTCCTTTATGTAAATATTACCTTTTATAAATGTATTTTCTTACACTATTCATTCCTACCGTGGGATTTTTGTTAGATATCAAGTATGGATAACATCCTGTATACTTATTATCTAATGTTCTAAATTTTTGAGAGTCTAAATATATGCAGTTTTACTGTATAGACGAATGAGATATATAACTATAGCATCCCCAACAACAACTTCCTTGCCATATGTCCCTAACCTTATGTTGGCAGTGAGCTTGGCTTATACATCCATCCAACACTAATCAAGAGATAAACAGAAAATAACTACTGATTATAATCATTGTCTAGTCAGATCCTTAGGGTCTCTGTTTCAGCTGGCTTCAATCTGGATATCCAAGCAGGACTTGTTATTTGGCTTTCTATAACTATTTACAAAATGTCCTCAAACTAATTATACAGTTAAACTTTCATGTTTCAGGATCAGTATTACAATAATCTATTGAAGAAATTATGTTGTTGAAATTGGTAGTTTCATATTAAAGACTCCAAGGTTAGGGGATTGAAGTACTTTGTCCAAGTTCACTCAGTCAGACCTGGATAGATTCAGGCATCCTGACTCCCAGTCAAGTGGTCTTCCACCTAGGGCATACTACCTGTACCACTAGTGTAGAAACAGGTGGGGTTTCTATTTATCATTGATCCAATTTCCTTTTTTCTATAACTTTAGGGTTATTCTTCATATATTACATGCTTTCTGTATATGTGGACCTATCTTCTACTTTTAATTAGTCTATCCAAAACATAATTACTATTTCATTTTCTCTATTTTTTGTGCAGGATTCAAATAGATAATTACAGGTGCAGATCAAAAATCTCAATGGTAAGAAAGCAATTTTTTTTTTTAATAACTCCATACAAATGGGCAGATTTGTGTGTTGTTTGGAGCCCACTAGGTAACTCTGTGATCTGGAAAATCCTGGACAAACATATTTATTAGTAAGAAAATGCAAGTTATGGAAAGGAGGGAAAATGCCAAAAGTTTTAATTCTCTTCTCTTTATTCGTTAATAATTAATTTTCAAAGTCATTTATTTTATTTTATTTTATTTTAAAGAGAGAAAACATGAGCAGGGGAGAAGGGCAGAGGGAGTGGGAGGGAAGGAGTGGGAGGGAAGGAATGGGAGAGGGGGAGGGGGAGGGAGAGGGAGAAAGAGGATCTTTAAAGAGACTTCATGCATAGTGTGGAGCCAGGCATGGGGCTCAATCCCGGGATCATGACCTGAGCTGAAATCAAGAGTTGGATGGTCAACTGACTGAGCCACCCAGATACCCCAAAGTCATCCATTTCTTGACTTGATATTTTGAATATGTTGGACATATTCAATTATTTATATATCTTTTAAATATTATATATAATTTATATATTTAAAAACAATGAAAAACAAGACATTTTTTTAAAAGAAATTCTAAACTTAGCATGGTTTCCTCAACCTTTGATTCTGATCTATCCTAAGTTTTAAATGTAAATATGAGAAAGAGTTTTAAAGGAATCTTTTGACTCACAAAATTATGTTTAAGGATTCTTAAGGTTAAATAAGGCAGATAGTGAAGGGTTATTCCTGAACATAGGACTGATTAAAAAGCTTATTTCTCCACAAACATATTTGTTTCTTTCTTTTTTTTTTTTTTTCAACGTTTATTTATTTTTGGGACAGAGAGAGACAGAGCATGAACGGGGGAGGGGCAGAGAGAGAGGGAGACACAGAATCGGAAGCAGGCTCCAGGCTCTGAGCCATCAGCCCAGAGCCCGACGCGGGGCTCGAACTCACGGACCGTGAGATCATGACCTGGCTGAAGTCGGATGCTTAACCGACTGCGCCACCCAGGCGCCCCAATATTTGTTTCTTTCTATATCCAACATCATGTCCTTTCTCTCTGTATAATTATGACAAATGTAAATTTGGGGCAGGAAAAAAAAAAGGAAAATAAAAAACAAAACAAAACAAAAAAACACAAATGCAACCACACCTGAGTTGTTAAACTAAATGTTAAACTAAATGATCAGTGCTATTAAAAGAACCTAAATTGTTTGCTGAGCCCTTAAATAGCTTGGTAGATACATACATACTCAAGTTTCTACAGATGGAAAGTTAAATGTAGCAAATTACTCACTAGGAGGACATTACATTGAAGCTAGGAGATATCGTTAGCATCCACAGTTCCCTACCCATCCTGTTTCCTCCCCGTCATTCAGGAAAATCATCACTTGTTCAGAGAATTAGAGAAGAGATTTAGAAAAGAAGCACTACGTTTAATATTTCAGCTCCACCAACCACTGCCCCTGCCCCCCAACCTGCCCTCAAAAAACTTCAGAAGGAAGGAGATGAATGAGCCCAGGTGTGTAACTCAAATCTTATTACCACCTGCATTTGGTCTCTCTTTATTTCACATACACTTTCTTTTTCTTGAGTTTCCCTATTATCTCCAATGACTGGCAGAAAGCAAATAGGAGCAATGATTGGGGCTGAAAGGTACCAGGTGGGCTAGTTCATTAAAAAGAACTAACGAAGTATTCTAACACACAATTCATGATTGTAAATAGCCAACATATAATCATAAAACATTAGAAAAATATTGAGTTTTGTGCATACAAATGCTAATGTAACTTAAGTTCTTATTCTCTGGGAGACCATTTTAATGCCAACTTGCATTCAAGAATGCGTTTTCCTCAGAGACAGGCACAGCAGTGCTTGTGGATAATGAATGATACAAATCCTGCTTCCTGCCCTCTCATTGGCTGAAGGAAGCAGCAGGAGTGAAAAGAAATAAAGTCAGTTTTTTACACTCTAGAAGTTTTAAGATAACAGCAGGGGATCCAATCTGTGAGAGGAAACCATCTCTTCCCAGAGCATTAAATCAAAGAAGTGTGGCATGTCTACAGTCACATTCTCCATTAGTCATGAGTTCATTCCTCAGTTTTAGGTGGTTTGTGTTTCACCTCCAGAGGTGAGGTTGGGATAATGTCTTTGTTCACTGACCACCTCCATTAGGGTGTGGAGGAAAAGGGAAGTAAACTTGAGCCAGTGCACATGATAACCATTGGTAAAAATTTTACACTTTTGTGTGCAGAAGGATCATTTATATGTACTTATTAAGATGCAGATTTCTGGGTGCCACACCTAGTGATGGTGTGCATAACAAATTATCACAAAATACAGTGGCTTAAATTTTTATTTTGATGTTTTGTGGATCAGAAATAGAGGAAGGGCTCAAATAGGATATTCTCAATTAGAGTTTCTTGCATGACTGGAATCAGGTGAGACTATACTTATTTGAAAAATCAAGTGTATAGATCATTCAGTACTGCTCACCTACATAGCCAACAGTTGAGGGTGACTGCTAGCTGGGAGCTTAGCTGGGGCTCTTAAGCAGAAGTCCTCTATGGACTTTACCAGTATAGTGTCATCAGAGTAGTCAGATTTGCATTGCAGCTAGTTTCTGCCACAGTGAATGTTCTCCCAACAGAACCAGGTGGGAACAGCAAAGTCTTTTCTGGCATTATCCACAGAGATCACATAGTGTCACTTCCAGCAAAATCTTTTGAAGTAGTCAGAGACCTTCCCAGACTCATGAGGAGGGGACACAGAGCCTACCATTCAATGGTAGGATTATCAAAGAATCTGTGACTATTTAAAATAAAAATAGACTTCCCTCTGAGATAAATTATTTACATTCCTCCCACTTACATACTTGTCTCTTTACCTATACTCCTAAAGTCTCCTCTTATTGTGATCTCAACTTCAAGTCCAGGATTTTGTCCTGTGAGTCAGGACTAGAGTATGGGTTCTTGGATACGATTCCTTGAGTATGGCTATTTTTGACTTGAAAACCTAGGACATACATATTATCTGTCTTTTCTTCCCTTCTGATATAACATATAATTGGGGACAGGCATAGGATAACAATTACAAGTACTCCTATTTAAAAAGAAGGAAAATAGGAGGTAGAAGGAGTCTGTGGTCCATAGCAATTTTGAAATTCAACCAGGCACATGTTTCCTGTTTCTTGAATTAGGCTCGACTATTTTCCAGGGATCTTCACTCTCCTTCTGGATTCTTGGTTCACCTTTCTAGAAATCTTTCCCTTTCTATAAGAAATGGCTTGTGTTTATACTTGAGTATCATTCTCCCTGTACATTCTGCTATTTATTTTGTGGCATCTCTGTCCTTTTCAACACCAGCTGATATAATGCCTTTAGAAGCATGGTGGCCTTTCTGTGTATACATTTATAAACCATTCCATTTAACAAAAACCACACTCACTAATCTCTTTGAAATAAATATCTTTCTCTATCCATGGCTCCCTGTGGAAATGCCATGGGATAACACCATAAATTTTCTTAGGACCCCTATTGTTGTTGTTGTTGTTGTTTTTAATTGCTGAAACCAAGAGTCAGACACTCAACTGACTGAGCCACCCAGGCACCCCTGGGAGCCCTACAGTTTAACAGAAAGGGTTTGCAAAGATCGTTTTTTCTAAGGATCTTAAGGAAATCTATCAGACACCACTTAAATCTTTCTATCTTAAGAGATTATTTTAATCACACATTTGTCATCATTTTTAGCAAGACATTTTACTCAAAGTTCTCTGGCTTTGGTATTTTTCCTGTGTCCCTTTCTTATTTCCTCTCTGAATTAATATAACATCACTCAAAACCTCAAAGCACTTTTGTCATTTTCATATGTAATCTTCAACATTTATTCTAAAATAACTAGGCATACCAGGGAAAAAGACTTGTTTATAAACACTGAAAAAACGAAAAATAGGCTTAGAACTAAAATGTCTAATAGAGTCAAATAAAAGTTCTTCAAGTAAAAAATAATGAAATTAAAAACTCAAAGTGTGGTTTCACAGATTAGACACAGGATAATAAGGGTTAGTAAACTAGAAGATAGGTAACAAGAAAATGCCTAGATAGAACACAGATAAAGGATAAATATATAGAAAAGAGTGCAAAATATAGAGGTAATACAGTAAGATGCAACATGTATCTTTAGAATTTTATTAGAAGAAAACATGAGGACAGAAAGAATATATGAAAAGAGTAATGACAGATTTTCAAAAATAGATAAAAAACCTTAAAAAAATTCTAGTAACTCCATAGCTTCTAGAAGTGCTGCAGACCCAAAGGAGAATAAATACCTGGTCATATCACAATAACATTGCTAAAAATGATAAAGAAAAAATCTTAAGGCAGTTAGAAAGCAACAAAATCTAACCTTTAAAAAAGGAAACAATAAGACTAATATGTGACTTCTCAACAGAAACAAAGATGCTCGAAGACAATGGACTGACATTTTAAAAATGCTAAAATAAAAGAACTCTCAACATAGAAATTTAAACCCTAAAATGAAAATGTATAAAAAACATTTTCAGACAAACAACACTTGGAATAATTTGTCACTCTCAGGCCTACAGATGAAGGAAATATTAATGAGAGTTCTTCAAACAGAAGGAAAATTAACTCAGATGGAAACATAAACATATAGGAGGGAATGAGGGACAGAGAAAGGGTAAATATGAGGGTAAATCTAATATGAGGGTAATCTGTATAATAAAACATTAAGTGTAATGTCTTCTGGGGTTTAGAATATTTCTAGAATGAAGTCCATAAAAATAGTACAAATGGTCAGGAAAGGGTACAGGCCCTCACACTGTTAACTGGCAAATTTCTAATTTATATTAGACTCTAATAAGCCAATATTAATGTTCTAATATTCAGAGAGATCACTAAAAGAAGAATAAAATAATAAGTTCTATGTAGATTTTGGATACTAACCCCTTAGAAGATCAATGCACTTTAAAGGACTAAAAGCTACAGCATTTTTTTCTCAGATGACAGAAGAATTAAACTAGAAATCAAAAATAAAGATAATGAGGAATTTTCTAAATGCATAGATAGTAAGTCTTACACTTGAATATGTAAAACAAGAAATGACAAAACCTAGAAAATATTTTTAATTGGATAATAAAAGCAAAATATAAAAAGAATATGCAGTAAAAGTCATGAGTAGAGGAAAATACACAGCCTATTTATAGAAGAAAAAGTGAAAATTGATTATATAAATACGTACTAAGAAATTATGTAAGAGATAGCAAATTGACACTCCTCAAAAAGTAGAAAGAATGGAATTAGAAATCAAGTACAAAAATTAAACTACAAAATTACTTTTTAAGTTTATTTATTTATTGTGAGGTGGTGGGGTGGGGAGAGAGGCAGAGAGAGAATTCCAAGCAGGCTCTGCACTGTCATTTGCACAGCCCAACACAGGGCTCAAACTCACAAACCATGAGATCATGACCTGAGCTGAAATCAAGAGTAAGATGCCTAACAGACTGAGCCACCCAGGCGCGATTAAAATAATTAATTTGTTATAATCAACTAATTCAGAAGATGGTTCTTTGAAAGAACTTAATAAAAATGGTAGTCCTAGTAAATTAGTCAAGACGAAACAGGCAACAAAGAAGTAACATGGATAATGTATGAAGAACCCAATGAATACCTAAATGAAAAACATCTAACCCAATAAAAAAATAGAGAAAATATGTGAAAAAGTGCTTTACAGAGGAGTATGGCCAATAAACAAAAGATACTCAATTTCATTAGTCATTCAAAAGTGCAGATGAAACCACAATAACTTAACACTTTAAATCCACCAGAATAATCTGCAGAGACAAAGTAAGTAAAAAAGAATGTCTCCTGAGTATACCAAATGTTGGGAAGGATGTGAGGCAATTCTATTTTTCAGGTGGGAGTAAAATTTAGTATAATGGCTTTGGAAAAAAACTGTCAGTATTTGCTAAATGTTGACCATGCGCATAACCTCTGATTCATGTATTTCACTCCTAAGTATATACACAAAAGAAATGTGTACATATTTACAGCAAAAGCAGTGCAATGGAATGTCCATTGCAGCATTATTTAAACCCTCCCCAATGAAAATGTTACAGTGGTTATCAGTAAATTACAATTAAGTTTTGACTTTCATTTTTTTTACCAGAACATGAAACACTCTCTGTTGGCTGTACATGTATAAGAGAATTTTAAAATGGTAACACTAATATATATTTATTACACTGTAATTTAAAACAAGAGAAAATGAATGTTTTACTTCTTTGTAAAAAATTTTATCAAGAATAGTTTGAATACTGCTTGACACCTTTTATGGCTTGGTGAAATGTCTACTCTTTTCCCAAGTTCAGATCAGCTTCCAAGTATCCTGTGGAATATCTCTGAGAGTTTCTTTCATGTTTTTGTTTGTGTGTTTTTGTTTTTTTTTTGTTACTTTGGGGTTTTTTTTTTTTTTTGGTTTTGTTTTGTCTCCCTTACTTTCTATGGAATGTATTTTTTTAAGTTTTTATTTTAATCACCCAGGGCTCGTTAAGGAGACGAGTGCTCTCCTTAATCCCCATCACTTATTTTACCCAGCCTCAACACACGTCCTCTCTAGTAACCATCAGTTTGTTCTCTGTAGTTAAAAGTCTGTTTTTTGGTTTGTCTTTTTTCCCCTTTGCTAGTTTTTATTATTATTTTTTAATGTTTATGTTATTTTTGAGAGAGAGAGAGAGAGAGAGAGAGAGAGAGAGAGAGAAAGCAAACATGAGCAGGGAGAGGCAGAGAGAGAGGGGTAAAAAGATGTGAAGTGGGCTCTCTGCTGTCAGTACAGCAGATGGCAGTGGCTCAAACTCACGAACCACAAGATCATGACATGAGCTGAAATCAGACACTTAACCAACAGAGCCACCCAGACACCCTTGTTTTGTTTTTTAAATTCCACATATGAGTGAAATTATACAGCATTTGTCTTTCTCTGATTGACTTATTTCACTGAGCATTATACTTTCTAGCTCCATCCATGTTGTTGCAAATGGCAGGATTTCATTGTTTTTTGATGGTTGAGTAATATTCCATTGTATGTATATATAAATATACATACTATATTTTCTTTATCCATGCATCAGTCAATGGACATAGGCTGCTTGGGTATCTTGGCTACTGTAAATAATGCTGCAATAAACATAGCAGTGTATGCATACCTTTGAATCAGCGCTTTTTCATTCTTTGAGTAAATACCCAGTAGTGTGATTGCTGGGTCATAGAGTAGTTCTATTTTTAACATTCATACTGTTTTCCAGAGTGACCGCATCAGTTTCTCTATATCCTCGCCAATACTGGTTGTTTCTTGTGTTTTTGATTTTAGCCATTCTACAGGTGTAAAGTGATATCTCACTGTGGTTTTGATTTGCATTTCCCTAATGATAAGTGATGTTGAGCATCTTTTCATATGTGTTGGCCATCTGTATGTATTCTTTGGAGAAATGTCTGTTCATGTCTTCTGCCCATTTTTTAGTCGGCTTATTTGGTTTTTTTCTGGGTGTTGAGTTTTATAAGTTCTTTACTGAATACTAAACTTTTATCAGATGTATCATTTATAAACATCTTCTCCCATTCCTGGAACATCTTCTTTATTTTCATCACAACTCCTTTTCTTATTTATGTTGACAATATGCTTTCACTGGTTTCCTCTGGCTGAATTTCTAGACTCAATGTTCCCACGGTCAGCTCTTTATTTTATAACTCCATTGATATTTATTTTGAATTTTACTTTTAGCATTAACACTTTTAGTTACTCTCTACACTCCCCTTTTTGTTGGCCAATTCTCTCTTTAAATAAACATTTTTATAAAATGTCACAAATGTCCTTGAAGGCAAGGAGGCAACCCAACCACATGTTTTGCTGTTTGTGCACAGACCGAATAACAGATGCTCAGTGACAAATCACCAGCAGCCTTTGAGAAAGTGACATGATTGGTCACTGACCATGTTGCATATCTGTTATTTACACGGTGGACCAAGGAACTAACAGCAAAATTTGGACTTTATGCAATTACTCATTGTTAACATACAATGATAACTGAAATGTAAAACATTAGGGGACTTTTGTTATTTAAGTCAACCTGATAATAAAATTTGTGCATATTATAACTATGCAAAACAAAGACTGCCTGTAATTAGAAAATTTCCCTTCTTGGGGCACCTGAGTGGCTCAGTGGGTTGAACGTCCAACTCTTGATTCCAGCTCAGGTCATGATCTCAGGGTCATGGGATCGAGGCCCATATCAGCCTCCTTGCTGTGTGTAAACCCTGCTGAAGATTCATTCTCTCTCTCTCTCTCTCTCTCCCTCCCTCCCTCACTTCCTCCCTCTGCCTCTGCCTCTGCCTCTCTCCCCCCACTCATGCACTCTTGCTCTCTAAAATAAAATAAAAAATAAAAAATAAATAAAAAGAAAATTTCCTTTCTTTGTTCCTTTGGTGAAAGCCTCATCAGTTTTATTATAATTATCTACCTATATTTCCATCTCAGCTGTTATATCATATTCATGTGCCCTGCATCATATTTGGTGCATATCAAACGCTCAAAATATATTTGTTGAGTGAATGATGCAAGACTTGTACACCCACGACAATAACCTCACAAAGAGAATGGAAGTGAGAAGTGACTTCTAGTGGTTCTATAGATTTTAATTCATTTGTACTAAAATCATAACAAAAGTTCAGAATATCAATATAGCAGACTTTTATTAAACACCAACTATGGGTCAGGTATTTTGCTATGTGACTGAAAGTCACAAATCAAGGAAACAAATATGGTCTCCTTCCTCAGGGAGCTTACTAATTAGCCAGCAAACAGCTTTATTACTGTGGACGACAGAATAAAGTCTGCTGACATTTGCCTTTACTCATTATTAATATTCATGTCACTCATGTTGTGCCCTCTTAAGAAAATAAGCCATATTTTTAGCCCTTGCTGATTTACTACCCAACGGAATGAAGCATAATGTTCTTGTGTTCTCACTAGTCATGGAAACACTTTGCAGAATGTGAAGCTACTGTCCATTCATAGCCTTGATCCTACACTCTTATTCACTTACAGTTTTCTATGGTCTCACCTCATCCTCACTAAGCTGCCTTTATAATTGGAAGATTATTTGGAGCTAGGGGAAGAGTGTTAGAAAGGCAAGTTCTAATAATACATGCCACAGAGTCTTGATCACAGTGTTTCCTTCTCCTCAAATGCTTTTCAGTCCCTTTCACCTAATTAATGCCAACTTACTCTTTAGAACTCAGATCCCTGGCCCTCCAGTCTAAGTCAAGAATTCCCCTTGATACTCTTATAGTACCATATATATTTCCTTCCTAACATTCGTCAAAATTTGCAATTATATATTATTTGTGTGAAGATCTGAGTAATGTTTCTCTCTCAAAAAGTACTCTGTTCCATAAATTCATAGTACCTGGCACACAGAGTAGGTACTCAACAAATATAGCTGAATAAAAAAGCTTGGCTTGTGGTTAAGCCAAATTTTAGACATAGGAATGTGATAAAAAAGAAATCCTTCTTTGACTTTCAAATTTACTTTCTGATCATTGGCATTCAGCCAGAGTAGAGCTGGTGTCTGAGGAGATTTTGTCATTACATCATTTCTGGCCTTTATCCCATGACCTTATTTCTTCCCCTCTACTCAGGAGAACATATTGTATAAGGTCAGTAAGATGGATCTGGAGCCCCAGTTTAATGTCTTTGCTCGCCAAAAGGATTGCTTCTGCTCTGGGGCACACACCTGTTTCTTCCTTCTCTGCCAGCTCTGTGAGGTGATGCAAATTATAAATGTTCTTCCCAGGGCTGGTGGGATGAAAGCTTCCAACTCCTCATACCTCCATCAAATGGCAAGTATTCAATAATCAGTTATCACATGCACCGCAAAAGACCAAACACACCAGACAATGGAGTTAAATCAGTTATGAACCTAGCAATACAACTTTCTCTTCCCATATACCATCAATCAACAATCCTGTTGATTTAAGTTCCTGGAAATCTTGCCAATCAACCCACTTCTTTCTGTCTTTGTCATCATTATCCAAGACCAAGCCACCATCTTCCTTTGCTCTGTCTTTTAAGACGTGTCCCAGCATCCACTCTGGCTCTGTCCAGCTGATCTCCTCACTGAAGCTTAAGTAACATGTCAAATGGTAAGTTGGATCATTTTGCTTCTCCCTACTCACCACTAGCACTTGTTCAAAGCCCTACAATGTTCTGCCATTGCTCTTAGATTAAGAAATATCCACACCATACCCCATGAGGTCTTGTTGGTCTTGCAGGTTCTTGTTCCTGTCTGTTCTTACAGCTTTATCTCATGTCACTTCTACCTTTACCCTGTGCTCCAGTGACTATGGCCTTCTTTAGGTTTCCTGAAGGAACTCCGACTCACCTCAGAGCCTTTGCACATATGGATTCTTCTGTCACAAATACCCTGGTCAATTCCTCCATCACTTTCAGTTATCATCTCAACTATGACCAATGAAGATAATAACTGGACTTCTAATCAAGGTCTGTTCATCTCTAAAAGCTGGTGCGATTCCCAACAAACTTTGTACCCCCCACTCCCTGGTAAAGAAATAGGTCATGGTGGGCAAAACACAGGGGCCAAATGCTAGTTCATAGCTTAGGAAATGCTTCTGGGTTAACCTCTTCCTCAGGATCCAGCTTTATTTTCTCCTAAGAATAGCAGCTTCTAGTTAAGCTATTTTTTCTTCCTTACTTCAGTATTTTCTTTCCCCCCAGATGTTTCTCTGCCTGGATCATGGCAGAACTGAGGTTTCATGGAAAGACCACAAGAGTGAGTGTCAGCAAAGTGGGTCTAGGCACCAAAGTGGGTTCACCACCAACTGTGTGAACATGCTCAAGAGATGTGACTTTTCTCAGTGTGTCAGATTGGGCTCTCCAAGACACAGACACTAAGACATAGTTGGACATGCAAGAGGTTTACTGAGGAAAATGCCTATACAGGTTAAGGAGGAGGAAGCATGAGTAGGTACAGAGAGTCTTCAATACAAGTCTGACATCTTGAAAAGGATAGGGGAAAGGAAGGAGGACTGCATCTGGTTTCTAACGAAGTTTAGGCTAGGTTGATGTGGAGTCCTGGAGCCCAGGCACTTGGTAGAGGGGTCCTATACCCCAGATGAATGGACCCTTACTAGTATCACCTCCTGGCTCAGAAATTGACTGGAAGCAGCCTGGGGAAGCATGGCTTTAGCATGAATATGGGGTACATCTGGGGGATGGTGGCTGGGGATATCCATCAACTATGCTTCCCTCAGAGGGAGATGTGAGGGGCAAATTACCATATTTAGTCTCCGTTTCCTCATACGTAAGAAGAGGAAGGGGTACTCAGTGATTCCTGGTGTGACTTCCACCTCTGAAACTGTAAGATTATCTACTTGCTTCCATATTATTTATTTCTTCTAATTTTGAAGATCCCCACCCCCCCACCGGGAGTAACCAAGGAAATGAGAATGAATAATATAAACAAAAGGGATATTTCTATAAGCCTGAGAAATAAGTCCTGTTTTTCCTTCTTTCCTTGATTCAACTTTTAGTATAAAGATAAAGACTTTAAGTCTTATGTACCCTTTCATCTCCAGGACTCAGCACTGCCATATAATGCCACTTAACAGAGACTCATTCTTATTTGATTGGATGCCTGAAACTGAATGGAACTAAGTCTGATTTTAAACACATTAATTCACTTACATTTTAGGTTTTCATTCCGAGAAAGAGTGTCATGTAGATATGTTTTTTCTCTTATTTTTGCAACAAGAGCTCCTAAATCCCTCCCCTCAGGAGCACATTTACTTTCTTCATCCTTGTCTCCCTCATAAAGGCTCAAGGGACATTATTTTCCCCTTAGAAGATCTCCTATCAATCTAAATGTGCCACAATATTTCTCCATAAAAATAGTATTTAATCATCTCTTCACATATGGTCCTTATTCTCAAGGAACTCACAATCTAGGGGTGCCTGGGTGGCTCAGTTGGTTAAGTGTGACTTCAGCTCAGGTCATGATCTCATGGTTCATGTTTTGGAGCCCCACATCAGGCTTTGTGCTGACAGCTCAGAGCCTGGAGCCTTCTTCAGATTCTGTGTCTTCCTCTCTCTGCCCCTCCTCTGCTCATGCTCTTTCTCAAAAATTTTATATATATATATATATATATATATATGTATACATATATATACGTATATATATGTGTATATATATACGTATATATATATATATATATATATATATAAACTCAAACTCAAGGAACTCAGAATCTAGTTGGAAAATAAGACCTGAACCAGTAACAAATTCAAGATAGATGATAATCATGGCCATAAACACACCAACAGCTATTGCCAGACATTGTGCTATGTGCTTTTCATGGCTGGGAACAGATAAATAAATGAGAAAAGGCAGGTCGATGGGACGGATGAGTGCTGGAGAACTTTTCCTCAGCTGAGTTGAGGTAGAGAGCAGCCACCATTCTGCCCACTGGGGAATGCAGATCCAGTATTGCAGAGCTGTCTTTCTAAGAGGTACACAGAAATAGGAAATCAGGATTTCAATATGCAGTCACTCCATTTTATAATAAAAGGAACTTATTCAAACATGGTGTTATTTAAAACACGGTGTTGGGAAACTATACATATTTGATAAGCAAATCTGGCCCATGGATATAATGAGATCTGTGGGTAAACGACACCATTTAATTATCACTAAGTGTTAAATATAGAGTTCACATCGAAGAAGTTGAGAAGACGAATTAATGATTTTTTTTTTCAGAGACAGTTTGGTAAAAGAGGTTAGTACCTAAGATGATCCTTGAGAAATGAGTAGCAGTTAAATAGGCAGAGATAAAAGGGGGTATTTCAGGCCAGAAGAAATATGTATATGATGAAAGTCTGACTAGCAGGAATGAACAAGACATCTTTCTAGTGATGAAGAAAATAAGACTAAGTGGGTCAAGTTGGAAAAAAATCAAGAAAGACATTGTCACTATAGCATATAGAAGGTCATCTTTTGAAGTGATGATCTGTGAAGCACCACACATGGGCTAGGTCCTAAGGGACAGAAGAGTGGGACATATCTGAAGCAGATGGAGGTGGTGAAGGCAGGAAGGATGTTGTTCTGCCAGACTACCAAGGGAGTAGCAACTAAGGAAAGATCTCCTCCACTCCAGATGCTCAGCCAGGATTTGTCAAATAGAATCTAACCAGGGGATAGTGGGGCATAGAAGACAAATTGTCCTCTGGGATCATTTAATAACCTACTTCAGGTTTGTAAGTCAAGTATCTTCAGAGCAAAAAAAAAAAAAAAAAATGGAAATGGAGATCATCAATTGAGCTCTCTGAAAGTATAAAGAAGGATAAGTAAGATTGAGGTCGGTAGATCAAAGGGAGAAGGGGGAGACTATAGGAATGAAGGAAACAACCGGGAAACACAGGAAAGAGTAAAGGCCAACCTTTCAGTGGTAGTCACTAAGAACACAAGATGGATGACAGCAAGATGATTTGGCTTTTTAATACATGCACATGAATAGATCTTACAGTTAAATCCAATGATTCTTGTATGTGTGCTGGAAAGCAGAGGGAAGGAGGCTGGGAGGGGGAAGAGGACAAAATGAAGACGGAGAGAAAGGGGAAAAAATATAACAGTAAGAAGAGAAGATGCCAGATGGAGCCAGAGAGAGAAGAAGAAGGAGGGAGGGGGAGAGAGAGAGAGAGAGATTGAGAGAGATATTAGTGTAGGTAATTTCAGTGGCCACCCCAGTGTGAGAGCTCATGTCCTAGGTGAACACAAGAGGTGAAACATCCATAGGCTGGCAATGCAGCTGAGTTTCATTCCCCTTTGTTTCTTATACTATGAGCTTCTTGCTATGGCAGGTGTGAAATTACACAGTGGCTACTAAAAATAATAATAAAAAAAAATAATTGATTCATCTGGTGTCCAAATGAGGAAATGGCAATGTGTTCCAACCCCAGAAGACAATCTGGTTGCTTGGGACCTATTGGAGCAGTATGTGGTCTCCAATGTGAGATTTTCAAAGTTAAATGTGACTCTAAATGGTACTTCTTCTTTATGTAAGGACTGAGAACACAATTCCTTTACAGAATGCAGCTCCAGTGATGCAAAGAATGTCCACTTTGGTAGAGCCAGCTGTGAAAACCCACAATTCTGATGAGCAAACACATGGAAGCAGTAGCTGGCACAAAGTGGGCACCCATCCTTTCATAAGAAATGGAGTCTGCAGAGAAATGATCTAAGGAGAAATAATTGCCAGGGAAAGAGAAGGGTTGGGGCCAGGTCAGTAGATTCAAGAGGACAGACTCCAACTGAGCTGTGAGGAGCCAGCAGGAGATCTGACAGAGCCCTACAGACCAGAAGAGATTTGCCAAACTGTCTAGAGATGCTGATGAGAGGCCAGGAAGAGCTGCTGGAGAGTGAGCTCATCCATCACTTAGGGCAGTAACTGTCCACACTGACTTTCCAGGAGGAGTAGAGGAGCCATTTCCAGGGAGAGGAAAGTGCATTCTTTGGAGAAGGAAAAATATCAAGAGGAAATTCGCTTTTCAAAGGGAATAGTGCATGTTACTTAAAAATAATGCAGAGTGATGACTTGCACTGTTTGTTATGCAGCCCACTGTCATTTTCAGCAGCACTCATCTCTCTCACTGCTCCATCAGGCAGGAAGGCAGCCAGAGCCTTTCTCAAAGTTGACAGGATGGAACTTCTTCCATCTGCCAATTACCGTGACCTTAGAAATTCAATAGACTCTATCGGGCACACGCGAGCAATTTAATCATGAGGAACACAAGAAAATGTTTGCACAACCAGAAGACACACTGCGTATGAACAATGAGGAGGAAAATTCATGTGTAGACAGACCTAAGTAGAGGAGAGATGACGAGCTCACGTGTGGCAGAGATGGAGAATTTTAAATTTTGTTAAGTTGTGAGCTCCCATACTTAATAATGAAACAAGTAAACAATATGAGATTATATAGCACAAAGCCTCATTCACGCAATTCAAGGTGGCTCAGATGGAATATACTGTTGGGCTGAAAATGATCTCTGAGGCACATCACTCTCCAGCACATGATATGTGTATCAAGACCTAAGCCTCTCAGTGCAAGTTGGACTACCTCAGCCTGATTCTCTTCCCACCGTGAGTCTCAACATTGCTGCAGCAACACAACAGGAAAGGGAATGCTAAGGGTGACTTCTAACATGATTTGTTGACAACTGGCTTATGGTACCGATCCCCTAGCCCAGTTCACCTGTGCTCTTGGAGATGATGGAGGAGGAGGGAAGACATTGTGCACGGGGCTCGGTCGCTTGCTTTAGAACTTTGAGTCCAAACAGACCGACCTCACCCTGTGACCTGCAAGTCAAACACTACTCCTGCAGTGTAATGACAAATGAGGAGGGTCATTTCCACAAAGATGCATGGTTCCTTGACTCACTTCTGTTGCTAGTGCCTGAACTGTGGGAAAAGCTGCAGTAGATCAAGAAACCTGGTAAGACTCTCAAATTCCACAAAGGCTGAAAGATGCTGCTAATGAAACTTGGTCTACCAAGAGAACAGTCACCAAGGTTGATGGGGCAGCACTTCTTTAAAAAATTTTTTTTAATGTTTGTTTGTTTTTTAGAGAGAGATTCAAGCAGGGTAGGGGCAGAGAAAGAGGGACAGAGAAAATCCCAGGCAGACTATGCTGCCAGTGCAGAACCCGATGCAGGGCTCGATCTCACAAACTGTGAGATTACCACCTGACCCGAAATCAAAAGTTTGATGCTTAACCTACTGAGCCACCCAGGGATTAAGCGGCACTTCTAGTAAATAAAACTCATTTGTAAGGATTTAGGGGAGAAAAACTTCCTTAATGATTGCAACTAATAGTTTAGGGAAAACCAGGAATGAATGAGTAGAACATTGAAAAGTAGAACAGTCACTACTTGCCTAAAAACCTATTCATCTTTTAAAACCCCAGCTTAAATGCAACCTCCTACACCAAGCTTTACCCTAAATTCCTATCAGAAAATTATTTTGTTCATTCTTATATACTCATGCACTCATACATCATGTTGTGCTTACGTCTATTAACACACCTGTAAGAACTCTATCTTGCACTTGTGTTATTTTCTTGTCAGTTTTCCATGCTACTGGTATACTCCTTGAGACAAAGTCTGAATAATGAACTAAGTTAACTCTGTCCATTCCTTAATATGGAAAGCTCAATACCTGTTTTTTTTTTAAATAATTTTATGGATGCATTTTGAAATAAAGACAGTGACATATTCATAACCAAAGCATTGTTACCTTTTGTATCACTAAATGTACTGAATTCTACAACCAGTCACACAAGCTTTAGAAAAAAACATTCATATCTTCTTGTTTACTTACATATTTGAAAAATTTTTATGAATATCTGCTCACTGGGCTAACTAACATGTCAGGCCTTTTATTTAACCTCCAGTAGAGAAAGGTTTGGAGGAAGAACTGGGCTAATGGAAGTAAATGTTCAGAATGAGTATTATTTTATGGCATCTCCCTTTGTTCACTGGGACTTCTTAATTGGTGCTCCCACTAATGGTGTTTCTTGTTTTGGTTCTCTAAGAAAAACAAACACCCTAAAATAGACACACACAGTGAAAAACCGTCTAGATTCTCAGACGCCAGCTTCCTCCAGGGAGCAACACTCAGATGGAAGTAACTATGGACAATCACAAACACTTCCTGTGAGAAACAGATGTTCCTGTATTAAGGGCCTAGAGAGAAAAAAAAAATGAATCCTTTTAGGGGGACTTACATTTTTTTTAAAAAAATGTGTAGACAAAATGAATATAGAATTTCTTATGAAATCCTGTGCTCCGTTAATCATAAATTTGCAGCACATATGCAGGGCTTTTCATCTTCAAAAAAGAAACCTTGCTGCTGGATTTCAGAAATATCCTTGTTTTTAAAGAGAAATCCTAAAGAAGGGTTTCCTAGCACTGCCACGCATATAAATGTCATCATCTATGATTCTTAAAATCTAGCTTTTCCAATCCAGAAGATTTTTGTATGCCTATTTCACTACAGAATTGTTCTGTTATCATTCCTGTTACTGTTATTTTTGTTGTTATTATTAGTTTTCCAGCAGCCTCTACCCTTCTCCTGAGAAAAGAATGCTTCTTTTCAATACGATATCTATCCCATCTGGTTTGGGTGAGGCTAAATCCTCAATGTCATGTGCCATGCAAGATATGCTCCAACCCGAATGGGACCCAGGTCCAGCCAACCAGAACACCCTATTACTCTGGTTGTTGGGATGGGCAAATGACTTACACTCTCAGTTATAAACTTCCCTTATGTTTGCAACATGGATACTTAGAGAAACACTAGCTTCTTCCTTTTAATAATTGACCATAATCATGTAGGTTTGGGATTATGCAGTGCCATATCACTCCAAAAATGGAAATAATCTGCCAGAAATGAAATCAACCTATAGAGGTGAGGAGAATTAAGAAATGGAGAAAGAATCCAAGCTGTGAAGATGGCATAGAGGTCTCTGTGTCCAGAGAGACTTGAGATGTAGTTAACCCTTGTACTTCATAGTTATGTCACCCAAAATATTATCTTTTAAGTAAATCTGATTTTTTACTCTGTGATAAACAACACAAAGAAGTCTAATCAATAATCCATATTTGCTTATTTTATGAAAAGGATGCAATAGTGAGGTTCTGAATATTCCACATCTATACCTTTTCATCATGCAACTCTCCCTGTTTGAAACCCTTCTTCTCTGCCCATTTAAGTCTTATGGTCCAATTCAAGTCCCATTTAGCCCATTGGCTTCTTTTCTTCATTTTTTTTGGAAACTTCTTACACATACTATACAAATAAGAATTTCTCAAACTAGAATCCAACAATCTCCAGAATCCTCAGGTTATCCAGGGAAGGTTCTTATTTTGTTATTTTCTGTTAACTGTTTACTGAGCAATTACTTTGTTCCAGGTTCAATCTTAAGTATTGGGAAGAGAGAAATGAATAAGACAAATTTTTTGATGTAGTTCATTTTCTAGTGAGGGATGAGTGATGGGCAGTAAACAAACAAATATCTGGTGATAGAAGTAAACAAGGGGCACCTGGGTGGCTCAGTCATTTGAGTGTCCAACTTGAGCTCAGGCCATGATCTCAGTTCATGAGTTCAAGCCCTGCATCAGGCTCTGTGGTGATGGCATGGAGCCTGCTTGGGATTCTCTCTCTCCCTCTTTGTCTCCCTCTCTCTCTCCCTCTCCTTCTCTCTCTCTCTCTCTCTCTCTCTCTCTCTCTGCCCCTTCTTGTCACTTGCTCTCTTTATCTCTTAAAAATAAATAGATCAATTTAAAAAAAGAAATAAACAAATAAGCAAGTTTCAGATAGTGATAAATGCCATGAAAATGATCAAGCAGGGCCGTGTGTTACAGGGTCTGTGGTAGGAGGAGGCTGCTTTAGACAGGACGAATATGATATTTAAACATATTTAGGCAGAGATTATAATAAAAATAACAATGCAGCACCAGGAGCAAGCAATGTTTTTTTTTTTCTTTTAAAAGGGGTCTCCAGTACTACGTGGCAATGAGAAAGAATGAAATATGGACTTTTGTAGCAACGTGGATGGAACTAGAGAGTGCTATGCTAAGTGAAATAAGTCATACAGAGAAGGACAGATACCATGTGTTTTCACTCTTAGGTGGATCCTGAGAAACTTAACAGAAGACCACGGGGGAGGGGAAGAAAAAAAAAGAGGTTAGAGAGGGAGGGAGCCAAAACATAAGAGACTCTTAAAAACTGAGAACAAACTGAGGGTTGATGGGGAGTGGGAGGGAGGGGAGAGTGGGTGATGGGCACTGAGGAGGGCACCTGTTGGGATGAGCACTGGGTGTTGTATGGAAACCAATTTGACAATAAATTTCATATTTTAAATAAATAAATAAATAAATAAATAAATAAATAAATAAATAAAAGGGGTCTCCAAAATGGTAAACATAGAGTTACTACATGACCCAGCAATTCCCTTACTAGATATATACATGGAGAAACGTAAATGTGCATTCATAAAAAAATGTATATACGAATGTGCATAGCAGCATTATTCATAACAGCCCCAAGTGGAAACACCCCCAAATGTCCATCAACTGATTGGTGGTTAAGAGAATGTGGTATAATCATAGAGTAGATTGTATTTGCTTAGAAAAAGGAACAAAGTACTAATACACGTTACAATATGATGCACCTCAAAAACATTATGTTAAGTGAGAGAAGCCAGTCACAGAAGATCATTTGTTACGTGATTCCATTTATGTGAAATGTTCAGAATAGACAATGAGATAGAAAGTAGATTAATGGTTGCCTGGGCTGGAAAAGTGGGGGATGGGAGTGATTGCTAATGGGTACAAACAAGGTCTCTTTTGGGGTCTTGAAATATTCTAAAATTAGGTAGTGGTAAAGGTTACACTCTGCACGATGAAAAACCACTGAATTGTACACTTTAAATGGGTACATTTATGATATATGGATTATATATCAACAAAGCTGTGAAGAAAATCTACCAAAAAAATAAAGAGGTCTCTATATCACTTGGGTTTGAGGGATACTAGTATACAGTTCTACCACATTAACCTAATCAACTATCATCTTGTGTTGTTACTTTGTGTTTCCTAAGGTGGTATCTTCTGGCCCCAACTAGACAATAAAGCTTCAGGGCACTAAGGGTTGTACATTTAATATTTCTTTGATACTACTCCAGAGGTGTCCGCATAATAGGGTTTCATTAAATACATGCTTACTGATGGGTTATCAGACGGAAAGCAGCAAGGAGAGTGAAGATCTGGGAGTCTTCGTTTTCTAGGGCTACAGTAACAAAGTACCACAAACTTCATGGCCTAAACAACAGAAATTTGTCTCTTAATTCTGGGGGTAGGAATTTTGAAATCAAGGTATCGGTAGGGTTAGTTCCTTCTGAGGGCTGTGAGGGAAGGATCTGTTCAGGGCCTCTCTCCATGGCTGTCTACATGTACACGTGTGTGTGTGCATGTGTGGGTGTGGGTGTGTCCAAATTTCCTCCTTTTAAAGGACACCAGTTCTGTGGGGGATAATTCACAAGAATGACCTCATTTTAACATGATTACCTCTGTAAAGCCTCTATCTCTCAACGAGGCCACGTTCTGAGGTAATGGGGATTAGGACTCCGATGTATTGTTTTTAGTGGGACACAATTTGACTCCTAACAGAGGCAAATTTCAATTTTTAGTTAAATTCTTACCCATGAATTTCATGATTTTGTCAACTCCCTGACAGCTCCCAGGCCAGAGTATTTCAGCCAGGCCTGGGGAAGTGACTATCATAAAGCTATTACCATCTCTCCGAAGTTGAACAGAAAGTGTCTCACTCTGGTGATCAGGCTGTAATTCAGCCTTTTTGCTAAGACTTTCTTACTTTGCAGTCCACTACTTTGCCCTATCACTAGATGAATTCATTTGGTTTAGCCTTATTCTTACGTCCACCGATTTCTTAATGTCAAATAAAAGGGCAAGCCAAGTGAGGTGCTCAATTTTTCTGAAAGGTACAAAGCATTACTATTTCTCAAATCACTGGGAGGTAGGTCAGTCTGAATGAATAAAAATCCTGGGAAAATAAATAAATGTACACAAAGTTTGAACCAGATTAAATCCTTGTGTGTGTATCCATACAATCCACACACATCCACGGGGACTGGGTTAAACAAAATATTTTCTGACGTCGACACTTTGTTTTTTTTAAACAAATAGAACAGCATAGTTTTTAAATCATCTTTCACTTGTTTTATTTAAAGAGTGTTCCTAAAAATCTTGAAAATAGAGGAAATTTTTGGTTTGTTTCTTCCTCACAATTAGGGAAATGTTTACCTTTAAATATTCTTGCACTCCTCCTCCGCTGAGCAAACAGTGCTTGTGGAGATGACAGCCTCAGCTGTGTAAGGGACTGTAGCCTGAAAGTCAAAACATCTGGGTCCTGCTCCTGAATCTGTCCAAACTTAGGTAATGAATGTAGACATGCTGCTTAACCTCCCAGACCCCTATTTTTTCACCTTTAAAAAGAGTATGATGCTAGGGGCACCTGGGTGGCTCAGTTGATTAAGTGTCTGACTTCA
The DNA here is from genome assembly GCF_028749965.1 of Puma concolor. Classification (NCBI taxonomy): domain Eukaryota; kingdom Metazoa; phylum Chordata; class Mammalia; order Carnivora; family Felidae; genus Puma; species Puma concolor. Next base: position 125,656,763 of record NC_141668.1, on the reverse strand, counting down.
GCTCGGGTCATGATCTCACAGTTTTTGACTTCGAGCCCTGCATCAGGCTCTATGCTGACATCTTGGAGCCTGGAGCCTGCTTCAGATTCTGTGTCTCCCTCTTTCTCTGCCATCCCCCACTTGCGATTTCTCTCTCTCTCTCTCAAAAATAAACATTAAAAAAAAGTATGATCCTACCTGGGTAGCTCACCAGATTATTGAGAACCAATTGAATCTACCCCGAAGAAATTGAAATTTGATAGCGTTTTGTGGTGGAGGTTAAAATATTCACTATTTATACGTTTATTGACTAGAAAAGCACCTGGCACAAAGTAGATGCTTCTAAAACATAGGTTAAATGGTTACAAAATCATAGATACATCCTTAGAAAAAGAGAGTTTCAAATGATATCAATGAAACATGGAACTTCAAACTCAAATTTCTGACTGAAAAATACAGTACTACTTGTGAAAGTTCCTGTGAATTTGCAATCATTTAAAAATAAAAACTTCAAAGCAATTGTAACAAAACTGAGTCTCAGCAAAATGGAGGTATTCCCATGGAATGTCTCTGAAGAGAACATCAGCTGTCACATGCGCTAAGCCTCAAAAAATGTGAGGATTTGTGGCTTAGAACAAGTGCGGCTGCCTGAACAGGACAGATGCAAAGGGCCTGAAGAGAGGAAAGAAAGAAAAAGAAAACAAAACAGAACAACTCAATACATACACATGCATATACACGCTTTGTAATAATTAACAGGAAAAGAAAACTTTGAAGAATTTTTTTTTTTTGGTTTTAGATACCTATATTGCTAAATCAAATTACACGTGACACACAGATTACTTTTTAATATTTAAAAAAATGTTAACTAGTTCTTTCACATGATCAGTAAGTTGGGCTATGATACGACCCAAATGAAAAGACAGAGGTTATATCTGCAGTTAATTTTATATTCAGAACACTTAGGGAAAGTTTTCATTGCTCAATTATACTATGCAGAACTTAACTGATATATAAAATTTATAGAAAAAATTATTTTATTTTTACTAGGGTTAACATTCTCTGATGGTTTTGTTCCAAACCCAAGAGGATTGTGAATGTTTAAAGTTACAATGTGCTGTCATTATAAATGCCTTTGTCCAGAACACATTACAATAGCACTTAATTCTCTATCTTCTTTAAAATAAATTCAATAGTGTGAAAAGCCTATGTAGGTGGTTAATTTTCCCCGTTTATAAGCTTTTTCCCTCTAAGTGGTGAAAAATTAAAAAAAATAATAACACCAGAGAAAAGTAGGTGAAACTGTAGATTACAGATGGACTGAGACAAGTAACTGTACATTGGTGGCAATTTTGCGGAGAACTGCTCATGTCCTTGGGAGACATCATCAGAAGAAATAATTCATGTGAATAAGACTCTATAAAATAGGCCAAGCCAGTGTCCATGCTTCCAACAAATATTGATTGTACTGATTATATATCCACTAAATAATGTAAAGCACAGCTGTGACAGATAGCTACAGAAAAGATATAAAGTACCACAAGACCACATAATTGGAAGGAGTGATACGATACACTGGTTCAGAGGATGAGGAAAGGGAGCTTGGGCTTACTTTGCAGAGTTAAGTAAGAGGTAACTAAGCAATACGTGAGAATTTAAAACATATGCCCACACAGAAACTTACACATGCATATTCATAACAGCATTATTCCTAAGAGCCAAAAGTGGAAATAACTTAAATGTCCATCACCTGAAGAATGAATAAGCCAAGTGTTGAATAGCCACTGGATGGAATGTTACTATTATTCAATCATAAAAGGAAATAAAGTACTTATTCCTCTTATAACATGGATGAATCTTTAAAAAATTATGCTAAGTGAAAGAAGCCAGGCACAAAAGGCCACATATCACGGCTGCATTTTGTGAAAAGTCCATAACAGGCAAATTCACAGAGACAGAAAGTAGGTGGGTGATTGTCAGGGCTGATGAAAGGGAATGGGGAGTGACTGCTAATGGCAATAGTGTTTCTTCTGGGGGTAATAAAATGCTCTGAAATTTGACAGTGGAGATGGTCGGGTAACTTTGTAAATACACTAAATATCACTGAATGATACATTTTAAGTAGATGAATTTTATGGTATGTAAATTTTATCTCTCTCTCTCTCTCTCTCTCACACACACACACACACACACACACACACACACACACGAGAAAATGGGAAAATGAAGTGGGAACAGCCTGGCAAGTAGAAGGAAGCCCAGTGTTGCTTGAGCAGAGAACCAAGGGTCTATGGGCAAGGAAACTGGAAAGAAGGGAGGCTTCAGACCAGACAGTGCCTCATGGAGAGTTTGACATCCTTTTCCTCTAACTACCCGCTGCTGGTCTGCATTACTATATAGTTCCTGGCATCTTTTGATGTATATTCCAACCCAACTCTATTTCATCAAGTTTGTTTGGCATTTTTTCCCACAAAGCACTCTCCCCCTGAATCAACTCAAGATCCTTATCTCTGAACCATATAGTATTCTTTCCCATGTTGTTCTATACCTGAAATACCTTCTATATGACCTGTTCTACATTCTAGGGTAGAGGCAGCATGCACCTCGTTGGGCAGCTCTCCTGCTTAGCACAACACCTGGATGAATATTTTGGACAAATGAAATGATGTTCCTAAACACAGTGTTGATTTGCTAGGCAAAAAAGGAGCTACCTTCCTCTGAAAAACAAAGTCACTGAGATTCGGCTTTTGAAGTTTCCATTTTGAGAATGTAAGGATAGGAGAGAATGGAAGGGGCTATCAGGACAGTGAAGTAAGACAAAGAATGGGGGTCTGACTACAGGTGTATTCTTCTTCAGGTTTTGGGAACAGTCATATTGTGTACTTGCTTCAAGTTCTTCTTTTCTTTTCCTACCTTGTGGTCAGTGTGGTTAATATGTATACCCAAGTTTTAATGAAAAATCACAGCCATGACTTACTCATTGATTACTGGCTGTTTCCTGTGGTGTATTTCTTTTGCAGGGCCCTGAAGTTAATACACCAGTCTCTCTCAGAACCATTCCAAAGGCAATATGAAAGCAGTATGGCTGATAAAGCCTAAAGAACAGAACACAATCATTCATACAAAACATGTTTATGAGTACCTTCCATTTGTCAGACCCATTTCTGGATGCTGGTGATTCTGGAGTCTAGAACACATATCCCCTGACCCCATGGAGCTTCCATTACACAAGTCTTTCAAATAGTTACTAAGCATCTTCTGCTTGTCAGGCATCATGCCACACAATGGAACATAACAGGAGAAGCTCACAAGGGCCTTTGGCAAATCTTGCTTAGCAGTGTTTTCCACTGTTTTGTGAAAAACTGGAGTGAATGTAATCTGTTGACTGGGGGCTAAATCACCTAAAGTCCCTAAAACAGCAGCTACAGTTGTCAATTATGGGTCTCCTCACAATGTATGTGAAAAGTATTTCTTATCTTTTGTCAAATGAGAGCAACTGCCTTCTGTCTATTATCCCATCCCCAACCCTTGGTGGTGGAGGAAATATTACCATCAGAATCGGTCCTACTGATGTCAGAGGTCGATCTCCCAAGATACAAAAATGAGTTGACAGATTCATCTGATGCAGGCATTAATTGAAAACTTTAAGGGATTCCAAACAGCTGAATCTACAACAGGGTTCAGTTTCCTTATCAGAAATGTGGGTGACAAAGGATACAAACAGAGATTCAAGGGGGTGCTGGCACCCCAATGTTTATAGCAGCATTATCAACAATAGCCAAACTATGGAGACAGCCCACATGTCCACCAACTGATGAATGGATAAAAAAGAAGTGGGGTGTATGCATGTATATAATACACACACACACACAGACACACACACACACTGGAGTATTACTCAGCCATCAAAAAGAATGAAATCTTGCTACTTGCAATGGTGTGAATGGAGTGACAAAGTATTATGCTAAGCGAAATAAGTCAGTCAGAGAAAGACAAATACCATATGATTTGACTCATATGTGGAAATTAAGAAACTAAACAGATGAACATATGGAAAGGGGGAAGAAAGGGGAAAAAAAAGAGAGGGAGGGAAACAAACCAAAAGAGACTCTTAATGGCAGAGAACAAACTGAGGGTTGATGGAGGCAGGCAGGTGGGGTAATGGGCTAGAAGGGTGATGGGTATTAAGGAGAGCACTTTTGTGATGAGCACGGGGTATTGTATGTAAGTGATGAATCACTAAATTCTACTCCTGAAATCAGTATTGCACTCTATGTTAACTAAGTAGAAATAAAATTTTTAAAAAATGTGGGTGACAACTGAGCTCTATATTTTATCATAGGTAAAGACTGGACTTCTAAAAAATGCTTTTCATTCTGACAGGCACCTGGGCGGCTCAGTTGGTTAAACATCCAACTCTTGATATTGGCTCAGGTCATGATCTCACAGTTCATGAGTTTGAGCTCCATGTCAGGCTCTGCGGTGACAGTGTGGAGCCTGCTTGGAATTCTGTCTCTCCCTCTCTCTGCCCCTCTCCCACTCTCTCTTGCTCTAAAAATTAGTAAATAAACTTAAAAAGGTAAGTAAAATATGTTTTTTATTTTGAAATAATTTGCCTCATAAGAAGTTCCCATGTACCCTTCACTCTGTTTCCCCATAATAATATCTTGCAGAACCACAGTAAGGTGTCAAAACCAAGAAAGTGACAGTGGTAAAATACTATTAACTCAAATATAGACTAGACTCAGATTTTGTCAGCTTATGCAGACACTTTTTCCCCAGGGATGCACAGCCCTAGGATATTTTATCATATATGCAGATTCTGCTAACCATAACTAAAGTTAGGGTACAGAACTGTTCCATCACCACAAAGGATCTCTCTCATACTACTGCTTAATAGTTATAATTTGGCCCCTCACCCTCACCCCTGGCAACTGCTGATGTATTCTCCATCACTCTAATTTTGTCACTTTGAGAATAAAGGGTTTTTTGAAAACATAAGTTCAGTATTCTCCTTAGAGGAAAACAAGCTTAATTATATTTTGGGGTATTTGGTGGGGGGTGATTATAATCAATAATATTTCCTACCATACAAACTTTCTTCTCCTTCTCTGCTGCTCTCCCTTTCACATTCTCCACTTAAAAATTTCTAAAGAGAACTTCACCCCACAGCTAAGCCATCTCATGGATTTCAAATTTCTTTATTACTTTAGTGTCCCCAACCTGTCACTGGCCCAGCACAGTAAGAAGGAAAAGATTAATGTATGTTTCTCTCAGGCCCCAGAGCTCAGCATGTTCATGCTAGAAAGAGGGAAAAAGAAAGAGAAGAAAAGCAATCTAGACATTTCTCCTTCAGGTCCTCCTCTGGCCACAGCAGAATCAAGAGAGGAATCAAGAGAGGAAATATCCTGAAAGTTGAGACCACAAAGATGCTTCAGAGACCTTTGTACACATAGCCTGGTTCACACACTACCCCAAAGTAGATGTGGTTTATGATTCCTTAAATAACTTACAAAAATGTGGGTTGAAACAAAACAAAACAAAACTTTAGATGATGAGTATACACTACTGTGGCACTTCTAGTTTGTTCAGTGGGAGTTACTGTCATTCCAAGGAAACCCTTTGGGAAGAGCCATAATGCTCTGTAGTTACCAGATGTAATCTAAAGCAAGATGGTGAGCAAACAATTTCACAAAAGGCTATATAATGTCACAACTCTTCTGTACATGGAGAAGCTGCCTGAAAAGAAATTAATGCTAGGGAATGCTGCCAAAGGTGTGCAACTCTAGTATATTTCTCTCTATTATTAAGTATTCTGGAAGGCTCCCTATGAAATGAATGGGCTAACAACAGTTCTTTAGTCCTGTTCTCTTAAATATAAATATGTTTCCAAAAAGTAAAGAATTAAATATGCAAGCACCAAGAAGTAGGGGTTATCCATTAAATTCTTAAAATGAATTAAATTTTTACAATTTCAACTACACTTACCAATTCTCTAACTGAATTTTTAAAAATTTAATTGTGCTTTTTTTAATGTTTATTTATGTTTGAGAGAGAGAGAGACGACAGACAAAGTTTAAGTGGGCTAGGGGCAGAGAAAGAGGGAGACACAGAATCCAAAGCAGACTCCAGGCTCTGAGCTGTCAGTACAGAGTCTGATACAGGGCTCGAACTCACGAACTCCAAGGTCATGCCCTGAAGCTGAAGTTGGACTCTTAATTCACTGAGCCACCAAGGTGCCCCTTAATTGCACCTTTAATGAAAATTTTTTGAATCAACAAATTGGTTAAACTTTGTTTCAATGCAGCTGAAACATGTGAGGAACACCTATTTCCATATATCAGATACCATGCTACTTAAGCATGTTCCTCTGGAAGCAGAAAGGAGACTCACCTGAATGTCTATAAAAATCATACCTGGACCAGTAAAAGTAATGAGTTGAATATAGAGGGAGGGAATAGACCTTTCCACTGATGGGCCATCTTACATGGAAGCTTGGGTTCCATGGAACCAAAACCTTTGCCTCATTTCCCACCCACTATGCAAAGAACTAAAGTTTTACTCTGCAAAGTCTGTCCTCAAAACGTTCCTCTCGATATTTGCTGCCTCTCCTACCTCTGCCTTTTTCTTCCCCACCTTCTTTTCCCCATCCTCGATGACATTATCTTCCAACCTCTTTATGATCCATCTAAAATTAAAAACAGAAAAACAAAACAAAACAAAACAAAACAAAAAAAACACTTTAACTTCCGTCCAGCTCCCAAGTTTCCCTGATGTCCCATGGGAGGGGAGGTGACATTTATAAATATCCACTAAGAGTCAAGTGGTTGAGTATGCATTATCTAATTTAAACCTCATTCCAGGAGAGGAAGGCATTATTCTCTTTAGAATGAAGACAAAAAAGAAGTCAGAAAAGCCATTCTGTCCTTATTTTAGTACAGCTAGGAGTAGTCTAGCCACTTAATTCTATTTCTAAAGTCCATGTCCTTTAGAGATGTCCCCTTGTTTTCTGCTTTGCTCAGTTACAGCCTCCTACCCCCACCTGGTATGTTTAATGTTTGATATGTCTCTGACTTGTCTTGCTATTTAGACTAGCAATCTCTTTGAAGCAGGTACCTCCAGCTTTCCAAACCTTTATCACCCACAATATCTAGGGTGCCCTTTAAATAGAAAACGTTCAGGGCACCTGGGTGGTTCAGTCTGTAAAGTGTCCAACTCTTGGTTTCAGCTCAGGTCATGATCTAACAGTCTATGAGTTTGAGCCCCACATCAGGCTCCGTGCTGATAGCGTGGAGCCTGCTTGGGCTTCTGCCTTCCTTTCTCTCTGCCCCTCCTCTACTCACTCTCTCAGTCTCTCTCTCAAAATAAATGAATAGAAAATGCTCAAAAAATGACTGCTTGATTGAGTTTTTCCCTTTGTTCTCTTTTCATTCAACTCCAGGTTTGCCTGACTGATTACTCTTTTAAACAGCTAAAGAGGGCCCATTGTCTAAAACAGGAAGCTATAGTGTCAAGTGCACAGGGTGAGAAGGAAATGCTCCCTCCTTCTTGCTTCAGCTGGGGCTCCTTGCTTCAGCTGGGGTCGGGGCAGTGACACCACAGACAGAGGCAGGTTAGGACATGAGCTCCCAGAGTGTGCTTACTGCACTGTTCACTTCTGGCATCTTCAAGAGAAAAGAGTTGCAGAAACAAAGGGACTTTGGGAAATCAGCATCCAGCTCCCACATTTGATGGATGAAGAGCCCAGGGAGGTAAAAGTGGCTCAGCACAGTCTCCCAAAGGACTCTTCTCTCCTCGGGTTTCAGGGCCCTTTTCTCCCAATTGCTAATTTTCCCCCTAATTATAGAAATTGTGAAATACTTTACACTAAAAGTATGAAAACCAGGAGAGAAATACATCAATAATCCCACAATGCAGCAATCAGCACACTGTGTATGTGGGGCTTGGACATGCTTTGGCCCCTGTCCATATTTCTTGTTTCATCTCACAGGGCTCTCACTGCCTAAGCCTCGGGCTTAAGAGTACTGTTGCAACTCTTTCCAAGGGTTTTGCACTTACCTCCAGTTCCTACCTTAGGTACCCCTAATCTTTGTCCTCCCACCTCCCACCCTGCACGTCTCCCTCCTCCAGCTACCACGCTTTTCTTGACAGAACCATGGCTTCCTCAGAGATGTTGCCCTCTCTCCCAGGCTGGCCTAGCTTCCCCTTATGCAACTGCTGAGCACCTTGTATTTCTCCTTGACTGTACTCCTCAGCTCTCTAATTACTTCTTTCCTCTATGTCTTTCCTTATGATGCTGTTGTTCTTTTGACCTCTAGCGCCAACCACTGTGCCCACTATGCCTGCCAAGTAGATGCTTGATAAATGGTTGTGCAAAGAATAAGTATTATAACTGTCTGTCATTTTCTTCCCCTCTTCCCTGCTGCCCCCATCCCCTCCTCCCTCCCCCCTCCCCTCCTTCCAGGTCTCTTTACACACATACACACACACACACACACATCCATGCATGTACTTAATTATGATCATAATTCATTTGATAAAACTTCACTAAGGCCCATAAAAATTTGCATACTGTTTTTTGTAGGTAACAGAGCATGAACAATTTACCATTTCAAAGGTTTTTTTTCTTTTTTGGTGAAAGGCATTTTTAAATAACTGCATGCTCTAGTTATAGAAATGTAATATAATTTACATATTTCCCCTTTATTGGCCACTAAAGGTTTAAAAAATTTTTCAAAATATAAATAATACTGCAATAAATGTGCAAACAGCTGTCTGCATTTAGGATTCTTTTTTGGATGGATTCCTAAAAGTAGCATAACTGGATTAAGGGAAAAAACATAAGCCAAACAAACGAAAACCCCTCCTGAAACACACAGTCAATATTTTCCAGAAGAGAAGTTTATTCTTATACCAGCACGCAATTCTTTATATTAAAGTGTTTGTCCCTGAATGGTCCTGAGTAGTATAACTGACCTTGGAATCTGTAAACTTGGCAGTATTACCCAAGAGCAAGTTCAATGGTCAAAGCTGTTGACCAAAGCTAATGGAAGTATTTTCTGTTACCTCCTAAATTTGGCTCTTGCCATTCTGTACTTATGAGAAGGGAGATGGTTCAATTTCAAAAATACCAAATAAAAGCTGTGCTGTCTAACAATAGGTTTACAACCAGCTGGAAATATGTATGAAACCTCCCCCCGCCCCTCCCCAACAATGGAGTCCCAAACCCTTAGACACTTCACTTCCCGGTTCTTCTTCCCCTCTTCATTTTGAGGGCTTATTTTCACGGGCTTTGCAGTGAGCATGCACCAAAGAACAAAGGGAGGAGGGACTTAAAATCTTTGTGTCACCTCAGGGAGTATACATTTGGTCCAATCAGACTACTTTTTGCCTTCCATGGGCATAGGCAACTTCTGGGTAAGGCTGTAACCTCTGTAGTACTCAGCCAACGAGGAAGCAGGGAAGGGACTTGCATGGGAGGAGATAAATTGTCTGCTGTAATTGCCCTGAGAAGACATAAAAGTTGATAGATATGGTGGACTCCTTTTGGAATACCTAGGAAGTTCTCATTTTGGGAGCTTTTCCTTCTCTGCCTGGTAAGAGCTGGTCATTCTTGTGGTCCCAGCTTTCTTAACTCAGGATTGGACATACAATGATTCCAATTTCAGTTTCAACGTGTGGGCTTTTCTCCATATCAAACAATTCTCCAACACCATCTTGCTGTCCTGCAGTTCACTCAATTCTGGCACTATGTTCCTAGGGATGGCATCAGAGCCCACAGGTGAAGGGCTCAGTCCTATAAGACTGCTTCCACACCCCGCCCTCCCCCCCCCCCCAACTTCAAAAGCCAGTAACAATCCCATACTTCTGACCAACAAGGCAGAGAATGGAGGTACCAGCAACCCTTTCCTTGGCTTTGACTAATTTGCTAGAGAGGCTCACAAATCTCAGAGGAAACATTTTACCCACTAGATTATTGGTTTGTAAGAAAAGGATAATAACTCAGGAACAGCCAAATAGAAGACATGCATAAAGCAAGGTTTGGGAAAGGACAAAATGAATAGATGCCTTCTCCAGATACATGACTCTCCAACCTGTTCACCAACCTGGAAACCCTACAAACCCCGTCCTTTTGGATTTTTATGGAGGTTTCATTAAGCAGGCATGGTTGATAAATCATTAGTCATAGGTGATTAAAATCATCTCTAACTTGTGGGAAGTGAGTTAGGGACTGAAAGTTCCAGCCTTCTAATCACATGGTGGGCTCCTTTGGCAACCACCCTCAGCCTTGTGTGCTTTAGGAAGGCCAACTCATTAACATAACAAAAGACACCTTTACCACCCTCACCACTTAGGAAATCTCAAAGGTTTTAGGAGATCTCTGTGACAGAGAAAAAGATATGCAGACCAAATGTATATTTCTTATTATAAAATAAATCAGAACATGATACTCGGATGGGCCAATACAAACTCTTCCTGGGATTACTGGTCAAAGCTACTGAGAAAAAGCATTTCTGTTAGAACACCAGCCAGGGATACAACGTGGCTTGGAGCTGCTGATAGATTTCCTCCCACAGACAAAGTCCATCTGAGAATAAAAGTAGCAGGATGGAAAGTAGAGGCAAGGGAAAGAATCTAGAAGACATGTGAGTACCAAAATCTACCTGTTACAAGCCACAGCTCTGTCCTCTTATATGAAACATTAAGTTCTACTTTCCTCCTTTTTTATTTACTTTAGAATGACTATTTGTCACTTGCAACTAAATGAGACCTTACTACCCCAACACTACTTGTAATGGATAGTAATATACATTGAAACAAGCACATTATCCTGCGCATTTAGTTGTCATTTTAAATTCAATACTGTTCATCTTTGGAATGGGAGTTACATCCTAATTCCCCGGAAAGGTTAATTTTTATGAGTTCGTAAGCCTTTAGAATAATTTTTTATCCGATGCGTGCCTCTCAGCCCTGATATTTCCCTCAAGCCATCTTGTTCCTGTTTGACTTTAAGAAAATGAAAGTTAGTGATTTCAAATTACATTTTAATTATTTTCTTCATAATAAACCAAATTACATTTTAAAAGCTAAAGACATTTTCTGCTCTTGAACTTAGAGTTGTAGCTTTTAATGAAATCTACTGCACTTTTTAAAAATTTTAATAAATTTTCTATATCTTACCATGCAGCCTTTTTCCTGAAAAAGATAATCAATGTTTAATTTTGCTTTATTATGATGTTCTTTTTATGAGAATCATAGAGAAACTTCTCTTCTGCTTAGGTATTTCCTCATAATACCTATTCTAACTTCATCTCTGACAAACTTTGGTTTAAGCTTTACAATTCTAGTTAACTGAGTATTTCTCCCCTCTGAGACATTCTAAATTCAGTCAAAAAAATCTTTTGAAGTCTATCTCTAGAAGAATCATATTAATTTGTGAGGTGCTTACTTTGTGATATAGTCTGTCCAGTACTACTCTATCCAATGCAAGCTTATATCATGCCTTATAAATTTGACTTGACTTTGTCTACATATATTTATCCAAACTTGTTAATTATCCAAATATTTCTTTTCAAATGTGAATAGAGTCTGGGTTTACTTTATCTTTAAATGGAAATACTTAAAACAAATCAAATATTGCATCACTTTTATACTCATATACACATACTTTAAAAAAATCATCTAAGGGGCGCCTGGGTGGCGCAGTCGGTTAAGCGTCCGACTTCAGCCAGGTCACGATCTCGCAGTCTCGCGGTCCGTGAGTTCGAGCCCCGCGTCAGGCTCTGGGCTGATGGCTCAGAGCCTGGAGCCTGTTTCCGATTCTGTGTCTCCCTCTCTCTCTGCCCCTCCCCCGTTCATGCTCTGTCTCTCTCTGTCCCAAAAATAAATAAACGTTGAAAAAAAAATTTAAAAAAAAATCATCTAATATTCAAGCATGTAAATGTATATCAAAAATGTCAAGAAAGGGCCATTAAGTTCTGTGTGGAACTTTCCAGACTTCTATACATATTTAAACATATAAACATACTTTGAATCAAATCTTACATACTGTTCTACACTGCCCACCCACCACCAAGTTACACACAGTTAGCGTATCGTGGTTATTTCTGCAGTATTAATTCATGAAGATTTATCTTATTCCTTATATGGCAGCTTTAGTATCCTATTGGATTTCTGTACCTTAATCTAACCAATCCACTTCTAGTGGGCATTTAGGTTAGTTCTAGGTTTGTGCTATATAAATAATGTGTTGAAAACACTACATCATATTTTGACCCAATTATCATACAATTTCCTTAAATATTCAGCAAACACTGTTTTAAAATTTTAAGTAAACACTGCTGGATTAAAGGGTAAACATGTTTAAAATTTTAACACATATTGCCAGACAGCCCTCCAAGAAAGTTTTAAGAAATTATGACCTCACCAAGATCATACAAGAGGGCCTATTCTATTATTAAAACCTCTAGGCCAGTGTTCCTTAAAATATGGTTCTGGGATAACCACCAGCCTTAGATGTATACACAGAGACATCAGCGGGCCTCACAGCCAACCTAATAGATAGTAAATGAAAAAGACTGAGCCTAGGAATCTCTATTTTTGTAAGTTTGAGAAACACTATCCTGGTCATATTATTTTAAAAGGCATTTACTACACAGATGGTAAAAGATATGTTCTCAAATTTTAAAGTACATTTATCTGGATATATCTTTCCAAATATTTATTGATTATTTCTCTCTCTGTCCCAACTATCAGCATATCTGTTTTATCCATTTTTTATCTGGGATGGGGTTTCATTTTTTGATTGTTATCATCTTATTATATATTAAGGACATTAATATTCTCCAAGTAATATAGCCTATAAATATGTGTTTTTATTCTTGTTACTTGTGTGATGGCATTTTCTTAAACCATGGAATAATTTATAATTTTTGTATAATAAAATCATTCAGTCTTCTTGACATTCCCAGCTCTCCTCTAATTCCCACCCCAAAATATATTTTTAAGTTTTTTTTTTAAATCTAATTTTATGTTTTGAGAAAGAAAGAGAGTATGAGTAGGGCAGGGAGAGAGAGAGAATCTCAATCTGTTGGCACAGAGCCAAACACGGGACTTGATCTCATGAACCCATGAGATCATCACTTGAGCTGAAATTAAGACTCAGGTACTTAACTGAATGAACCACCCAGGTTCCCTGCCTGGGCCCAATATTAAAGTCATTCTTTTATATTCTCTCTTGCTAGTCAAAAAATCTAAACCAATGGGGCACCTGAGTAACTCAGTCAGCTAAGCATCCAACTTCTGCTCAGGTCATGATCTCGCAGTCTGTGGGTTCAAGCGCTGCATCTGCCTCTGTGCTGACAGTTCAGAGCCTGGATCCTGCTTCAGATTCTGTGCCTCCCTCTCTCTCTCTGCCATGCCCACATTCATGCTCTGTCTCTCATCATCTCTCAAAAATAAATAAACGTTAAAAAAATCTAAACCAATCTAAAAACTTTTTTGACATATTTGTTTTTTAAATAAAACGTGAATTTTCTAATCATCATTTAGTGAAGAGTCTTCTAATAGTGCCTTACCTGAAACACAAAATGCTAGCAGTCTGATACCACTCTGATTTTTTTTCCTTATTTTAATAACATCATTATTATCATTATTTTTAATTTTGAAATTCAGAAAGTCTACTAGAGTAAGAACACATTCATTTATATAGCACTTGGGAAGCTTGGCCAATATTTTTCTTTTAAGTTTCTTGTCCTTTTTTTAACCCCAAAGAAAATTTTTAATAGTATTTAGTATTTTTTAAAGTAATTCTTTCATTTACTCTGTTCTCTTTATATTTTCTACCGTGAAGAAGAAATTTGATTTTATGAGGCTTTCCTCTGTATCAGTTTTACTTCTAAGGTTTATATATATACTTTTAGGAGGTAATATTAACAGAAGACATTTATGTACATAGGTAACTATCTAGCTATGTTATTATTTATACTCATAAAAAGTAGAAATATTATTCGATATTATTCTTCAGCCAGTAAATAAAATATGGGCATGAAGAGCTAAGGATAACATAAGAAAATACTTCTGTTTCAATGTTCAAAGGAAAGGCACAGTGAACGGAGGGGTACACACTTGTATTACAGTAAGATCATGGCAACATAAAACAGTAACAAGTAATATGCACCAAGTACACACACAAAACTGCTACAGTTACCACTGGGAAAGGAGCTGTGAATGACTCATTTTTTTTCTACTTATTTTCTGAGTGCTTCTGTATACTTTGGGCTTGCTTTTATAATGGGAAATCTCTTAGCTCAGGTCATGATCTCACAGTGGTGAGATGGAGGCCTGCTGAAGAGTCTCTCCTACTCTCTCTGTGCTCCTCCCCTACTCATGCATCTGTACACGTGCTCTGCCTCTCAAAACACACACACACACACACACACACACACACACACACACACATCCATCCATCCATCCATCGTGGGAAACCTCAACACACACTCTTACTTTATAGGTAATCCCAAGCACCAGACCGTCATCACTGACTTCTCGGACTTGAAGAAACAACCACCATGGTGGTCCTGGAAGGCACTGGCTGCTGTTGGAGGTATAGCAGACGGGGCTCATAGGAGTAAAGGGGCTTTGCAAGGAAAGAAAAGAGAAAAATTGGAAACGCAGCCCTGAAAATCACTGAGACATCTCAGACGACCTTGAAATGCCCACAGGGTGTGTTTCTCCTCCTTCAGAGCTTTCACATGCATGGCTCTTCATTTTATATTTATTTCTACCTCAGGCAAGGAGAATTTCTCTTAGCAATTTTTGTTTTCTTATATCTTATGCCATTTTTGGCCTTTCACCAAAAGAGGAGAAAAGGGCATAGACCACATTATGTGATAACAAGTTATTTGATATTAATGTTTTTATTTTATCTTTTGTTAATAAGGAAAATACTATATTTGGCTTTTATTCATTTTTCACATGTTTTATTTTTTTACAAGAAAATTTTAAAACTGTTTAGCCATCTCTCTTGTTTGCCACATCAAATCTCTCATATTTGAGCAATAAGTAGCTTTTCTCTGCTTAAAACATATTTGTCAAGTATTAGTGATGCCTTTAATTGTCATGAAAAATAAATTACTATCTTAAAACTCATCTGCTTGTATCACTCAGAACTTTCATGTAGAGACAAATGACAAATACTCAATGTCAAACTGTAAGAGTCAGTAAGTTGCTGTTTTGTATTTCCGAACTTCTAAAATGATAAGGTATGAAAATAAGGACCAAACTACAATTGGTACACATTTTTCCCTCTTCATCTCTTTCTCTCTTTCTTCAACATGCCAGCTTCACTCTATCCATCAGTCTGTGGACAGTGTCCCTCAGTGAAAGGGTATTTTATTAAATCTTTGACCAGAGAAGAAAAATGCTCTCACATTTCCTTTAGAAGGAACCGAGGAAAGACCCCAATTAGTCCAGTCTGGGTCACATGTCCACCTACAAGCCAATCACTACTCTCTGTGAAATGGGTATAAAGGTTACTAGCCCTGGTCTTGACTAGGGAGGGAAACTGTTTCTTAGCAGAAGTGATGTATGAGATGGGGGGAGGCAGACAAAATCAGTCACAGCCAGATTTTCTATTTTCAACAACAAAAGCCATTTTTACATCTCTATCTGATTCTATTAGATGTGCTTTTGGGTAGGTTTGGGTTCAGGTGTGAAAAACCTTGAATGAGTACACTGTTCTGTAGATCATAGAAATATTTCTGGAAAAGCTGTTTAAAAAACAAGTATGTGTCAAAGCATTCTACCCTTGTGCTAAAGAGCTGGTTCCTTGATAGTTATTTGAATTCTTCTACCACACAACATGGACTCAAATTCTGTATGGAGTTAAGTGTCTGTAACTGTCATGTTTCCCTGGTTAGCAACATGAGAACCATCCTAACACAACAATTTCCTAAGTAAACTAAATGAGTCCCATAGCAATTTTGATTTGGCAGAAATGAAATCACTCTGAGTCTAAAGATTATGTTCAAAAGGACAGAGTTAAAATTTTTTACCATTAAAAAAAAAAAAAAGTTCCTTGAATGCATTTTGCCAAGATGGTGTTTTGTATGATTGTTTCAAAATTGCTCAGGACCGGGTTTCTATCTGTCATGGGAAACTGGGACTTTTCTCTGTCAGTACTGTCTCAAGTTGCTACAAGAAGGCAGTAAATGTTATGACTACATCTTTGATCAAGATGGTCTGTCTGCCAGGTTGTCTACGTCAAGAACACATTTCTCTGGGTGTAAGGCCAAACAGCTGGTGATGAAGGCAAAAAGTGCTCATCAGAGATCACAGTCTCCAGTCAGTTTTAACTTTCTCTGGCTCAGAAGAGACTTTAAGGCTATTTCTGGCCTCTGTTCACTGTCCAGATTGAAGACAGAGACAATTAATTATGTTAGGCTGTTGTGCATGCACATGGGGTGTCCTTGAGTGAGAAAACTTGGTGTATCATATTGCCTTTTGCTCAGTGCATTTAAGAATCCACATGCTTATTCGATTATTCTCACAAATATGTTCAAACGATGGGTTAGTAGCTAAAGGATATGCTGAGAAATGATAGCCACTGCTTCTTTAAATTTTTTTTTTTTCAACGTTTATTTATTTTTCGGACAGAGAGAGACAGAGCATGAACGGGGGAGGGGCAGAGAGAGAGGGAGACACAGAATCGGAAACAGGCTCCAGGCTCTGAGCCATCAGCCCAGAGCCTGACGCGGGGCTCGAACTCCCGGACCGCGAGATCGTGACCCGGCTGAAGTCGGACACTTAACCGACTGCACCACCCAGGCGCCCCTAGCCACTGCTTCTTAAAAAGAAAAACAAATAAAAGAGAATGTAATTGCTTTGACATGTTTTACTTTAAAATTGACAATTTCATGTGTGAAGAAAGTCATTGGGAATGATGAGGCTGCCAGGTAGAAGACAATATATACAGGCTTACAAAGTAATACTATATCCAGTATACAGAAAAAAAAAAACCCCACTTAATTCTGAAGGGGTTGGTAACTTTCTCGCCACATGTTAATAGCACCTGGGGGATTTTTCCTTCCATCCAAAAGGAAATAACAGGTACTGCATTTACGTTCTTGCTGGAAACCATAAAAAAACTGGGCCAAACATATGAAAGTGGTTTTCTTTTTAAAAAAAAAATTTTTTTTAATGTTTATTTATTTTTTTGGGACAGAGAGAGACAGAGCATGAACGGGGGAGGGGCAGAGAGAGAG
The DNA here is from genome assembly GCF_028749965.1 of Puma concolor. Classification (NCBI taxonomy): domain Eukaryota; kingdom Metazoa; phylum Chordata; class Mammalia; order Carnivora; family Felidae; genus Puma; species Puma concolor. Next base: position 125,639,520 of record NC_141668.1, on the reverse strand, counting down.
GGAGACACAGAATCAGAAACAGGCTCCAGGCTCTGAGCCATCAGCCCAGAGCCCGACGCGGGGCTCAAACTCACGGACCGCGAGATCGTGACCTGGCTGAAGTCGGACGCTTAACCGACTGCGCCACCCAGGCGCCCCTGAAAGTGGTTTTCAAGACAATGGACATCTGGCAATGAAGGACAATGATTTCTCAAAGACAGGAAATGAATGAGCTGAGCCCTATGACCATGTCAGCTTACAGCCCAAAAAGATTTCCAGGTCACAATACAAGATGGGGAAACTGAGTCAGGGTCTGGCAGACACACTGGATTAAGGAGATGGAGCTAACATTCAGGGCAGACCAAGATGGTGGGAGTTCACAGGAGAGAGTACTGAAGATGAAGAGAGCAGTGAGAGAAGAAATTCTGGGAATCTGCAGAGTCCTTTTTGAGTGTTGAACAGAACAGTCAACAGTGCACGTGTGTGAGAGAACTACCTACCCCGGGCTCCTGGACAGAACCGCCCAAAAGAAGCAGAGGGACAAGTGTTCAGAGCTTACAAGGAGCTGGGAATAGCACAGGTTCCCATTCATCGCAGTGGTTATTCCCATATCAATGAAATGATTTGTGCTATAAAATGGAGAAATTTAAGCAGAGGAATACTTTGTTATACTGGTATTTAGGCCAGATCCTAACCAACAGTGTCACAGACCTATTTTACAAGTGTCACAACAAATGCAAACAGACCTATATTTGCAGTCAGGAGAAAAAAGGGCTACTCTTACAAGTCACAGAATGGAAAGGCTTCTCATCCTAGTTTTAGAACTTTGCAGGAAGGTAAGTGACTTACCCAGACAGAAATTAGTGGAATCTAGGGTTTTGACTCTAAATCCAACCATCTTTCTTTTACTTAAAATTATTTCTTTCTACCACTACGACCTGTGTTAAGGCAATACAATATTAAATATAGTACAACAGTCCCACCCTTATCTGTGGTTTTGCTTTCCAAGGTTTCAGTTACTTATGGTCAACTGCAGTTTAAAGTAGATGATGCTCCCTCTGAGACAAGGTCAGAAAATCAAGAGTAGCCTGACACTATGTCATACTGCCTATGTCATTCACCTCACTTCATCACATCACATAGTTGATCCATCATCTTACACCATCACAAGATGACCGAATTAGGTACAGTAAAATATTTTCAAAGGGAGAGACTACATTCATATAACTTTCATTACAGTGTATTGTTATAATTGTTCTATTTTCTTATTAGTTACTGTTAATCTTTAACTGTGCCTCATCTACAAATTAAACTTTATCATACGTACATACAGGAAAAAACAGGGGCGCCTGGGTGGCTTGGTCGGTTAAGCATCCGACTTCGGCTCAGGTCATGATCTCACAGTCTGTGAGTTTGAGCCCCGCGTCGGGCTCTGTGCTGACAGCTCGGAGACTGGAGCCTGTTTCGGATTCTGTGTCTCCCTCTCTCTCTGCTCCTCCCCTGTTCATGCTCTGTCTCTGTCTCAAAAATAAAAATAAACGTTAAAAAAAAAATAATAAGAAGGAAAAAACATACTATATACAGAGTTCGGTACTATCTGCAAGTCAGGCATCCTCTGGGGGTCTTGAAACGTATGCACCGCAGGTAAGGAAGGACTGCTGCACCTCTTCTTATCAGAGTTTTAGGCTACTTGAAGGATTGATAGAGGCTGAGGAAGACGGCTTTGTGGACTTCTGTGTCAATACGACATTCAAAGCTTTAGAACTACATAAATGAGACCTCACTGTTGCAGAGACCACTGGGGAGCACTAGGGCCCATTTTTCTCTCTTTTGCCTCATTCATTGACTCAGCTTCATTTCAGCCCTTCACAGTTAAGTGGGGTCATGTGACTAGGTTCTGGTCAGTGGAATATTTGCCCCTTCAAGGTGTGGACCACACAATAGCTCTTTGCATAACCTTCCTCTTTTGTCATCTTCTTTGGTTACACTGGAGTCCTCTCTGTAACCTGAACATGTCACAAAGAGAAAGAGCTGGGGGACCAGAATAACTCTAAGGAGCACAGCCCTCCCCCTTTACCCAGCTAGGTACACTGGACAATGACATGAGAGAATGATACACTTGTCCTATGCTAAACACTAAGATTTTGGAGTCATTTATAAGGCAGAAAGCCTATTGTAAAAGACCTACCTGCTCTGTATTAGATCAAATAGATCAAGTATATCAGTAGGGAGGGGGCAAAGATTTTTATGAATTTCCCAGTAAAATTAGCAAAGATTAATGATTACGTTTCCATAGAATGTTAACAATTTTCTCAGAAAATTTAATGGCTGTTTTAGTGTTAAAACTTGGTTTACAATTTGGGGTAGTAGTTCTTTATTTTATAATTGTTGGGGTGGAGGGAGCCTACTACCAAGGAGACACTTATTCTGCCCTTTTTCATTATCTATTTAAAGCTCTTGAGAAATTTATAAAACCTATAGGTCTCTTAGCTTTCACTTTTCCAAAGATAATTTCTTGCTTGGAATGAGTAAGATTTGGAGCTCACACTGTGAGGAGTTCACCAAGACCATTCGTTATTCAACATTGAGCATGTAGTGTTGAAGAACACACTTTGTCAAAGTTAGGGTAGGAACAACCTTGCTAACATCTCAGAGATTCAAATAAGGAAATTAAAGGGTAAGATTTCTGCTCAGATTATGTAATTTCAGTGAACCCCCCCCCCCATAAATGAAACTGAATTTCACCCACTGTTTCACTCCATAGTTGGTATTATACTGGCAGGGTGGGTTTTTTCCCCCCTAATTCCCCCTTCTCGTTTCAAGATAAAGTATAAAACAGGAAACAAATGCTATTTCACAGTAGCGGCCCCTCAATTTCTATGGAAGAGGGCCATAATGATTGTAGTCTGGATAGAAAAAGGGGCTTGTCTTTGTCAGTATTTGCTTCACAAGCGTGCTATTTTCATTTTTATTTAAGGAAATTTATTATTTATTTTTACTGAAGGGAATATAGTAAGCACAAAGTTCACTAAAGATGTTTTTATTCCTGTGTTATACATTATATTGAGAAGATATCAACTGCTTATATATTTTTCTTTGGGGTGGCTTGAGGGAGTTGGATATTTTTAAAGTGGAAAGTAATAGAACTCCACAGGCATTATTTTCTGGGCATTCGATTATGAAATATTTATGGAGTACTTGCAATGTGCCAAGCATTGGTCTAAGCACTGGAGATACAGCAGCAAACAAAACACAAAGACCCATCCCCTCATGGGATTTGCATACTTGTGGGAGACACATGTGATAAAAAATTACCTAAAACATATACTATACAGTAGAGGAGAATAAATATAAATACATGTAAGATAGGGGTACCTGGGTGGCTCAGTCTTTTAAACGCCTGGCTTCAACTCAGGTCATGATCTCACAGTTCATGGGTTCGAGTCCCATGTCCAGCTCTGCTGAGGGGTCAGAACCTGGAGCCTCCTTTGGATTCTGTGTCTCCCTTTCTCTCTCTCTCTCTGCCCCTCCCTTGCTTGTGCTCTGTCTCTTTCTCTCAAAAATAAACAAACATTAGGGGTGCCTGGGGGCTCAGTCAGTTAAGCGTTCAACTTCGGCTCAGGTCATGATGTCAACGGTTCACGAGTACAAACCCCACATTGGGCTCTGTGCTGACAGCTCAGAGCCTGAAGCCTGCTTTGGATTCTGTTTCTCCTTCTCTCTCTGCCCCTCCCCTGTTTGCACTCTGTCACTCTCTCTCTCAAGAATAAACACTAAAAATAAATAAACATTTAAAAATATCTAGGGGCGCCTGGGTGGCGCAGTCGGTTAAGCGTCCGACTTCAGCCAGGTCACGATCTCGCGGTCCCTGAGTTCGAGCCCCGCGTCGGGCTCTGGGCTGATGGCTCAGAGCCTGGAGCCTGTTTCTGATTCTGTGTCTCCCTCTCTCTCTGCCCCTCGCCTGTTCATGCTCTGTCTCTCTCTGTCCCAAAAATAAATAAACGTTGAAAAAAAAAAATTAAAAAAATAAATAAATAAATAAAAATATCTAAAAAATACATGTAAGATATATATATGTATATAATGCCTCCCATACTACAAAAAAGTGATGGCAAGGACAAGAGATGTTAGGGGTAAGGGAAGAGAAGAGACACTTTAGATTTTTGAGAGGTTGAACAACCACAATAGGTCTTAATGAGATATTTGGGTTAAAAGCTAAAGGAAGTGATCCATGTGCATATCTGGATTGGATAATTGTAGGTGGAATATCAAATGCAAAGGTCCCGAGGCAGGAACTTAACTGGGTCTACTGAGGGCAATATAAGTTGATTATAGTGATCAAATTGCAGATGCTATCTGCTAAGGTCAGACCACTGCGAAAGGCCTCCTTTTCTTCTTTCTTCCCTTGATCCTGAGCCCTGAGGGCACCCGTTGGCAACTAATGGATCTGAAGTATTGACTGAAGACCAGCACATAAAAAGATGTGCCCCTAAAGCAGAAAACTGGCTGGATGTCAATAAACACCCCTGGCGGTGGGGTTGGGGGTAGATGCACTGTGTTTCTCCTGCCTGTATGAGTTCTCTGAGGTCAAAACCCAAGTCTCTGTGCCAATGAGAAAAAATGGTGGAAAAGAAATAGCTGTGTGGAGTGTGGCAAATTAAGTCAAACCGTATTGATCTCTATCTTTAAAATGCCTCCTCTCAGAAATCCAACAAGTTAAAAAAAAAATCATTCCTTAGCAAGAAAACTAAAACTACCTCATAGAATCATGACCCTTCATAGAGGTTGGAGCAAACTTAAAAATCATCTAATTGAACTTATTTATTTTATGAAAGAGGCAGAGAGGCCTCGCTAAGGAAATTGATTTTGAGAGGTTAAATGACATGTCCAGCATGATAAAGCCAGTTGGGAGCAAAACCAGGTTGTCTGGCTGCCTTTTCAGTGCTGTTTCCCCAACAATTTAAGTGATGTTTCTCCTTTAAGTGTGATTATCTTTGAGATTCTATTCTGGAAGGAATTGGTGCTTTAAAGCAACATAAATGGCTATAGGCAATGCAATATAGAGAGAGCCTTTTGACTCAGCCCCAGATTTAAGTCTTGGTTCTAAAGGAATGACCTTGCTACATAGATGGTTGGGACACTAACAATTTTCTCCTGTATTTTTGAGAAGATTATATATGAAGGTCTTGGCACACAGTAGGAATTCATGAACTGTAATGACAAGAGGCTCGGAAGTAACTTATCGGTAGAGGAATATCACATGTTGCCTGATTGTCCCCACATCTAAACATTCCTCACCCCAGTTTGTGGAAATACATTAATATCCACAAGGCCTTCCTAAGGCTCTTGTTTACTTGACCTCAGACTGCCCAGGAGAGTAAGGCAAACTGGTCTTGTAAGAGCATCAGAAGGCTTCCCAGGAGGCAGTCAAGCAGTGTTTTGAAAAATCCATTATGAGTCAACCTTTAGTGAAAGTACATACCCATCTCACTCCCACCCTATTAGTTAGAGGGCAAGACTGGGTCGCAAAGTAGATGCAGTGAAGCTCCACAGACACCAGCGTGTTTCCACGACAACAGTGTGTGAAATGATGGTAAGGGCTGCAATCACCAGACTGCTGAAACTCCTGTTTTAATACAGTATCCTATTAAGGACTTACGAGCTGTGAGCTCTTTCCATCTAAATGCAGGGCAAACACTCTCACATTTTTGGGACAATGATGTGTGAAATGATGGTCCTTGTTGAAATAGGTGGAGTGCAGAAGCAAATGTTTTGAGGTAAGAAGCTTATTACGGACTTGTGAGAAGTTAGCTTTGCTTCCTTCAGGCAAGGGTCTGCAGATGTCTGCAAGTTGCAGTCTGATTTAGCCCTTTGGGGGCCCTACGACACCTGCACGGACTCAGTGACTTAGGAGGCTGATGGTTGCACAGGAGCTGAGCTCTGCTTGCTTTGTGACCACCCCCACTGGGCTCTGTGTTTAAGTGTTTGAGTGAGGCTCCCTGAAGTGGTTATCTACCATGTGCTTCTCAGACAGTGTCATGAAGGCTCATCTTGCCAACAAATGTCCTCTCTGTGCATGTGCAAAAGTGCTTGAAGTTTCAATACACAATCCCTCTTGAGACATCCTGCCATTTAGAAGATAAATATACTGCAGGATGCTTTCCACGCAATGGGAATTAACTGATCAGAGTATGTTTTTCCGCCCTTATGGACAAGGTCATAGCCATGAATCTGCTTTACATAGAGTCTGACACAGCTGCAAAGACTCTGTGGAAAGTGATTTCAGAAGGACTCTAACAATTAGAATATGGATGAACAGGAAAAAATTGAGAGAGCAAGTGCTTTGGAGAGTGATTTTTCTAAAACACAATCTTTCCTTTCATTTGGAAGATGTTTTATTTAAGGTTCCTTTTCATTTAGAAGATAATTAAAATTGAAAATGGCTTAGTTTCTAAAGGTTTTCCTACAAAAGAACAGATAGAAGTTCAGGGAAAATGGATTTTGTTAGATCAAAACTCATGTTCTTCTCTTTAAAAAGCCTTGTACAAAGACTGCTTGTTGAGTACAGAAGGCAACATCAAAGCTGTGCCTCACTGTGGCTCCAACTCCAAGGCTTTTGCCCTCTCGGAAGCTGAGGATGTTCCATTTTCCTAACTTGGAGGAGCTGGCTCCAAGTTAGAAGTCAGATATATTTACTTTAATATTCTATCTCAGCCCCATGAAAAGACGTTTGAACTGTGATCAAAATTTGACTTGACCATTATGGCTGAACATTATGATAAGACACTAAAAGATGGAAGGAGATGAATTTTCTCTCAATGATTAATGTGTGCACTTGAAATTTAATAACAGATGAAGTTATATGGCTTATTGTCACCAGCCAGTAAGTCTATTGAGGCTCCCAAGGTGTCCTCAAGACTCTGGAAAGATACAACAAATTATTTCTTTTATTCATTTTTCTATTTTCTAATGTTTTATTTATTTTTGAGAGAGAGAGAGAGAGAGAGAGAGAGAGAGTGAGAGTGAGTCAGAGCTCGAGCAAGAGAGGGGCAAAGAGAGAGGGAGACAGAGACTCCAAGTCAGGCTCCAGGCTCTGAGCTGTCATCACAGAGCCTGACAAGGGGCTCAAACCCTTGAACCATGAGATCATGACCTGAGCCGAAGTCAGACACTTAACCAAATGAGCCACCCAGGAGCCCTAAGATACAGCAAATTATAAGAAATGATCTCTGCTCTGAAGGAATTGACAGTCACCTTTAAGAGAAATTTAAAATTTTAAACAAATAATTTTAAAAAGTAAGGTTGTGAATTACCTTGACTTTACTGAAGGAATTCACTAGCTGTCAGGGGAGGCTGGGGTGATGAAGAAAAACATCAGAGAAGGTGTTTGGTGGGCCTGGGGTCTCAAAAAGGCTTTCACGTTTGGGTGCGACTTAGAAATACAAAGAGGCAAGTGCAACGCACTCCTCAGTCTTGAACATGACAACCATAAAAGTTTGACTACATCTATTGATGTGCAAGAGTGACAGACCCCCTGAGCAAAGAAACACCATACAACATGATGTAATGTAAAATGTACGGATGGCTTCTCGAGTTCTTTAGGGGGCTAAGAAGACAATGTAAAGGAGGGGAGCAGGTTATGATGGAGACAATAAGCAGTGGTGGCTGTTTTGGAAACCATGTGCCTAGCCTAAAGGCATTCACCATAATAACAGTGTTTTACAGGTGACATAACTGTAGGGTCACTGCTAAACTCCAACAATATTCTTAATTCCTCTGGGCTGTGCTTTGCCTCAACCTGTGTTTTCACACACTCGGTATGAACAGTGCCATTTTCCTGAGGTCTCAACTTGGAACTCCCAGCGCCCCCCACTTCCTTCTCCAGGGGTCACTTCCACCATTCACTTTACTAACTTACACTAATGCTGAACTAGGACATTTTGTTCCCTGAAATGATCCTGGGCTTTTCTGTTTCCTCCTTTTACTCTCTTCCCTTCCCTCATGTCTCAAATATCTCATCAAAGTCCTCCCCCTTCTTAACAGCTGTGTTAGTTATGCCTCGGTTCTCAGTGGTAGAAACCCAACCCAAATGAGCTTTACTAAAACACAGAGATTGCTTAGTTCAGTAATTGAAGTCTAGCCCTAAGGACTGGAACTACTCGACTCTTGCAGCTCTGTGTTTTACTTACTTTTTTTGCCTGTAGACTGGCCTCACTCTGTCTTTCTGTGGCCCTACTTCCTTGGTGTGTCGGGGAGGACAGGGGCAGCCAAGGGGAATGTGGAAAGCAAGGCAGATCCAGAAGTACATCCTAGCTTAGTGACCCTGGAGGAAGGAACATTCTTACTTCCAGCATCTAGGATAAAATGTGTCAGAAATAACTCTCATTGGCCCAGCTTGCATCATTTGCTATGGCACAGGATAATATGATAGGCCAAATATCAGCTACATTGTCCTTGGTACGAAGACTCCTTTCCACAAAGAAAGGGAAAGGAATCTATCAAAAGGTGTAAAGGGATTCTGAGCAACCATAACCACCACCACCATCAACCATCAGCCACATCAGCCCTGTTGGAGGGTCTTACTTCAGGAAGCAGTATAGCCTTATCAGGAGGAGCACAGAATTTATGAGACAGGCCAAGTTTAAATCTAGTGCTATTATTTCCTGGTTGCATAAACTAATTGAACAACCACTAGGAACTTCAATTTACCTGCTTAGTGGAGGTGACACGAGCTTCCTCTCCCCTCATACTAAATTTGTTGTGAAAATTAAGTGAAACAGTATATACAGTGTGCCCAGTTCAGCTCTTGGGATATAGGAAATGCACAATATATAGTTGCTGCTATTATGATGATGTTATCTATGACCATCATTACTACCATCACTGTTAATCCTGCTTTTCTACCCTTTCCCCTTCATCCCTCTATTTTTTTGTTTATTTATTTTTTTTTGCCTTTAGCCAGAAAGGACTGCTGTCTTTCCCCTTCCTCTGTAGACAAATTCTAGAGTTTATAATTCCCTTTTATTACAGTTATTGTTTGCATGTGTGACAGGACTAAAATGCTTGAAGGTACACAGACAGCCCTTGTGAGGGTATTCAGCTTTTTCACTTTCTCTCTTTTTGTTGAATAAAATTTCTTTATGCCCACCCCCTTTCCCCTACCCACCATTCTTTGAGTAGCCTGGTTCCTTGATATTTTTTGTTTATGCGTATTTATTCATTTAAAAAAATTTTAACGTTTATTTATTTTTGCGACACAGAGAGACAAAGCATGAATGGGAGGAGGGTCAGAGAGAGAGACAGGGAGACACAGAATCTGAAACAGGCTCCAGGTTCTGCCTGTCAGCACAGAGCCCGACGCGGGGCTCGAACTCACAGACCACGAGATCACGACCTGAGTCGAAGTCTGACACTCAACCGACTGAGCCACCCAGGCACCCCTATTCATTTTTTATTAAAGTGCCATTAACATACAGTGTTAGTTTCAGGCATACAACAATTCTGTACATTACTCAGCAGCACTCACCATGATAAGCATAATTTTAATCCCCTTTATCTATTTCATCCATCCCCCACCCAACTCCCTCTGGCAACCATCTGCTTTTTTCTCTGTATTTAAAAGTGTTTTTTTTTAATCTCTGTTTTTTTGTTTATTTGTTTTGTTTCTTAAATCGAGAATCAGAAGATAATATGTGGGAGGAGGAAAGAGGAGGGAAAAGAGCATAGGAGGAGGAGGAAGGGGGCCAGAAAGCGTGAATTTGGGAAGGCTGTGACTAGGGGTGTGTTAGTAACGGAAAAATTCCTGAGCAGCTATTCTGTGGGGGGAAAGAGGAGGAGATTAAAGAGGATGACATGGGTATAAAACGGAAAGTTATATTCAGATTTTTTTCCAGATTTACAGTCTATAGGCCTCAAATTCATCTATCTACCTATCTATCTACCTATCTACTTATCTAGCTACTTATCTATCATCTATCTATCTATCTATCTATCTATCCAATCTATGTACCAACATAGATAAATACACTCCTCAAATTATTAACTAAATTAAAAGAGGAAATAGGTGTATCTTTTTTGCTGTCACAAAAAGTATGGGTTCATAGAACAAACGGAGAAAAGCCTGGGTACACAATGAGTTTTTTAAAATCATATCTTTTAACTCTATTTTTTGTGTTTATTACATTATCCATTAAAGTCAAAGTCCAGGAACAAATCAAAGAATTCAAAGTAATGACCCTTTATCACCATCTTACCTTGAGCTAATATCCTAATACAAGGCATGGTATATCCAGGGCTTGGGCAGTAAAGTTGTGGTTATCTGATAGGACAAGGGCTTTGTTGCCTCTGTTCACAATGCATACCACAATGCAGTGCTTATGTGTAAGCAACTGCTTTATCATGGGCTAGAATAAGAGGGGGAAAAAAATGAATGCTGATGACCAAGAAATCCCCCCAAGATATTACTCATGACTGGATCTTCTCAAACCAGAGAAGTAAGGGGAGTTATGCTAAACATTGGTAAGTCTATTGAGACGAATGCCAGCAATTTCTCAGAGGGTCCAAGTGACTTATCTTAGAGGGGTGGGGGACACGTTTCTTCCTTAAGCCTAACAGAGAGGAACCATTTACAGATGGTTCCTGCTGACTTTTAGAATATGTCTTTCCACTTCCATTTATAGAGTTATTAGAGATTTAATGCTCTATAGGTTGACAGAGCATCCCTTGCTGATTTTCTCTCCCTCCTTTCCACGTAAACTGCAACTGCACACAATGCCAGCTCTTTGCTCCCTATAAAATCAGCCTGAGATTCCTGGGGGATGCCAGGAACCCCCCTTCCTTCACCATTCAGACCACCCACCTAGATTTATTAATCTAAGTTTCTCCAGGTTACACTTTTAACCAGAGGAGAAATTTTAAAAAGCATAGTTAAAAGTAACATTAAGATAGATTTTAAATGGTCCTATCTCTTGGGTCAGCGAAAGTAACAAGTGTTAATCTCCTCCCCATTACAGATGGGACAGAATGGAGGCTACAGCACTGATGAAAAGTTTCCTTACTCTGAGGCTTGATCAGAAGACAATTGGTGGAGATGTGTTTTCAGGGAAGGGCAGACACCACCCTACTCCCAGGACATCCGCCCAAAACTTCAGGTGATGTATGGTCTTAGGATACATGCTGAGATTGGATGCTGAGCCTGTTGGCTTTGATGCTGCTGTGATCAGGGAAAACAAAACAAAACACGCTAAGAGGCTGCTGGGGTGAGCAGCAGAGCCCCACTGTCAGTGGGGGGGCAGCCCTCACCAGTGCTATCATGTGTGAAACAAACGTGATGCCATGGGCCAGTGGAAAGATACACAGAAGCCTCTTCTCTAAGTTTGGAGGCCTGACTTAGTCTCGCAGTTCTGTTACCACCCCAGTTTGGGGAGTAAGGGAAGAAGAGATTCAGAACTTATCAATTCTGTTAAATGAAGTTTGCAAGCTGGGGTTGTCTACAAGATGTTAGAATAGAAATGTCTCACCCTCTCACTACCAAATGTCCGAACCTACCCTATCTCTAACCATATTGTCTACCACACCCCCATTACAATGGATTTACCACTCATCCTCCTACTTAAAGCAGCCCCTCCATTTGTACAAGAGACCCACTAGTGCCCACTCTCTGCCACTCAAGGACAATGTTCCAGCTATCCTTTTTTATGCACCATTAATCCCCAATCCCTGTCATTCCCATCACCACGGCGATTTGGGATACATGGGATATCATGGGATACACCATGGCTGTAGTAACTCTTGTCATGCCCTTGTGATTCTATATCCTCTTCCAAATGTGCACCAACTCTCTGCTTCCTTTAGGGTAAAACTCTGCAAAATGGTTACATATACTGCAGTCCCTGTGTTGTCACCTTCTTTGCTCTGCCATTTGTTCATCAATCCACTCACTCAGGCTTTCATGCCCACCAAAATCAGTAGCAGTTTCTACATTGCCAACTTAAGAAACCATTCTCCAGCCCTCACTTTCCTCAACCTCTCACCTGCATTTGCTGTTGATACATTGTACACTTTCTTCTTGAAAGACTTTGTTGCCTTGGATACTAGGATACCATCTCATTCTGTTTTCTTATGACATAGTAAGAAGCCTGCTCTCCCTCATTCACCTCTGCTGAGCTCTCCCTCATTCACCTCTGCTGAGCTCTCCTTTTCTTGGCATTATTATGTGCAGGAATACCCCCCCCCCCCCCCCAGAGACTAGCCCTTGTCTCATTGGGCCCTATGGCTTTAAAGGCTAACTCTATGCTAATCTATGTCAGATTTAATCTCCAGCCTCTGCTTTCCCCTCAACTCCACACACATATTCAATTCCTACTCAGTATCCTTACTCACCTGCTAGTAAGTACTTCAAAGTTAGTATGTCCTATATTGAACTCTTCACTCCCATGCCCACACCAACTATACTTACTCCTAAGCGTTTTCTATTTCATTAAATGGTTCCAACATTGACTAATTGTTCAGCTCAAACACTGAGGAGCTGTCCTTGATTCTCTCTTGTTCTCAAAGCTTACATCAAGTTTATCAACAAACCCAATTGGCTCTACCTCAGCGAGTATGACTTGCCACCATTTTACCACCATTCTGGTCCTAATAGTGTCATCTTTTTCTTGTACTCTGATTTTGATTAGTGCCTTATGTCATTGTTAATGCTGCCACAAATTCTCCACACAACATACAAAGTGACACTTTTAAGAATGCATGTCAGATTACAACACTGTTCAACTTAAAATTCCCCAATTGGCTCCATAATATTTACAATAAAGTCACAGTAAGTGACAAGGTACATAATTTCATAACCCTAGGGACCTGGTCTCTCTCTCTGTCTCTGTCTCTCTCTCTCTCTCTCACACACACACACACACACACACACACACACAAACACACTCACGCACACACAATTTACCAACCACACACCTCATTTCCATCTACTCTTTACGTATCTCTCGGTTCTGAGAACATGTATGCCATGCTTCTGCCTCAAGGTCGTTGTGCTTGTTGCATCCTCAACCTGGAACATTCTTTCCCAGACATGCCTATGATGCGACTCACTCACTCCAATCCCTTACTACCTGATCAATATCATTAACTTTTTCTAGAGATCTTATTCTTAACATTGCCACAAATTAAGAGATTATATTTACAAATATTTGATTATAAAACCATTTACAGTATTATGTAGTTGTTTGTATATTTGTCTAATGTTTATCTCCTTCACTACACTGTACAATTCATGGAGCAGGGACTTTGCCTGTTTTGATTGCCATTTTATCTGAGTCATCTAAAAGAATGTGATAGAGTCAATGCTAAATATTTTTGTTCAATGTATAAATTCCAAATTTTAATCAACCCAGTAGATTTCAGTAACTTGTACTGAACGAAAGCAGTGGGTTAGCACTAAATTGTTACAGCAACTGCACTTATAATGGTTTCCTTATGATTAATCTGTGGTTATTTCAAAGATGTTTATGGAGCAAGAAAATGCTAAGAGAAAACCAAACAGAATTTACAATTCTTTTGTGCAAAAAAAAAAAAAAAAAAAAAAAAAAAAAAATCTATTACACAACAAAATGGTTTTAAAAATTACTTTGTTTTTAGCTGCCTCAAGGGTTTTGTACTTCCTAATGTTTCCTCAACTTGGAACATTATTTTCCCCCAAATATTTTCATGGCATCACATTCTCATTTGATACAAAGCGTTCCTGCTCTGAAAAAAAAAAAAAAAAGCATTGATATTTTTTGACTGGGAAAAATTATTTACATATATTGCTACAATAAAAACCAACTAACAGGAGAAGATATTAGCAATACATATAACTGACAGAAGACTACTGTATAGAAAATGTAACCAATTTCTTTAAATCAGTAAAAAAATATAAGGGAAAGGAAGTACAAGTGACTCACCAATATATAAAAATTTCAACTTTCTAAGTTACTGGTAAAGGCGAATTGAAACCATAATATGAATCCATTTTGTACCAGAAGAGTGGCAAAAATTACAGAATTTAACAGTACTTAATATTGAGGGTGTGGAGCAATTGAAACCATCAAAAAGATGGTGGTGCTTTGGAAACTTTTCAGTATTACCGATTAAAATGAAATCTACTTACTTTCTACTTCCCAGCTAGTTCAATACTACATATGTAAGGTGGAAAAACTCTTCCCCATGGGTATAAGAAGTCATGTTGAAGAATGCTATTCCAGCTGACCCTGAAAAAATAACACACACACACAACCCCCAAATTGAAAGCAATCCAAATGCCTTGTAACAAAGGAATAAATAAGTTGCTTTATATACATGAAGTATATATTACTCAGTAAAGAATATGAAAAACTCCAGCTACATAAATCAATGTGGATACATCCCAGAAACACACTGATGAGTCAAGAAGTAAAACATATCATACCCATATCCTATGATTCCATTTTTCAACATTCAAAACAAAAAGACGTATGTAAGTATATATGCAGAACTGATAAAAACTATAAAGAAACCAAGAGAGAAACATAATTTTATGATAGTGATTAGCTTGGGTATCTAGGAGGGGTGATAAAATTCGAGCCTTCTAGGATATGATCATGAACTATTTCTTGGTTGGTAGGCACAAGGATGTTTGCGTTGTTTTGTTATTTAAATTGCACTTACACGTATTCATCTAATCTATTTCTTAGGGAGAAAAAAATAATACCATACCAGAAGTTGTATGGTGAAAGTAACACTAAAGTCAGAAGAACTGACTTGAAAGCGTTCCCTTTTCCATTCCAGGGTAGGGCGCCCCTTCCTATTCTGGGCTTCAGTCTCCCCATAGATAAAATATGGAGCCAAGATAAGATGAAGAGTAAATTTCTGTACTATGACTAATGTTCTGTAAGTTCTCTGACTCTATAAGAGCCAGGCATTTGAGCAATCTGATTTCATGAGCAGAAGGCTAAGTTTTACCAAGTAATTTCAGTGAATATCTGGAAGTAGGAAATCAGTCCAAGTATTATGACACTGTGCAGACTTTGGATAGTTATATCAAAACAATTAGCATATGTGATGTCTAACAAAAGACCCACTTTCAAGAACCTTCAGGGGAAAATGGTCTCGTGGATTTATTACTCTCCTTTGTTTTTCTCCGTCTTTTGCTTCACATGCCCTGGGAAAAAGAAATGAGAATCTGTGTTTGGCAAAGTTGGATGTTACATGTGGTTTTAATAAATGGTCTCATGATAATAAAGATTTTGGAAATATATAGTTTCTACCTTTCCAACTATTAGGAATATTAAGGTGAGATAATCAAAGAGAAAGTGGAAGTTGAATAGAGCATGGTCCTAGGAATCTCAACCAAAAGGTTCTTAAACCCCAAGAACAACAAAACTCTAATACATTAGGCAATTAATATGAATTATATTACATAATTATAATTTGAAAGTGTCTTCCAAATCATGCCATGAAATACCCACCTTAAACTGTATTCAAATGAATAGGTATTATGGTGATGAGGTTAGAAGCTTTAAAATGGAAGGGATATAATAATTAGTAGTATTATTACAAATAAACCTTATAATTAAGGGATATTTTAGCATTTTATTTAGTAAAAAATAAAGGCTTTGGAAAACTGAGGCATATTTGTATTTATTTATAGTCTCCATTCTTGCAGAGAAAATTTAAGGGCTATATATATTCTATTATTACCATGGTTGTATTTTGAATTGTGTTTTTATCACCCCGAAACTACAACTTAAAAAACTATCTAAAGGATGAGATGATGGAGACTGTATACACTCTGCTTATCTCTGCCCACTTCCACCAAGATGTAAACAGTGAGACTTCTAATTTGATGCTCTAAATTGTTTTCTTTTTAAAAATTTCATGCAACCAGCCTAATTTCTCAATATAATATACAAACAAATATGTAAACATATGAGGGTTTATGCATTTAAACAAAATCATGCTATTGATACTGAGCTGAAACTTACATTTTTTTAATTTCACAATATAATAACCATTAAGCCATTCCATATGTGTGTTAAAATATATACCTCATGTTATCACGGTATCATAATTCAGGAATTGCCTGTGACTGGGCAATGATAATTTTATTTTATTTTTTTTAATTTTTTTTTTTTTTCTTCAACGTTTATTTATTTTTGGGACAGAGAGAGACAGAGCATGAACGGGGGAGGGGCAGAGAGAGAGGGAGACACAGAATCGGAAACAGGCTCCAGCCTCCGAGCCATCAGCCCAGAGCCTGACGCGGGGCTCGAACTCACGGACCACGAGATCGTGACCTGGCTGAAGTCGGACGCTTAACCGACTGCGCCACCCAGGCGCCCCTGGGCAATGATAATTTTAAAACATTTTATTCAAATAGTGATGCACTGTAAAACCATTGTACTGCTAAGGAATGCATTTCTGCAAATGCAAGTGCTGAATTAAAGGGTAAATGCATTTTTAAATTTTACAGTCCCACAAAGCATATTTCCCATGGACTGTCTACTACTATGTGTTACTAGTTTGATAACTTCTGCCAAATTTGATCAATGAAAATTCTATCTCAACTTATGTAACTGTGAATGAAGATAAGTATGAAGATAAGTCTTGTGGTCCAATTATATGTACTCTTCTATAAGCAGCTAATTACATATTTTCATTTTTTTTAGTGGTTGTCCTTTATTTACAGGATTTTAATATATATATAGATATTAATCTTTCCTGTGTTACAAGATCCTAAACATTCTCTCCTGCTTTGACATTTATGTTTTGACTTCACTTATGCAGATGTTTCCCATAGTCTATTTCTTTCTTTTTTTTTAATTTTTTTTAATGCTTATTTATTTTTGAGAGAGACAGAGACAGAATGCAAGTGGGTTGGGGTAGAGACAGAGGGAGGCACAGAATCTGAAGCAGACTCCAGGCTCCGAGCTGTCAGCACAGAACTTGACACAAGGTTTGAACTCAGGAGCTGTGAGATCATGACCTCAGCCAAAGTCAGATGCTCAACTGAATGAGCCACCCAGGCGCCCCTCCCATAGTCTATTTCTAATCAAATCCCCGGCTTTCTTATTTTTCTTAGGATGGCCTTCTTAGGACAAAGTTCCAAATCTATTCTACATTTTCTTCTAATATTTAAAAAGTTTAACTGTTTAAATTGAGATATTGGTTCTTCTGGAGCTTGTCTTTATATATGGGTAAGACAGGAAACAGCTTTATAATATTCCTAAACCTATAAATCATTGTTGCATTATATGCTAATTTGGATGTAAATTTAAAAAAATAAAAAGTAAAATAAAAAGATATTCCTAAACCTATGTACTGAATAATCTATCATTCTATCCACTCTGGATTGGAATGATAATTTCACTGTGCGAGGCGAGGCATCTTCTAAAGTGATTCTCTATGATCCCCACCTCCTTATATTCCTGTCTTGAATGTGATCCAGACCTTGTGATCTGCAGGTAATAAACAGAATATGGATTAAGTGATGGGGCAACACTTCTGAGATGAAATTCGAAAGACTAAGACTTTTGTTTTACAAGCACTCCCTTTTGGTAGCCCTCTTTCTGCTTGCACAGTCTGATGAAGCTAGTTGTCTTACAGAGAGACCTGGGTAGTAAGGAACTGAGGCGAGCTTCTGGATAACAGCCAGTAAAGAAGGGAGGCATGCAGTGTAAGAGTCTGGAAGGAATAGAGTCCTGCCAGCAACAACTGGAGTAAACTTCGAAGTGGATCCAGGCCCAGATAACCCTTGAGAGAAGACCACAGCATTTTGAATGAGTCTGAGAAAGACGACCCAGCCAAGCTGCCCTGGACTGCCAAGCCACAGAAACTATTAGATAATAAATGTTAATGTTTTTAAGCCACTAACTTTTTAAGTAATTTATTATGCAGAGCTACACCACTCATTCCTTTATCAATTTCTACTTGGTGTTTCTTGACGGTTCTTACTCTTTTAAATTTAATTTTATTGTGCCAGGTATCACTTTTGACAGTCTGATGAAGCCCACAGAAACCTCATTATAATCTTCAAAAATTTTTTTAAATGTTTATTTATTTTTGAGAGAGAGACAGATCATGAGCAGGGGAAGGGCAGAGAGAGAGGGAGACACAGAATTTGAAGCAGGCTTAAGGGCTTAAACTCACAAATTGTGAGATCATGACCTGAGATGAAGCTGGACGCTTAACTGACTGAGCCACCCAGGCGCCCCTATAATCTTTTTAAATGAATAAAATGAGATACATAGGAGTACAAAGGAAACAAATTACATATACTGCAATCCACATTTAAAACACCACTTAGTCCATTCAAGTACATTTTAGTTATTGTGCCAGATTCAGAGTGTTTTGATTATATTAGATACATGTTAAGTTTTAGTAGTTGGTAGTCAAGTTTCTTTAAAAAAAATTGTTTTAATGTTTTTATTGTTGAGAGACAGAGAGAGACAGAGCATGAGCAGGGGAGGGGCAGAGAGAGAGAGACAGAGACAGAGACAGAAACAGACAGACAGACAGAGAGACAGAGACAGAATTCAAAGCAGGCTCCAGGCTCTGAGCTGTCAGCACAGAGCCTGACGCGGGACTCAAACTTGTAAGCCATGAGATCATGACCTGACCTGAAGTCGGACGCCCAACTGACTGAGCCACCCAGGTGCCCCGTAGGCAAGTTTCTATTAACTATTATTTTTCATTATTTTCTTGGCAATTCTCATTTGTTTATTCTTTAATATAATGCTAAAACCACTTTTCTCTCCCCAAACTGATTGTGATTCTTTTTATTTATTTTTTTTTTTAAATTTTTTTTTTTAACGTTTATTTATTTTTTTGGGACAGAGAGAGACAGAGCATGAACGGGGGAGGGGCAGAGAGAGAGGGAGACACAGAATCGGAAACAGGCTCCAGGCTCTGAGCCATCAGCCCAGAGCCCGACGCGGGGCTCGAACTCACGGACCGCGAGATCGTGACCTGGCTGAAGTCGGACGCTTAACCGACTGCGCCACCCAGGCGCCCCAAATTGTGATTCTTATTGAAAATGTATGAAATATATATTTTAATTTGAGAAGTACTGACATTTTTGTGATTTTAGGTCTTCTATTTACCCATATCTTATTGTCATAATAGCTTTCTTTCTACATCTTCTTTGAGTAACAGTAGGAATAATTGTAATAGTAATATAAATTAAATGTCATTCATTTGAGAAGACTTACCATGTTCCATACCATGTGCTAAGTGTTTCACAAAATTCAGCCAAATGCAACACTGTAAGATATGGGAATTGCCTATTTCTAGACAAGTAACTTTAGTTCAGAGATGGTAAATGGGTTTTCCCAAATTGAAAAATTAGCTAGTGTCTAACAGGTATATCTGCCTGGAAATCAGAAGGCTTCACTGCTAAGCCAAACTGTCAATTTGTGTTCTTAACCCATGTCTACTACAAGAATGTAAAGGGCAAAGATGTTTAAATTTCCATAGTACATATCACAATGAATAGTTGCTCAAGTGAAAGCTTGCATTTCCAAGCTATAAAAACACATTTATAGTCAAGATACTAACTCCTTTTATGTTGACTATTGACAGCTTTCAAGCACCACCTCTCACCCCATATGCGCCTCATCTGGGAAAGCCAGTAGGAAAGCACATTTAGCACCAGCACAAAGTTCTAAGCTCCCAAGTCCTACCTCTTGCAGGCAAACCTTCAACCCAGCCCCAGTTTCTAACCTTCATAAAATCCCAAGCTAGTCTCTCTGTTCCGTTCTTTCTTTCTTTGTTTCTTTTCTTGCCTTTCTTTCTTTTTCTGTTCTGTTCTTTCAAGCTTAGGAACTTGTCCTATCCCCAATAAAGCCTCATTATGTGAGTAATAAACATTTTCACACTCTTTTGATGCACATGTGGCATCTTTAGTCTTCACATATGAACAAAATTTTGAGTAGAGATTTATCCTACCCTCTGGGTTGATCACAGCAGTAGTGAACATTCCACTTAGTCTTTTAGATATTGCTATTTAAAAACCACAGTTGATCTTTAACAACAATAATTTTACACTGAATTCATTTCTTCTAAGGGCATTTATTAAGTATATACTGTATAGGCACACTTTTCTTGGAGCTGTGCTGATACCAAGGAATTTGTCACAAAGTAATTATGAGACCTGATTGTAGCTTTGGGAACTAAAGTTGGAACTAGAAATATAAAACGAAATTCAGGGCCGGGGTGGGAGGGACTTATAGATTAATTCAAGATAATTAATGTACTAATACCCTATCAAAGAAAATTAATCTGTAGCTAATTTATTTAAAACACTTGCTATTTTAATCATTTGAAGAAATTAAAGATTTCTATTGTCAGTGAAAGCTAAAGGTCACAATAGATGTTTGCCTTGCAATCAAAAACCATTGATTGTTTACAATGAAATGAAAACTTTCCTACAGATTTAAATTTCTTTAATTATAATATGACATCATCTGAAGTCTGTGAACACAACAACTTAAAAGATGCTATAGCAAAGCAGCCCCAACCATGTTCTGCGGGCAGACATCTGATGTGACTGCCCACCCCACCAACCAACAAAAAGCTCACAGCAGGCAGCACAAAGACAGAGCTGTGTGGTTCAGGGTCATTGTAGCCCCAATGGACAGAATGGGGCCAGATATTTGCTGGGACTGCAGGCTTTGCCCACCAATGAAAGCCTCTCATGGGACAATGGAGGGAGAGTGCTCTGCAGTTCAGGGTGATGACAGTTCTGGCAAATGGGCTGAGGGCAGGCATCTGGTCTGATCCAACTACAAGGCCAAGGTGGCTCCAGACTGGCTCCATAAGAGCATAGAGACCAAACACTGCCTAAAACAAAGAGAGCCATTGCGGCCAACTGGACTGAAGGCAAACATGACTCAGCCACAACAGTAGGGCACACACACACACACACACACACACACACACACATAGGAGATACACCAGAACCTGGTGAGTAAAGAACATTTCACTTGAGGCACCACAGGACCTCTTCTTCATAAGGCCTCTACTTTCAAGAACAGGAGATGTATCTGACTTTCCTAATACACAGAGACAAACACAGAGAGTAAAGCAAAATGAGAAGACAGAGGAGCAGGTCTTCAATGAGAGTACAGGACAAAAATCATAGCAGAAGAGCTAAGTGAAATAAAGATAAGTAATATGTCTGATAGAGAAATCAAAGTCATACAGATACTGAACAGACTTGAGAAAAGAGTGGAGGATCTCAGTGAATCCTTAAATAAAGAAAGTATTTAAAAAAATCAGAGATGAAGGGGTGCCTGGGTGGCTCAATTAGTTAAGCATCCAACTTGTGATTTCAGTTCAGGTCATGATCTCATGGTTAGTGAGCTTAAGCCTTGCATCAGACTCTGCACTGACAGTGTGGAGCTTGCTTGGCATTCCCCCCTGCCCCCAACTCTCTGTCTCTATGCCCCTCCCCTGCTTGTACTCTCTCTTCCTCTCTCTCAAAATAAGTAAATCAACACACAAAAAAATCAGAGATGAAGAACTCAACTGAAATAAAAAAAAATACATGCGAGGGAATAAAGAGTAGACTAGAGGAAGCAAAAGAAAGGATTAGAAAGCTGGAAGACAGAGTAATTGAAAGCAACCAAATGGAATAGTAAAAAGAAAAAAAAAGAATTAAAAAATGATACTGAGTTACTAGAACTCAGCAACATTATCAAGCATAACATTTACATCATAGAAGTCCTTGGAGGAAAAAGAGGGTAAAAAGGGGGCAATTAAATTGAAGCAATAATTGCTGAAAACTTGTTTAATCTGGTGAAGGAAATACACATTCAGATCCAGGAAGCAGAGAGAACCAAATAAATCAACCCTAGGAGGTCCACACCAAGATAGATTATAATTAAAATGGCAATAAGTTGCGACAAAGACAGGATTTTTAAAGCAGCAGGAGAAAAAGCAGAAAATAGTTGCATACAAGGGAAACCCCAAAAGGCTATCAGCTGATTTTTCAGCAGAAACTTTGCAGACCAGAGGGGAATAGCAAACATATTCAAAGTGCTGCAAGGAAAACCTGCAACCAAGAATATTTTATCCAGCAAGGCTATCATTCAGAATAGAAGGAGAGATAGAGTTTGCAGACAAACAAAAGTTAAAGGAATTCATTACCATTAAACCAACTTTACAAGAAACATTGAATTCAATAAGTAGAAAGAAAAATATATAATTAGGGATAAGAAAATTAGGAAAGGAAAAAATTTCACAGGTAGAAACAAATATAATAAAAGTAGTGGATTAAACACTTTGAAGACTAGTACGGAGGTTAAAGCACAGAAGTTGTAAAATCAATTATACCTATAAAAATCAGTCAAGGAACTCACAAAAGGATATAAAGTATGACATCATATACATAAAATATGGAGGGGGCAGTAAAAACGTAGTGCTTTTAGAATGGGTTCAAACTTAAGCTACCATCATTCTAATATCGACTGCTATATGCAGAGGATGTTATATATAAACCTAATGGTAAGGGCAAATGAAAAGCTTATAATATGCAAAAAATAAAGAGAAAGAAACCCAAGTATATCACTAAAGAAAGTCATCAAACAACAAAGGAACAGAGCACGATAAAAAAAGGAATAGACAAGAACTACAAAAACAGCTATGAAACAAGTAACAAGATGGCACTAAGTACATACCTAATAAAAATTACTTTGAATGTAAGTGGACTGAATGCTTCAATCCAAAGACATAGGGTGATTAATGAATAAAAGAGCAAAACTCCTGTATACACTGTCCACAAGAGACTCATTTCAAACCTGAAGACATATGCAGGTTGAAAGTGAAGGGGGTGAAAAATATTTATACATTTGTAAGTGAGAAGAAAGCTGGGGTAGCAATACTTGTATTGGACAAAAGAGACTTTGAAACAT
Source organism: Puma concolor (assembly GCF_028749965.1). NCBI lineage: Eukaryota > Metazoa > Chordata > Mammalia > Carnivora > Felidae > Puma > Puma concolor. Next base: position 125,616,607 of record NC_141668.1, on the reverse strand, counting down.
AGACTGTAGTAAGAGACAAAGAAGGACACTATATGATCATAAAGGGGACAGCCTAACAGGAAGATATAACAATTATAAATATTTATGCACCCAATATGAGAGCACCCAAATACATAAAGCAACTATTAACAGACATAAAAGAAAATGATAGTAATACAATAATAGTAGGAGACTTTAACACCCCACTTACATCAATGTATAGATGAACTAAACAGAAAATCACTAAGAAATTAGTGGCTTTGAATAACACATTGGACCAGATGTATCTAACAGATATATTCAGAACATTTTGACCAAAAACAGGAGAATACACATTCTTTTCAAATGCACATGGTACATCCTCCAGAATACATCATGTTAGGTCACAAAACAAGTCTCATCAAATTCAACAAATTTGAAATTATATCGTGCATCTTTTCTGACTATAAGGGTATGAAACTAGAAATCAATCAGAAGAAAATATCTGCTGAGAACACAAATACATGGAGCTTAAATAATGCTACTAAATAATGAATAGGTCAATCAAGAAATCGAAGAGGAAACTTAAAAAAAAATACGTGGAGACAAATGGAAATGAAAACTCAATGAGCCAAAATCTTTGGGATGCATCAAAAGCTCTTCTAAGAGGTAAAAGGACCTACAAGCCTATCTCAAGAAGCAATAAAAATCTCCAAAACACACCCTAACCTTCCACCTAAAGGAATAAGAAAAACAACATCCAAAGCTGACAGAAGGAAGGGAATAAAAAAATATGACAGCATAAATGAAAGAGAGACTAAAACAAAAACAAAACCAGTGGAAGATATCAAATGAAACCAGGATCAGGTCTTTTGAAAAGATCAACAAAATTGACAAACCTGTAACCAGACTCACCAAAAAAAAGAAGGGGTGGGCTCAAATAAATCAAAGAGGAGTAGTAACAACTGGCACCACAGAAGTGCAAATGTTTATAAGAGAATATTCTGAAAAAAATTTTATGCCAAGAAATTGGACAAACTAGAAGAGATGGATACATTCCTAGAAACAAATAATCTCCCACAATTGAATCCAGAAGAAATAGAAAATTTGAATACACCAATTATTAGTAATGAAATTGAATCAGTAATTAAAAAACTCCCCACAAACAAAAGTCGAGGAGTGGAGGCTTCACAGGTGAATTCTATCAACCCTTAAAAAAGAGTAATGCCTATTCTTTTCGATCGGTCCAAAAAATAGAAGAGGAAGTAAAACTTCCAAATTCATTCTTTGAGGCAGGCACTACCTTGATACCAAAACCAGATAAAGGCATTACTAAAAAGAGAACTATGGGCCAATGATCCTATTAATAGATGCATAAAAAGCATTTGAAAAAATACAACATTCATTATAAAAACTCTCAACAAAATAGGCTTAGAGAGAACATACCTCAACACAATAAGTGTCATATATGAAAAGCACACAGCTATGATCATACTCAATATATAAAAAAAAGTTTTTCCATTAGGATCAGGAACAAGACAAGGGTGTCCACTCTTACTATTTTTATTCAACATCATACTGGAAGTCCTAGCCACAGCCATTAGACAAGAAGAAAGAAATAAAGAGCATGTAAATTGGTGAGAAAGAAGTAAAACTTCGACTATTTGCAGGTGACATGATACTATATATGAAAAGCCCTAAAGACTCCACCAAAAAAAGTACTAGTACCAATAAATGAATTCTGTACACTCAGAGGTTAAAAAATTAATATACAGAAACCTGTTGCATTTCTAGACACTCATAATAAAGTAGCAGAAGGAAAATTAAGAAAACAGTCCCATTTACAACTGAACCAACACCAAAAAAATATCAGGAAATAAACTTACCCAAGGATGTGAAAGGCATGTACTCTGAAAACTTTAAAACAGTTGAAGAGGACACAAATAAATTAAAAGGTATTCCATGCATATGGACTGAGAGAACAAATATTGTTAAAATGTTCTCACCACCCAAAGCGATCTACAAATTTAATTCAATCCCTATTTTTTTAAGTTTACTTCTTTTGAGAGAGAAATAGAGACAGAGTGAGTGGGGGAGGGGCAGAGAGAGAGAGGGAGAGAGGGAATCACAAGCAGGCTCTATGCTGTCAGTGCAGAGCCTGACATGAGACTTGAACTCATGAACCATGAGATCATGATATGAGCTGAAACCAGGAGTCAGATGCTTAACTGACTGAGCCACCCGGGTTCCCCTAATGCAATCCTTATTGAAATGCCAACAGCATTTTTCACAGAACTAGAAAAACTAATCCTAAAACTTATATGGAACCACAAAAGACCCTGAATAGCCAAAGCCATCTTGAAAAAGAAAAACAAAACTGGAGGTATCACAATTCCAGATTTCAAGATATACTACAAAGCTGTAGTAATCAAAACAGTATGGTACTGGCACAAAAATAGACACATACATCAATAGAACAGAGAGACCAGAAAGAAACCCATGCTTTTATTGTTAATTAATTTACAACAAACAAAGCAAGAGTATACAATGGAAAAAAGACATTTTCTTCAACAAATACTGTTGGTAAAACTGTACGACATGCAAAAGAATGAAACTGGACCACTTTTTTTTTTTTTTACCATACACAAAAATAAGCTTAAAATGGATTAAAGACCTAAATGTGAAACCTGAAGCCATAAAATTCCTAGAAGAAAACATAGGCAGCAATCTCTTTGACCTAGGCCATAGAAATATTTTTCTGGATAAGTGTCCTTTGGCAAGGAAAACCAAAGCCTCACTATTGGGACTATACCAAAATAAAAAGCTTTTGCACAGTTAAGGAAATAATCAACAAAACAAAAATAAAACCACTGAATTGGAGAAGATATTTCTAAATAATGTATCTGATAAGGGGTTAATATCCAAAATATATTAATAATTTATACAACTCCACACCAAACCTCTCCCACAAGTAATTTAATTAAAAATGGGCAGAGGGCATGAATATTACATTTTTCCAAAGAACATACACACGGCCAATAAACACATGAAAAGATGCTAAACTTCACTAATCATCAGGGAAATGTAAATCAAAACCACAATGAGATATCACTTCATACCCCTCTGAATGACTAAAATAAAAAACACAAGATGGGTGCCTAGGTGACTCAACTGCTTAAGCATCTGACTTCAGCTCAGGTCGTGATCTCACAGTTTATGAGTTTGAGCCACACATCGGACTCTCTGCTCTCAGCACAGAACCCACTTCAGCACTACTCTCTCTCTGCCCTTCACCAGCTCAACATTTTTTTTAACGTTTATTAATTTTTGAGAGAGCATGAGTGGGGAGGGGACAGAAAGAGAGGGAGACACAGAATCTGAAGCAGGCTCAAGGCTCCGAGCTATCAGCACAGAGCCTGATGCAGGGTTTGAACTCACCAACCACAAGATCGTGACCTGAGCTGAAGTCGGATGGTTAACTGACGGAGCCACCCAAGCGCCCCCAAAAAGTAAATTGCCATTAAAAAAAACACAAGAAATAACAACTGGATGGTGAGGATATGGAGAAAAGGGAATACTCATATACTGTTGGTGGGGATGAAAGCTGGTATAGCTGCTGTGGAAAACAATATGGAAGTTCCACCAAAAAATTAAAAATGGAAATATGATATCATCCAGTAATTCTATTACTGGCTATTTACCCCCCAAAACAAAACACTAATTTGAAAATATATATGTACCCTTATGTTTAGTGCAGCAGTCCTTAAAATAGCCAAGATATGGAAGCAACCCAAATGTCCATCCATTGATGAATGAATAAAGAAGTGGTATAGATATAAAATGGAATATTTAGTAAAAAAAAAAAAATGAAATCTTGCCCTTTGCAACAACATGGATGGATCGGGACAGTATAATACTTGTTGTAGATTCTAAGTCTAAAGTTCTCTCTTGGCCAGCAAGAGAGAGGGATGCAGAATGAAAAGTGAGAGATGGTTAATATCTTGGAAAAGACAAGAGCCCAGAATAAGGGCCCTTACCCCATTTTTATTAGGATCAGAAGGCTTAAAAACATGGTGATGGACGTGCACAAAGAGACAATGAAACTGTGAACATTAACTTGAGGACATGAGGGAAAGAGGGTCTTGAAGATATTCAGGGTTAGGGTTTTGGGTTAATACAAAATGAAATCCGGGTGCTGGGCAGTCAGGCAGAAGGTTGTTTACAGTGGACATGAGGCACCACCTCTGTTTATCTTAGCTAGCCTAGGGGATGAGACAGGTAGGACATGTGACCTCAGGGTTAACAAGGCACCTTTTCTTTTGTTAATCAGCTCTGCTCTGGGCAGTTTCACCTGCAGTACAGCTGGTCTATAGCCCTATTTACCTGCTTACCTAATTTGGTCCTTCCTTCCTGTGAAAGCTACTTTCTGCTATAGTACTAAATTGGGGGTGTTTTCACCCAGAATGCCAAATCTTGCTTACCTCATACACCTTTGTATTGGGGGATTTTGCACCCCCTCTCTATTCTGGGTGCCTTTGAAGCCCCCCTCAATCCTGGGTGCTTTTGCACCCCCTGCTCTATCCTGTGGTCCTTATCTTGTTTACCCAAACTAGGATGTGAGCATCCTATGGCTCTTTAATTCTTTATGCCTTGTTAACCCATTGGTGTAAGCCCAGGGAATTTCTAAGCTTGTTCCCCACAAATACTTAGTGAAATGAGTTAGTCAGAAGAAGACAAATAGCATATGATTTCAATCATATGTGGAATTTAAGCAACAACAAAAAATGAAGAAAGGAAAAAAGCCTAACAAAAAACCACACTGTTCTATAAATATAGAGAACAAACTGGTGGTTGTCAGAGGGGAGGTGGGCAGGGGGTAGTGGGTGAAATAGGTGCTGGGGATTAAGAGCAGACTTACTGAGATGAGCACTGAGTAATGTATACAACTGTGAAGTCATTATATACACCTGAAATTAATGTAACACTGCATGCTAATTATACTTGAATGAAAAAAAGCTGTAGTTGACAGTCAACACATTCATGCATGCAGTGATTTGCCAAATATTTATCATTTATATGTTCATTTGAAAAGAATTGATCTATTTATAGTAGTGTGATTTCAGAGTATATATACATCTCCAGTGTTCAAGTCTTATTTAACTCATCAATGGGATTTTATGCTTTTAACCAGATCTTGTACCTTTCTTGTTAAATTTGTTTTTAACTCTTTCAAATTTTTGTGTGTGATAAATGATTTTTTTCCATTTCAATTTCTAACTGGTTATAGTTAACAAAGAAAAAATAATGCTTCTTTTTGTATTTATCTTGAATCTAGCTACTTTACTGAATTCTTGTATTGGTTTTAATAGAATTTTTTATATAGAAGGTATGTGATCATATCTTGTGAAAAAACAAAAAATATTTGCTCTTCCAAATGTTTGTATCATTTAATGCAATTTGTTTTAATGCATTAATTAGAATTTCCAAAAAGATGTTGAGTAATGATGATAATAGTAACTATATCATATTCCTCATTTTAACAAGAATGTTGCTTGGTAAGACAATCACTCTTGGATTTTATTCAATATGCTGTCACATTTAGGAAGTTTCTATTCCTATTTTGCTTTGATTTTTTTTTTCTTTTCATCATTTCATTTTCAAATACAAACATCACAGCTTCTTCTTTATTTACTTCAGGCAAATACCAACTAAATATCATCTTGAAACTTTTTCTTATTTTAAGGACAGCTTTAAACTATAGTTTGAAGAGTCAAAGAATGACTCCTGTAGCAAGTGTGCAATAAAGCTAACTCTAATACCTAATAGGGGCCGGTGATCTCAGACATCTTTTTAATGTTTTGAATTATGGCCTGATTTATGATTATACGGTTTATTGGTTTTTTTTAAATTTTTTTATTCATTTAAACTAGGTACAGATCTAATATTAGGTAACAATCTCCTTCTCACGGTGGCACAGATAGCTCCAGGACAAGATACATTTGTCAAAATAAAGGAAATGGAAAAACAAGTAATATTCAGCAACATTTAAATAAGGCTCTCCAAAGTGCTAAGACTTCTAAAGGGATGGAGAAAGGAGAATACAGTTATTACATCTGTCTTCTGATTCATTTGCAACTATATTTTCAAGTATGATTAATGGCCTTATAAATACGTTTCTCACTTCATCCATACCAACAAAAGATTTCAAATTAATTCACTATTTCTGACTCCTTCCCTAATGGATTTTTAAAGTCCATGGCAACAAATCAATCCAGTGCAGACTCAAATCTTTGAAATGTGATATATTCTTTTATATTCAGAAAGGAATGGGAATGTGATGCTGTAAATGATACTGCGAGATAGATTGGTACCACTTGTCCTAAACAACAAAAGTGGCATGGTCATTTCAACATATTTAATTTCTACTACCAAAAAGTTATGTTTTTTATCTTTCCCAGACAACTAATGGGGTCTGGAATATTTTAAAGGCTTAAACATAAATACTGTAAGTTTTAACTAAGTATGATTTTCATTAAAATTTCTTTCCCAAGGTATTTGAAATTTAAAAGAGGCAAGATAACAGTGTATGCACACAGGATATATAAATGGTTCTTAGCTTCAAGAAACACATATTAAAGAAGGTAACAGTGTTACTTGGAAAGCAAAAAAAAAAGTTTCAGAACTGCTAAAAGAGAGATTTCTCAAGACTCACAAGAAAGAAAATTCCAAGTATTAAGGGTTGAGGATTTGTAATAAAAGACAAATAGATCAGTGACACAAAATAGAGAGGCTTAAACTAATTCCAAATATAAACAGGAATATGGAATATGACAGAAGAGAGAGGTATAGCAAATAAGTGAGGGAAGGAGACCCATTCAATAAATGATACCAGGGAAATTTGTTCTTCAGGTGGGAAACAATAAAAATAGATCCCTATTTCACCCCATTTCCACATGGATTAGAATTAGAATTGCCAAATGCAAATAATTTATAAGAAATACAAGAGCATATATTTTGTATATTAAGGCTAGAAAGCATTTTCTTAAGTAAGGCACAAGTAAAAACCATAAAGGTAAACATCGTTTGTCTATATTATAATTAAAATTTTGTTTATGAAAAAAGCTATTATTAAAAAAAGCTATCACAAAACACAGTTAAATGACAAGTTGCTAACTAGGACAGTTACTTGTAACACTGCCAGGCAACTAAGGTTTAATAATAATAATAGTAATAATAGTAATAACAACAATACAGTAAATAAAGATCATTTAAAGCAAACAAACAACAACAACAACAACAACCAATATGGTAGGAAAGTTATATAATAGTATATGCCAGACACTGTTCAAAGAATCTTACATCAAACTCATTTAATCCTCCCAACAAACTCTCAGGTCCTATTATTTCCCCCATTTTACAAAGGAGGAAACTGAATCATAGGTAGACTGTGTGAATCATCCACGATCACAAGCCCAGTAAGTGCAAGAATTAGGTTACATAAATACCTCCTACAAACTGAAACAAAAAAGAAGAATGCAATGGGAAAAAAACAAGGCTGTGGACATGTAATTCAAAAATGAGGAAACTCAAACACATATCAAGACTTGCCCGATAGTGAGCAAAATACAAATTAAAGCATGAATACAGTTTCACATCCATAATACTGGCAAAATTTTAAAGTCTGGAAATACAAGCATTGGTAAAATATAACAAATGGGATTTTTTTAATATATATACAACTGACATCTAGGATAGTTTTTTTTTCAATATATGAATTTATTGTCACAGGGTAGTCTAAAAATTATAAACTCTCTAACTCAAGAACTATACTTTGAAGATGCTCTCATATGTACAAGGACAAGAAATACTGTACACAGATATCTACTGAAGCAATGATTATAGAATTATAAATATGAAAAATTATAGGTGCACAAGTTTCAAAAGGATATCATTTCATAAACATTTTCAACAGGAAAAATGTTTATCTAAATGTTAAAAGCATAAAACATCATGATATGTTGTTTGTGACTATATATCTATATCTGTATCCATCTAGCTATCCACTAACACAAAGTAAAGATTTTAAAAACATACATATGAATGATACACATAAACTTCAAGTTAGTTGTTACCTCTAAGAGTGGAAAGAGAGGAAGGGAAGTGGGGTTTTATTTCCCATGGAAAATGGGAAGAATCAAAGGTGGAAAAACTTTAGCATCTATTAAATGTACCTGACAGATGCCCAAGGGTCAAGTGTATTGCTTTTAATACTTAACTGTAGGTTCTGAATATTTTTCAGTTAAATTTGATTTTTCAAATTAATGATATTTTGCTTTTGCACAGTGAAAGAAAACATCAACAAAATGAAAAGTAACCTACTGAATGGTAGACAGTATTTGCAAATAATATATCTAATAAGGAGTTAATATACAAAATATATAAAGAATTTATACAGCTCAACACCAAAATAAATAATAATACTAACAACAGGCAGAGAAATTCAATAAACATTTTTCCAAAGAAGACCTACAGATGACCAACAGTCACATGAAAAGATGGTCAACATCTCTAATCATCAGGGATGTGAAATCAAAGCCATAATATCATCCTACAACTATTAGAATGGCTACTAGCCAAAAGACAAGAAATAACAAATGTTGGTGAAGATATGGAGAAAAGGGAACCCCTGGGCACTGCTGTGGGAAATGCAAACTGGAACAACCATTGCAGAAAATAGTATGGAGATTCCTCAAAAAACGAAAAATAAAAATATTATACATTCCAGTATTCCATTACTAAGTATTTACCCAAAGAAAATGAACACGCTAATTCAAAAAATATATGCATATATATGCATAATATATGCAAAAGGTATACCTAAAATAGAAATATAAAATATATAAAATGGATTTTATATGTATACATACATATGTATATATGTATATATGTATAATGTGTGTGTATATATATATGTATATATATATACATATATATATTTAATAGTCACAAAAAAAGAATTTACAACAACATGAATGGACCTAGAGGGTGCTATGCTAAGTGAAATAAGTCAGAGACAAAGACCACATTTTAGTTAAACGTGGAATCTGAAAAAAACAAAGTAAGTGGTACGTGGATGGCTCAGTCAGTTGAGTGTCTGACTCTTGATTTTTGGCTCAGGCCATGATCTCAGGGTTGTGAGATTAGACAGTGAGTGGAGCCACAAGCTCAGTGTGGAGCCTGCTCAGGACTCTTGCTCTTTCTCTCTCTTTCTGCCCCTCCCCAACTTGTCCTTTCTTTCTCTCTCAAAATAAATAAAGATTAAAAAAATAAAAAATAACCCCCCCAAACATAATCATAATACACAGAACAAACTGGTGGTTGACAGAAGGGAGAAGTTTGGGGTGGGGTAAGGGGGTGATGAGCAAAATAGGTGAAGGGAATTAAAAAGTACAAACTCTCAGTTATAAAATAAATTTCCTCCTAAATTATGCTTTGTACTAGTCCTTTTTAGGCTACTCTAGGTAAACTCTTCCTTGGTCTCATCTGGAAAGGAACCTGGGGATGGTCCTGTCCTTCATAAAAACAAGATCTGCTTCTACAATTTTTTGAGTGTGTAAGAAGCTATCTTCTCACCAGCTCTGGACAGGTCTCATCAATGTTCTCTTCAAATCTATTCCCTTCTCATCTTCTTTAGAAACTTAAAAAAAAACACAAAAAACCCAAGTTTCAGTTTTACCATGCTTGGGAGCATGGCACAGGTGTCGAAATGTTAAATAAGGCTGCATCTCCAGAACATCATAGTAATTGGTGGATTCAGTCAATTTTGTAAAATCCTCTGCTTTCCTTATCATTAGGGGAAAACATGGGCAGTCAATTTCATCCCCTGAGGAATAACTGCTATTTCCATTGAACCAGCTGACCAATCCAGTCAAATAAGTGGTTTACTGTTTTTTTCTCTGGTGAAATAATTAGTTGTTTAATTGAACTGAACAGATTTATAGGTTTCTTGGGTATGCATGCACAAAGCCACAATGAAAATCAATGGCTCAGTGTGACCATATAGATGAAACAATTTGAATGAAAAATTTTTTCCCACTTGAAATTAAGTTTTGGCTAAGTTTCTTATCCTTGTGGGGCTTTGCTCCACTCAAAATGTGCTGGATATTTTGGAGGAATGATCAGGAGTATTATCATAAGGTAGTGGGAGTGGAGTAATGAGTGAGTTTGTCATAGGCTTGGTGGAAGACGTAAATTTATGCGTATAGAAATTAATGCACCTGCATCAAGATTTATAGATATTTTATATGCAAATGCTTTTTAATGTAAAACACAGCTCTAAGTACTACAAGTGCACCCAAGAAAAATGACAGTCTCTACCTTTAGTGAGAATACCAGTTAAGAAACTTCTATCTTCTAGAAAGAGAATATACTGTTTGGGCTTAAACAGTTATAAAAGACAAAGAATATATCATTTCACATGACTAGAATTTTTGAGAGAGGGTAGTTTTTTTGTGTGTGATTTAATAAATGACTTAATTATGACACAAAAGACAACATCCTAGAGTAGGTTTAGTTAGGTTCTAACAAAATACCTGATAGCCAGAAAAGATGAAGTCATGGCCAGCTACTGGTTAAGTCAGAGACCTATCTTGGCAGCAAGTCACAAGAAGCCAGATCAAACCAGACAGGCCCAAGATGGTGGGTGCCATGACTGGAAACCCCTGACCAAATAAGGAAGGACAGAAATCCTTCTTCCAAGAAATTCCTGCCCCAAGTAATGAATTTTCCACCCCTAGTTCATAGCTATCAAAAACCCTAGGGGACACAGCTCACTGGCCTGTGCATGCTGCCTGCTGCTAGTGTGCTCTCTCTCTCGCTCATTCTCTCTCTCACCTGCACTCACACCTTGAGAGTGCACTCTCACTTTAATCCGCTTTCCTATTGGCCCCACTCAACTACTGTGTCTGGTAAATCCTTGAACTCTTCCCTCTTGCCAGGAGACCAAGACCCTTCAACAACATCTTTGGGATGGGCTGGATCAAGGCCCCAGAGCCCAGGTTCTCCCTATTACATCCAGCAACAACAGCTTCTGGTATTATTCATTCTGATATCCCCAACATGAGATCCACCCTAAGTTAAGTTCCTCTTTTGGTTACAAGGTGACTGTTAGGACAACTATAATTATATACTGTTTTGCTGATATCTAGTATTTGAGGGAATATGAGTCAGTGAATATGTGAATGAGGAGGGAGAGATCAGGGGAGCTAGTGAGAGAAAGAAACTGTGGGGAAAGAAGGCAAGAGCACAGAAACATTTCAGTAAAACTCTCCCCTAATTTTAGAAGGTAAGCCTTTCTTTTTTCTTTGGTGGGGCCAACTTAATACAGCTGTCCTAGACTAAGAATCTATAGCAACAGCAATGCCAGGTATTGTCTTAGAAGATTCAGTGATTCATTGGCCCCCACCTCCATATCAAAGAATATGCATCTTTAGTGGAGGACAGGACACAGAAATAAAATTGTGACTTCTCTTAGAAAGTAAGAAGAAAAGAGATAGATGTTGGGTAATGAAATAATAATGTCTTCTATGACTTTGCAATTTACTTATTTTTGCACGGTAGCAGGGAAGAAGGTAAGAAAGACCTACAAACAATTATAACACAAGACATAATATAATAAGTAAACATCTTCATCAGTCACTTGGTGTTAAAAGTGAATCATGCCTTCCATTCCTGAAATAAATCCTTGTAATTCTGAGTGGATATGTTACCACCAGAAATACTCACTTTGTGAATGCTAGTTTGAACAGATCTCTGTATTCCTCTGGAATTATGTTTTATTTTGGTTTTCTTTTTATAAGTACTCAGAATGCATATTGACCTTTTAAAATTTATTGAAGATTTTTCTCTGATTTATGGCCACTTTCCACAAAGTACTAAAGGTTTCAATTACTGCAGAGGAATTACTATATATCCAGTGAGCTAGAATTACCCATTAGTTACATGACTTGTTCTCACACATCAGCTTGTCTATGTGTTCAATTTGAATATATGCCTCAGCAAAATTTCAAATCAAAGCATGTCATGGACTATCAGGGTCATCTGCAAACAGTCAAAACCACTTACATCAAATCCATAAATGCAAAGGGTCCTCAATACAAACGTAAGCTATTAATAAATTTCATGAAAGAAGTTTGAACCAAGTATTATGGAAACTTGAAAAAGAAAAATCGTTTCCCAGCAGAGTAACTAGAAATATTAAAGCAAATTGTCATTTGCTCATGGCAGATTTAGAAGCTTCTTTTGCATCTTCTAGGATGATGATTTGATATGGACAACCAAACAGTTCACAGATATGTACTATCCACGTTAGCTTAAAAAGGGAAAACAATTCTTCATTTAAACAATAGCTTTTTGAAAAGGAAATGGAAACACATTAGACTACCTTTGTCTCGAAGACATATTTAACTATGCTTCTAAAGCATTCTTAGGAAGTACAGGGAACAAATGTGCTATCAATAGGGAAACTATTTTCAACACACAATAAGCAGATGAAGTAGGTCAGTTTTCACAACAATCATATTGCTTGCGAGATACAGGGCATTTGCTTAAATCACACGTAGAGCAACAATTCCAGAGCGACAATTCATAAAAGATGGAGAAGAAAAAGAATTACCTAGAAAAGGTCTCTTGCCTCTCTCCATGGTATTGCAGGCCAGTGGCTGAACCCTAACCCAGTCTTGAAGACTCACAGCTTAAACCTACAATTCTTTTCTTGGACCATACAGCCAACTTCATACAGTGATCAAAATGGATAGTTAGCATGTCTAATTAAGCAGTTATACTGTTAGTTAGTTCTAGAGGAGTATCAGGTTAAGTTAGATTGTAAACTCGTCACCAAAGGAGAATTACTTACTCTTTAAAGTCTCCTTCAGCCTTGACTTACATAGACAGGATGACTTTGCAGTAAGAAATTAACTTCTAATTAACCAGGAGATTTGGCTGTCTCTGTATAAGAAAAAAAAAAACACAAATATTTCAGACTTCATAATAATTTGGAAAGGAGATAGTAATAAAAATATGTGCAGCTGTTTTCTCAGAACACCTGGAAATAAAAGTTACTAATGCTTAGTTAGCTGTAAATATAAGAGATAGGACTTCAGCTTTCCTTATGAAAATCTTTCCATATGCTATCTGGAAACCACTACTTTGTTTCACTAAAGCACACTTGAAATATATGAGGTCATTTAAATAAATTCACTTCCTCTAAAATAAAAGAAAACAAAGCTAGAAGGAATGATTATCATTAAACACTCTTATCTTTGAGTTTACTTTAATGAGAACTTTACACCTAACACCTAGCTGAGAACCTACCTGCAATGAGGGAATGACTTCTTTAATAGGGCTAAAAAAGAGCATGGAGGCACTCTGGGGTAGCAAGACTGAGTGGGTCAGTAGAGTAGGGGGTACTTTGGGAACCCTGACAGTTCTTAGGATCTACAGACCAGTGAGGAATATATCAGATGAATTTCCTAAGGTGAGGTATGCACACCTACCACCTAAGAAGCTAAGAGATACAAAATGGGGACTCTCAAAACTAACCTATCTCTTTAAAAATCACTGCTTCCTCCCGTGTTGTTAGTTGCCTACGGCTTTATGGATCCAAGCATCATTAGAAATTTATTGAGCACCTGCTATATGCCAGGCACTCTACAATTACCTTACACAGATTATATTACTTAATCTTTAAAACAGTGGTAGGTATATACTCCATGCTTTACAGACAAGACAACTGAGTAATCTTATACCACTTAACTTGAAATGACAGCATTATAATGTGAACCCATTATAATGTGTTCTGACTTCAAAGACAATGTCCTTAAAATATGTAATATTTTCTCTGGGTTCCTATTCACATTCAATCTGACCTTCTTCCTATGTGGCTATAATTGTGGCTCATCTTAATTATTTTCTGTCCTCATGGATCCTTTATTCTAGAAATTCTTTATTATTTTCTGATCACAACTTTTTCCTCTGTGACCAATCTCTTTTGGCTAAGAGCTAAAAGTCTGCTGCATTAGCCTGTTTTCAGTAACCTTGGCTAATTTGCCCCATACCAACAACTAATTTCCCAAATCCTTGATCTGAAAGAGAAAGCATGTAAACATGGAAGAAGGGAAAGAAAAGGAAAGTTGATGGGGCCAAAGTCAACATTTCACTTTTAAAATTAAACCTAAGGTTAATAGGTACTAATATGGTAGCATCTTTGGAAGTCAGTGTGATGCCATGACCTTCAGGTAAGTTACTTAACTTCTCGGACACACTCAGTTAACAAATTATATTTGAGACCTACTTGGAAAAATTGACATATCCCCTGCTCTCATGGGAACTACAATCTACAAAACAGTGAATAATAATCAAACTCTTGAAGAATAACTGAAAATTAATAGCTCATAATAAGTAGACATTTGTTTAAATTCCATTTACTACTTCTGGGTAGATATCAAATACTATTGATTCCAGTTTAGTTTAATCTAAATCATGCCTCTAAATTGTTATTACCGGTATTTGAGTTATGAAACCAAGGCAACTATTGATGTCTTCCTTCATCCTTACAAGTCCAAGCCTAAGTACAGAAGAAGCAGAAGAAAGGTAAATTGACAGAAGTACCAGACTGAATTGCTAGCGAGTGCTTTTCCTGTACAGAAATTGTAGGACTTTGTTGGCCTTATTGCACCTAGAGTAAAAGCATGGCTTTTGAAAAAAAAAATGCAAAGTGCTAACACTTTAACAAGCTTTATTCTACTTGGAAAAATACCTACAGCTATGGCATCATAGTATGTTCCCAATGACATGCAGAAAGACACCTCTGTAAGTAGCCTTAAGGTCTATCTCTAGATGGAATGGCCCAAGTAAACGACACTGTTCTAAAACTTAGAATTTTATGAGATTCCACCTAACCACGGGTGCATAAAATACCCTCTGAGTGTGAAGTATTTATTGGTGTAAAGGGTATAACCTCAATTCTCAGACAGACAGGATTTGTCCAATATAAAGTTAATGCTAACATTGCTGGTCAGCACAACTCCGTCTTAAAATATCAGGCTCCTGCCCCATTCTCACGGACTCATTTATGTCTTTCCCATACAATTAAGTGAGTTTTAATAAATATATATAACTTAGTACTCAACATATTAACCAAGATAAGTGAAATTCCTATTACCCCCCAAAATTCTCATTCCTCATTCATGTGGACAAAATCTTCCTAAGTTTTATTGACCTAACAGCACAAATTTCAAGAAAAGTTCAAGTTAGTTTATAAAACTGTATAGAACATTGTTTATGGTCCAAATATTTAAATATCTCTCCAGTGTTGAATTAATCAACATCAATTCATTTATTATTTAACCCAACTGCACATATGCCTTATAATCTCATTCAACTGTTACCAGTTTTGAGTGTTTACTAGTGAGTTAATAAAGGCTAGTAAAAGTGGAATTTTTTTGTTTAAATCATTTGCTATTTGGGGAATGTTTTTTACTTTAGCTGTGATTTGCATTTTCTAAACCTTCTCTAGGTACTTTGCTGAAGATTAATTGTCTATCAGGTTTATGTAAATAGGAGAACTAAGATTCCTGTGCATATTCATTCATAAATTTAAAACAATGTTTTCCACCAGTTAGCTCTATAAAAGGGAAATAGACCTTGACTAGACGTAATTAGGCATTTGTGTTCTCCATAACTATAATTTACTATTAGTGTTTGAAGAACCATCAGTTCTCGTTTACTCTGGTAAGTGACAATAAGTGAGGCTAAAGTAAATTCAAATCAACACTCCTGGGTCACCTTAGTGAATTTATGGAGTGTACCGTAACATTATTTCAAACAACTGTAATTTTGGTCCTGTTGTGCAATAACTGAACCACAGTCTCTGATTTGTCATTTTGTATATCCAGTAATACTTAAAGTGCATGTCCTCAGGAAAGATGAATTTGAGTGCATCCATGGTTACATGGTAGGTGGTTTGTACTCTAATTTAACATATGATGCTCAAGGTGATCCATGTGGTGCAACTGTCTGCAGAGTCAAACACGAATTGTTCACTCTTTTGAGATGCTTCAGTAAAAGACTGAAAATATTGTGTGGCATATAAACCATTAGATTATAACTATGTGTAAACACATAGACAAACATGGTTTTCTAAAGCTAGTAATAAAGGGGGAAATCAACAATAATGTAGGTTTTAAGTTAGCACAATTCTTACGTTATATGGAGTGTCATTTTTAGAAAATTACAATCATACAAAACATAATGGGAAAATTAAATAAAAATACCTTGATGCTTAAGGTTTTTAAATGGTGTCACCTCTGCCTGAATAGCTTTTAGAACATGTAGATTCAGCAGACACTGTACCCATGGGACTTTACTTCTGTGCCCTTCAACCTGAACACCTCTGTTTTACCTAATGAATTATCTAAAGTTCTGTTGAGAGAATGAATAAGAGAGTAGATCACTGACCTAGGTCGTATGTTAGAAAGCAGGTGGACCATGGGGCATCTGGGTGGCTCAGCTGGTTAAGTATTCAACTCTTGGTTTGGCTCAGGTCATGATCTCATGGTGAGTGAGTTCGAGCCCCACATTGGGCTCAGCAATGACAGTGCAGAGCCTGCTTGGTTCTCTTTCTCTGCCTTCCCCCACTTTTTCCCTCATAAATAAATAAACTTCAAAAAATACCATTAGAAAAAAAGAGAAAAACAGGTGCACCAAATCCAAAGTGTTCCTTAAAGGAGGTTCCAGAACTCTAGTAATCTGCAGATATTATAAACTTGGTTGACTAACGTTTTTAATTTACATAGATCCAAAGAAGCAAATCTGAGATGGGATAGCAAAATACAGACAGTAGGCACATTTATTATCTCTAAAAGCAATCACTGATACAAAGCTATAATAATCAAAACACTTCTCGTGCTAGCACGGGGATTAACATATAGGCCAATGGAATAAAATTGAGAGTCCAGAAATAAACCCCTATGTCTTTGCTCAGGTAATTTTTGACAATAGTGCCTAGTCTATTTAATAAGTAGAGCTGTATCTTCAATAGATGGTGCTGAGACAAATGGATTTCAACATGCATGATGATAAAGTTGGACTCTTATCCCATATCATATACAAAGATTACCTCAAAATATATCAATAACCTAAAGAGAAGAGCTAAAACCATAAAACTTTTAGAAAAAAAATGTTAAATCTTTACAAACTTAGATTTGACAGTATATTCTTAGACATGTCACCAAAGCATAAGTAGCAAGAGAAAAAAAAAGATAAACTTGTCCCCATCAAAATTAAAAAAAAAAAAATTGTGCATCAAAGGGCATTACCAGCAAAATAAAAAGATAACCTACAGTCTGGGAGAAAATATTTGCAAATCACATATCTGATAAGGATTTGATATCTAGGGTATATAAAGAACTCCTACAACTCAACAATAAAAACAACCCAATTCAAAAATGGGCAAAGGCTGTGAATATAAATTTCTCCAAAAACATATACCTATCACCAATAATCACCTGAAAAGATGCTGAACATAATTAGTCATAAGGGAAATGCAAATCAAAACCACAGTGAGACTCCACTTTCTATTTACTATGATGTCTATAATAAAAGAAACTAAGAAGCATTGGCAAGGATGTGGACAAAATGAAACCCTTGTGCACTGCCAATGTGAATGCAAAATGGTACAGCTGCTGTGAAAAATAGTTAAAAAGTTCCTTAAAAAGTTAAAAATAGTCACCGTAGGACACATCAATTCTACTCTTAGTCATGTACTCTGAAGAATTGAAAACAGAGACTCAAATACATATACAGACATCTTCACATAAGCCCTATTCCTAATAGCCAAAAGATGGAAACAGCCCACGTGCTCATCAACAGATGAATGGATAAATAAAATATGATATTATACGTGTAATGGGATATTATCCAGCCTTAAAGAGAAAAGAAGTTCCAGGGCGCCTGGGTGGCTCAGTGGGTTGAGCGTCCAACTTCGGCTCAGGTCATGATCTCACGGTTTGTGGGTTCGAGCCCCGCATCAGGCTCTGTGCTGACGGCTTGGAGCCTGCTTTAGATTTTGTGTCTCCTTCTCTCTGCCCCTCCCCCGCTCTTGCTCTGTCTCTCTCTCTCTCCTTCAAAAGTAAATAAACATTTAAAAAAAATTTTTTAAGAAAAGAAATTCTGATTTTTAAACTCATTTTACAGACAGAAAGAAAAATAGGTTTAGCAAGGTTTTAATTCGTGACTTCTAGTTCATAATCACAATCCATACTCTATAGTTCATACAAGAGGTACACAGCTGAGCTGGCAACAAACATGGGTCTGTCTGCCTGTATTCTTAACCATTCTACAGCCTCATTCCATTTCAGGAAGTATAAGAGCACTGTCACCACCAAAAGAATGGGAGCCAGTGGCATTGTCAACTGAGCTGGTCATTGAACACCCTGGATGAGAAAGAAGGAAGAAAATCGGAAATGTTCCGTGTATTCTCATTGCGATCACAGTAACTGAGGTTTCCTTTTTACAGTTGTTTCATTGGCATACAAGTGGGATTTCTTGCTTTCCCTCTGACGACAGGCACTGTGGAAGGATCAAGGGAGACAGATGTCATGTGAGCAGGACTGCAGTGCAGCAAGTATGCGTGGTGTACAGGAACTCTGGCCAGTCTTCAGCACTGCAGGCCTCCTTTCTGTCATCAGTGAAGCAAGGGCCTTGAGGACATAGGGCTCTTGTTCAAACAATCTGTGCTTTGATACTATGACACTATAATGAGCTGAGTCTTCCTTCCCTGCTTCTTCGGAGATGAGCTTTACTAATTTTGTGCCAGATTCAAGGTAGTAATTAAACTGAATTCACCAGTAGCTCTGAGTGCGTGTTTGCAGCTGGCATCCATGCTGCCTAGTTACTGCTCAGTTGTGCCAGTTATAAATATTTACTGTGTCATATATAAATATCACTCATCTTTTTTAAAAAAAAGTTTATCCCTTGCATCTAGTCTTTCAGTGATTGCTTTTTTTAATTGTAGTAAAATATAAAATTTGTCATTTTCATCATTTTTAAATGTACAATACAGCAGCATTACTTACATTCACATTGTTGTACAAACATCATCACTATTTCCAAATCTTTTTCATCACTCCAAACAGAAACTTTGTACTCACTGAGCAATAATTCCCCATTACCCCAACTCCCAACCCCTGATAATCTCTACATTCTGTCTCTTGGAATTTGTCTATTCTGGGTATTTCCTGTAAGTGGATTCATGCAATATTTGTCTTTTTGAATCTGGGTGGCTTCACCTAGCATAATGTTTACTACATTATGTAGCATAATGTCACCCATTCTCTTAGTGGTGACAGTGCTCTTACACTTCCTTAAATGGAATGAGGCTATAGAATGGTTAAGAACACAGGCAGATGAGGCAGGGGTGGGGGCACGCCTGGGTGGCTCAGTTGGCTAAGCATCTGACTTTGGATCAGGTCATGATCTAGCAGTTCCTGAGTTCAAGCCTGTGTCAGGCTCTGGGCTGACATCTCAGAGCCTGGAGCCTGCCTCAGACTCCGTGTCTCCCTCTCTCTCTCTGACCCTCCTCCACTTGGGCTCTGTCTCTCTGTCTCTCAAATATGAATAAATGTAAAAACAAAATTAAAAAAAAAGAGAGAAGGGTAGTGATTTATCCTTCTGAGAACACTTTGTCTCTCCCTCTCTCTCTCTCAAATATAAGTAAACAAAAAAAAATAAATAAAATGTCAATGTCTTACATGTCATCAGCATCCAATTAGTGGTAGCTACATTAATTACACCTCCCCCACTTTCCAAACGCTGCCATCACCACATCCTCAGACTGGCTATACCTGCATCCACAGGGGAGTCTCCGTGTAACTCCATTCTACTGCACTTCAAGTCACCTCAACGTCCTACTCTGAAAGTTAGGATCTTTCCTCTCACTTTGCCTTCCTTCACAATTAAAAATCTTGTTTACCATCTGACTGTTCACGTACTGGTTCTGGCATTGCAAGAACATACCAGTTCTCTACTAACTGCTGCTCCTTTCAAGACCTTTTCCCCAACTTTCAGGGGAGAGTAGCATCAGCACAAAGATCTGACTGGGAGATGCTGAGCGAACTTCATGTAGCTAATACTACACCTTTTTATAATTTTCACACAGAAGAGATGAGAAAGAGTCTATCTGAGACTGACGTCCATTCAATGACTGACATGGAAAACTCAGTTCTCATACTTTTGAGGCTATTCAAGCCCAATCATTAGCCTAATAAGTCTTACACTTGATTAGGATTAATGAGGAACATGAACTCTCTATCACTCCTAGGTTTCTTGGGGAGACACTGATGTATGGCCCAGAAACCACAGAGGGAGGAAGTTACCTCAGGAAAGCAATCAGACTACATTTCTTACCCCTGTCCAGCCTTGACCTTTAAAACACAAACATTTGAATTCTTCTGCCAAATACCTGCATGTGACTAAGCGGTACATGAACTTACATCATGACTTTATAAAATAACAGGTCGTCTGAGGAACACGCGTAGGAAAACAAGGCCTAGGATCAAACACAAACAATGGAAGCTCCAGTTCTAACATCAGAGCAAACGACGGCTGTATCACTGGGGACAACATGATTAAAATCAATATGAATGTCTCAAAATGAATCCACAAAAAGAGTCTAACAAAACACTGACAAAAATATACTTCAGGTTTTTTCTGTATCTTTCAGAAATTAACGAAAAAAAACCAATGTTAGTATTTCCAAACTCGTCTTCTGTATGTATTCAACAGGGTTTCATCTTAGGCATAACTTGTGATACTTTGTTGAAATGCACATTAGAGTACAAAAGCTTTAAGGATTATTTTACCATCTAACTTAAAAGATCAATTTTTAAGGACTCCAAGAACCTTAGGTAGTGACTATTTTAGTTCACTGATTTAAAAAAATTCACTTTTATGAGGTGAAATACAGATAATTCAGTGACTAATACAACTACTTCCAGGGTTCTAGCTTCAGATACCCTTTAATACAGGAAACAACAGATAACCTCAATACTTACCATTTTTGACTCTTCTTACCTCTGTTGGTTTTGTTGAGAATATTTTTCACTGCTTGACTCCTGTATCACCAGGTCTATGGCACACTCTTTCAGCAACCTCAGTGGCAAAACAAGGTCTAACTAACAGTTTTAACTGTGGTTACACTGTTATTCTGGGATTGCTCTGTTTAGAGTAGTCAGAAAAATAGACTATACCAAGAGGCCACATTTGGGTCATATTCTCACCCTTAGAGCCAGGGATTCAACCTCATCTAAAACATGAAGACAGAAAACAAGAATCCAAATATTTCAGGCTGTTGTTTCCTAAAGACCAAATTCTGAGCAGCCAGAAATACAACTTGACCTTTGGCCCAGGTCAATTATTTTTCAACATGGAAAAATATTCAGAGTTGCCATTTCAGTTTTTCACAGTGACTAGGAGCCCCAGAGTAATAACATCTCTCTGTGCTGGTGCTTCTCCATCTGTGACATCAGAATATTCAGTTACCTGGCTTGTAGGCACACTATTTACACTTAATGCTAGTAAAATGCTCAGGGCCCAAAACACACTATATAAATGCAAAGTATCAATATAAATTGTGCTAAAAGAGGTATTCCCCCGTTAACAGAAGGAACAGCATGCCTGCAAAGATACATCAAATGCTATAAAAGAAATGCTAATTTCTTTTGCCTTCTCACCACATAATTTAAAAATTGCTTTACCCACATCCTATATTTTAGAGGTTATATTTTTTCTCAGACGTCTGCACTTCAATCACTTGACTTTCTAAAGGTTATCAAAACACAACTTTTTTTTTTTTAACTGAGCCACTTCTAGAGGATGACAGAAGAGTTTGTTAGAATTCCAATACAGTGACAAAATTCTCTGTGCCCTCACTCACAGCCCTGAGAAAAATTGATTTTTCAAGTGCCTCTGGTAAAAGATTACAGTCATTTGGGTTTTAGTTGTTTTTTGTTGTTGTTGTTGTTGTTTTTTGTCTTTTAGAGAAATAAAAAGAAGTGGTTTGGGCTAAAGGTATAAATTCACCTTTTTAGTTACAGAACTGAATTTAGATCTTTATAGCACATAGAGAAGATGAATGAAAATCCAGCACCACACCCAAGTGCCAGGATGAAAGGTAGAAATCTCACGTGATGGGTGATCAATGAGACAGTAAAGGTTAGAAGAAGTACGAATGTGAATGCAAAAGAGCAAAGGACAATAGAAAAGACTGTAAAACAAAAAAAAATG
The DNA here is from genome assembly GCF_028749965.1 of Puma concolor. Classification (NCBI taxonomy): domain Eukaryota; kingdom Metazoa; phylum Chordata; class Mammalia; order Carnivora; family Felidae; genus Puma; species Puma concolor. The sequence continues at coordinate 125,594,308 of NC_141668.1, read as the reverse complement.
TTTTTTGGTCATTTCTTTTATAAATCACAATGTAAAATGATCCATGTGTAATGAATTATCTGTTGCAACTGTCAGTGTTTCGTCAAGGCCAAGTCTAAACATTTTCAATTCATGACCTGTTTAAATGTTTTTTCATGGTGGTGGTTTTCCTTTTTGTTTTGTTTTCATTTTTGTTGTGTTGTGGCTTTAGTAATAAAAACCAATTGTGGACTAAAGTGTTAAGGAACGAGGTAGAAAGATAATTTCATTAACTAAGAGTCATGACCATTAAATAATAGTATACCAAGGCACATGGGTGGCTCAGCCAGTTAAGCATCGGACTCTTGATTTCGACTCAAGTCACATTCTCACTGTTTGTGAATTCAAGCCCTGCGTGAGACTCTGTGCTGACGGTGTGGAAGCTGCTTGGGATTCTCTCTTGCCCTCTCAAAAATAAATAACTAAGCTTTAAAAATGGTGTACAATAAAGCAGGTTACAAAGCAGCATGTAATATAATCCATTCATTTTAAAAAGATGGTATTTTATAGTAGCTAGGACTTAGATGGCACTTCCCCTGGGCCAGGAACTGTTCTGAATGATTTACATTCATTAACTCGTGTAATCCTCACTCTACAGATGATACCAATTACCATGTGATAAATGAGGAAACTGAGGACAGAGACAATCAAGTGATGAATGAGTGGATTCGTCAATGGATAGATTCTCCATTTTGGCATTTAAAAATGATAAATATTTCTCGGTGAAAACACATATCTTTATAATCAGTAAATAAATATCAATAGCTATTGTCATTCTGGGGAAAATGTTTTATATTCTGAACACATTCCTTTCTGGTGATTCATTTATCCTGTTGACCATCTTACAGAGTCAAATCAAAGTTAACCAGCTCCAAGTGGATGGAAATCCATCTTCTCACCAGCATTTCTTCTCGTCCTCATTCCCTTTCTTGATAAGTGGTGCCATCCAAAAGGGAATACAGGGAGTAACCTCAGATGAGGTTCAACAAACTCCATTTTACCACCTACCTGGTTCTCAAACTCAAGGTTTCCTCCTGTTTGCCTTTTCTCTCTCCCCCATCATCTACACCAACCAAGTGAAAGCTTTCAGCATTTCCTGCCAGGATTATTGCATTTGACTGATCCTATTCCCTCTATACATGACACTCCTATCTTCCCTCCATCCTTCTAATTTACCCTCCTTCTTGCCAACAAATCTACCTTTGTGGAAATATGATCATATAGTGCCCCAGCTTAAAATAACTGAGTTTCTCACCCTTATGAAAAAGAGATTTCTTAGCATTAAATAAAAGGCCCTCCATGATCTGGATCACACTTACTTTTCTTGTTTACAGCACAAGCTTTCCATTTACTCGGTTTACTCATGAACTGCATGGGTTTTTCTGTGCTTATACAACTATATACAAAGGGCGCCCATCTCCAGAACTTCACATGTGCTATTCCTTCTGCCTGAAATGTCTTCCATTGGATTTAAATCTTTCTGGCCTTAATCCCTAAAACAGAGACTAGTATATGTTCATTATTCAGTTAATATTTATGAAGCACTTACTATGCATCAAGCAATTTGCCAGTGCTGGTGCTATTAGAGCAAACCTAAAAAGACCTGGTCCCTGCAAAGAGAAACCAACTCACCTCAGTTTGCCTAGTACTTTCCTGACTTAAGCAGTAAAAGACTCAAGTTCCAGGAAACCCCTCAGTCCTGGACAAGCCAGTGCAGTTGGTCATATCATTCCTATACCCAGTGAATTTAACATTCAACCAAGAGAAATGGCTTACTAATGGAAAATGAATCAAATAAGAAAATGAGCAAAAGAATAATTTCCTTTTATACTATTTAAGGATGGTCATTATAAACATCTTTTATCTTCATACAATTTTGCAATAAACCTGAAGTCAACTTTATGATAGAGAGAAAAACATGTAAGTAACCTAACACACTCAATGCTAACATGGAGTAAACCAGATTATCTGATGCAGGGGGTAGAGAGGCAGTCAAGGCATCTTGTGAAAGGCTCCCTGGAGAGAGGCAGGTAAGAAGGAAAAGAATCTTTGATTTCCTCTGAGCCAAGTGGAAACTGAGCTTGTGTCTATTTTCAGGACGCATTGTCAGCAGGATGAAACACTCCTGCAACAATTCAAGAAATGATGGGTATGAAATGCAGGAAATAAAGGAGATGTTCTCAATCTCTCCCACTCAAACCGTGCATTATCTTTATCTGTAAAATGGGGGTAATAAAAATAACTAACTCATATTTTTATAAAAATTAAGTTAATACAGGATATCTAAGGTGCTTAGGACAGTGCCTGGAATATGTTAATACTACTGAAGGATTAGCTTATATACTCACTGTTCCATTTCTTACCTCCACTACTCATTCTAAATATTGTCAGCAGAAATGGCTGCAGAGGAACTGAAGATAGTGGGGTATCTATCTATCATGAGCGCAGTGTTGCTAATCTCAGTTTAATCCAAGAAGAAGCTTATGGAAGGAGGGTAGAAGAGGGCTTTGATTTCCTGTCCACCAGCTTTCCCAAGCATGTTCTTGAGTGAAAAATGATTTAAGACTTAGCCTTCAATCCTACTCTGTTTCAACTCATGAAATCATCTCTATCCCTGTGATTATGTGCTGACAGGAATAAATTTTTTAAAAATGGGTTAAAATGCACTGGAAAAGATATATACTTTTCAAACTATTCCCACACAAACTATTCCATATTAAAAATAAAATAAAATTTGATAAAGAAGGAAATTATTTTTCAGACTTTAGCCAATTATTGCTGAACTTAAAAGTCATAATGTATCTTATTTGATCTTATTCATACAGATCAAAATTAGCCCTAATAAATTAAGAGCAAAAAAAAATCCATCTTTTGCCAAGAGGTTTGACACATAATCTGATATTTATATTCTAGAACCAGGAATACAGTCATGTCCTTTTAAAAGTTAAATTAAAACAGGCCAAATAATCAAATTAAGTATATGTGTTGACATGTTTTTGGCTCCCTTAAAAAAATTCGTTGAGTTAACTCAAGTATGGAGGAATAATTTTTGGCCCAGTCACCAAAATTGCAACCAGATGGTAATATAAGCCCATCTGAGTTAAAAGGATTGCATCCCAACAATGCCCAGATGGGGTTCTTGAGTGCATGTGGCCAGGGTAACACATGCCTCCTCATCTTCAAACATTTTACCCAAACATATGGCCTCAAGAGGTACAGTTGATTACTGAGAATTCTAATTGAGACCTAATCTCAGTTACTTTGATGGTGAATGTTAGGCTAAAAGCTGACAAACAGACGGTTTGGGTTAAGATTGACCAGGCAGAGAAAGGAAGTGTAGAGGTGGCAGTCTTTGTGTGGTAAAGACCAAAGACAAATTTGGTATTCCCTCGAAGTGCATACCCTTTCTCTAAGGCCTTCTGCTTTTTCCAAAAGCTCCTCTACTTTCACTGCTACCCATAAGTGAGAAAATGCCCATATTTCTCGTGAATAAAACTGTGTTCAACATTCTGAGACTTTTCCACACTTTACCCTACCTGTGCCAGCAAAACAACAAATACAAATAAAAAGTGTTTCAAGAATGTGTGTGTGGGTTTCTTTTTAAAGCCTGACTCAGCACTTAAAAAATGTTTAATTCCTTCCTGGTCCACACTGTCTGGGTTATTTTAGGATTGCCTAATGAAACAGACATGAAAATAGCCTATGGTCTATTTAAGTGGCTTCCAATAGAAATCATGTCAGGTTGAAAGTAAATCATTCATTAGCTCTAAAGAGAAACTGCGGTCTGCTTTGTAGCTCTACAATCAGAACAAATTTCTCAAGAAGGCATGTAGTGTAGGAAGCCAAATCATATTCCTTCTACCTAATAACCAACACAAATCTGAGAATGTCCCTTTCTTGCTTAAACCCTTCAGTGATTATCCATTTCTGATGAATGTGGCCCTAAATCCTTAAAAGCCTTAGTAAGACTGAAGAACAGTAGAAAAGAGAGCTACGTCTAGAACTCCCACACTCCCTCTGTTATTATCTATGGTTGACCCCTCTGCATTTTTTTCTATTTCTCCACATGACCAAGTACTTCATCTCAGAGGCTTACACACACACACACACACACACACACACACACACACACAGTTCCTACTGCTTGTACGCTTTTACTGCCCCTTTTTACTCATTTTGAGTAAACAAAATGTTTACTCAATAAACATTTATTCATATCTCTGTTGGTCTTAAAACAAAGTCAATTATTTCCTTGGGAAGTCTTCCCTTTCTCTCCTGGACAATTTGGGACCCCACTATGGTTGCTAAGCCTAGGGTATTTTTTTTCATAGTTGTCATTAAAATTGCAATCATTTTTGTAATTATTTCTTTAATGTGTGTCTCCCTTACTGGGGTTTAACTTACTCATAGCTCCACTCCAATATCTGGTACAACACCTGGCATCTAGGATTTACAAACTTAACTTTGGTGAATGAGGAACATCTGACATGGTAAACAGGTAGGAGGCAGTGGGACCATAAAGAAGGCAAAGGCCCCAATGCTGGGCACACAGCTATGGCCACTGCTAATTAAAAGTCTAGTTATTTCGGAAAGCTGAATCGCGGATTTCTGCTAAACTTGATTCCAGAATTACCTTCTTAAAAAAATGCAATTGGACATTTAGCAGAGAGTTGCATTAGTCTATCATAAATTTCATTGCATTTTTGAAATTACAGTCCTGACAATTTTGAAATCTACATTTTCCAAATATCTATTAGCATCTCCCAAGGCAAAGCCTCTCTGTAACTAAAGGTAACATTTTTTTCTAAGATAATATTTAAGGATTTACAGAACTACAATATCTTACAGAGCATTTCATGTGCATCTAAACATGACTTTTTACAAATTTTGTAAAAGTAGAAGATTGACAACACGTAGCCCTTCTCTTATACCGATTTAAATGATTAAAATGCAGTAGGATGTGCTTGTTCTACATATTTGGGAGAAGAATAGCAAATCATGGCTCCCAAAAGACACCCATGAAGAGTAAATGCTGGTAATGCCATTGGCTTCTGTATGTGGTCTCCATACTTCTCTCTGGCCATGTCAGTTTTCTCAAGGGCCATTCTCAATACATAATTTAGAAATTTTCTATTTATATGAAAATAGAATCTTGAAGAGTTTTAAAAATCATACTGGTTATGTGTGTGAACTTCAGTATAAAGTTGAATTATGAGAGCAAAATGGGAACACCTATAACTCCAACTCAAAAAATTCAAGGTTTTGTTCAATGGATAATAATGTAATCTTTTGTAATGTTGCTTTACCAGTGTTGTTAATAACAAGGTGACATTTATGAAACTAATGCACTATAAAGTCCATTATGGTTTATCACCGTTTCTTGAACATGAACCTTATAATAAATTCATTTATAAAAACCATTTGAGTCATTTAAATATCATTAAACCATGGCAGAATTAAAATGAATTCTCTCCTTGTGTGCTCAGGTATATAAGAGTAAAGTTAGTATTTGTGTAGACTAGTCATCCAGTTTGGAGTCTGATGTATGACATGGTATGCTATTCCAGCCATCACCCAGGGTAGGGAGTCAAATTAACTGATGAGTCACTTCCCCAGTGTAAACCTTGGGGAAAGTGTCTTTTTATTTCTCATTGTGCAGTCAGAAGAGTCGTGGGTCTTTTTCCATATTGAAGCATAATTAAAAGCTTTTTCCTATTATCCTTACTGTCTATGTCCTATTCCATGACTCTTACTGGAAAATGTGAGACTGAACCATTAATTGGGAAAATCCAGGGAAGTGTTCTTCCTGAGATAAACTCTGTCTTCACTATCATCTCAATCCAAGTTCATATCCTTTACATATGAACTACTGCCGAACTGAAGGGCTAGGTCTCCTGACCCCCAGGAACTTCTCCTTCCTAATAATCTTCTCCATCACTATCCTCTTAAAGTGGCATGGCTCTACTTAAAGATTATATTCAGGATTACTTTAGTTAAGAAAAATATCTAAACTCTACATTTCTGGCCTATCAGGCTGATAAATCATTTCCTACATCAACACTGTTTAATAACAAAAATGGCCAAAAGTTGAGGATGTGATGAATCCTAACATTTTTTTTCTCCAAATAAACAAAGGACTTATTCAAATTAGTCTGACCTCCCTTTTGGTTACTGCCTGCATTTACTATATGCCTCGAGTGTCTGAGAGCTGTCGTTGCTTAATCTTTATTGCATTCTTGTCTATAGAGCTAAATTAAGGAGGGAGTCAGCTGGACGGCTGCCTGGGACATCAGTTCATAAAGCACATTAAAAAATCCCTAGAATAAAGTGTAAATACAGTGCTAGTTAACTTAGGTTTCCACATGAGACTACTAACATAATTGGCAAAAAGAGGCAACACGTTTAAGTGGAAATTGTGAAAACACTTCTCCCAGTGGTGAACTTGCTCTGTTGACTTACTTTTCAAGGCATAATTGCAAATTGCATGTTGCAATTACAGGCTGCTCCAGTAGCCTTGAGACTGGCCTGCTGACTGTAAGTTGACATTGTAAAACTGAGTAAGGCATGGCCTTCTTTTTAATCTAAAAATGAGTGATTTGGTTCATTATCTGAATTTCAACCCTTGGAATATGCTCCCAAGATACAGTGTGTTTCAAAATTTTAAATACAAAATGTAAGTGAGGGGTGCCTGGGTGGCTCAGTCATTTGAGCATGTGACTCTTGATTTTGGTTCAGATCACAATTTCAGAGTCATGGGACTGAGCCCCAGGTCAGGCTCTGCACTGAGCCTGGAGCCTGCTTGGGATTCTCTCTCTCTCTCTCTCTCTCTCTCTCCCTGTCTCTCTCTGTCATTCTTCATCTGTTCCTCTTCTCCTCTCCCCCAATCACACTCCTCTCTCTCTCAAAATAAAAAGTAAACTAAACTAAACTAAAATGTAAATGAGACTGGAAACAGTGAAACATAGGAAATGAGTTATCAACCTGAAGGCTAGACAATTAGAACTTGGAGATACAACCTGAATAAAATGTAACACATTTTCTGTGTCTCTAATGTATCCCTATTCTGTTAGGCTGTCTGAGGAGCCCATTTGCCTCCATACAGCCCGGTCTTAGAGGTAGGTACTGGGACACCCACTGCAGCCTTGACAAAAAAACACCCAGAGAGGTTATTATCTTCAAGAGATTATTTTCAAGGAATAATTTTGTCAGAAGCCTGAGAGTGAGAGATAGTATTTCCATCTTGTTTCCTTAGAGGTTAACAATAGCCCACAGTCCAGAATTGTTGAAAACTGTCTTGTGTGTATATGTGCATATGTTTTAGTTTTTTAATATGAACTGACAGATGACATGAAATAGAGGTACGAGGCGCCTGGGTGGCGCAGTCGGTTAAGCGTCAGACTTCAGCCAGGTCACGATCTCGCGGTCCGTGAGTTCGAGCCCCGCGTCAGGCTCTGGGCTGATGGCTCAGAGCCTGGAGCCTGTTTCCGATTCTGTGTCTCCCTCTCTCTCTGCTCCTCACCCGTTCATGCTCTGTCTCTCTCTGTCCCCAAAATAAATAAACGTTGAAAAAAAAAATTAAAAAAAAAAAAAAAAGAGGTACGAAATAAAAATACTAGATAGCACAATCACGATCCCCAAGAATTTGAAATGAGCTGATATGAAAAAATTGAACTTGATAAGATTAAATACAGCAGAAACAGAAATACACTTGGGTGTAATAAGGAGAGAAAGAGAACATCTACAGAATGAGAGAGGGAGAACTAACATGTGAAATAAGTATAGAGTTTTCATGTAATATAAGCAAAATAAAAAGGGGGATACAAAATACATGTATTCATATTGTTTGAGGTCAATGGCTAATTGAAGGAATGATAAGTGAAATCTGTGACTGCTTTTCCCATAAAATACACATGTAAACCAAATTTAGGATTTGATTCAGGATTCAAGGGACTCTATAAAGACTTGAAGCCCATTTAAGAATCCCTAAGCTATTCACAGATCTCAGAATTAGAAGAATAATCTCAGAATTCATACAATCAGAGATTTGAATAATGACTCCACCACTAACAGGAGGACATGAGACACATGACAAACTTGATCAGCCTTCAAATCCTCCTCTGTAATAGAGGAATAAAAATACCTACCTTGTAGAATGGTAGAATGGTGGGGCGGGGGCGGGGGGGAGGGAGATGAGAGCATTTTTAAACAGAGCTTCACCTAACACTTGCTAAGTACTCCCTCAATTGTGGATTGTCATGGGCAAGACGGTAACCATAAAGAGTGACCAGATGTACTATGCACAACCCCACCTGGTGGGTGATAGGTATGAGAGAAGCAGAGCATGAACAACTCTAACACTGAGCCAGATCTCTATTTCCAGAGTGAAACCTGACACTAAGTATTGCAATTTTAGGTAGGTGACACCTCATTTTTACTTTTATGCATAGGCTTAATACATATACATTTTCTTCTGAGTGCAGTATATTTATGATTGCGAACATCATAAATCATTAGAATTAGAAGTCTTTAGTATCTCTATGCTTATAAATTTTGACTCTCTTTACCACCGAGTTTATTTAAAAATGTGTTAAACAGCCTGCTGACATAGTGGTACAAAGAAATTTATATGGCAAAAGGAGTTTTGCCATTAAAAAGAAGAGGTTGGGAACTAAAGTTTTAAATATTCCCCCAAAGTCACTTCCTAAACCAAAGTTTTCAGATGTGGTAACCCTTCCAAGGCAAATGAGGAGACTAAAATAAGGGGGAGATGCAGAGAAAAGCTGGGAGAGGAAAGGGTGTGCTGAATATGCTACATCTTAGGCAATGTACTGGAAGGATGCTGGCAAATCTGTCATGACATCGTGAACACATTCTTCAAATGGAAAAACTTCTCTCTGACAAGCTCTTGGGAAGCAGCACAGCACAGTGTATCTTTCTGAAGCAGTCCCAGGGGTAAGGGGTAAGGGGTAGAGGGAAGCTATGAAGATGAGGTAAGACAAAGAATAAGATGGATGCATCTAGGTTATCAACTGTCGTTGTAAAAATAAAATAAATGAGACAAGGAAATCAAGCTACAGGATTGAAGATTTTTAGTTTGTACTTTAAAAAAATGTATGAATATTGCTACTTGTGATCAAGAAAATGTCTGTGCCTACTTATCAAATAACGTATTGGCTCTGTTTGAAAGCAGTCATTAGCTGATTCTTGGAGATGGCAGATCGCCCAAAGTCTTGCTTACTACTGGGATGTTCTTCAAATGAGAAGACCACGTTCCCCATTCTTAGCTTAGCTTCTCAAAAGCTCATAAATTAGGCAGCTATCTGAGCCCTCATGCACTCCACTCCAACTCTACATATTACATTTTTAATGATAGCTGAGAGTTTTCACTCTTATGTCTGTTGACAGAAGATAATGATAATGTATTGTCATAGCAATCTGGTAAAAAAAGTGGGATTTGTTTTTTGTCCTACTTCCCATCTGCAAAGTCATGTTTAATATCTAATTGTATATTTTCATGATTTAAAGATAAAGTAGAGAGCCCTGTTCTCCGCTCCTCTTGTGTCTATCAACAACCAGTTTCTTATTCTACTTTTCTTCACTAGAACAAAAGGAATTTATTCTCCTACTACGGGACTCATAAATGTCATTTTTAATTTCAAGAACTATACAGGCAAATGTGTTTTCTTGTTCAGTCATGAGGACCACCAAATGTTTGCCTAAGCTGTGTTCCCTTTGGGTGATCCAATGTAAGAGCAGTCTCTCTATATTGAGTAAATAAACCAGTAGTCTGGAGATTGCAAAGAAAAATGATGTAAATTAAATGAATAGAGACAAGTCAACTATATGAATAATGTTAATAATGCTAACAAGTATTCTTACTACTATTACAGTCCTAGTAGTAGCAATTATCATTTACTGAGTGCCAGCTGGATGATAGGTATATTGCTGGGTGTGCCATATGCATTTTTTCATTTAATCCACACAGCAACCCCATGAGGGGGCCATTACTTTGCATATTTTATTGATTGGGAATCTGAAGCTAGGAAGTAAAGCTATATTTTTGGGAGGGGCCAGAATTCAATTCCAAGATTGTTTGGCATCATATACAGGGGCTATACTACATTGTTTCTTACATTCAAGTAACAATCACCTTAACCCCATACAATGGAAAAAGTTAACTGGACAATAAACTGGCATTTCTTATCATATGAGGTGATGTCATTCAAAACATGTGGTCTTAAGTGTATTTTTCCAGAAATTGGGCATTATTTGTGCTGAACTTCAGTATGATTTGTGAACAAAAGGATCATAGAAGTCCAAGTCCAGTAACTGCTGATGCTTGAACCAAGCATCATTCCAACCAAGCTTCTTCAGAAGTCTTCCAAGGCATTCATTTCATCTTTGCATTATTCTTACTGTAATGGAGTATCAGAAGCTGTTCTCTCCATTTTCCTGCCCATGTGGCATACAACATTATCTTGGACAGACCTACAATTTTAAAGGAAGATTCACCCATAGTGATTTCCTTCAACTATGTAAATGAAAACTGAAACTCAGTAAAAGATGTCTTATATATCATGACAAAGGTAAGTTCCTAAATTACCCCCACAGTACACTGTATTAGTCATTGATGGTAAGGCAACCAATTTGCATAAAGAGACAGGAATCTTTTGTGAAGAAAATGTCCTATGTCCTGTGACTTGAAATGGGTGAACATTTCTAGAGCAAGAGGTTTTGTTTGAAAAACACCTTGAGACAATATTTTTGGCACCTGCTACAGAAAAAAATTTCTAATTTCCACATATCATTCAACTTGCATGGGCCCCTGAGTCTTCCCTTTCCTTAGCTTAAGTATCTCTTCCTCCTTCAATTATTCCTCCTAAGATAAGGTTTGATGCTCAAGTTGGCCCACTTCTCTAAAGTGTTCTTGCTGTTTTATATCTCATTTTTAGGTTCTCTTGGACAAAACCTACTTCAAAAGCCCAGCTCTAGTGTGAGATTTCTCTCTCTGTGGAACAACAAGGAATAATATATTCCCTCTCTCATTCCATAAATTATGCTTGTGTCCAAGTAATCCAAAAATGAATTATCATCTTGAGTAGCTCCACCATACAGCTGACAAACCTTTAAGTTTACTCTCAAGTAAGAACCACATAACCTCCTTGAGTCACTATTGTGCTTTTATGCACTATTTCTTCCCCATCCTGCATTTTCCAGTTGGTGTTACAGACTCAAGGTCAGAAGCCTATGATGGAGTTTATCTTGTTACATTCTGTCTATAATTCTGGCTTACTGCCACGTTAGTGTTTCCATTCTGCCCTCCAGTATATTCCCCAACTCACTTAGCTTTTTAATCCACAAATAAGTCAAGGACACCTTCTTAATTCAAGTGTAACTACATGACTATTTACAATTAGGAATTCTTTTTGTGGCCATAGATCTCAAATACACCTACATAGCAAGATCCATGCCCCCCAATTCCTCTTAACACAATGTTCAAATTTTTAGGGGACTGCTGAAAGAAAAATGATAAAAGCTGATGGACAGGAGGTCTGTACAAATTTTTTAAAACACTGGAACTGTCAATACTTATTTTTTAGTGGCTAAATACATTGTGAATCTTCATTTTACCTCTTACATTCTAAAACATCAATATTCTTCATCCATCCACCCATCCATCCATCCATCCATCCATCCATCCAATACACTGTTTCTAACCACTTACTATGTGCCACCAGCTGCATAGTAGGTTTTAGGTCTACCAGGACAAATAGAGCAGAGTTCTCCTCCACCCCATCTGGTGATAGTGGTAGGAATAAAAGAGGGGACAGTCAATTATTAAGCAACTACAGTGCAACACATAGTACTGTGAAAGGACAAAGAATAAAAATCTAACTGTCCCGAGTTTGTACGTAGGCAGGGGATTCAGGAAAACTTCCTGGAAAGGTTTGTATCTCAGCTAAATTCTGAAGGAGAAGAATTAGGCAGGTGAAAAGTAGGGTCAAAGAGTTTTCATTAGAAGAAGCAAAAGAAAGCACAACATGCTTGGGTAAGGGCAAGTCACTTAAAATCAAATCTCTGGTGAGAGCTGCTAATGTTAACTAATAATTTATACACAGCTTTGTATAGAATATCACAATAATCTGTTTTAGGGACACCTGGATTGTTCATTGGTTAAGTGTCCAACTCTTGACTTTGGCTCAGCTTAAGATTTCATGGTCAGTGGTGAAATCTAACCCCACGCTAGAAATGGAGCCTGCTTAAGCTTCTCTCTCTTTCTTTCTGCCTCCCCTGCTTGCATGTGGGCACATGTACTCTTTGTCTCTCTAAAAAAAAATCTGTTTTAGTCAACTACCTGAAAGTAAGAAAACAAAGAAAAAAATCATACCGGGGACATATTTTTGAGAGAAAGAGAGAGAGTATGAGGTGAGGAGGTACATAGAGCAAGCGAGGGAAAATCTCAAGAAGGCTCCATGCTATCAGAGCAGAAGCAGACATTGGGCTTGATCTCATGAACCTCTGAGATCAAAATCTGAGCCAAAATCGAGTCAGATGCTTAACCAACTGAGCCACCCAGACAACCCCTGGGATTGATTTTCTAGGGACAAGGAAGAAAAATACACAAAAGTCTCATGCACATTTTGGCACATGCTCCCTTCTGGTCTTTAAAACACCTGGAAGGTCATTTACTTTAACTCCCAAAATTTGTACTCCATTTTTCTGAGAACATGCAACTCTTCCAGTCTATATTTTATTTTGAATCATGTTTTACAATTCACTTTACTAGAAAAAAAAATCAATGCAGGTTCGTATAAATGGCAAACAACACAATAATATCATGTACACAGTAGGATAAAGTGAGGACTAGAAAACTGCACACTGGTGTCCTAACGAATGCTCCTCACATCATGCCACCTGATTACATAGAAAAATTTAAGTCCTGTATCATAAGTTCTCCACTTTTTTTTTTACCAGAAATAAAAATATGGTAAACCAAATTTCCCTTTTATACAGGATATCGTCTGGAGGAGGGAGGTAGCAACTAATGTATAATGTCAGGAAGCCCAATACAGGTCATTATTTTAAATTAAAAGCATATGTTGGGCACTACTAGTCCTCAAATGTTAGTTTAGATGCTTGATAAGCAATTTCTTACAAATTAGTGATTAGTTTTCCTCAAATTCTCAGGGCCAGGTTTCAAATTTCAGCCAAATAATGGCATACTTTAGGACAAAGGAAATGGACAAAATTTCATTTTGCGTTTGTGGTTGACTTAAACACACCTAACTCTTCACCCTTTCCCCAAAATGATTTCAACCCCTTATGGCTGCCAGGACAAGCACATATATTAAGTGGCTTATCTGCTGGGAGTTTGTCAATGTGATTAATTAAGGAGCCAAGTGTAGGAGGGAAACTTCTTGCATATCCTTCCCTGTGCAGTGATTTTTTGAGAGACTATCTTATCACAATTAAATTCCAATTTCACAGTTTACTAGCTTTTTTCATTGCAAACATGAATGCATTCATAATGTCACAGAAATATAGAGAAACTGACATCCTGTTCACTGTTTGACTGCATATTAAATTCCTACATTAAAGCAGCCAGTACATGGATATACATGACTTAGGGGTACTCGAATTGGCTTGTGTGAGATTAAACGTGTAATTTATAAACTTTTTTAACGTTTATTTATGAGAGAGAGAGAGAGAGAGAAAGCGAGTGGGGGAGGGGCAGAGAGAGAGGGAGACACAGAATCTGAAGCAGGCTCCAGGCTCTGAGCTGTCAGCACAGAGCCCAATGCAGTACTCAAACCCAGAAACCGTGAGATCATGACCTGAGTCGAAGTGGGATGCTTAACCAGCTGAGCAACCCAGATGCCCCAAACATGTAATTTAAAATAGATTTTCCTTCAGGAATAACTTTTTCTCCAAGTATAGAAATAATTCAAGTAGTTCCTGTATTTTCATGTTTGAGTTATCTTACATTTGTGTTAATGGTCACTCAGTTTTCTGTGGAAAGGCAGGGAATTATTAGGGGGTTATTTTACTGAAGATGGTGTAGGGGAGCAAATTTTGCCACCCCAAGATACCTCTTTGGCATAATGATTATTTTAAGCTGGTGATTTTTTAAGAAATTGTAAACAAAAGAGAAGCTCTGAGAACCTCTAGTAGTACCCTTTTGTAAGAAACATCCACACTCATAAGAGAAATCTCCATTTGTAAGGCTGTCTCTGGCTGTACCAGGAAGAGAGGATTACTCTAAATCTCTAGAAATTCTTACCATTGGAGAAGGCAAGCACTTAAACTTTTTACTGTAGAGAAACTAGTAACCTTCCACAACTGATATCCCACCCCCAATATATTCTTTTGTCTTCTTTTGTCTTTATTTGACCTTGGTAGATAGCTTTGGCCATTTGGGGGAGTTATTCAGTTTTCCCAGGTCTTTCCCATGTGTACAAAAAGAATACATGTTCTCAAATTTTGTTCGATTCTCCCTTGTTCATCTGTCTCATGTGCATTTCTTAGACAAGCTAGAAGAATATGAAAGGGCAGAAGAACATGTTTTCTCCACAACAATAGCCAGTTGGACAAACAACAAGCATTTATTAAGTGCTGACTGAAAAAAAAGTCATAAAAGAAAGAAAGGGAAAATGAACCAGAAACATAACACTGGCCTTTAGGAAGATTCAAGTCTGATTGTGCTGGCAAAACATATGTCCATATACCAATTGGAGAATACTTCCAAAGGAACACATCACAATTTCTTGACTACCAACAAGTGCAAATGGTGTTGAAAATAGAACATGTCAGACCTGATAGAAACTTAAGCCATTTCCAAAACAGCAAAAAGCTTTCCAAAACAACCTGGATACTTCCTATTGGTATGCACATTTTTTAAAAGGTACAGTTTGAATGTTTATTAAATGTCAGGAATGAGTCTAAACACTCTGCATACATAAATCTCCAAAGCTACGAGGTAAATTCTATTATTATACTCATCTTTTGGATGAGGAATTTGAAGCTTAGAGAGGTTGAATTACTTGCTCAGGATTATGAAACCAGCAAGTTCAGATTTGTACCTAGTTCTGCCTGACTCAAAAGCCAAGAGTTTTAATTACAATGCTATAACGTTCAGTACTTGGAACACTGCTTGACACAAGCCAGGCACCCAGAAAGTATCTCATGAATGAATGTTTCCTTGGATGATTATTTGTCATTAGCCACAAAGCTTTCTTTTTTTTTTTTTTTTTTTTTTATTTATTTTTTTATATATGAAATTTATTGTCAAATTGGTTTCCATACAACACCCAGTGCTCATCCCAAAAGGTGCCCTCCTCAGTACCCATCACCCACCCTCTCCTCCCTCCCACCCCCCATCAACCCTTAGTTTGTTCTCAGTTCTCAACAGTCTCTTATGCTTTGGCTCTCTCCCACTCTAACCTCTTTTTTTTTTTTTTTGTTCCCCTCCCCCATGGGTTTCTCTTAAGTTTCTCAGGATCCACATAAGAGTGAAACCATATGGTATCTGTCTTTCTCTGTATGGCTTATTTCACTTAGCATCACACTCTCCAGTTCCATCCACGTTGCTACAAAAGGCCATATTTCATTTTTTCTCATTGCCACGTAGTACTCCATTGTGTATATAAACCACAATTTCTTTATCCATTCATCAGTTGATGGACATTTAGGCTCTTTCCATAATTTGGCTATTGTTGAGAGTGCTGCTATGAACATTGGGGTACAAGTGCCCCTATGCATCAGTACTCCTGTGTCCCTTGGATAAATTCCTAGCAGTGCTATTGCTGGGTCATAGGGTAGGTCTATTTTTAATTTTCTGAGGAACCTCCACACTGCTTTCCAGAGCGGCTGCACCAATTTGCATTCCCACCAACAGTGCAAGAGGGTTCCCGTTTCTCCACATCCTCTCCAGCATCTATAGTCTCCTGATTTGTTCATTTTGGCCACTCTGACTGGCGTGAGGTGATATCTGAGTGTGGTTTTGATTTGTATTTCCCTGATAAGGAGCGACGCTGAACATCTTTTCATGTGCCTGTTGGCCATCTGGATGTCTTCTTTAGAGAAGTGTCTATTCATGTTTTCTGCCCATTTCTTCACTGGGTTATTTGCTTTTCGGGTGTGGAGTTTGGTGAGCTCTTTATAGATTTTGGATACTAGCCCTTTGTCTGATATGTCATTTGCAAATATCTTTTCCCATTCCGTTGGTTGCCTTTTAGTTTTGTTGGTTGTTTCCTTTGCTGTGCAGAAGCTTTTGATCTTCATAAGGTCCCAGTAATTCACTTTTGCTTTTAATTCCCTTGCCTTTGGGGATGTGTCGAGTAAGAGATTGCTACGGCTGAGGTCAGAGAGGTCTTTTCCTGCTTTCTCCTCTAGGGTTTTGATGGTTTCCTGTCTCACATTCAGGTCCTTTATCCATTTTGAGTTTATTTTTGTGAATGGTGTGAGAAAGTGGTCTAGTTTCAACCTTCTGCATGTTGCTGTCCAGTTCTCCCAGCACCATTTGTTAAAGAGACTGTCTTTTTTCCATTGGATGTTCTTTCCTGCTTTGTCAAAGATGAGTTGGCCATACGTTTGTGGGTCTAGTTCTGGGGTTTCTATTCTATTCCATTGGTCTATGTGTCTGTTTTTCTGCCAATACCATGCTGTCTTGATGATGACAGCTTTGTAGTAGAGGCTAAAGTCTGGGATTGTGATGCCTCCTGCTTTGGTCTTCTTCTTCAAAATTACTTTGGCTATTCGGGGCCTTTTGTGGTTCCATATGAATTTTAGGATTGCTTGTTCTAGTTTCGAGAAGAATGCTGGTGCAATTTTGATTGGGATTGCATTGAATGTGTAGATAGCTTTGGGTAGTATTGACATTTTGATAATATTTATTCTTCCAATCCATGAGCAGGGAATGTCTTTCCATTTCTTTAAATCTTCTTCAATTACCTTCATAAGCTTTCTATAGTTTTCAGCATACAGATCCTTTACATCTTTGGTTAGATTTATTCCTAGGTATTTTATGCTTCTTGGTGCAATTGTGAATGGGATCAGTTTCTTTATTTGTCTTTCTGTTGCTTCATTGTTAGTGTATAAGAATGCAACTGATTTCTGTACATTGATTTTGTATCCTGCAACTTTGCTGAATTCATGTATCAGTTCTAGTAGACTTTTGGTGGAGTCTATCGGATTTTCCATGTATAATATCATGTCATCTGCAAAAAGCGAAAGCTTGACTTCATCTTTGCCAATTTTGATGCCTTTGATTTCCTTTTGTTGTCTGATTGCTGATGCTAGAACTTCCAGCACTATGTTAAACAACAGCGGTGAGAGTGGGCATCCCTGTCGTGTTCCTGATCTCAGGGAAAAAGCTCTCAGTTTTTCCCCGTTGAGGATGATGTTAGCTGTGGGCTTTTCATAAATGGCTTTTATGATCTTTAAGTATGTTCCTTCTATCCCGACTTTCTCAAGAGTTTTTATTAAGAAAGGGTGCTGGATTTTGTCGAAGGCCTTTTCTGCATCGATTGACAGGATCATATGGTTTTTCTCTTTTTTTTTTGTTAATGTGATGTATCACGTTGATTGATTTGCGAATGTTGAACCAGCCCTGCATCCCAGGAATGAATCCCACTTGATCATGGTGAATAATTCTTTTTATATGCTGTTGAATTTGATTTGCTAGTATCTTATTGAGAATTTTTGCATCCATATTCATCAGGGATATTGGCCTGTAGTTCTCTTTTTTTACTGGGTCTCTGTCTGGTTTAGGAATCAAAGTAATACTGGCTTCATAGAATGAGTCTGGAAGTTTTCCTTCCCTTTCTATTTCTTGGAATAGCTTGAGAAGGATAGGTATTATCTCTGCTTTAAACGTCTGGTAGAACTCCCCTGGGAAGCCATCTGGTCCTGGACTCTTATTTGTTGGGAGATTTTTGATAACCGATTCAATTTCTTCGCTGGTGATGGGTCTGTTCAAGCTTTCTATTTCCTCCTGATTGAGTTTTGGAAGAGTGTGGGTGTTCAGGAATTTGTCCATTTCTTCCAGGTTGTCCAATTTGTTGGCATATAATTTTTCATAGTATTCCCTGATAATTGTTTGTATCTCTGAGGGATTGGTTGTAATCATTCCATTTTCATTCATGATTTTATCTATGTGGGTCATCTCCCTTTTCTTTTTGAGAAGCCTGGCTACAGGTTTGTCAATTTTGTTTATTTTTTCAAAAAACCAACTCTTGGTTTCGTTGATCTGCTCTACAGTTTTTTTACATTCTATATTGTTTATTTCTGCTCTGATCTTTATTATTTCTCTTCTTCTGCTGGGTTTAGGCTGCCTTTGCTGTTCTGCTTCTAGTTCCTTTAGGTGTGCTGTTAGATTTTGTATTTGGGATTTTTCTTGTTTCTTGAGATAGGCCTGGATTGCAATGTATTTTCCTCTCAGGACTGCCTTCGCTGCGTCCCAAAGCATTTGGATTGTTGTATTTTCATTTTCATTTGTTTCCATATATTTTTTAATTTCTTCTCTAATTGCCTGGTTGACCCACTCATTCGTTAGTAGGGTGTTCTTTAACCTCCATGCTTTTGGAGGTTTTCCAGACTTTTTTCTGTGGTTGATTTCAAGCTTCATAGCATTGTGGTCTGAAAGTATGCATGGTATGATTTCAATTCTTGTAAACTTATGAAGGGCTGTTTTGTGACCCAGTATATGATCTATCTTGGAGAATGTTCCATGTGCACTCGAGAAGAAAGTATATTCTGTTGCTTTGGGATGCAGAGTTCTAAATATATCTGTCAAGTCCATCTGATCCAATGTCTCATTCAGGGCCCTTGTTTCTTTATTGACCGTGTGTCTAGTTGATCTATCCATTTCTGTAAGTGGGGTGTTAAAGTCCCCTGCAATTACCACATTCTTATCAATAAGGTTGCTTATGTTTATGAGTAATTGTTTTATATATTTGGGCGCTCCGGTATTCGGCGCATAGACATTTATAATTGTTAGCTCTTCCTGATGGATAGACCCTGTCACTATTATATAATGTCCTTCTTCATCTCTTGTTACAGCCTTTAATTTAAAGTCTAGTTTGTCTGATATAAGGATGGCTACTCCAGCTTTCTTTTGGCTTCCAGTAGCATGATAAATAGATCTCCATCCCCTCACTCTCAATCTAAAGGTGTCCTCAGGTCTAAAATGAGTCTCTTGTAGACAGCAAATAGATGGGTCTTGTTTTTTTATCTATTCTGATACCCTATGTCTTTTGGTTGGCACATTTAATCCATTTACATTCAGTGTTATTATAGAAAGGTATGGGTTTAGAGTCATTGTGATGTCTGTATGTTTTATGCTTGTAGTGATGTCTCTGGTACTTTGTCTCACAGGGTCCCCCTTAGGATCTCTTGGAGGGCTGGTTTAGTGGTGACAAATTCCTTCAGTTTTTGTTTGTTTGGGAAGACCTTTATCTCTCCTTCTATTCTAAATGACAGACTTGCTGGATAAAGGATTCTCGGCTGCATATGTTTTCTGTCTAGCACACTGAAAATCTCGTGCCAATTCTTTCTGGCCTGCCAAGTTTCAAAAGAGAGATCAGTCACGAGTCTTATAGGTCTCCCTTTATATGTGAGGGCACGTTTACCCCTTGCTGCTTTCAGAATTTTCTCTTTATCCTTGTATTTTGCCAGTTTCACTATGATATGTCGTGCAGAAGATCGATTCAAGTTACGTCTGAAGGGAGTTCTCTGTGCCTCTTGGATTTCAATGCCTTTTTCCTTCCCCAGTTCAGGGAAGTTCTCAGCTATTATTTCTTCAAGTACCCCTTCAGCACCTTTCCCTCTCTCTTCCTCCTCTGGGATACCAATGATGCGTATATTATTTCTTTTTAGTGTATCACTTAGTTCTCTAATTTTCCCCTCATATTCCTGGATTTTTTTATCCCTCTTTTTCTCAGCTTCCTCTTTTTCCATAACTTTATCTTCTAGTTCACCTATTCTCTCCTCTGCCTCTTCAATCCGAGCCGTGGTGGTTTCCATTTTGTTATGCATTTCGTTTAAAGCGTTTTTCAGCTCCTCGTGACTGTTCCTTAGTCCCTTGATCTCTGTAGCAAGAGATTCTCTGCTGTCCGCTATACTGTTTTCAAGCCCAGCGATTAATTTTATGACTATTATTCTAAATTCACTTTCTGTTATATATTTAAATCCTTTTTGATCAGCTCATTAGCTGTTGTTATTTCCTGGAGATTCTTCTGAGGGGAATTCTTCCGCTTGGTCATTTTGGATAGTCCCTGGCGTGGTGAGGACCTGCAGGGCACTTCCCCTGTGCTGTGGTGTATAACTGGAGTTGGTGGGCGGAGCCGCAGTCAGACCTGATGTCTGCCCCCAGCCCACCGCTGGGGCCACAGTCAGACTGGTGCGTGCCTTCTCTTCCCCTCTCCTAGGGGCGGGATTCACTGTGGGGTGGGGTGGCCTGTCTGGGCTACTTGCACACTGCCAGGCTTGTGATGCTGGGGATCTGGCGTCTTAGCTGGGGTGGGTAGGCAAGGTGCACGGGGGCAGGAGGGGCAGGCTTAGCTTGCTTCTCCTTAGGTGATCCTCTTCAGGAGGGGCCCTGTGGCAGCAGGAGGGAGTCAGATCCGCTGCCGGAGGTTTGGCTCCGCAGAAGCGCAGAGTTGGGTGTTTGCGCTCGGAGCGAGCAAGTTCCCTGGCAGGAACTGGTTCTCTTTGGGATTTTGGCTGGGGGATGGGCGGGGGAGATGGCGCTGGCGAGCGCCTTTGTTCCCCACCAAACTGAGCTCTGTCGTCCGGGGGCTCAGCAGCTCTCCTTCCCTTTGTCCTCCAGCCTTCCCGCTTTCTGAGCAGAGCTGTTAACTTATGACCTCCCAGACGCTAAGTCGCGCTTGCTGTCGGAACACAGTCCGTCAGGCCCCTCCGCTTTTTGCAAGCCAGACTCGGGGGCTCTGCTTGGCCGGCGAGCCGCCCCTCCGCCCCGGCTCCCTCCCACCAGTCCGTGGAGCGCGCACCGCCTCGCCGCCCTTCCTACCCTCTTCCGTGGGCCTCTCGTCTGCGCTTGGCTCCGGCGACTCCGTTCTGCTAATCCTCTGGTGGTTTTCTGGGTTATTTAGGCAGGTGTAGGTGGAATCTAAGTGATCAGCAGGACGCGCGGTGAGCCCAGCGTCCTCCTACGCCGCCATCTTCCTCAGGTCTCCACAAAGCTTTCTTTCATCTGTCCCAGAACGCCTTCATGATTTAAATATTTTGAATCAGTACGATTTGAATCAGTACTGATTTGAATCAGTATTTGAAAAAAGACATGATGTATGATGTCATGCATTATTAAATATAATAATTTAGTGAATTAACAGTCTTTTTTTTTTTGAGAGAGAGAGAGAGAGAGAGGAAGGCGGGAGGGGCAAAGGGAGAGGGAGAGAGAGAATCTTAAGGAGGCTCCACACCCAGAATGAAACCTGACACAGGGGGCTCAATTTCATGGCCATGAGATCATGACCTGAGCTGAAATCAAGACTTGCATCCTTAACTGACTGAGCCACCCAGGCATCCCCATTAACTATCTTTTTAACCACACTTGAAATTGTACTTGAAATACCTTGACAATTTTTATCATGTCTTTTAAAAATAAGTATTCCTTAATTAAGTTACACTAAAAAAATAATTATCTGACATTTGACAAAGGAACATGTAGGACATGAGATTTTAGAAAGCTGCTGGTTCTTGGCCACATCACCTTCCTTGACTAGGTATCAATTTCACATACTGTCCCTTGAGGGTTTGACTTCCAGGGTTGCAATTCTGTGGTTCTGTGTTTGGAAACATGAAATAGTTTGGGATCAGCAATTCAATTAAGGAATCTTTATTACTTATTAGTCTTGAGGCAATACATAGCCAGTGCAGAGAATGGGAAACCAGGACTCGCTGGAGACCTGCTAGAGAAAAGAAAGACAATGTTTAGGGAAACTAACCTGTCTGTTGGGGCTACCAGAATCCAAGGCTATTAGTAAAATCATTATAATTTAGAATTAAAAACTAAGAAGGCCTTTAAATAGCTAACAGTCTTCTGGTTTAGACCCAAAGGGAGTTTTTTCCTAATGGGGCCAATGAAGTTCTACACATAGTAGGTACAGAGTAAGTATTTGTTGAATAAATGATGTCCCCTTATCTTTTTAAGTTATCTTTTTTAAGTTATCTCCCCTTATCTTTTTTAACATTTATTTATTTTTGAGAGAGAGAGAGAGAGAGAGAGAGAGAGAGAGAGAGCATGGGAATGGCAGAAAGAGGGAGACTGAGAATCCCAAGCAGGCTCCACGCTGCCCACGTGTTATGCGGGTCTCAGTCTCATGAACCGTGAGATCACAATCTGAGCTGAAATCAAGAGTTGGTCACTTAACTGACTGAGCCACACAAGCACCCCTCCCCTTATCTTCTATGAGAAACCATTTTATTATTTTTTTTAAAGTTTATTTATTTATTTTGAGAGCGAGAGCACACAAAGGGGAGAAAGGCAGGGAGACTGAGAAAGAGAATCACACACAGCCTGATTCAGGGCTCAAACCCATGAACTGTAAGGTCATGACCTGATCTGAGATCAAGAGTCAGGTTTAACTGACAGAGCCACCAAGGCGCCTCTAGGAGAAAGCAATTTAACACATCAAACCAGTTGATGGATGTCAGCTTCTGGGGAAGAGACTCAAGAGTTCAAGGGCAGATGTACTTTCAAAGTTTCTTGAAGTAGAGGATCTTTGTCTATGAATCAATGCCTAGGGGTCTCTTCCTTTTTTTTCTTTAAGTTTATTTATTTTGAAAGAGAGAGAGCATAAGCAGAAGAGGGGCAGAGAGAGAGAGAGGGTGAGAGAGAGAGAATCCCAAGCAGGCTCTGCACTGTTCAGCACAGAGCAGGACATGGGGTTCGAAGTCACATACTGTGAGATTATGATCTGAGCCAAAATCTAGAGTTGGACACTTAACTGACTGAGCCACCCAGGCACCCCATATGCCTAGGGCTCTTTATCTCCAAGATACCTTACTGATGTGATGTACATTTTAAATGAAGGTGAACAATTTATGAGATGATTGTAAGAAACCTAAATTTAGATATACATTCCAAATCAATAGGCAAAGAAACTTTTCTGATTTTCAGCAGTGTTATCTATAAATTATGCGGTCTGTGACTTCTCAAAGATTCATTACTTTGGGAAGAGAGTGCTAATAACAGCACAAAGCTTAATACACACACACACACACACACACACACACACACATATACACACACACACTCACAGGAAAGCAGAGGATCTAAGCACTACTGTGCTCACTAAGCTAAGGCCAAGGGGTAGGATTCTAGCAACGAGGAAGAACATGAGCAATACTAGTTCTAAGTTCTGGAATTGCAGTAAGAACCAGAGTTCATGGCACAACTTCACTCTTGGGATGTGTGTATGAGAGGAGATAAGGAGTAGAGGCTAGGCAGGATTTCAGTCCTATCATCAGACCCAACATAATACATGTAAAAAAGCTGAGTGAACAACTTAGCCCCCTAGAACTAATACTGGCCTAATGGTCTCTTACACATGTAAGACTCTAAATAGATTGGAAGCTTAGCAGTTGTAACTATGCCAATAGTCCCAGGCTGGCACAGTGTTGGCAATGAGTAGTCTTTACCTTCATCAATTTGTCACCCCCTTTTTTCAATAAATATTCTTTGAAGTCCCCTGGGAGTGAGTGAAAGTACTAGAAACTGAGGGTACAAAGTTGAAATTGAGTAAAATGCATATATTTATCACCTCAAAACCCCATACCAATCCTCCAGAGGAAAGATTAATTAATCTATATTCCAATGAGGACCTTTAGGGAAATATCTGAGGCTCCAGTTGTGAAAAAAAATGAGAAGAATTAACAAAATGGCTTATTGGGTTTGAGTTGTGGCTCATATTTCATAGATAATAACAAGTAATTTGATTCTAGATATAGGCTAAGGGAAGGTTAGGACAGTTACAAAGGCATGGTGCAGGGTGGGTTTAGAAAGTTTTTTGGGGGATAGAAAATTGGGTGGCATATCTAGAACTGATTTTTTATGAAGTAATAATTACATACAAAGTATGAGAAGAAGAGGTATTAAATAGAAAGATAGAAATGTTTGTGGAGATTGTTTTGGCATGTGTGTGGGGTTGGCCTGGCAGAGGTATGGGAGAGGATAGAGACACACTGAGAAGTTATTTCAAAAACTGCTGTAAAGCTTTTTTCTGGGGTGGTAGTTCTTATTTCCAAACCATAAAATGGTCTATACAAAGCTCTAATTTTAAAGAGTACCCGAGTGCCTGGGTAACTCAGTTAAGGGAATGACCTTGCAGTTCATGAGTTCAAGCCCAACATTGGACTCTGTGCTGACAGCTCAGAGCCTGGAGCCTACTTCAGATTCTGTGTCTCCCTCTCTCTCTTCCTCAAAAATAAATAAACATTAAAAAATTTAAAATAAAAGAGTAGATAAATAAAATATTATGCTGGTTTTCACCTCATCCTTGAATTCCTTCTCTCATAACAGGTGGATATTTATAGGAACCTAGGTATTACCATAGCATTGCTGCAGCAAACTTTGACAATTGGAAACAAGAAAGAAGGAGATTTTCTTTTTTCACTCCCTCTTTCATTGCCATTTAACATCAGACAAGATAATGAGAGTTTGAGAAAATGACTAAGAGAATTGTATGTGTAGAGGAATCCATAAAATTTAATCCTCTAATTGATCCTCAGGGGCCATGATGAACCTGAGTCAATGTGTACTGAATTAAAGAGAAATAGATTACTATTAGCATTAGTAATTGACAATAATGATGGCAATGACAACAATGCTCACCATTTAGAGAAACCCTACTACATACTGAAAACCTAGCCTCGTAGGCATCTCAAGTACAATGTCTCAAATTTTCACAAGAGCCTTATAACTTACACACAGAACTACCTCAGTTTTGTAGAAGAAACTGTTAAGCTTAAATGATTTACTCAAAATCTCAACTTTTAAGACAACATAGTCTGGATTTGAACACAGGCTTAAGTCTGTGACACAGTGTTCCCCCCACCTCCATCATTCATTTGGAGAATAATACAAGTGTCTCAGAGACTTATAAAATATAGTTTATAGTAAGATTCCAGTGCTTTAGTACTTGATGAAGATATATGAAATCCACCTTCAGTGTGTCAGAACACTTCACAGACCTTATACTTAAATAGAGATGTCAATATTTAGCAAATCTGAATGTGTAGTTTAATACTGATGAATGCAAATCTAGGATGAAAATCTGTTTCATTGGCATTTTGATAAAATTACCAATATCTTTGGAGAAACATCAAGGATAAGTGGGATGCTATTTCAAAAGATGAAAAGATGTGATCTCATCACACATTATGTCTCTAACAAGCAGTCTACTACCCGTGGACTCATGGTTAACATTATAACTACTGTAAGGCTTGTTGAAACCCTAGTGGAAATAAAAATTTATGACGCACTGCTTCATCTCTCAAACTGAAGTAATTCAGACTTTGTGAACTTTGTAAGAGATCAGTTCTGCATAATTTATTCAATAAAATTTAGAATCATAACTACATTTTATTTGTTAATATGTAAATGTGCAAATAACTTCAATCGTTTAAATAATAAATGTAGTAATTGAGGGTTTTCCTCTCATCTGTCTAGAACACTCTTCGTCCTACCCCTTGGTCATTCTTACTAGCTACAATCACTAATCCTCCCTGAAAGGTGCCTGGGTATCTTCTGGGAAGACTGTCCTCACTTTCTGTGCATCTTAAGGCCCTCTCATCCCCTTTACCTCCCTGATCAAAATCTTGTCCAAGCCTCCATGACAGCAGCTACTATCCTTATTATCCTTATATTAGAGAGGAGACAGAAAGGTACACATGCCCTTATTTGCACAGCTTGAGAGTGATAGAGCTGACATTCTTATTCAGCTGGTCACATTCTAGGGCCCATACTCTTAACCATTAAGCATGGGACCTTTACAGGGTACATGCTTTGTATATATTTTTAAATCTCAGGACTTGGCAAGGTATCAGACATGTTAGAGGAACTCAATGAAAGAATGAACAAATACTTTCAATTCAGAGGGGGCTTCAGCTTTAGCCCATCCCATGGGTACTGCCTACCCATATGACACTGTCAGTAGTCAGTGAGTGAAAAGGCAGTAATAATTGAGTACCTCTCCTACACTATCTTCTGGAGGAAAATAAAGCAAAGCACTCTGAAAAAAGAGTATCTGCTTCTCCATTCTAACTGCTTACTGCCTCCTACCCTCACACCCAAAACAATGGCAATGTCTGGCTGGCTTTGCTGTCATCTCTTCTCTCACCAAGTACCAGATTCATCTCTCCCAAATACCATAGAGAAGGTCCTCACTCAAAGCTTTCAGGAGCTTCCTATTTTCTACATATCTAATCAAAAACTCATCTGTCTCAGTCTATAGGTCTTTCTAAAACAGTATGGTTTATCATTATTTCCCAAAATGTGTTTTTTAATTTCTACACTGTCACAAAAATATACCATTCTTCTAGCCCTTCTGAATTTCATTACGTAGTCCCTCTATAGTTTTCATTGTAATGCAGGGGTCAGAAAACTACATCGTGCCATGTGTTTTTATACAGCCTCTACGTGAAGCATGATTTAAAATTTTTAAATGTTTGAAAAAAACCATAAGAATACTGTTATGACATCTGAAAAGGATATGAAATTTATCTATAAATAAAGTTTTATTGGGATACAACTAATTCATTTATGTATTGTCTAAGGCTGTTTTCATGTTATAACTATAGAGGTGAGTAGTTACAACATACACCATTTGCCACAGAAAGCCTTTAATATATATAATCTGGCACTGTACGGTAAAAGTTTGCCAACCTCTGGGATAATGGAATAAAATAATGATGCCCCATTGTTGAGTACCTACTCTGCATGAGACCTCCCACCTGGGATAGGTGGGTATTATTTTCTCACATTGTAGATGAAGAGACTGGTATTAAACAAGTACAAAGTCTTATAATGAGAAGGAGAACTAAAAATCTTCAGATTCCACAACTCACTCATGGTTTTTCCTCTATGACAAGCTATTTCTCCATACACTTGAGAACAAATGAATATATCGACAAGTGTGAAATCACACAGTACACATTCAATACATAATAATGGGATGCCAAGTAATGAAATGGCCCTAGGGAAATCCAGCTAATCCAGCAAATGCCAATTGCATCCGGAGAGCTGCTTGGGTCTCACTTTTATCAATTCCTAACTTGACCTGGCACACAGTTACTTTTCCTTTTTTTCTTTAAACATTAAACAATCGCAAATCCTTTCAGGTAGAACTTCAAAATTCCTTCTTATCACTTTGTCTTTTATCTACTCATCAGTTTATTCTCTGAAAGAATAGATTTTTTAAAAGTACAATGTTGTTCCTTGAATTTCATATGGTAAGTTTTAAATAAGTGCTTCATACCACACCTATTTGAACTACCTAGGATTACTGTCCTTCAGTTTTCAGGACATATGGAATGGAATAAAGAAAAAAAGACAAAGAAAAATTTTCAATTTTCCCCAAAGAATCTACATCTTGAAATTCATGGTCAAAACAAAGCAGAATCAATAGTAATACGCAAAGTAAACAGGAAATCTAGCCAAGATAATATAAGTGAGACTGTGTGATGATTTTTTCCCCCTGATCCAGGTGAACCTGATGCGTTCTGACTGCTAGTTAGTTCTGGATCATGTGTAGACACACTCAACAAAGCAGGAGATTCCAAGCTTAATTCTTCCTTACAAAGGTAACTGACCCTTAAGAGAACAGTATTACTGTGCAAGTCTTCTGCACTTGCCTCTAATAAAAGCCAACATATGTTGACCACTGCCATGTTTTACACTCCCAACATGTATTAATTTGTTTAATCCTCACAATGGCTCTGTGTGGTAAGACTATTATTAATTCTATTTCACAAATGAATAAGCCCAAGTACAGGAGGTTAGGGGACGTGATCACTGGTATTCACTTAGTGGCGGAGACAGGACTGAACAAAATAACTCAGAGTGTGTACCCCTAACGACATGATAGACTGCTTCTGGTCTGCTTCCCAGTGTTTCACAATCATCTAATTAAAAGTCAAATGGTAAATACAACATTTAATTAAATATTTTCATTGTATAGTTTGGTGACTGTTTTCCAACAAAAACTTGTTCATTTGGTTTTCACCCTCTTTTCCTAAGGGGTAGTTGTCTTGAAGATGGATTAAAAAAGTCTTTTGATAAAAGCATTTAGTTTGGCAGCTCTGTAAATAACCCAGAAAAATAAGAGCAAACATTTCCTTGTGAGAAATTCCAAATCTTATTTAACAGTCTTAAGATTTAGCATTTACATGAAGATACTGAAAGCGTCTATGTCTGTAACTGTCTAGAAAGTAATTTCCCATCTTTAATGAAGAAAGATGATCAATATAACAGTAGATTATCATGTTTTAACTATAGCAACACACACAAAAATCAATATGAAGTCATTAATCCATTCAGAATGGAGAATTGAAGGCCAAAAATTAACCTAGATTGCAATGCATTTTTTTGTAGTAACATTTTTTTTCTTTTGAGCTATAAGTGATATATAATACTATATTACTTTCAGGTGTACAACATTTCCACATTTATAGAGATCACCAAAAGGTCACCACTGTAAGGCTAGTTACCATCCATCACACTACAAAGTTAATATAATATTATTGATTCTATTTCCCATGCTATACAGTACATCTCCATGACTTCTTTATAACTGGAAGTTCATACTTCTTAATGACCTTCACCAGTTTTGTTCCTCATCCCCCAACCCACCCTTCCTTTCTCAAGTGAAATCATACGGTATTTGTCTTTCTGTGTCTCAATTATTTCACTTAACATAACACCCCCTAGGTCCTCCATGTTTGTTGTTGGAAATGATAAGATTTCATTCTTTTTTATGGCTGAGTAGTATTTGTGTGTGTGTGTGTGTGTGTGTGTGTGTGTGTGTGTATGCACAACCTCTCCATCCATTCACCCATCAATGGTCATTAGGTTGCTTCCATATCTTGGCTATTATAAATAATGCTTCAGTGAACATTAGAGTGCCTATTTTTTTTTTCAAATTACTGTCTCTGTGTTCTTCAAAGAGATATTAAGCAGTACAATTGCTGGATGGTAGCTCTTTTTTTTAGTATCTTGAGGAACCTCTATATCATTTTCCATAATGGCTGCCCCAATTTACATCCCAGCAATGGTGCATGAGTGTTTCATATTCTCTGTGTCCTTGCCAATACTTTTATTTTTGCACTAGCCACTCTTAGGTGTACAGTATTAGTTCCTTGTGGTTTTGATTTGTATTTACTTGATGATTCGTGATGCTGAGGATCTCTTCATATGCCTGTTGTCAATCTATATGTCTTCTTTGGAAAAATGTCTATTCAGATGCTCCACCCATTTTTTAAATGATTTTTTCTTGCTATTGAGTTGTAGGAGCTCATTGTCTATTTTGGATATTAACCATGTTCTGTACATATCTGGTAATTCCATTAGGTCTAACATGTTCTTTAAGGGTAATCTTTTCTTACTGATTTTGTGTCTGGATAATCTATCTATTGATGTAAAATCCCCTACTATTATTGTATTGTATTCAATTTTTTCCCTTTGGTTCTGTTAATATTTGCTTTACAAATTTTGGGGCTTCTATGGTAGGTGCAAATATATTTATAAATGTTATATTTTCTTGCTGGATATACCCCTTATCATCATGTGGTGCCCCTTTTCATCTCTTGCTACAGTCTTTGTTTTAAAATCTATTTTGTCTGATTAGTAGAATGGCTATACCAGCTTTCTTTTCGTTGTCATTTGCATGGAATGTCTTTTTTTCCTTTCCTGCACTTTCAGTCTGTGTGTCCTTACTTTTGAAGTGAGTTTCTTATAGACAGTGTATATACGCATCTTTAACAAAAAATCCACTCACCCATCTAAGTCTTTTGGAGTTTTTGTCCATTTACAATCAAAGTAAATTATTCACAGGCTTGTACTTACTGTCATTTTTGTTAATTACTTTATGGCTGATTTTATAGATCCTTTCTGTTCCTTTTTTCTTCTTTCTCTCTTCCCTTGTGGTTTCTTTAATTCTTTAATGTTTTGGTTAGACTCCTTTCTCATTTTGTATATTTACTGTAAGTTTTTGCTTTGTGGTTTTCATGAGGTTTACATATATTATCCCATGAATCTAACAGTCTGTTTTAAGTCGATAGCATCCTTAAATTTGAACACATTCCAAAAGTCTACATTTTTAGTCCCTTCTTTCATGTTTCATGTTTTTGGCATCACTTTTTACATTTTTAACTTTATGTATTCCTGAACTAATTATTATAGTTACAATTCATTTTACTACTTTTGTCTTTTAAACTTCTTAGTAGCTTCATAAGTGGTTTATCTACTACTTTATGTAAAAAAAATTTTTTTAATATTTATTTTTGAGAGAGAGAGACAGAGTGCTAGCAGGGGAGGGACAGAAAGAGAAGGAGACACAGAATGTTAGCACAGAGCCTGACGCGGGGCTCGAACTCACGAAAGCGAGTTCATGACCTGAGCAAAGTCAGATGCCCAACTGACCAAGCCACCCAGGCACGCTTCTACTACCTTTATTATATATTTGTCTTTCCTAGTGAGATTATTATTTTCAACTTTTCTTATTACTTAGTGCCATTTCTTTTCAGCTTGAAGAAGTCCTTTATTATTTCTTGTAATGTTGATTTAGTAGCAACAAACTCCTTTAGCTTTTTCTTGTGTAGTAGACTATTTACCTCTCCTTCAAACGTGAATGATAGCTTTGATGAGTATTCTTAGTTGGAAGTTTTTTCCTTTAAGCACCTTGAAGAGGTCATACAACCACCTTCTGGCTTGTAAAGGTTTTGCTGAGAAACCTGCTGATAGGTACAAGGGAAACCCTATAAGGTTAACGATTTGTTTTTCTCTTGGTGCTTTTAAAATTCTTTAACTTCTGCCATTATAATTATAATATGCCGTGGTATGGGTCTCTCTGGTTTCCTCTTATTTAGAACTCTCTAGGCTTCCTGGATTTGAAGGTCTGTTTACTCACCTAGGTTACCAAGTTACACAACTGCTCATCCCACCATCCTAGCATGGTAGGGTACCATGTCTGAGCTTGCCTGCTTGTGCTTGGAGGACATGTGGAGAGTAAATAATGTTATCTGCAGTGATTCCATCTCTAGGGAACATTGGTACATCAATCCCCTTCACAAATAGTCTGGATGTTTTTCAAACTTCTGGGTTTCTTATATTTTGTTTTTTGTTTTTGTTTTTGTTTTTCCTGGGTCTTGGGGTTAGCAAGACTATCCACAAGACCTCCAAGAGGAGAATCTCAGTTTCCTGGACATCAATACCATCCCAGATATTCTGGGGGCTTGTTTCTCCAGTGCAGATGTCAGGTGCTGTGCTGCCTGATGTGGAGCACAAACCCCTCGCTCTTCTTGCTCTTCTAGTAGAAGCACTGTCTGGTGAGATCCCTCCATACTGTGTGTTGCCATAGTATAGGGGCTTTTGTGTGTGTGTCTGTGTGTGTAAGCCTGTCTCTGTCTCTCCTACTCATTGTGATGTGGTACTTTTGTCCTTTGTTGTGAAGAACAGTTCATCTAGTTTTCAGATCTTTTTCAGAGAGCAATGATCTTTATGAAGTTGTAGACTTGGTGTGTCCACAGGAGAATGCAAGTTCATGATCTTCCTATGCTGCCATTTTGGACTCCCTTCCCCATCATGACATTCTTACTACAAATCTGTTTGTGCGATTTTGAAATAATCCGTTCTAAGGACATACCAAATTATACTGAGAAGATGAAAAACAAGAAAAAAAAGCTTCACTTTTTCTCAAAAGGTAGTTATTTAAAATAAAAGGAAGAGCTCCAATTTTCTCATTGTTATAGTCTCATTTATTTCGCTATTGCAGTGGGACCACTTATCACCATTTACTTTAGAGCAGAAATGTGGCTTGTTTTTTTTTTTAATATTTCTATTCTATCGTGTTCCAAAATGTGTTTTTGGCATCAAGTAGACTACAGAAACAAAAATAAGAAAACATTTGCCCTAGACTTTGTTGTAGGCTTATCAATAAAGGTATTTCTTTTAAGAATCAGTGACCTCCAAATCAACCATTTAATTCCTGAGTTTCTCCCAAGAAAACTGGGGAGATTCAGGAGACAACATTTATAACAGAAGATTTCCCATTTTTGCACTAGTTTTACTTCTCAGCTGTCATCATTCTAAGTAGTGCAGAGCAGAAGGCTGGTTGGGTTTTCTAGAAAATGGCAACTTCTAAACTAAATACAGCTTGGGAGCTACCATGCTATATTCTAATAATTAAAATAATTGATTCAATCAAGCAAATATAAAAACTGTTTTCTAATCCCCTTCACTTTTTAAAGTAAATTTCTTTACTACATTCCTGAGTAAAACAATGAATATTTTTGAGCTTGATTTATTTTAAGATGACATTTTAAATTTTAAAAAATCCTAAGAGAAGATGCGTTTTCTTTCATAAGGCAGAGTAAATGATGCTAAACTAGTTTATACTGTTCTTAGCTGCTGAAATTTGTGTGAGTGCCATATTATACACCATTTTTATTAGAATACTAGATTTGGTTGTAATTATTTTATGAAAAATATGGTCAATAACATTGAAGTAAATCACAAACTTAGAAAGTTGTATAAATAATGTCAAATACATTATCACTGTATATGTACTGCTCTTTCATTTTGTTCTTGATCAGTCTCGATTAAATGATACATGAATATTTATTCCAAGTAGTACTACTAATTTCATAACAAGGGAAATCTTGTTTCAATCACAGATTTATACATTAATTTAAAACAACATTGTAATCTGACATCCTTCTCATCTTTTCATATATATTGAAAGAGTTTCACTTCTAGTTATGGTGGTGTACTTTGTATTACAGGAAATGTATAGACTCTCAATAAAATTACTTGAAGGCACTGGAAAGCAAGGCAGAGCAGAGAATAGGAAGATACAGTGTGGAAGGTAGACACCATGTTGGAGCAGGAGGTAGTGTATACTTGGAAAAGGTAACGGCATAGTAAGGCTTCCATCAATGACATGGGAGTTACTACAACTCAAATACAAAGCAGCAGTTTTATTGGTTTAAAAACCCAGACCTAGAGTTTCAAGCGCCCAAAGTAAGTGGAAAGTTAGTGAGGATACTGAAAAGGAAATAGCCAGAGAGGAAAAACTCATATCATGGTACAAACTCTGTCCAAGTCCTTGGCTGATCCCATGAGTAGGACAGACCCTAAGCAGTCCAACTAAAACTAAAAACACTGCACAGAGATTCTAGCTTATTACAATCACAAAGGAGACAGGAGTTTTCAATCTAGGTTTAGCCAAATTAATTGCTAATTTTTTTTCAGTATTTGAAGAATGTAAAAGAATATAGTGTCTACTTGACAAAATCAAGGATAAAATCCAAACTTTAGACATGTGTTTTGGGCATAAAAATTAAAAAAAAAGTATTCCAGATTGACTTTGAAATGCTGAATTAGCAGAAGAGCATTTTAAAATAGCTTATACGAAAAGTATCAGCAACAAAAATAAAAAGAACCAAGACCATATCAAACTAAAAAGCTTCTGTACAGCACACACACACACACACACACACACTCACAAATCAACAAAATGAAAAGACATGAGGGAAGGAGAAAAATTTGCACACCACATATCTAATAAGGGGTTAACAACCAAAATCTATGAAGAACTTGTACAACTCAAGAGCAAAAATTAATAATCTGATTTAAAAATGAGCAAAGGAGCTGAATAGCCATTTTCCCATAGATGATATTCAAATGGCCAGAAGGTATGTAAAAAGATGCTCAATATCACTAATCATCATGGAAATACAAATCAAAACCACAATGAGAAATCTCTTCAAACTTGCTAAAAAGGTTACTATCAAAAACACAAGAAGTAACAAGTGTTGGTGAGGATGTGAAGAAAAGGGTGTACTGGTGCATCCTTGGTAGAATGTAAATTGGTGCAACCACTATGGATAACAGTGTGGAGGTTCCTTTAAAAATTAAAAATAGGGGCAACTGGGTGGCGAGTTGGTTAAATGTCCAACTTTGGCTCAGGTCATGATCTCACAGTTTGTGGGTTCGAGCCCCACATAGGGCTTTGTGTTTACAGCTCAGAGCCTGGAGCCTGCTTCAGATTCTGTGTCTCCCTCTTTATGTCCCTCCCCTAGCTCACGCTCTGTCTTTCTCTCTCAAAAATAAACATTTAAAAAATTAAAAATTAAAAATAGAACTACTATATGATATAGTAATTCCATTTATGTATATGTATCCAAAGTTAAAACACTAGTTTAAAAAGATACATGCACCCCCATTTCCTTTTCTTTTTTCCCCATTTTAATTTCAGTATTACTTATAATAGCCAAGACAGGGAAGCAACCTAAGTACTCATCAACAGATAAACGGATAAAGAAAATGTCACACACACACACACACACACACACACACACACACGAATATTATTGTCATAAAAAAGAAGGAAATGTTACTGTGTGGTATGGATGGAACTTGAGGGCATGATGCTAACTGTATAAGTCACAGAGAAAGACAAATATTGTATCATTTTACTTACATATGCAATCTGAAAAAACTCAATTTACAGAAACAGAACAGATTGGTGGCTGCCAGAGATGGGGAGGCAGGGGTAGAAATCAGGGAAGTGGGTGAAGTAGGTCAAAAGGTACAGCTCTAGTTATAAATAAGTTCTGGAAATATAATGTATAGCATAACTACAATTAACAATATTGTACTTTATCTTTGAAAACTGCTAAGACAGTAAATCTCAAAAGTTCTCACCACACACACAAGAAGTGGTAACTATGTGAGGTAATGGATGTTAACTAAACTTAGTGTGGAAATCACTTTGCAATATATAAACATATCAGATCCTTACTCTGTACACCTTAAAATTACACAACATTTTATGTCAATTATGTCTCAGTAAGGTTGGGGAAAAAACCACTCATGCATGTTTGAAAAATTCAAATTATATACTTAAAGTTTCATGCTCAGCTATAAAATAGATTCAAAGTTGACTGAGGGACTTCTTTACAAATGCAATGCCTTTACCACAAGGTGATGGTCTGAAGCATTTCCCTTGTTTCTCATTTAAAGCCACTATCTTCACCCCTAACTATCCAAGTTCCACAGCATTCTCCAAAGGAGAACATGTAAATTCTTCCTTTCACGTGTTTGTTGTTATTATTTCTTAAGTTCACTTTTACATTGGTACCACTTTAGCCTTTATCATTTCACAAACAGAGTCTTCCTGTACTCCTTCTCTTGTCCTATCTTCTTCAGATCCTTCCTTCATATTCTCACGAGATCATTCTTTACAAAATATGGCTCCAAAGAACTTCAATTTTTTTATTCATCAACACGTTTTTCTTAAAATAATATTCTAAACTGAACGTATAAAATTCTATTCATCTGCAATCTGACTAATGCCTTCAACCTTATCTTCTGTAACCCCTTTTATTCTAGGCCTCAGAAAAAATAAAGGACATAATTCCATATATCTAAATATTTAAAAGATGTAAATGAAGCCACATAATAAAATACTGTATGCTTCTACTTAAACTTTCACATCAATAACATTGAAAACTATATGCAAAACTATGCTTTTAAGGCTTAAAGCAAATAAGTTATTTTAGAAATAGCTAATGTAACTATGCTAAAGATCATATAGGAAAATATGCACTTAGTAAATGAACAAAAAGAAAAACCTCAGCAGAGAAATAGAAAGTATACAAAAGAACCAAATGTGAATCTGAGCATTAAAAATATAGTATGTGAAAATAGTTAATTTGGTGAGGTTAATAGCAGATTGGGGGTGCCTTTGGGGACCAATCAATCAAAAGCATACAGTTGCTAAAATAATGGGGGAAGGATAAAACAAATAAATAAGCAGAGCTTCAGAGCACTGTGTGATAAAATTATCTGATATACAGGTAATTAGATTCCAGAAGAGAAGGTAAAGACTGGGATGCAGTAAGAGAAGAAGACGATGAAGGAGGAGAAGGAGAAGGAGAAGGGCAATAATGAATAAATAATGGCAAAGTTTTTCCAAAACTGGTCAAAAGCCTAAATTTACACCTTTCAAGAAACATAGCGAATCCTAAGAGGAATAAATGCAAAGAAAATCACACCTACACACCCCATAATCAAATTTCCGAAATAACAAAAATGTCAAAATCTCAAAGCCAGAGGAAGCAAACATATTACAATACCATTTATTCCTTAATTCTCATTAGAAAAATGAAGTCCAAAGACAGTAGGAGGAAGTGCTGGAAGGAAAACAAAAACTGTCCTCCAAGAATTCTATCTCTATCAAAAATATTCTTCAAGAATGAAATCAAAATGGAGTTTTAGCTAAATAAAAATAAAGAAGTTGTCATTAGCTGAACTGCATTATACAAAATGCTACAGTAGGATCTGCAAGATGAAGGAAAATGTTCCTTGGATCTTTAGAAAGGAACTGAGAGTACCAGAAATGTTAAATATGTGAGTAAATATAAAAGATTATGTTTTTCCTTTTACTTTCTTTACACGAGGCTCATGAAATTGTACTTTGGGATTTATAATCTATCCAGAAGAAATAAATACATATGGCAACTAGGGAAAGGAATGAGCAGTAATGGATAAGTAGGGCTATACAGTAGCCAAGTTCTTTCATTTTATGTGAAGTGATACAATATTAAATCTGAGTTGATAGTGACAAGGTAAAGATACATATTTTAACCCCCCCAAAAACTACTAAAAATAATTCAAAGAGGTATGGCTAAAAAGACAGCAGATAAATAGAGTACAAGAACAAAGACTCCTAGAATATCAAAGATGGATGAGAGTGCAGAGTACAATATTTGATCCACTGTCAGAATCCCTTTTATGAACATTTGACTGCTCATTTAGCCTTGACACTGCTCACATACTTCCGGATGAGAGGGCTCATGAGGCACCCCATTGCCCTAATGTTTCGGGTTCTAAGTTATACTTCTATGGAAAAAGGTCTCTTCCTTCACAGAAACTATTACCTCTTATTCAATACCTAAACATCCATTACCTCTCCAGGTTCCCCCTTTTTATGGCTAGAGAGAGGAGGTTGTTCTCTTCCAGATGAGCCCCAGATGACTTTATGCACCCCTGTGTCTTCTCCTAGCATCCTGTGTTCCTTTGTACCCTTTGCAAAAATATAAAGGACTTGACTGTCTACTAATTTTATTTGTTTAGTGAATGTGCCTGACACCTAATAGGTGCCCAACAAAAATGAAATTAAAATTAGCATAATTGGACAACTGCATAGCGATCCACCATATGGAAGAATAATCTTCAAAAGGATTAGGAATCTAATGCAAAAAAAAAAAAAAAAAAAGTGAAACCAAACAAGCATTTGAAAACATGAGTAAATTTCTCTTTAACTTTGGCACAGGAAAGTCTTCTAACTATTACACCGATTTAGAGGCAATATAAAAAAAAAAAGAGTAAATGAACTTTTCTTTAATATTTAGAAAAAAATCCACTATAAACAAAATCCAAGAACAGCTAGCCAAGTGGGAGAAAACATTTGCAATGCAAACCACAGGAAAAGGACTAATGGCATACATGAAAACTATCAAGTATCAGAAAGAGAAGTGAATATTTGTATCATGAGCCAGATACTCTTTTACATATTAAACATTTTTTTTAACATTTATTAATTTGAGAGAGAGAGAGAGATGGAGATTGAGAGAACTCAAGTTGGGGAGGGAAACAGACAGAGGCAGATCAAAATCCTAAACAGGCTCCAGGATCTGAACTGTCAGCACAGAGCTTGACACGGGGCTCAAATCCACCAACCGTGAGATCATGATCTGAGCCGAAATCAGACACTTAGCTGACTGAGACACCCAGGCACCCCATCTTTTACAAATTTTTACAGGTATTATTCTATTTAGCCTTCACCTTTAAAAAATTGTTTTATAGATAAGGAAACTAAGTTACAGAGTTAAGCAACTTGCCTAGGAAATGAATCAAGAACAGAAGGAGTGAAGCATGCAGTTGCTCCTAATACTCTACATGGGTCAGGACTACTGTTCTGATGTCTTCGGCCACAGTTCCTCACTAGTTTGCTTGCCTTTACGCTACCTTTTTCCCTCTAGCATTTTCATACATCCCTATTGGGAATATCTCTTCCCTTCTCTGATTCTCACATTCTATAGAAACCTACTCCAGCTAGCTTCAGTGTACCCCCCCCCCCCCCCCCCCCAGTTACCAATCCCATCCTGGTCATGGCCCTCATGGTTGCCTCCTGAAGCAAAATGGAATCAATAAAATACTATTTTGTCAAAGATGACCGATCTTGCTTTAAATAATGAAGTATAAACAGCAATCAGCATTATTATTCCATATTATTGAGATTATATCCTAGTTACAAGATAGTTTCCAATGTGTGAGTTTCCGGACTTATCTTGAATGTGTCTTCAATTTCCACTTTTGATTTAGGTTTGTCTGAATTACAATTTGTATTGATCTTCTTGGTGTATATTCCTGAAGGGTATCTTGTGAATAAAAGAGCAAGATGAGGTATGGACATGATCGAAACAGCCAACTATCAGCTTTGGTGACAAGAATTTACTACTCTATTAAAGAGTTACAAAACTTACTTTTATGGGCCACTGTTTGACATAGTCTGGGTTTCTTAATCATAATACCGAGTTGAAGATACTGTGGTAAAAACCCAAAATATTCAATTTTATATTCCACTATCTTCTAATATCAGTGTTCACATATATCATGAAATGAGGGTTAGTTTGTTTACTACTTCCTTGTGATAATTAATGTCAACACTGTGACTCTTTTGTTCCATCTCCATCAAAATCTTAGGTCATGTTGAAAATATCACATTCCTTTGAACGCAAATCAGTTTTATAGGTGATGCTATAAACACCTAAAACACAGCTGATATGATCAAGTGGGATTTATTCCTGGGTTTCAAGGTAGTTCAATATTTGCAAATCAATTAATGTGATACATCTCATCAATATGAGAGAGGCTAAGAACCATATGATCACTTCAATAGATGCAGAAAAAGCATTTGACAAAGTACAACATCCATTCATGATAAAAACCTTCAACAAAATAGGTTTAGAGGACACATACCTCAACATAATAAAGGCTATATATGAGAAAACCACAGCTGACGTCATCCTTAATGGGGAAAAACTGAGAGCTTTTCCCCTAAGGTCACGAATAAGACAAGGATGCCCGCTGTTACCACTTTTATTCAACATATTACTGGGAGTCCTAGCTACAGCTATCAGACAACAAAAAGAAATAAAAGGCATCCAAATTGGCAAGGAAAAGGTAAAACTTTCACTATTTGCAGATGACATAATACCATATATAGAAAACCCTAAAGACTGCACAAAAAAACACTGCTAGAAGTGATAAATGAATTCAGTAAACTCGCAGGATACAAAATCAATGTACAGAATCTGTTTCACTACTGGTGTATACCAACAATGAAGCAGCAGAAAGAGAAATTGAGAAAACAATCCCACTTATAATTGCATCCCAAATAATAAGATACTGAGGAACAAACCTAACCAAAGAGGTGAAAGACCCGTAATGTGAAGACTATAAAACACTGATGAAAAAACTCAAGACACAAAGAAAGACATTCCATGCTCATAGATCAGAAGAACAAATAATTGTTAAAATGTTGATACCCCCCCAAAACAATCTACATATCCGATGCAACCCCTATCAAAGTAACACCAGTGTTTTTTTTCACAGAACTAGAAACAATTCTAAAATTTGTGTAGAATCAGAAAAGACCCTAAATAGCCAACTTAATTTTGAAAAAGAAAAGCAAAGCTGGAGGCATCACAATTTCAGACCTCAAGTTATATTAAAAAGCTGTAGTAATCAAAAAAAAAGTATGGTACTGGCACAAAAATAGACACGTAGATCAATGGAACAGAATTAAAAAAAAAACAGAAATGAACTCACAATTATATGGTCAATTAATCTTTGACAAAGCAGGAAAGAACATCCAGTGGGAAAAAAGACAGTTTCTTCAACAAATGGCATTGGGAAAACTGGACAACAACACAGAATAAAACTGGACCACTTTCTTACACCATACATAAAAATAAATTCCAAATGGATTCAAGACCTAAATGGGAGACCTGAAATCATAAAAATACTAGAAGAGAGCAAGGCAG
This sequence comes from Puma concolor, assembly GCF_028749965.1. Lineage (NCBI taxonomy): Eukaryota > Metazoa > Chordata > Mammalia > Carnivora > Felidae > Puma > Puma concolor. Next base: position 125,553,940 of record NC_141668.1, on the reverse strand, counting down.
TCACCTCTTTAACATCGGCTGTAGCAACATCTTTCTAGATATGTCTCCTGAGACAAGGGAAACAAAAGCAAAAATAAACTATTGGGACTATATCCAAAACAAACAAACAAAAACAAAACAAAACAAACTTCTGCACAGCAAAGGAAATAGTCCAAAAAACTAAAAGGTAACTTACAGAATGGGAGAAGACATTTGCAAATGACATATCTGATAAAGGGTTAGTATCCAAAATCTCTAAAGAACTGATACAACTCAATACCCAAAAACCAAATGAGCCAATTAAGAAAAGGACTCAAGAAATGAACAAACAATTCTCCAAAAAAAAGACATGCAGATGGCCAAAAGACACATGAAAAAAAATGCTCACTCATCATCAGGGAAATAAAAATCAAAACCGCAATGATGTATCACCTCACACCTGTCAGAATGGCTAAAATACACAACACAAGAAACAAAAGGTATCGGTGAGGATGTGGGAAAAGGGGAACCTCTTACACTGTTGGTGGGAATGCAAACTTGTGTAGCCACTGTGGGGAACAGTACGGAAATTTCTCAAAAAGTTAAAAATAGAATTACCTTATGATACAGTAATTGCAGTACTGGGTATTTACCCGATGAATATAAAAACACGAAGGGTACATGAATCCCTATGTTTACAGCAGCACTATTTACAATAGCTAAGATACGGAAGCAGCATAAGTGTCCAGCAAAGAAGATGCAGTATTTATATACAATGGAATACTATTCAGCCATTAAAAAAGAATGAAATCTTGCCATTTGCAATGACGTGGAGAGAGCTATAGAATATAAAGCTAAGTAAATACAACAGTCAAAGAAAGACAAATACTGTATGATTTCACTCATGTGAAATTTAAGAAATAAACCAACAGAAGAAAATAAAACAAGAGAGAGAGACAAATCAAGAAGCAGACTTAATTATAGAGAACAAACTGACAGTTACTGCAAGGGAGAGAGGTGGAGAGATGAATTAAATAGGTGATGGGTATTAAGGAGTGCACTTGTCATGATGAGCACAGGGTGATATATGGAATTGTTGAATTACATATTATACTCCTGAAACTAATGTAACACTATGTTAACTAATTGGAATTAAAGAAAACTTAAAACATAACACAGTTGGTGTTCTTTCAACAAAAATTAAGATCTATAAGTTTTAGACTGAGTGGTTACTTATAAGACTGTGCTAAATTCTTCAAGAGAGAGTTGAATAGATCACAGGTCTACTTCAAGTAGCTTACAGTTTACTTAATGGAGACAAATACATAACTAATAGAAGGCATCACAAAAATTAATTGGTTGCCTTAGCTTTATGATAACAAACTGGATATAGGCCAGTTACAGTGAATTCCTTGCAATACCCCAAAGCAAAGGTTATAAATTCACCCTAAGTTACTCTGTGTAGGACAACTAGTTGACTCCAGGTCTCTACATCACTGCTACTCAAAGTGTGGTCTATAGAACAAAGTGTGTGAGACTGGTCCTCAGTGAGTCAGAGAAAAAAAATTAGGGTAAGCATTTAGAAATATTTATAAAAATTTGATAAGGTAATTCTTTCTGTTAAATAATAAAACATTGAGGCTTGTATTAGTATTACTAAATTAATTGATGTTAACAATGAATTACGGATATTTTATATACTTCCATTCATCAGCTCTGGAAAACTTTGAAAAGTAAACCAATTATTACATTAGTTCTCTTCACAACACTGGTCAGTTGGCAAGGATTCCAGCATTCAGTTACGTACACTGTAAACATCAGAATGCTGGATGATCTATCTTCTTATGTTGACATTTTATTCTATTTGCAATGTGGAAAATAAATGTAGTAAAAGCCAGCTAGTATTCCCTGGAAATCTTTCAAGTTCTTTGTCATTTTATAATTTCCTTAGAATGTTTCATTTTTATTTTTTTTTAATTTTTTTTAATGTTTATTTATTTTTGAGACAGAGAGAGACAGAGCATGAATGGGGGAGGGTCAGAGAGAGAGGGAGACACAGAATCGGAAGCAGGCTCCAGGCTCTGAGCTGTCAGCACAGAGCCCGACGCGGGGCTCGAACTCATGGACCGCTAGATCATGACCTGAGCCGAAGTCGGATGCTCAATCGACTGAGCCACCCAGGCGCCCCTAGAATGTTTCATTTTTAAGGGTAAGTCTATTATATGGATTTTAAATAGCTTTATTGAGGTCTAATTTACATTCAGTAATATATACACTCATTTTAGGGTGTATGAAATTCATAGTTCGATGAATTTTGGTAGTTGGATATAGTCATGTAAGCTCCACCAAAAATGAGAACCCAACTCTAACGGCAATCCATCCAGTCTGGAGGGTTAACTTGCTTCAAGTTAACAACCTCCTTGCTTGCTAACCTAAAGCCCTTGATCTGTAGCAGAACTAATTTATTTTCTTTGACATTTGCAGACGACTGGCCTTGGGGAATGAAGGACCAGAACTGTTCCTAGGCCACAGAGGTCAGCAAGTCTGTTTGAAGCCATCTTGGCTTTCTGATTAGCTCAGTGATTTTTTCAGCAATATATTTTTCTTCTATAAAGTCACACAAAAGGTTTTACTGACCTCCCTTTATGCATCTGTAGATCTTGCCCTCCTTTGCAGAAAGAACAGAATACTCTTGTACAGTACCCTAGGTACCAAGGAACTAGACCTTCTTGCATGACATCCCCTGGGCACCAAGGAACTAGAACTTCTTACACAACCTCTGAGCACTGAGATAGCTCTGTAGTTATCATTGAGTCTGCAGGTAATCAAGAAATGTCACAGACCAACCACTCCACTCCCTGAAGTGATTAAACCCCTTTAAAAAAATCCTGGGCCAGGCAGAAACCTGAGAGTCCACCTTCTCCCCAGGTGGCTGGCCTCCTGGATAAAGCTCAAATTTCTTTCCAATCAGAACTCTTGAGTATTGGCCTGTGGAGCTCCTGGAAGCCAGACTTGGGTTTCAGTGATACAACTATGCTTAGCACAAGGGTAAGAGCTACAAAAGTGGAGAACTTACTTCAGATAGCTCCCTCCTGTATACTTTCTCTGCCCACATACTCCCTACCAGAAACTGTTCTGCTTTTGTTCACTCTTCACTGCGTCTGAGTTTTATAGTTGTTTTCTGTGAAAGCCCTCCGGTAGGATCTTAGAATCTATCATTCCCTAGGGTTTGTATTTTCTCTTTGTTTTAAAATTTCCTTTTTAGAAACTAGTTGTATTGAATTTTACAGAAGTATTGGCCTACAATATCTGGAAATTTTTACAAATCTGTTTCTTCATTATACGTTGTTTGAGAAGCACAGCTCTAAACCAGAGGTCCTCAAAATGTGCTGTTAACTCATTTGAGGAACTCGGTATAAAGCAAGATGCAGTCCCATGCTAATTCAATAAGCCTGGCACTCTTCTATATATTTTTTCCCACCCTAGGTAATTCTGATTCACACAAACTTTGAGAATCAATCACTAAATTAATCCCAATTTAACTTTCAGAATTCTGGCTTAACCTTGTTCCATTCATTAGAGGCTACACAGTAGACAGAGTTGACTAACCAAGCTGTCTAAGGCCTATTATTGGATTAAGAATTTTTGATTATATGACAGACGTTAGTTTATCACTAACTGTGGTCTTTTCACACACTAGTTGTAATTTGGATAGCAAAATGAATAAGGACCCTGTTCTGATAGGACGTACTATCAGAAACACAGAAAACCTTTTGATATTAGCCAGTTAAATGGTCCCAAAACAGGAAGAATGTAATTTTCCTACTGGTAAAGTATAAACATTTTCTGTAAGTTACTAATATTCTCACAAATACAACTTCTCCATTTTTCTCTCAATTTAAGCTTCATGCAATGAAACATATCTGAAGTCTTACATGATGTCAGCAATAGGCCTTACCTTTTTCGATACAGTGTGCACCCCTCTTCCTTTTTTCCACCAAATGCATATCAGTTGCCTCCCTAACAGTGATTGTACTGTGTGGCCTCAGAACTGGGAGCATCAGAATCTCCTGGGAAATTCTTTGAACTGCAGATCCATGAGCCTTACCCCAAACCTGCTCAGTCAGAAACTCTGAAATGGGACATTATGAATAAGAGGACTCCCTGGTGATTCTGATGTGAACTAGTTTGAGAACCTCTTCATTAATGTATACCACATACTAACTCATACCACTCACCTTGTTGGTGGACCTAAAGGGGCCTAAGAATACAGCTGAATGCCACCCTAATTTCCCGTCTTCTCTTTCTAGTTCTCTCTACCTACACAGCCAGTGTTCCTGTCACACTTACCCATCTTGACAAGGACAATCTAATCTCCCTCCTAAAAATGTTAACATTTTAAGGAGGACAGCTAAAGAAAGCACACTTAATTAGTTAATGACCAATAAAATTTTTTTTCTTAATTCTGGGACTGGGGGTATCTGTCACGTATCTTCACATTCCGTAATAGGGGAGCAACTCCTGTGGTTCATATTTGAGACTGACCCTGGTACAGAGTACTGAAAATTTCTCTCCTACAACTATGTTAATTTCAGTAGGAAAGCGTTTACTTCCCTCTACCTTCATTTTCCCCTTCCTTCCTTTAATCATTATAAAACAACTACATGACAAGATTGAAAGGATGGATGGATAAATATTGTTGACTTAACTTCATGCCAAAGTTTAAAACAAAACTTCTTCCCTAAATTCTATTTAAAAAGAAAAAAAAACAAAACTGTGGTATAGCTATGATTATTCCTATAGCTACAGAGCACATGATGTCTTTTTTTAAAAGAGATTTTATTTTTAAGTGATCTCTTCACCCAAAGTTGGGCTCAAAGTACTACCGTGAGGTCAGGAGTCACACGCTCTACCAACTGAGCCAGCCAGGTGCCCCAAGAGCACATAATGTCTTAAAGTGCCCTTTAGAATGATCACATCCCAGTATAAGTTCTAACATACTCTCAAATAAATCCATATAACCAGGAAACCAAGGTGATGACAAATTTTAACCTGAATGTTTACTTAGAAATTCCTAGTGCTTTTTGTGTATACATAAGCCAAGCTCTCATCTCAGAAGCCAATTAACATTATACAGAGATGTTTGTATAAGCAACTGAGGCACAGATAAAAATTTAAATAATATAATTTGGAAAAAGTGAAAAAATAAAAATTACATTTATCAAGGTCTCTGCTTCCTTTTAATAGAAAAATTATTGAAAGGGCCCATCTTAACTTTGACTCCAGTAACCCATGGGAAAGCTGAATTGTAATTTATTTTCCTTTCTAGTAAGTTAACTGAGAATTTCTAATCATTCAGTATATGTTTTGATTCATTAAGTATCCTGTTCAAATTTTATTTGGTCCCCCCAATCAAAGTACTAAATCCTCCTAACAACAAACACATGGAGAGATGGATGTGTTGAGGCCAGTAAATGGTTCTGGCTACATTGCTTTTGGGAGAGAAGACAGGACAAATTTTTTTGTTTGGTGTGTGTGTGTGTGTGTGTGTGTGTGTGTGTGTGAGAGAGAGAGAGAGAGAGAGAGAGAGAGAGAGAGAGAGAATGTTAAGTAGGCTGCACGCTGTCAGTGCAAGTTCGTGGCTCAGCCTCATCAACCATAAGACCATGACCTGAGCTGAAATCAAGAGGTCGACGCTTAATCAATTGAGCCACCCAGGCTCCTCAGGACAATTAAAAAAATTAATGTTTATTTATTTTTGAGAGAGAGATACAGAGAGACAGAGAGAATGAACAAGGTGGGAGGGCAGAGCGAGAGGGAGACACAGAATCTGAAGCAGGCTCAAGGCTCTGAGCTGTTTGCACAGAACCTGATGTGGGGCTCAAATCCACGACCACAAGATCATGACCTGAGCCGAAATTGGACACTTAACTGAGCCACCCAGACACCCCTGGGACAGTTTTTGATCAAAATTATTTAATAATTACCTGATCTAGTGATAAATTGGCAGGGTGCTAATTGAGTTACACCTGGAAGGCAGACACTACATGACTCAGGAGAGATTAGGAGTGGTTTCCATGCAAACCACAGAGTAGAAGTAAAATGAAAAATCCTGATGAAGGCTAAAAGTGCAATAAAAATGCCATGGTAGGATATACTCGAACTCTTGTTTATTTTGGCAGAAAATGGAAAAAAAGTTTGGGATGCAGTAGATATAACTGTAAGCTGTAAATTTCAGCACTGTAAGAAATGTCACTCAAGTGTTTAAATCCTGAGAATGAGTGCACACATCCTTTAAATGTGTAACAGTCTCTCTCCAATCAACAGGAAATTTCAGATTTCTCATTTTCTACTGAGTGTGTTACACATCTCTGAAATGGTAGTCTGGAAATCAATGGTTTGGTGAAAGGATGTCTTATCCTTGGGTTTTTCCCAAAAGTCTTTGGTACTGAGTATGAATTAGTTCGAAAAAAAAAGTTTTCTTGCATAGGTGGATATTTATCATCTTTATGGATATATTTAGGTCCTAAAATTCTATGTATTAGCTGTATGGCACTTGAAACACTGTCAAATTCTAACTGTGTCATTGCAATTTACAGTGAGCCAACCATCAGTGGGAAGCAACCAGAGTGGCACATATGGTCTCTGTCACAACAAGTCAACTCCGCAGGACAAAAGCAGCCGGAGGTACTATGTAAATGGACAAGTATGGCTATATTCCAATAAAACTTTAATGACACTAGAGCAGAATTTCATGTAATTTCCAAGTGTCACATAATATTATCCTTCTGATTCTTAAAAACACCTAAAATGTAAAAGCTATTGTTAGTTTGTGGGCCATACACAAACAGGTGTTGAACTGGACCTGGCCTGTGGGCTATAGTTGGCTGACCTCTCAGCTAAATGTAGCATAATTTGATCCCCTAGTGATGGACACCTGAGTCATTTCTAACCTATGCCATAAGAAACACTGCTTGAATAGAGAACATTGTACATATATTTATCACCTATAAAAATATCTGTCTAGGGGCCCCTGGGTGGCCCATTTGGTTTGGTGTCTGAACGCAGCTGAGGACATGATCTTGTGGTTTGTGAGTTCAAGCCCCAAACCAGGTTCTGTGCTGACAGGTCAGAGCCTAGAGCCTGCTTCACATTCTCTCCCACCACTCACTCTCTCTGCCTTTCCCCTGCTCTTCTCTTTCTGTCACTCTCTCAAAAATCAATAAACATTAAAAAAAATACATCTGTCTAAATTTCTCAAAAGTAAACTCTTAGCTTAAAGGGTCTTTGCTTTTTTATTCTTGATAGAGATTCCAAATTGTCTTCTAATTGAAGTTGTATCAGTATAAACTCCCAGACATACTATGAGTAAGCCTGTTCTCCAAAGCCTCATCAGCAAGTTGTGTGAAGCTTCTAGATTTTGTCAGTCTGACCGGTAGACAAAAGTGCATATAGTTTTAATTATATTTCTCTTATGAATAGAGTTGATGTTTTTTGTTTTATTGTTTAGGAGTCATTGAAAATTTTCTTTGCTGCCAACTACTAGTATCATTTTCTCACTTTTCTATTAGCTTGTTGGTCTTAATTTCTAAAAGTCTTCATACATGAGGAAGGCACAAATGGTTACAATGTGGGGCACAAAACAACAGAGATTTGGTCACTTTTGTTTACTGACATAGCCCTTGCTCTTAGATAAATGGCAGATATAAATTTGTCTTTGTCTATAAATGAATTACAAAATGTTTCCTAGTCATTTGTATTTTGACTTTGCTCAAGTTGATTTTGGCTGTGCATTATTTTCATGTATGTGGTTGAATTCATCAATCTTTTACAGTTTCTAGATTTTTTTAAAATTTTTTTTAACGTTTATTTATTTTTGGGACAGAGAGAGACAGAGCATGAATGGGGGAGGGGCAGAGAGAGAGGGAGATACAGAATCGGTAGCAGGCTCCAGGCTCTGAGCCATCAGCCCAGAGCCCGACGTGGGGCTTGAACTCACGGACCGCGAGATCGTGACCTGAGCTGATGTCAGACGCTTAACCGACTGAGCCACCCAGGTGCCCCTACAGCTTCTAGATTTTGAGAAGAATTTAGTAAGACCTTCTCTACTCCAAGCTTATAATGTAGTTCTTCCCTATTTTCTTCCTATAGTTGTATAATTTTTTTCTTAAATCTTGAAAGCATTGGGGCTTTTTTTCTTGATACGTGGCGACAGAGGTGGATTCAACTTTTTTTTCACATTGACATTTTTATTAACACCAACTGTTTTTTTTTTTAAATTTTTTTTTTTCAACGTTTATTTATTTTTGGGACAGAGAGAGACAGAGCATGAACGGGCGAGGGGCAGAGAGAGAGGGAGACACAGAATCGGAAACAGGCTCCAGGCTCTGAGCCATCAGCCCAGAGCCCGACGCGGGGCTCGAACTCACGGACCGTGAGATCGTGACCTGGCTGAAGTCGGACGCTTAACCGACTGCGCCACCCAGGCGCCCCTGTTTTTTAATTATTATTATTTTTAAAACAATTAGCACAAAAATGTTTCAAGGAAGCAGTCTCACAATCTGATGAGCTTCTGAAATACAGTTAAGCCACACCAAATATGAATTCCTGTTAATAACACAAAAAATATTTTTAAAAAGAAAAAGAAAAGGAAAAAAGGAAGAAAAGAGGTAGGGCCAGAAAAATGGAATGAGGTTTAGAGTTAAAACTCACTGGATTAGTTAGGTGAGGCTTGCTAGTAGGATACACTGTTAAAGCGAAGAGTGGCATACAGGCTTACAGTTTTTGTTGTTTTATTTTAATTTTTTTAACGTTTGTTTATTATTGAGAGAGAGACACAGAGTGTGAGCAGGGGAGGGGGCAGAGAGAGGGGGAGACACAGAACCCGAAGCAGGCTCCAGCTCTGAGCTGTCAGCACAGAGTCTGACACGGAGCCCGAACTCACAAACTGCGAGATCATCACGTGAGCTGAAGTCGGTCACCTAACCAGCTGAGCCATCCAGGAGCCCCCAGTTTTTGTTGTTTTTACCAGTTACCACTAATAAGCGGCCCCTGCAGCAGTTAACAGGGACTTCTTACATGTCCAGAAGGAACCAGGAGAAGCCAGCGTTGATACTGTCAGAAAGAGGCTTAACGGTTGGCCTGTCAGACAACTAAGACCATTGTTAGCACAGTAACTCCTTCAGGATGGCCTGGCTGAAAACCCTTTCATCGCTATGTCTCACCACTTGTATTGCACATTCCATCTCTTCCCTTACTACCTTCCTACTTCCACTATGAAATGCCTCCTTTGCTTGCTGTTTACATATATGAAAGCTATTAATATTTGCACATTAATAGTATACTCTAGTACTTAACTGAACTTGATAGTGTTATAATTTTAGTTACCCTTAAATGTTTAAGGTATGTGTATTATATATATCATCTAAAAAAGAGTGATTCTTTACCACTTTTTTTAATGTTTATTTATTTATTTTGAGAAAGAGCATGCGTGCGCACATGTGTGCAGAGGGGCAAAGAGAGAGAGAAGCCCAAGAAGGTTCCACGCTGTCAATACAGAGCCTGACACAGGGCTCATTCTCACAAATCGTGCGATCATGACCTGAGCCAAGATCAAGAGTGCCTCTGTATGCCACTTTTTAAAGAATAACATCATGTGGTTATAATTCACTTATAAAATTCACTCTTAACACTGCCTCTTAAAATTTGTTAAGATATGTTCACTTATCTAATTATACATGCAGTAAATGCTAAAAAGTGTTACAAGAGGGCTTCCCTTTTTTGTTCCTATCTTTAGTCAGGAATGAGTGTAATATTCCACTGGGTTTGATGCTGACTTTGAGTTGAAATAGATGTAGTTTTATAATGTTAAGAAATTATTTATGTATTCTCATAAATAGTTAAATTTGGCAAATGTCTTAAGCATCTGTGAACACGATCATGACTTGACTCCCAGATATTATAATCAACGTATATTTTTCCCGTATTCTACTTTTCAGCTACCGCCCCACCCCCCAATATCATCCCGATGAAGCTTGTGTTGCATATGACCTCACATGGTGGCTTCTGTGGTCATCTTAGCTGCTTTTGGCATTTTGATTCAGCATATTATAGCTGCCGCCTACTTTCACTCAAAAAGGAGTTCACTCAAAAAGGAGTTTTCTCTTTCATCTTTATGGTATAGCGTGATGTCCAGGAGGAAAAGGACATTGATGTCTCATTCCACCATGCTTATGTAGGGACTAAATCCTTTCTAAAATAGAACCACTGCTAGAGAAAAGTTGTTCAACCAAACCCCTTTTCCTCGAGTGGACACTGAACACTGTCCAGTTATCCTCCTGTCTTTCTCTAGTAGGAAAAATGTCCTGTTACCCACAACAGGTCACATCCCTTTCTCATTGTCCATAAATAATAAAAGAGCTTAACTTTTATTGCTCTCTTGCTACCCATTCTTAATATTTCCTAATACTTCTTAATACTTCCTGAGCACCACCTTACTCTATCTCCCTAGGACACTTGTAAGGAAGGCACCAGGGAAGCAGGGGGAGAAGAGTGGGTAAGAAGTGGACTCTAAAGTGGGACAGCTGTGTTTGAACCTCACCTTTACATCCTATTTTGCCTTTCCCTTACAGTTTCTGCAGACATAAATGAAGGCTGATGATAGAACCTACTTACAGGTTGTGAAGAGTAGACGAGAGAATAGATTAGTACCTGTGACACAACAGAATGGGATGCTGTGAGATACAGCAGACTAGCACCCAAAGCAAGCTGTCACCAAATGTTTACTGTTGCTATCCTAACTTTCCAAATGTGAACAGAGTTAAAGGACATACCCAAGGTTCTGTGGTTGCTAAGTGAAGGGAAGCAACTAAGTAGAGCTGTGATTCAAATCAAGCAAGTCATTCTCCAAAGCCTCTGCTCTTTTTATATGCTGTATTAGTTTGCTATGGCCACCATAACAAAATGCCACAAATCAGGTGGCTTAAACAGAAATGTATTGTCCCCCCCCACACACACACAATCTCTATCCATCTCTCTGTTCTTGACTTAACTCTCACAAAGTCCTGTGGGTGAGGTCCTATTATTATACCTATATTATGGATAAAGAAACTGAGTCACATATGGGTGAACATTCTATCATTCTCTCCCATCCTCATGCCCTTGCTCTTTAATGTGTGGTCTTGCACTTCATGGAGCCAAGATAAACCATCACGTAAGATTCCATCAGGTTCTCACCTGCACCTATGAATAATCTCCTCTTCCATTTCTGTCCTTGCCAGAGAGAAAACATCTTGACCCAACTTGGTGGGGATTGTGTTTTGAAAATCACCCTGTCTCTTTTTTCTTTTTTTTTTTTAACCATCAATAAATAATCATAGAATTAAATATGTAAAACTTAACCTAAGTGCTATGAAAAGATAGGGGGTTTTGACAGAAATAACAAGACAGTGGCTAAAGAGCTATAAGAAAGGCAGTGGCACTAAATTAAGTCGGAGAGCCCTGCATTGCATGGTTAAGAGGGTCTATTTTATCCTCACTATAATGGGAAACCATTGCAGGGAGTGGCATGAGCCAGTTTACATGGAGACAGATAATTATAACCATATGGTAAATGCTATAATTGAGCCGAATATTGTGAGAACACAGAGGAAATGCAACAGCTCTGCAAGTGGAGTCAGGAAGGTTACAGAAAACATTTGATTTGACAAATAAAGGGTCAGTTGAGTTTTCCTCAAAGATGACTAGTACTTAATTACATGATTTGCCTCTTTTGCAGCCATAGGGTGCTATTAGTATATAAATCCATATTAGACAAGCTACCTGGGGCCTTAAATTCAGATTTTATTTGCCACATACACTTAAAAAAAGAATAAACTCAATCACAATAATGATATGGAAGTCTTATTTCAAGCAGAATCTGAGGTTTAAACAAATAATAAACAAAATTTAAACCAAGCTGGGATCAGCGCCCAGAAAACAGTCACATTAAGGCAAACTAGTGAACATAAGAAGAATAAAGTGATGGCAACAAAGCTGGTGAAACAACAGAAGTAGATTAAGAGGGGGCCAGGTGTGGATGACAGAACCCAGGACAGGCACCAGAGTTCCATTGGTGGCTTTGCCACTTCCTTGTGATTCTGACATTACTGAATTTCCCCTGGTTCCATTTCCTCAGCTGGGAAATAAGCAGGTGAGTCTGAGGATTTGTCCCAGGGGCTTTCAACATTCAAAGTGTTTCTGAGTCAATGACAGGTGAAGCAGAAAGGCCTCTCCTCACGATGACCTACTAATTTGTGATAAGGCAAACTGGAAAAGGAAAATGGGGGGTTGAGTGCTTATTCTCAGTTACTCATAGGCATCTAGGCTTCTTTTATCCACCCCCCTCACTCCTGTCCTACACAGGACAGGTGGGAGAAGTCATGGGAGATTAAAACATCAGCACAAATGTATATAGAAAGCTGATCTTCACTTCTGTCCTCTAACACTAGAAAGATAAGTCGACCCCAAGCCTTGTTATCTCATGTGGAGACTTTCTGTGCTGTCCCACAACTTGCCTTGGAGACAAACTCACCCATTTTCTTTGTCTGACCCATGAGTGGGTTTGGGGGCAAGGGCTGTGATAGAGACTATGAGGGCATTCCCCTCTTTTTGGTCAGAGGCAGCTCAGGAAGAAGTGCAGCTCCAATAGTGTGTGGTGTGGGGGGTGTGGGGGACTGGGGGGGGGGTGGTTCCTGTTCAGCTCTCTGAATTGGTCTGGGGCCCAAACTCTAATAATGAACTTTTGGCTGACTAGAAACTGTAGTGCCTCTCTCTCTTTCAGGGGCCTTGTGAAGACCACTGATAGGCAATAAATGTGATGTGGATATTCCGACATTCTCTGCCTAAATGACATTCTAAATGCACCGCTGGATTATAAACCTGGCATCACTGGTAAGAACAGCATCAATAAGTCCAATATTTCTAATCTTTTCCCCTTGGAAATCAACCTTTTCACATTCCTCAGGTTGTTTGCACTTGGCATAATTCCTACAAATATCCAATTCTTTTTCACTATATTAAAGATCTAAGTCAGTTAAATGACTAGAAAAAGAAATAGAACAAGCTATGGTCGCTGGTGAGTTACCATGGAAACCAAATCCAGACTGGAATCCACTTCCAGTATCCCTTGGGTTGGTTACTCATAGACTCAATCTGCATTGAGGCATCAAAAAGGTAAAGAAAAATCAGAAGATAGTCAACCTTCAATTATCTTCATTACCATATATATATATATATATATATATATATATACACACACACACATATATAAATAGATATTTCCTATGTAATGCTAAATCATCTTTAGATAAAGTTTTCATACATCTGTAAGCCCCATTCTTCAATTAATTTATGTGTGACGAGACAATTAAAAAAACCTTTTATACTCTAACTATGCAAAATTGTAAGTTTCACAGAGCATATTAGCAAGCCATGTTTTTACAGTCTGATTCCTAAAAGTTTCTGTACCATTGTCCCATTGCAATGTTGTGATTTGTAATATACATTAATTTGGTCATTTAGATGACCAAAACACATTTCTCCTATATACATTTCCCCTTTGCTCAGTTTCTGTCTCACAGCTCCCTACAAGATTGGAATTCCCTAAGTGTTGAGAATAATAAAGGTGTCTTCTGTTTTGTTAATGAGCTGACTTTTAGAAACTCTCAAGGATGGGGACTAGTTACAAGAACCAACCTTGTGATCAGTGGGTTGCAATTTATAGTCTCACTTGCAGATATTCAGGGATGAGAAAAGGATAGGAGATTAAGTTCAACTGCCAACAGCCAATGATTTAATCAATTGTATCTGTGTAATGAAGCCTCCATAAAAATTCAAAAGAACAGGGCAGAGTTTGGAGCATTTCTGGGTTGGTGAACACATGGAGGTTGGGGAGAATGGCAGGCTTGGAGAGGAAATGTGCTGTTCCTGAGTTACATGCTTTTCAAAAAAATTTTTTTTAAGTTTATTTTTGAGAGAGAGAGAGAGAAAAAAACGTGCGTGCATGAGCAGGCAAGTGAGCGGAGGAGGGGCAGAGAGAGGAGACACAGAATTCGAACCAGGCTCCAGGCTCTGAGCTGCCAGCACAGAGCTGGATGTGGGGCTGAAACCCAGGACACGTGAGCTCATTACCTGAGCTGAAGTCAGACAAACAACCAACTGAGCCACCAAGGCACCCCAAGTTACATCCTTTTATAGTAAACTGGTGATCTAGTAAGTAAAATATTTCTCTGAATTCTGTGAGCCACTCTAGCAAATTAGTTAATATGAGGAAGAGGTTCTGGGAACTTCAGCTTTAGAACCAGTTGTTAGTCAGAAGTATAGGTAATAACCCTGACTTGAGACTGCTGTCTTAAGTCCAAAGATGGGGTCATGGGAACTTCCAATCTGGTGAGAAGCAACTGGCATCTGAAGTGGAGAGTGAGTGTAATGGAGGCAGTCTTGCAGGACTGCACCCTTAACCTGGGGAATCTGAGGCTATCTATAGGAAGATAGTGCCAGAATGAAGTACACTTGAGTTGATTGGGTGAATTGCTTAGTTGTATGTATGGGAACCTCCTCCCCCCACCATACACACATTGGTCTCAGTATACCTATTTATGCACCAACACAGGTTTCAAGGGTTTGTACAATATGTAAAATGCTCCAAGGAACATAGTTCTGCAGCTGGTCTGTTCTCATAAACTTTACCGTTAAATGGTTAAGAAAAAAAAAAAATGTAGTGTAGATCCTGCAATGAGTTTGAAAATCCTACCTTATGTCATCTTCGATTTAAAACAGAAAACCTCTTTTTCCATCCCTTCCTATTGTACAGGAAGACTGTATTAGGAGCTACTTCACGTTTTAGTTCCTGTGGAAACATATAGGACAAATTCTTCTTATGTCATTGCTTCTGGTGTTGTACTATGTCTGTGCTGCCAGCTCATCGTAGGGAAAGTTCATGGTGGAAGAATTCAGGTAATATGTTTCCTTTCTGTACACTATCTTATGCATTTGATGCTTCTGTAATAGCAAGTGATGAACCAACAACTCTATTTTGGCTTCCCCTAAGACCCCCTTTGTGGGTTCAAACTTAATAGAGGTTACCTCATGGGAAATTGATGACATTAGAATAATGGATTTGATTCCAAGAAAACACTTGTACTCTGGGGCAAAACAACTACAGATCATTTTGCTGCTCTTTCTCAGCCTTACTATGTAAGAATTGAGCTATTAACTCTTCCCGTGGAGATGGACTAATATTTCAGAAATCTTCCTTTAACAATTCCTCTCAGGATACCAAGTATGAAAAGAACTACATCCACAAGATGAGAAAGTTTCAAGTATCTGGCTACACGTGTATAAATAATCATTTGAACCTATAAGCAAGGCAACATCACTCAGAGTTCTGGAATGCGAGCTCCAGTAGGGGGAAAATGAAGTTCAGTTGGCATTGCACTTGCTACAAAAACCACAATCTCTCACATGGAACAGTCCTCATGTGCATCAACAGGGAAAGACAAGCACAGCTTCAGATCTCTTTAAATCACAGTAGAAAGATCATTGGAATATTAGTGTTCGTGCTAAGAGGCACCTCAGGCTTTCCTCAGCAAAATCCCTCTTATTTCATAGATGATTTAGTTAAGTAATTTGTTTAAAGACTCTCATGGAGCCAGCGAGAAAATCAAGATGAGGAACCATTTCTATGTTCATAATATTCCCTTCTCCCCAAAAAACTAAATTCTCATGTCTCAGATTATGCATGGATTTAAATTGAGTCACCTCATAGCATGTATGCTTAGATGCTCTAACTAATGATCTCTCCTGATTGACAACAACTACACAGAACATTCCTTCAAGAGCTGCCAACTCAATCCATTTATCGCAAGATTATATATTTAGAACCTAAGGCTTAAACCCCCTCCCCTCATTACCTAAAACTGCTTCTTTTGTTCTTTCAGTCTAATCTCTTGTCTGATGTTAAGACCATCTGGGATTTTTGTTTTTTTGTTTTTTCTCTATCAGTATTCTGGATTGCCAGAATTTAGGGGATTCAGATTCTAGTCTTGGCATTGTTACTCTGCAGGCCATCTTGGGCAGACTATTTATTCTGCCTATAATTCTATTTCCTTATTTAAATATAGTAATATTTGGGTTTAGTCCGAGGTTCTTTATTTGGAATTTAGTCTCCAAATTCAGGAAGCATGTGAAAAAGTCAATGTTCAATTTCATGTGCATATATTGTGAGCAATATAGTGTTGAAAGGATTCCTAAATTTGATCAGTTAAGAATTCCTGAGCTAAAGGATTTCTGCAGTCTATCCAAACTGCTAAGATTCTACAAATTACATGATATGGTAAATGACATCTCAATATCCCTACAGACTCCATTTATTTATCTATTGTTCTTTCTAATTGGTCTTCAGTTTCCTTAAAGCCTAAGGGATTAGGAATAATATTTCCTAACTACTATCTACTTGTTACAGATTATTTAAAAAAAAAACAACTGCAATCACCTTTCCTGTAGCCTATCTCCATAGTTGCCTCCTTGAGCTGCTGCCTAATTTCCTACTGCCTGAGCCCTCAGATAATCACATTCTAATTGCATTTCTGACTGCCTCTACCACCTGCTATTGGTATGAAGCTGGAGACAGAAATGCATGGAAACAGAAGATACCAAAAGAAGAATCTCATTAAAGTTGGGCAGCTAAATGTCTCAACCACAGAATTTATGTCCAAAGCCAGGGACAAATAAAAATCATAATAGAAGCAAGTATCAATGTCATATAGCAGGGATCAGGAAGTAAGTAAATCCAGGGTTTGAAATGGGTGGTGGCAAGTGATTCAGATTATGAGTGTTAGGATAACAAAGGCCTGTTTTTAATTTTTATTGTCTGTATCCCTCAAGGAGAGATATAAGCCTCACTTGAATCCTAGTGAGAAGACTCAATGACAAGCTCTGGTCTTTTTCCATCTACATTGTGGATCAATAGTACCAACTGTTACCACAACTGCTTCTACTACTAGTTCTGTACCGGGTCCTGACTTCATGCCTTGCATTTCACTAAGAGCCTTTTATATATCACTCATTTTGTCTTCACAGCAACCTCGAGGTTTGTACCACAATCTTCATTTTATAAATGAGGTAGTAAGCTGAGGGAGGGACTGACTTGCCCAAGAACTCTAGCTCCTAACTTGGGAGTCAGGTTCAACCTCAATGCCCACTTCTCAAATGTGTTGAAAAGAGGCATTTGACTCATATCCGTTTCCTAGGACTGCAGTAGTCATTACTACTAAAACAATAGAAATTTATTTTCTCACAGTTCCAGAGGTTACAAGTCCAAACTCAAGGTGTTATCAGGGCCATGCTCCCCCTGAAGGCTCTAGGGAACAACGATTCTTGTCTCTTCCTAGTTTCCAGTGGCTGCAGACAATTGTTGGCATTCTTTGGTTTATGGCTACACCACTCCAATCTCTGCCACCATCTTCACATGCCATTTCTCTCTTAGTATCTCAGTATGTCCTCTCCTCTTCCTATCAGGACATCAGTCATTGGATTTAGGGGGTCATCCTAATACCATAATGACTTCAATTTATCTTAATCAATTAGATAGGGAAAGTCCCTATTTTCAAATAAGGTCATATTCTGAGCTTCTGGGTGGACATGAATTTTGAAGGGGACATTATTTAACCTATTACCACACCTTTGTAGATATCTACATGTATTGTACATCATTATAATAATTTTCAAAGATCATCCATAAAGCAATGTATTTCATTCTGAACTACTGCATAATGGTACCATTATTGTAGGAGAATTCTATACTCCTTGACTTACTTACTATATTGTTATAAGCATCATTCTCCTCTTACTATGTGTGATACTACTTTCTCCAGGAAATAGCTTTCTGAGGTAGATCTGGCTATGGTCAGTGTATCAATTTGCAGTTCAACTTCAAAGCTCTGAAAAACCTTTAAAGCTCAGGATTACAAATTTAATGCTGCATTTGATTTACTCTGAGGAAAGATTTCCATATTTAATAAAAAATAAAGGCTCATATGTGTTCAAGAATAAAAAGCCAACAAATAGGTCTGGTCAGTTTTGGTTTCTGATTCAGATCAAAACCAGATAATTTCAATAATACGAGTCATGTGCTGTCACCCCACCAATACTGAAATTGCACAAAAATAACCATGTGTTGTATGGTTCTTTCAAATGCTTACTGTCTTGCCAGGATGTGTGTTAGGAGGACAGGAAAGTGACAACACACTTCTGAACAGAGATGAGGGAAGGAGTAAGAATAGGTCTCCAACATGGTATTAAATGGAAAATAACCACTGCTTTTTCTACCTCTCCCTACTGAACTTGTTTCTCTCAAAGTCAATCTTTGCTACTCAAAAGTCAACATCATTGGTTTGAGAGACAGGACAGTGGATATATTGTGAAATAGTGAAGTTTTGTCAAGAAAGAATATTAATTCCATCTTTTAATCTTAACATTAAAAGAAGGCACTTGACTACATAGAAGGAAAGATTAGAATCCTGAATATCTCATTTCAAGACTTGGGTGATCTTTTTAGTGGTGAAGATGTAACAATGCCAGAAAAAGAGGAGTCCCTAAAAACATTAAATGTTTTGTGTCCTGCCCCATGAGTCCATGCTCGAGTTCAAGGTTAGCTGTTAATGGTTACCATTTTTTTTTTATTTTCTTTAATGTTTATTTATTTTTGAGACAGAGAGATACAGAGCATGAACGAGGGAGGGTCAGACAGAGGGAGACACAGAATCCGAAACAGGCTCCAGGCTCTGAGCTGTCAGCACAGAACCCGACGCGAGGCTCGAACTCATGGACCGCGAGATCATGACCTGAGCCAAAGTCGGACGCTTAACCAACTGAGCCACCCAGGTACCCCAATGGTTACCATTTTTAAACAGTAGGACGCTCTGTGAATTTTCATGTGTGTTAGCTGAGTATCTAGAGCTGCTGGATAAGCACTGGAAGACAGGCCCAAGGGAATTGATGCTATTCTTTAATATTCTTTGTTGCATGTATCCTAACATAGATTTGAGATATTACACGCCACAGGTTTGGTGTAGGACACAGTTTAGTAACAACTTATTATATCTTGTGGGAGTATGGGGTGCAGGGCTGCTAGGACCTAGACTGGGTCCAAGTAAGATAAAAGGCTAAGGGGGAAGGGAGCAAGAGGCAGGGTGTTGTCAGGAAAAATTTGTTCAATGGGGCGGGGGTTGGAGGGAAGGGAATGGGAACTAAACTTATACCCAATATCTAAGAATGAGGCAAATGCCTTTTAAATCCAAAGGCCTGAAGGAGGGAGATGTAGATGAAACAAAAATAGGTCACAAGATCTGAGTACAGGGCACTCAGAATGCAAAGCAATATATGATAGCCATTGGAAGATTCTCCTATATTCCAGGGCACAGCTTTCAGTACTGTATAGACATGGCTGTCCCTTTGACTATGGGGATGAGGTAGCTAGAAAAGGGCCCAAGTCTGCTTAGATGCATTCTTACAGTCTCATCTCTTTTCAAAGGACTTTCACTCACTGGTTATCTGATATGACTATCACATCTTTGGTAACTTGTGTATGGCACGAAGAACTACATCCACTTTTACACAGGAAATATAAGGTGCAATTAGTTTTTAATTTAACTCAATAAAAATTGCCAATTTACCTCTATGTACTAGTGTTGGGTAGATTGTGAATAAAAAACAAACCAGGCTCTCATCGACTATTACTGTTACTATTGAGGTCACCTGGTTAGTTGGCAAGATGTATAGAAATGATCCCATCTTTAGATTCACACTTATGTTTTCATTACATCCTATTTTCTCTTAATTGGAAACACAATTCTCAAAACTACTTGATGAGAAAAGTATTAACTACACCATTAGCTTGATCAGTTTCTGTATTAACTGTTTAACAAGAGGGGTAAAGAATACCTTCGAGATAAAAAAAGATATTACAGGTTTAATTCAACTATTTCCTATAGAGTGTGTTATGATTGGTATATATCCAGGGTAGAAAACAAAGCAAAAGTGTCATTTAATTTATCTATTTAAAATATTTATTGAAAAATTACTCTTATATCTAAGTGTGGAAGTTATGATGAGTAGGCATGGCCCTGCCATCCCATATTTTTAACTAGTGGGAGAAATATTAAAAAGTAAATCCTTCTACTTTGGAAGTTGATAATAACCATACTTATCAAAACACCTAACTATGGACACACGTTACTTTTATAATAAAAAAAGAAAATGAATTAGGTATGCTGGCTAGGGCAGTCACCACATGAGAAAACAATCATAGTTTAGAAGAGCCTACAAGATACAATTACAGGATTATGTGCAGAACACTGCATGAACTTGCATTTTGATTTCATGTCATAACACCATGATTGAAGCCTTCAATGTCAGAGTCAAATTTAGATCTCCCACTTAGAGATTATGATAATCAGAATCTTCTGTCACTGAATCCCAGAGTATTTGAAATACTTTGCACTCCAACAGTGAAGCGACAATATGAAAAAACAGTATGAATATTATTTCTCTCTTTTCTAAGGAAGTTTAAATTTTTCCTCCTAGGAAAAATTGTTGATTTTTTAAAAAATCAACAGGATGCATTACATTTCATCCAAAACTGCTTTACACTTTTCTTACATGTTTAAGAAAGATGCAATCCAACACCTAGGTAGGCAAGGAGGAAGAGATAGCAGCACGTGCATATAAAGCTCACCTTTGCTGTAAGTGACCTTTCACACGTCTTATAAAATGGAATGTACAACCATGCACTTTCTTTAGTTGTGAGAGTTAATGAGTAATAGAAAATTCCTGACAGAGTGTGGCAGAGCATAAGTACTCAACGAATATTCCAAGAGGAATTTAACATTCTGTATGGTGTGAGGTAGTAATTAAGCTTGCTTTTCTAAATACAGACTAACATTCCCAAATTCAGTCATGAGTCATACATTTTCTCCACTGATTTTTTTTTCTCAATTCAAAGTTTTAACTTACGAAAGTAAAATATAATCAACGTGAAAACTTCAAATAATCCAACAAAGAAAAATTTGTCACTTTCCCCAAAGGATTTCTACACCTGTCCCCTAGAGTTTTTTATATATGTGTTTAAATAGATTAAATTATAATACTATGCACATGTGTATACATGCACACATAAATTCTTCTTTCATACATTGGATTGAATTTTATTCACAATTCTGTGACTTGCTTCTGTCACTCAATAATGTACCTTGAAAATCTTCAGGTGGCAGTATGTACAGGTTCACATTACCCTTCTTAACATCTGCTAATATGTCTATGTGGGTGCATATATTTATAAGTTTTTTAAGTAACCTGTATTTATTATAAAATTCCAAACAGTACTGAAAGTTGTTAAGTGAAAACCAAAGGCCCTTGAAACTCCATACTCCTAATTCCATACCCAGAACTAAGTGCTCCAAATAACCATTTCAAACTATCCAAGTGTTGACAAAGACGTGGAGAAAAGGGAACCTTTGTGCACTGCTGGTGGAAGGTAAATTGGTGCAACCACATTGGGAAACAGTATCAAGTTTCCTCTAAAAAATGAAAAATAGAAATACCATCCAATCCAGAAGTTTCACTACTATTTTCCCAAAGAAAATAAAAACACTAACTCAAAAATATCTATGCATCCCCAAATTCATTGCAGCATTATTCACAATAGCCAATATATGCAAACAATCTCCTAAGTGTCCATTTATGTAAGAATGGATAAAGAGGAAGTGAGATACATACACACTCATTTATTTGTATATATAAAGTTATATACACACACAGACACACAGACACAAAGTGAAATATTTAGCCATAAAAAAGAATGAAATCTTGCCATTTGTGACAACATGGATGGATCTCAAGGGCATTAAGCTATGTGAAATAACAGAGAAAGACAAATATTGTGTTTTTGCTTTTATGTGTGGAATCTAAAAAAAAAAGTCTCAGAGATAAAGAGAATGGACAGTATCTTTATGACCTTCAGAAAGGTAGGAATTTGTTTAACAAAACACCAAAGTGCAAACTTCAAAGGAAAAGATTAACAAAATACATTTATCTATCAAAACTTCTGAGTTCTGATCATCAAAATAAATGTAAAGAAAGTAAAATGAGAATTACACACTGGAAGATGATAGTTTTTAATGCTTATAAAAGGTAAAGGATTAATCAATATAAAAATAAAAATATAGAGAATTCCTATAATCTACACAAGGAAGAATAACCAAAAAATTGAGGAAAAGCTTTAAGAGACAATTCATAAAAGGAAATCTAAACAACCAATAAAAGATGCCCAACCTGATTAGTAATCTCAGAAATGAAAATTACAACCACAATGACAGATCATGTTTTTGTATGGGTGAGCATTAACCAGAGCACTTATATAGTATTTCTGGTGCATACAAATTGGTATAACCAGTTTGAAAAAGATTGGGCATTATTCTGCAAAACAACAAAAACAACAACAAAATAGCCATTTATTTAAAAATTCATCTTAAATATGGCATACTGAATTCTTCTATTTACATGGGCCTCTCTTCAATTTCTATTTCCATGCCATATTGTTTTGATCACTCTAGAGTGAATTATGTTTTTAAAGATTTTTTTTGTTGTAGAGTGAAATATGTTTTCATAAGTGAGAAGGCATTCCTTCCCTTTAGTATTCTTCTCTTGTAAAACTTTCTCAGGTAAAATTTGAAATTTGCTTTTCCAGATGTACTTTAAGATCAATTTGTCAAGCTCTCCAAAACCAATGAAAAAAGAGAAAAGTTTGAATATGACTGCTTTGAATTTATACATTGAATCAGAAAATAATTTAAATTTAAAAAATAATGAGTATTCATATGAAGAAGCATGCCATATTTTTTAATTAATTTAAATCTTTCTATGTCCTTTGTAATTTTTTGGATTGTAAATTTACTGCTATATTTGCTTTAGATATTTAATAACTTGTATTGCTTTTGTGAAAGCAAACATTTTATCCACTGCATTTTAACACTTTATTGAGATATAACTGAATTAAACTAAATTGCACATATTTAAAATGTGCAGTTGATACATTTTGACGTATATCTACACATGTCAAATCACTACCACAAATGAGATAGCATATAAAAAAAATTGTACCTCTTTGTAATCTCTCACTCTTTTTTACATCCTCCAATATGCTTGTGTTCACTATGCATCAGTTTGGATTTTCTAGAAATTTATATAAATGGAATCATACCATATATATATTTATTTTTTTCTCTGACTTATTTTACTCAGCATGGTTATTTTGAAACTAATCCATTTTGTTTGGAAGTTTCTTAAATTGAATATACACCTACAATACGACCCACAAAATACAAGTAAGAATTTATCCAAGAGAAACAAAAGGATGTGCCCCAAAACTTGTTGTTGATTCACTTTGGAACTGTTTTGTTTAGAATTTTTGCAGTTATATTCATAAAGTAAGTTGTTATTCAGTTTTCTTATAATGTTTTTGTCTGGTTGAGGTATTACTGTTCATCATATGAGTAACAAGGTATTTCTTCCTATTCATTATTGAAAAGTTTGTGTATGATTAACTATATTTTTTGCATTTTAAATGGGGGAAGGTGATGGAGAGATACAAGCTTCCAGTTATTGAATTATTAAGTCATGGGAATAAGAGGCACAGCATAAGAAATATAGTCAATGATATTCTAGTAGTGATTTATGGGGACAGAAGGTAGCTACACTTGGGGTGAACATAGCATAATATATAAACTTGTCAAATCACTATGTTGTACATGTGAAATTAATGTAATATTGTGTGTCAATTATACTCAAAAAATTTTTTTTAGTATGATGCAGTATATTTCTTCTTTCTTTCGTAGAATTTATCACATAAGTCATGTTTGCCAGAAACTTCCACTGTGTTCAAAGAATAAATTCTAATTATTTAACAGTTATAGGAATATATAGGTTATTTATTTCTGTGTGAGCTTTGGTACTTTGTGTCCTTCAAAATTTGACCATTTTATCTTACTTAAAGAATATATTATGATAAAGTTATTAATATTTCCCTAATATCCTTTTTAATATCTTCCAGGATCTCCAGCAACATCACCTCTCTCACTCCTAATAATGTTAAGTCTTTTCCTCTCTTTTACAATTTACCAACCTAGCCCTAAGTTTATCCATTTCATTTATCTCAAATAATTAGTTTTTGGTTACATTGATTCTTTTGAACTTTTTTTCTGTTTTCTTGATCATTTATTTATGTTCTGATCTTTATTATTTCTCTTCTCTTTATACTGGGTTTGATTTACTCTTTTTGTAAATTCTTTGTAATAGAAGTAAGACTCATTAATTTAGGGCCATTTTTAAAAATCTAATATGGATATTTTAGTGCTGTAAATTTTCTTCTAAGCACTTCTTTAGCCACATCCCAACCATTCTGATATATTGTTTTTTCTTATTTAGTTCAAAGTAACTTTTAATTTTCCATTTGATTTTTTCTTTGACCAATGTGGTATTTATAAATGTTATCCAATTTTAGAATATTCAGGGTTCTTCCAGAGTTATTTTTCTTATTTAGGTCTAATGTATTTCCACTGTGTTCACAAAATCCTTTTTAAATTAATTGAGACTTGTTCTATGTTCTATAAACTTGTCTGTTTTTCTTGCAGCTCTTTTCATGAATACTTGATTCATGTATTTTGAAGCTCTATTTTTAGATGAATATCTGAGATTGCTATGTCTTCACAACATAACAATCATCTTTATCATTATGATATGCTCCATTTTGTCCCTTCTAACATTCTTTAAGTTTATTTATTTATTTTGAGAGAGAGGAAGATAGAGAATGAGTGTGCATGAGTGGGGGAGGGGCAGAGAGAGAGGCAAAGAGAGAATACCAAGCAGGCTCTACACTGTCAGCATGAAGCCTGATGTGGGACTTAAACTCACAAACTAGGAAATCCTGACCTGAGTCAAAACCAAAAGTTGGGTGCTTAACCAACTGAGCCACTTTGGTCTTAAATCAAGTTTACCTTCTATTAACATACCCACTCCAGTTCTGTTTTACTGAGTGGTATATCTTTTTTTTTTTTTCATTTTGAATTTTTTCTTTTCTATTTCATGTATCTATGTTCCAATCTTTAATATTTTCCTTTTTATGGTATTTTATTGTAGGTATGTCTTTTTCCTTCCTTTAACTTCTCATATATTTATATATTTTTTTTATTTGAAGTGTGCTTCCTATAGGTAGCATACAGGTGGATCATGCTTTTTTATTCAGTCTGAAAATCTTTGCCTCAGGTTATGTAGTCCAGTTACATTTAATGTTATTACTGATATGGTTGAGTTTAAATCTACCATATTGCTATTTGTTTTCTCTTTGTTCCTTACTTCATTCCCTTGTGGTATCTTCTACTTTAATAATTTTTATTATTCCTTTTTAAAAAAATTATGATAAAATACTCATGTCATATAATCTACAACTTAAGCAGTTTTAAGTATAAATTTTTATGGGGTTGCAAATATTCACATTGTCATGCAATCATCTCTAGAACTTTTTCACCTCATAACTGAACTGAAAAATGGGCAAATCTCTCACTGCTGTTGTTTAACATAGTGTTGGAAGTTCTAGCATCAGCAATCAGACAACAAAAGGAAATCAAAGGCATCAAAATTGGCAAAGATGAAGTCGAGCTTTTGCTTTTTGCAGATGACATAATATTATACATGGAAAATCCGATAGACTCCACCAAAAGTCTGCTAGAACTGATACATGAATTCAGCAAAGTCGCAGGATACAAAATCAATGTACAGAAATCAGTTGCATTCTTATACACTAACAATGAAACAACAGAAAGACAGATAAAGAAACTGATCCCATTCACAATTGCACCAAGAAGCATAAAATACCTAGGGAAATATCTAACCAAAGATGTAAAAGATCTGTATGTTGAAAACTATAGAAAGCTTATGAAGGTAATTGAAGAAGATATAAAGAAACGGAAAGACATTCCCTGCTCATAGATTGGAAGAATAAATATTGTCAAAATGTCAATAGTACCCAAAGCCAATCCCAATCAAAATTGCACCAGCATTCTTCTCGAAACTAGAACAAGCAATCCTAAAATTCATATGGAACCACAAAAGGCCCCAAATAGCCAAAGTAATTTTGAAGGAGACCAAAGCAGGAGGCATCACAATCCCAGACTTTAGCCTCTACTACAAAGCTGTAATCATTAAGACAGCATGGTATTGGCACAAAAACAGACACACAGACCAATGGAATAGAATAGAAACCCCAGAACTAGACCCACAAACGTATGGCCAACTAATCTTTGACAAAGCAGGAAAGAACATCCAATGGAAAAAAGACAGTCTCTTTAACAAATGGTGCTGGGAGAACTGGACAGCAACATGCAGAAGGTTGAAACTAGACCACTTTCTCACACCACTCACAAAAATAAACTCAAAATGGATAAAGGACCTGAATGTGAGACAGGAAACCCTCAAAACCCTAGAGGAGGAAGCAGGAAAAGACCTCTCTGACCTCAGCCGTAGCAATCTCTTACTCGACACATCCCCAAAGGCAAGGGAATTAAAAGCAAAAGTGAATTACTGGGACCTTATGAAGATCAAAAGCTTCTGCACAGCAAAGGAAACAACCAACAAAACTAAAAGGCAACCAACGGAATGGGAAAAGATATTTGCAAATGACATATCAGACAAAGGGCTAGTATCCAAAATCTATAAAGAGCTCACCAAACTCCACACCTGAAAAACAAATAATCCAGTGAAGAAATGGGCAGAAAACATGAATAGACACTTCTCTAGAGAAGACATCCGGATGGCCAACAGGCACATGAAAAGATGCTCAACGTCGCTCCTTATCAGGGAAATACAAATCAAAACCACACTCAGATATCACCTCACGCCAGTCAGAGTGGCCAAAATGAACAAATCAGGAGACTATAGATGCTGGAGAGGATGTGGAGAAACGGGAACCCTCTTGCACTGTTGGTGGGAATGCAAACTGGTGCAGACACTCTGGAAAACAGTGTGGAGCTTCCCCAAAAAATTAAAAATAGACCTACCCTATGACCCAGCAATAGCACTGCTAGGAATTTACCCAAAGGATACAGGAGTACTGATGCATAGGGGCACTTGTACCCAATATTTATAGCAGCACTCTCAACAATAGCCAAGTTATGGAAAGAGCCTAAATGTTCATCAACTGATGAATGGATAAAGAAATTGTGGTTTGTATACACAATGGAGTACTATGTGGCAATGAGAAGGAATGAAATATGGCCCTTTGTAGCAATGTGGACAGAACTGGAGAGTGTGATGCTAAGTGAAATAAGCCATACAGAGAAAGACAGATACCATATGTGTTCACTCTTATGTAGATTCTGAGAAACTTAACAGGAACTCATGGGGGAAGGGAAGGAAAAAAAAAGAGAGATGTTAGAGTGGGAGAGAGCCAAAGCATAAGAGACTCTTAAAAACTGAGAACAAACTGAGGGCCGATGGGGTGTGGGAAGGAGGGGAGGGTGGGTGATGGGTATTGAGGAGGGCACCTTTTGGGATGAGCACTGGGTGTTGTATGGAAACCAATTTGACAATAAATTTCATATATTTAAAAAAATGGGCAAATCTCTTGAATATACACTTCTCAAATAAAGATAAACAAATCACCAATAAGCACACAAAAGATGGTCAACATCACACTACCTGTTATGGGAATGTAAATCAAAATTATGAGATATCGCCTCATACTCATTAGGATGGTTATTATGGAAAAATAAATAAAAAGTGTTGGTAAGGATGTAAAGAATTAAAATTCTTTCTTGTATTGTGCTACTGGGAATGTAAAATGTTTTCTATGGAAAACAGCAGTTCCTCAAAAAAGGTATTATTACCAAATTATCATGATATCTAGCAATTTGATTTCTGGGTATATACCTAAAAATATTGAAATCAGGGTCTCAAACAGTTATGTATATACCCACATTCATAGCAGCATTATTCATAATAGCCAAAAGATAGAAGCAATCAAGTGTCTATTAACTCATGAAAGAATAGACAAAGGTAGTATATACATACAGTGGAATGTTATTCAGCCTTAGAAAGGGAATAAAAGTCTGCTAAAAGCTACCACCAAAATGAATCTTGGAGACATTATGCTAAGCCAATCACAAAAGGAATAATACTATATAATTGAATTTATATAAGGTACCTAGAGTCATCAAATTAATAAATACAGAAAGTAAAATGGTGGTTGTCAGGGACTGGGAGAGCAGGGAATGGGGAGTTATTACTTAATAGGTATGGAGTTTTAGTTTGGAAATTCAAAAGCTTTGGAGACAGTGCTGATCATTGCACAACAATGTAAATGTACTTAATGCCATAGAACTAAACACTTAAAAATCATAAAACGGTAAATTTTATATTATTAATATTTTATCACAATAATAAATAAGATTTAGTATTTTTTTTTAATTTTTTTTTATTTTTTTTAAATTTTTTTTTTCAACGTTTATTTATTTTTGGGACAGAGAGAGACAGAGCATGAACGGGGGAGGGGCAGAGAGAGAGGGAGACACAGAATCGGAAACAGGCTCCAGGCTCTGAGCCATCAGCCCAGAGCCTGATGTGGGGCTCGAACTCACAGACCGCGAGATCGTGACCTGGCTGAAGTCGGATGCTTAACCAACTGCGCCACCCAGGCGCCCCAAGATTTAGTATTTCTTAGAAAAGAAACGGGCAATGGCAAGTAACAGAACTAAAATACCTTAAGAAATCTAAATGTCTAATATACATAGGGGTGCCTGGGTGGCTCAGTCAGTTAAGCATCCGACTTCGGCTCAGGTCACGATCTCATAGTCCATGAATTTGAGCCCCACGTAGGGCTCTGTACTGACAGTTCAGAGCCTGGAGCCTGTTTCGGATGCTGTGTCTCCCTCTCTCTCTCTGCCCCTCTCCCACTCACACTCTGTCTCTCTCAAAAATAAACATCAAAACAATAAATAAATGTCTAATATATATAGATAAATATGCTCAGTTTTACTAATAAAAGATGCAAATTTTAAAAGGAACTTTGAAATATAATTTATGTATCATAAAGTGTAATGTTTAGTGGTTTTATTATATTTACAGGGTGTACAACCACTACCAGTATTCAATTTTAGAACATTTTTATCATTCCCAAAAGAAAACCTATACCAATTCAGTCACTCACTGTTCCCTCTACCCCTACTTCCCAACTGCTGATCTACTTCCTGTCTCTGTCAATTTGCCTATTTTATATAAATGGAACAACACAATATGTGGTCTTTTGTATCTGGCTTCTTTCACTTAGCATAATGTTCTGGAAGTTCATTGGTGTTATAACATGTATCAGAATGTATTCCTTTTTAAGGTTGAATAACATACATTATATGGATGGACCACATTTTGTTCACCCATTCATTAGTTGATGGACATCTGGGCTGCTTCTAACTTTTGGCTATTACTAATAAAGTTGCTATGAGCATTGCTGTAAAAGGTGTTTTTGTGTGTATGGACATTTATTTTCATTTTTCCTGTGTAAATATCTAAGAATGGAATTATTGGGTCATAGAATAACTCTATGTTTAATCATTTGGGAAACTGACAGACTGCTTTCCAAAGTGGCAATTTATATTCTCCCTGTTTGGGTTTTGATTTCCACATATCCTCATCAATACTTATTATCTGACTTTTTGACTCTAGCTATCTTAGTGGGTCTGAAGTGGTTTTCCATTGTAATGTTGTTTACATTTCCCTAGTGACTAAAGATGTCAAGCATCTTTTCATAAATCGCTGCACTTCTATAGTTTGAGAATCACTATACTTATCCTTGATTCTCTACTTCATTTTTGAAAACATCAACCTGTCCAAAGAGATTTCTTCAGTCTTTGAAAACTTGACCTCAGAGGCATGAGACTAATTCCCATGTACTGAAACAGTAAAGATTTCAGGCTCAAGAGAAATATCAAGAGATGGCTGATTTCCAGAAGCCAAATGAAAGCTTCAAGTTGATAAGCATGCCTGCCAAAAGGAATGCACGCAAGACCTTATTCCAGCTGCTTTGTGTCACCATTGGGTACTGACACCCATTTGCATCCCAGCTAGATTGTAAGAGCTTCAGGACTTTTCTCTTCTGGACCAATGCTATATGTGTTTCTACCTGCAGCTGTCATAACAGGGACATGGGACAGCATGCCTATTGTGCCTCAAGCCACTTAAGTAACAAAGCTCTTCCGGGATGGCAAAGTTACTTGTTGTCACATAATATGAAATTCTTCCATCAAGACAAAACTTGAAAACATGTATCATAGAACAGAATGACAACCCTAATAAGATCCTCCAGGGTTTTGATACTGCTTATGTGTGCGTGTGAGGATGACACTACTATTTAAGAAGTTCTGCACTGTACTATATTCAATCCAGTGCACATTATTTAATGGATACTATTTATTTCTTTGCTGAAAGCTGAGCCAAGATGTTTTTGGATCCCTAGGGCATCCTGACTAAATGGTAGATTGGCTGTGACTGCTTTTGAAAACAGCAGGTCAAGACCCATTAGAAGGCTGTGAAATCAGTTTAGTAGGTCATGAGTTATGTGAATTTTAAAAGGAAATAAAATAGAATTAAAAATAACAGATTGTATTGCATGCAATAAAGATAATAATTGTTTTTACAGATATTTCTGCAGTGTGTTTATGGCAGTGGTGTGTATTCATACATCATTATGTATTTCTTATTGAGGATCTAAGTTAAAAACTTTTGAAAGCTGTTATTCTATCTCTACCATGATCTTATAAGTGGCACAGCCAGAGACAGGCTCACATTTTAACACAAAACAGATTGTCCTTACAACAAACTAGATGCCTATACAGTGATTGACAGAGGTATGTAGAAGCCCTGAACAAAAATTTATTCTCCTTCTAAGTATTACAGTGAATTACATTCCTAGCCCAACCAAACCCAAAATCCATGGGATAATGCAAACAGTTAACCTAGCAAAGTGGTAGAACTGTGGGGTGGGTTTCTTTTCTTTACTATCTGGCACAAATTGAAAACAAGAGAGAAAAACATGCACTCTGGTGCGTCTGGGTGGCTCAATTGGTTAAGTGTCTGACTCTCAATTTTGGTGCAGATGAGCTCTTTAGTTACCATATCCTGGGGAAAAAATCATGAGATTATCGTATTTGGGAAAGAAAAAGCCTTATAGAAAATATTGCTTGACTCTTCTTAGGCCTAAGAAACTGAGGTCTACAGAAAAGAGATTTATTTGATGACGGTCATACAGCAGTCTGAATGGAGAATAAGGACTAAAATCCCAGGGCCTTAATCCCCCATCTATGGATTTTTTCATAGTATCATGCTTTCTTCTCCATAAAAACAAATTAAAGCAAACAGCAACAAAATGCCCCAAATCAATGTGGCATCCAAAAGAGAACTCCAAGAGTTGGTAGCCGTTCCTCTAGAAAACAATCAGCAACTATTAATGATAACTGGCTTTATAAATGCTTGATCAATAGCAGTGCAAATGTTCTCAGAAGGATAAATCACTACCCTTCTCTTTTTTTCTTTAAATTTTGTTCTTACATTTATTTATTTTTGAGAGACAGAGCACAAGCAGGGGAGGGGCAGAGGGAGAGAGGGAGACAGAATCCGGAGCAGGTCCAGGCTCTGAGCTATTAGCACAGAGCCCGACGCGGGACTCAAACCCACAAATCACGAGATCATGACCTGAGCCGAAGTTGGACACTACACCGACTGAGCCCCCAAGATCCCCAAATCACTACCCTTCTCTTAAATTTAGTTTATTTCACAATCATTCTTTACCTCCTAATGTGTGCCTGGGCAAAGAAAATGCATGGATTTCTGGTGCAAAAGCAGTTTATGAGCTTTGGGTAGCTTTCTCCTATAGTGACATTTTACTTTTGAATTCTTGGATTTTCATCTCCTACTGTCAGAAAAAAAAGGTCTACAGAGGTTGGCTGGGCTGAGAAGCGTTGTTCTGGGAAGTACTAATCCCAGAAGGCACATGTGATCAATATTGGTGGGCAATGCTATTACTAGTTGTTTTAATAAGAGGATAAAAATGCATGAGTTGGCAAACTAGACTTCTCAGCATCTCTTAGTGGATGACTTCATATGCTGTGGTAAGGTTCATGCCTTGATGACTCCACACTCAGATAGATTGGAGATCATGATAATCTACTCTGCTTAATGGGTTTTGTAGAGCCTGTCAAACAGAACTCCTGGCAAGCAGAAACTTAATCACTATACTAATGGGCACATTATTGATGAAAATGCAGGGAAGTCTCCTGAAGAGTAAGTCAAACATATGCAATGCTATACATTTCCAGAGAACTTTGAGAACTTTACAGCAGGATAAAAATTAAGTTTTTAGAGTTACAGAAACTTTTATGCAAATCCCAGCTCCTCCAGAGTTGAGGCTCTCAATACAAATGTAACTTACCTAGTTCCCCCAAGTGTAAAATGTGGATACCAGTGCCCTCCTTCATTTTAGTGAAATATTTTGAATAGGTAACATATGTTCATGATACAAAATATATGAGGTAAGAAAGTATACTTATGAAATAAATTCTACTTCCCTCAACTGTCCCATAGCCACTCAATACTTTTCGATGGTACAATAGTTAATTAATTCATGAGTTCCTTTTTGGACATATTCTATGCATTTATAAACACACACATTTACACAATACGTATTTTAAAATCCTATGTGAATACCTGGCTTTGGTGTTGTCATTAGGCACAGAGGTAAAGTTTGTAAAGCATTTAACTCATGATCATAGTATTATAGGATTCTTCAAAGCACTTTTTGGAACCACTTATGAAATATACGGTCTACTGGAGCTCAAATTCAAGAAGCAGTAACTGGGAGGAAGCCATCACCCACTGAGGAGGAAGAACATCATACATATCACTCAGTGATACACTGTATGGTACTGATGATGCTAGCCATCTGTTCCTTTTCCTTCCACTGCCAGAGTATCATAAATTATATTTTCCAACAATCAAGCTCTACCCCTCTCTGTAGCAAGGTTCATTGTGGAAGGAAGACCATAGACCAAATAACACCGGGGACAGAAAACTGGCTGGAAGTTATTTCTACCAAAGGAAATAGTTGCAAAGTTTAGCTCCAACTTTTAGATGGAAATAAGAAATTTTTCTTAAAATTAACTTAAATGAAGTTAAATGAAATCCAACATTTTTTAATTTAACTTAATAAATGAAAAATCTTAAGGGATGCACAGACAATGCTATGGCCTTAAATCTACTGCACATTTGAATTTGAAGGTCTCTCTGTATGGATAGCATCATTGTTCCTAATCCCCACCTTTTCTTATGCTCATATCCTTTGACTTGTGATTTTTCAATTTTTCCCACTAGAGGTAGAATATATTTCACCATGTCTGTGATTTTGGTTTGAGTTTTATGACATACTTTAGCCAAAAGAATGGTCATTGAAAGAGGTAATGGTATAGCTTTGAGCTCAGGTCTTTAGAGGTAGTGAATGTTTCTACTATCCCCTCTGTGCTTTTTTCCACCATCATAAGAGGATCATACTCTGGATAACTTATTAGTCTACAAAGGATGACGAAGAGATAAGTCATGGTGATATCTGTTGAACCCCAGGCAATCTAAAATTCATGAATGATAATGTATGATGGTGTTTTCAGTGAGTGAAATTTGAAATGGCTTGTTACACAGCATGATCATGTCTATAGGTGACATATAAACCCTCCTGGATCATTACTTTCCTAAAAGGGAAGGAACTTACCAATGTTTCAGCTCATTACAGTAACAGGTACATAATAGACACTGATAACTTGTTGCATTGTATTGATACTAATCAATACCTTATTTTAAGAAATACCTCCATGCCCTGATTTTAGAGAGGTCAAACTTTTTGCATAATATTATACAACTAAGTGGCAGGAAATGTAGAATTGGATTTTCCTCTTTCCCAAGTTAGGGGATAATGACCATGAAGTAGGGTTTCTCAACCTTGTCACTTCTCACATTTTGGGCCATCTCTAATCATAGAGATTAGATTACTAGATGCTAGTAGTATCCTCACCCTAGTTGTAAAACCAAAAATGTCTGTAGATATTGCCAAATGGCCCATGAGGAGTAAAACTGCCCCAGTTGAGAATCAGTGAACAACCGCAAAACTTTTGACTAGATCATTTTAAATTGTTGAAGCCCTGTGGTTTTTACGATGAGCTACATAATGCTTAAAAGAATGCAGACTATCTAAAACAAGGCTAAATTACACAAGTTTTATCACAACTATTCAAGAAACTGGAAGTCATAATCATTGATCAACTAACATCCAACATATAACTCAAATTAAGAATCCTCATCAACCCCTAAAATTTGTATGGAACCAGAAAAGACCCCGAATAGCCAAAGCAATCTTGAAAAAGAAAACCAAAGCAGGAGGCATCACAATCCCGGGCTTGAAGCTACACTACAAAGCTGTAATCATCAAGACAGTATGGTACTGGCACAAGAACAGACACTCAGATCAGTGGAATAGAACAGAGAACCCAGAAATGGACCCACAAACGTATGGGCAACTAATCTTTGACAAAGCATGAAAGAATATCCAATAGAAAAAAGACTCTTCAGCAAGTGGTGCTGGGAAAACTGGAGAGCGACATGCAGAAAAATGAACCTGGACCACTTTCTTACACCATACACAAAAATAAACTCAAAATGGATGAAAGACCTCAATGTAAGACAGGAAGCCATCAAAATCCTCGAGGAGAAAGCAGGCAAAAACCTCTTTGAGCTCAGCCGCAGCAACTTCTTACTCAACACGTCTCTGGAGGCAAGGGAAACAAAAGCAAAAGTGAACTACTGGGACCTCATCAAAATAAAAAGCTACACAGCAGAGGAAACAATCAGCAAAACTAAAAGGCAATTGACAGAATGGGAGAAGATATTTGCAAATGAAATATCAGATAAAAGGTTAGTATCCAAAATCTATAAAGAATTTATCAAACTCAACACTCAAAAAACAAATAATCCAGTGAAGAAATGGGCAAAAGACATGAATAGACACTTCTCCAAAGAAGACATCCAGATGGCCGACTGACACATGAAAAAATGCTCCACAACACTCATCATTAGGGAAATAGAAATCAAAACCACAATGAGATACCACCTTACACCTGTCAGAATGGCTAGCATTAACAACTCAGGCAACAACAGATATTGGTGAGGATGTGGAGAAAGAGGATCTCTTTTGCATTGTTGGTGTGAATGCAAGCTGGTGCAGCCACTCTGGAAAACAGTATGGAGGTTCCTCAAAAAACTAAAAATAGAACCACCCTACAACCCAGCAATTGCACTACTAGGTATTTATCCACGGGATACAGGTGTGCTGTTTTGAAGGGACATATGCACCCCCCACATTTATAGCAACACTATCAACAATAGCCAAAGTATGGAAAGAGCCCAAATGTCTCTCAATGGATAAATGGATAAAGAAGAAGTGGTATGTATATATATATATATATATACATATGTATATATATATATGTATATATATATATATGTATATATATATATGTATATATACACACACACACACACACACACACACACACACACATACATACAATGGAGTATTACTCGGCAATCAAAAAGAATGAAATCTTGCCATTTGCAACTACGTGGATGGAACTGGAGAGTATTATGCTAAGTGAAATTAGTTAGAGAAAGACAAAAATCCTATGACTTCACTCATATGAGGACTTGAAGAGACAAAACAGATGAACATAAGGAAGGGAAACAAAACTAATATAAAAACAGGGAGGGGGACAAAACAGAAGAGACTCATAAATATGGAGAACAAACTGACGGTTACTGGAGGGTTGTGGGAGGGGGGATGGGCTAAAGGGGTAAGGGGCACTAAGGAATCTACTCCTGAAATCATTGTTGCACTATATGCTAACTAATTTGAATGTAGATTTTGAAAAACAAAAAATAAAAAAGAAAATTAAAAAAAAGAAAAGAATCACACACAGGAGCACAAAGAAGTTCTTTGTAGTTAAAATGCTTTTACAAAGCCAACTTCTAGAAACCAGTTCTCATACATTTTGACTTCCTAGTTTTCTGATCCTCTTTATTTTTTTCCTTATTACAACTCAGAAGGAATGCACAGGGCCAGCAGGGAGTGAGAGATTTCCTTTTCTTTGTCAAGATTTTCCTGACTCTTGACCAAGATGTGAAAGCTCTCCAGGCTCATTCATCATTAAGGGATATCTGATCATGTGACTTCCATAAAGCATTGGAGAAGCACTTATCTCAACACGCAGTCTAACTCATTGACTCATCATATATATTTCCTATCCTATTAACTACTGATACCCCCTTATAAGAAAGCTTTCATATCTTGGACGCCTATTCGCATCCCTCGAGGGGTTCTACAATGCACAGATGGTTAGCCTCACCCCAGACCATTTAAATCTGAATCTTTGGCCACAAGCCTCTGGCAATAAGCACAGGTATTTTTAAAAATATCCTTAAATTCCAGTGTGCATGCAGGGTTGAGAATTACTCTTTTAAAATGTAAGCTATATGATATCACATTCATGCTCAGAATCACCCACCATATCAAGACCACAACCTAAAATTTTTCTGACAGTCTATGAGGGTCCTATGTGACCTAGCCCCTGCGTCTCTGTCCTAATCTCTAACCATTCCCCAGTGCTCCTTGGCTCCTAGACACACTGACTTCCTACCTCCTCGTCCTCACAACACTTCAAGTAAAACACATATCTCAAGACCTTTGTCCTTGATGGATCCTCTTCTTGGGACATCCTACAACATGGGTTTACATGGTTCATAATTTGACTTTGTTCAGGTGTCTCTTACAGTTTTACTTCCTCAGAGATGCCTTACCTGACCTGTGTGTAGAAAAAAACACCTTGTTACTCTTCTTGTTAAATCTTGCTGTATTTTTTTAAACATTAATATGAATTAAATGTGTCTGTATATTTGCTCATTAGCTCTCTTCACACAAAGGCAGGGATTGATTATGTTTTGATTCATTTCAACATGCCCAACATCTCTGTCAGTGCCCAGAACCTAGAGGGCACTCAAAAAGTACTTGTTGAAAAAATTAACAAACAAGAGTCATAAAACATATTCATGTTTACTCTATTTGAAGCAATGAATTAGTACTTTATAACACTATGACCTCATAACATCCTCAGGGTAATTTGCTTTAATTCATAATTAAGAAATTTGAGAATAAGGAAGTTCAAGAAAATATCCAAGATTAAACAGTAAGTTCCAAGGCCATGATTAGAATCCAGGATTTTTTCACTCCCTAATTCATTTTTTCTCCCAACACTGATAGCAACCCAGGTTGGGTGATGACACCATGTGCTAACATTAACAGTACCCTCACTGGGATCCCTTTCCTGGACAGAGTGTAGTGGAAAAAACTCAGGCAGTCGAAGAACTTGGGTTGCTGACAGCCACCAACTACCTTTGGGACTGTAAGCAAGACACTGACCTTCTTTGGCTTTGGTTTTCTTACCTGTAAAATGATAGGTTTGAACAACATTATTTTTAAGAACCCTCCAGGGCCTGAGAATTCTACTGGAGACAGGACTGTACTTGTGCTATGGCCATAGACCAAAGAACCACTAGGGAAAGTTTGAAAAGATCCAGATTCAGGTTAGCATGAGGACTTGATTTCTAACAAATATCAGCTTTGTGAAATGTGACAAGCCTCCGTCACTGTGAGGTTCAGTCTTATCTTTGGCAAATACTCTAAAGAGCTTTCTGCTTTGCATTATGGGTTGAACTTAAAAACTTCTGAGTTCCCTACTGATTCTGTGATGCTCTATTTATTATAAAACACTATATTAAATAATCATTACTTTCTGACTTGCTATCTTATCACAGCACAAAGAAATGGTGTGTCTTTATTTCATCCTGAGACCTGATTACTGTGCTTCAGCAAGTGTGATAAGAAATCCCAAAGCCCAGACACACCATGTTCTGTCATTGCAGGGAAGCAGTCATCATGATGCTCCTTTCCTTATCACTCATCCTGAGCATCACTCATGGGAGAAGCGCGGCCAATCAACATTCAGACTTTCCAAAGAAGAAACGACTACTTGCATCCCAGCAGTTGGTTTTATTATCCTCCAGAGATTGTGTGCAGTTGAAGTTCGCCGTGGAAAGTCAATCAGTGGTAGGAGAAGATTCTAAGTTGTTTATTTTTAAGTGGGAGCTTCATCTTCAAACAGCTTTTAAAGGAAGCTTGTCACTAAGGACTGAACTGAATTTTCCACTTCAAGCCTTAATTCTCTGAAGGGCTAAACTGTTTTTCCTGCTGCTTCTACTTCCAGAAATAAACAAAATGCCTACAAAGTAATGTCTATGGTACCACTCATGACATAGCAGGTTGCATTATAAAATAACAGATGAGGTCTTTCTGGTAAGCCCATAACCAACTGCAGAAACCCTACAAGGTTTACTTTTGAAACCACATGATGAAGCAGACCTTTCATTTCCCCATAATTCATGCCCTCACTAGAATTTTACCTCACACTGATATTTTAGGGGCTGGGGCTATGAGCCTTCTCAACTCTATTCAAAAGTGGTAAAATTTAAGCATTGATGTCCTCTATTCTGCAGAAATGCTGTTAGAAGCAAACCATAGCTTCAAAGAATTATTTCCCAAAGGCAAAATTGCTGCTGATGCTATTTAAGAAATACTACTTAGATTTGGCTCAGCAGGGTTAAATAGACACAAAAATAAGGAAATGTTTACCCAGCTCCAGAAGGACATAAGGAAAGAGTACACTTGGTAATGAAGCCTCTGTGCATCCTTGTTGATGGGATTCAGAGCAAACATTGGGATCAAACCCTGAAAACATCATTTACTCATCGACTCCTCAAACTGCCTTCCCTGTTACTCCCATAACGCTGATAGAAAATTAAGTCAGATGCCATAGTATCTCAACACACTTATGTTGCTACATTTCCTTTCAGAATTGTTAAGAAAATATTTGGACTTAATCTTCTCTGGATTAAGGATAAGTTTCCTATTGCTGCTGTAACAAATTACCACAAAATTAGTGGTTTAAAAAATACAAATTTATAATCATACACTTCCACAGGTCGGAAGTTGGTATGGAACTCACTAGGATAAAACCCAAGGGTCAGCTGAGCTGTGTTCCTTTCTGGAGCTTCTTTGGGAGGACCTGTATTCTTATTCATTCAGGTTGTTGGCACAATTCAGTTCCTTGTGATGTAGAATTGAGGCCTCAATTTCCATGCTGACTGTCAAATGAGGTCCATTTCCAGCTTCTAAAGACCACCTGCATGCCTTGACTTGTGACTCTTGGACTCAGAGTCACAATTTGTCAGTAGAAGATACCTTAGGAATCACATTGTTTGACCCACTTGTTGTCTGTTGTAGTACATAGCTCTTTTCCATTCCTACCCTTTCCCACTTACCATGCCCTCTACCACCACGATGACTGGTCAACCGTCAATGATTGATCAAGTTCAAAGGCATTCATAAGTTTTATTTTCTAGGCTTAGAATCTTTGCAGAAATACCTAAGTAAGCCTATTTGGGGGTAATTCATTTCAGGCATTTTCTTTCATGATGCCCAGCCCTACTATCTTGTTCTCTTGTGGCAAGATCAGAAGGCTCTATCTGCTTCAGAGTTGTTGAGACCTGAAAAGACTTAGGGGCTGAGAGAATCTGGGTATTGGCTAGAGATTCTGGGTACTAGGCTCCAAGCCTCCTTCCCTTAGGCTTGCTTTACCTCAAAGGAAAATGTGCTCTTCCTAGAAGGGTCATTCCTTGATACTAGAATAGTAAGATCAGAAGATTGGTCATCAAAGGGAACTTGGAAAAAGGCTGCCCACCAGCTCTTTAGACTTATTTTGTTTCCAGTTGGAGGAGCTATTGCAATGTTTGAAGGAGCATCTCTCATGTCAGCAGAACCTCAGGCAGCTGAGGAGCCACAACCTCAGTTCCACACTGGTTTGGGACCAAGACCATCACTAGCAATGAAGGCATTAATTGCCTGGTGTTATTCTCTTTCTCTCGATCTCAAACAGTGTTAGGCAGCCAGGTATTGACATATTCGAGGTTTCAGTATCCTGAAACTTAATTATTTCAATTTGCCCCACCCTATCACCCTTCATTTTACAAATGTGGAAACTGGATATTCAGGGATGCAAGTTTGCTTAGTGATGGCCACCTTGCTGACTCAAGGCAGAATTGGGCACAGGGCTCACCAGACATTTTGCACTGTTTTCTCCATACACTGTTGAATGAATGAATGAAGAAATACTTGAGTATATTTCAATTTCTTGACATGGTTGAAAAATGGGTAATTCTGGTTAAGAGTGAGAAAAGTTAGCAAGTGAAATGACCCACTCCATGGGGATCACTGCTGAGCCTTGGAACTAAAATATATTTTGAAGTGCCTAAACTCCCAGGGTAGGAAATCTCTCATGCTTGTGCTTTCAAAAACATAGCATTTTGCAAAACACAGCACCAATCTTCAGTCTAGGAAGAAGCTCATCCATCACACTTTTAACACACTTGAAAGACTTCTCACAAGTTGTAGAGCTAAGATGGCTCCTGACAACTTTAGTTAAGCACAAAAAACCTAGGAGAAAAAATACAGTTCTGTTCTCCAAACTTCACAAAACAGAAAGGAAAATGCTTCAGCAACACAGTTTCTACCAACGATAGTTAGTAATAACGAATTATAGTTATTTCTAAAATAACGTTTTCATTTAAAATTATAAGATAGAAAAGAATCTGAAAAATAAGAATTGGCCTATGTTTATGAAAGCAATCACGGAGAGAAAAGTGAACTTCTATGTGCCTGTTCCATCCTCAACTGTCTACCTAAACTAAGAATAGAATGAGCCTGTTATGGAAGTCTTAACACTTCAGCAAACAGATTTTAAAAACTTTGTTAGCCATAGCGGTCCTTTTGTAACAAAGGCTTTGGTTTTGATTTGTTAGAGTCCCCACAGTTACTGATTTCCTCTTTATAAAGCAGAGAGATCAGTGAATTTAGTATTCCAAAAGACACTGATTTCTCACCTGGAGCCATGCTACCACAGGGCCTTTGCACAGGAACACTTCTGTCCCTAAATGTTTGCATTCCTAGCTTCTCCATCCCATTTAGCTGTCAGCTCTCATGTAACTCCAGGGAGGCCAGCCACAACCTTATGAAAGCAGTCTCACTCCATGTCCATCTGTACCTCATGACCTGTTTTATTTTCAGCATACCATAACAAAGTTATTCACGGGTGTCTAGGACAGAATCCATTGCTTACTATGTACAAGTTATTTAATCTTAGTCGGCCTCCCTTACTTTCCTCATTTAAAATAGTGTAACACTCCCTAGTGAACAGGGTTCCTTTAGGAATGTGATAACAATACATGTTAAACACAAACCTGGGACTAGCAAAGAATGACAGCTCAGTAAATCTTAGCTGTTTGTATGCCATAATCTGAAATTCTTTTTTTTTAATTTACTTTAATGTTTGCTTTCCCCCTGCCCTCCAACCTCCTTGGAAGCTCCCCAGGAGGAGGGATCTGATTATTCTTATTCACAGATGTAATCCTAGTACATAGAATGGTATCTGGAAACTACTGTTCAAAGAATTTGCTGAATGCATTAGTCACTAACCAAGTCCCAAATGACTTAAGCCTCAGTGTTGTCATCTGTAAAAGGGATATAATGGCTCCCAACCCATATGGTTTTGAAGCATCAAATGAGAATTAATGTCCCTATTTCTCCAGCTGGAATACATGTACTCTGGGGAATACTATGGAATCCTAAGACTATGTAAAGCTGAACAAAACACTTAACACAGTTCCTCAGAGGTTTGATGTTGCAAGAATATTCAGGGGGAATATCAGACTTTGATTTTTAGAGTCACGAGAGGATAATTTTTCAAAATTTTTAAAATTCGTATTTTGCTCTTTTTGCATTTTCCCTACCCCATTGTAAGAAGGAAGTCTTATTTTCATTTCTTTATCTCAGGAGTATGTGTATTGCTTGACAAAAACAGCAACTCACTTTCATTTTCAGAAAGACTGCAAGTTAGGTTTGACTATGTTAAACAAGCCAGAGGCTAAGTGGTATAGGAGAGGAATAATAATTCTTCCACAGTGTGGAAGAGATTCTTTTTGGTGGAGTGAACGAAGTAAAGATACAGAGGACCGTATAGAAAGAACTGTGATACCAAAAGGGCTCTCCCAGGTGGAAAACAGAAGATTCTGGGACCTATAGATAGCTCTAAGGGAAAAGAACCCTAGGAATGATTGAGACTAAATTTCCCACCAGCCAGGCAAGCTAGGCACGTAAAGCAGTTAAATACTAATTTAGAGGGGGAAAACGTATCATTTTTTACTCATAAAGTTATAGAATAAAAATCACTTCAACACAGTGTCTCACAAAGCACTGTGAGTGCTTACTTAAATCTTTTCACAATCAGCAAAATACTGCTTTTCCATGCCAGTCTCTTTTGTTTGTTTGTATCTGAGTATGGGTATGTATAAGGAAAAACATGTAGAAGACCAAGACTCAAAAAATTTATTTGCAGCAACTGACTGGAAAATATGCTTTGGAATTCCTGGAAGCCAAATATTTTAGCACCAAGAACATATTGGTGAAGCCACTTCCATGAAAATGGATGAAACTCCTATCACTGGCACTGAAAGAACCCCAAGTATCCATCAGAATAGCCACTTGGGAATTTCTTGATGTTCACAGACTGGTTTTACTTGTGTAGTCACCCCACAAACCAGATCCCTTACATAAGTTTATTATGAGTCATAAGAAATGGATAATAATTTATCCATATCTACCTGAATACATGATTCTGGGCTGTTGAAAGACTTAACACCAAGATACACAAGAGAAATAGCCTGAACATTTAACCTGTTATGTTGGCTGCAGTTTAATTTGCTCTAATTTGCCTCAATTGTTCCAAATGGGTACATTTAATACAACATCTTACCATTAACCTGGAAGTAAAAGACTATATTCCTCTTAGTGGGACACTTAAAATAATATTTCAATATACACAGCAAATATATATTAAGAACTCTTAGTACAAAA
Source organism: Puma concolor (assembly GCF_028749965.1). Lineage (NCBI taxonomy): Eukaryota > Metazoa > Chordata > Mammalia > Carnivora > Felidae > Puma > Puma concolor. The sequence continues at coordinate 125,510,730 of NC_141668.1, read as the reverse complement.
TATGTATGAACTTGAGACTTTATTTATTTTTTTAATATATGACATTTATCGTCAAATTGGTTTCCATACAACACCCAGTGCTCATCCCAAAAGATGCCCTCTTCAATGCCCATCACCTACCCTACCCTCCCTCCCACCCCCCCATCAACCCTCAGTTTGTTTGAACTTGAGACTTTAAAGCAGTATCTTGCTTCACATTCAGGAGTCCACTGCTGACTACTCTACTGAAGTGATATTCACCCATTCACTTTTATGAATATATAAATAAGCCCACTAAATATGTAAATAAACTTTAAAAGTGAAACATAAATATTCTGCAAGTTCAATGTACTTCTATTACACAACCCTATGCAAAGAGATTTATGAAGGGGTCCTTGGGTTCCTGGGTTCTTTCTGTCCTACAGCATGGATTGTTTTGACAGTGTACCATGGCTGATACTTGGTGTTACACACAATAATAGCAGTGCCAGTTGGTAAAATACTGAAATACTTGCATAGTGGCTGGCAAATAGCTGTTCCTGCAAGTTCCTCACATCCCTATCCTCAGAGCCCCAGAATGTCCCCTGATCCAGCAAATCCTTCCATTAGGGTCGTTGAGAACCCCAAAGACTTTTGTTGTTTTTGGATGGTACCCACCCATGCCATACAGGTTGTTAAGTACTGTATTTTCAGAGTGTTATACTCTTTATTTTCCCCCTATGTCAGCCTTAAATGCCTTCTGCTCTTCCTTCCTCTGCCCTTTAAGATGAACTTCAGTCCTCATCTCAAAATGCCCTCCATGTCAACAGCACACAATGATTAATTAAGGCAAAGATGTGTGTCACCTGCCTCAGCCTGGAGAGTTTGGCTAAAGTCACTGAAAGAGAGGTGTCTACTTTCCATTATGATATAACTGTGGTTAAATGTAGACAGAGGCTGGTGGGCACCATCTCAGACATCACAGTGGAAAAGTTTAATGAGGGATTGATGCCAACACAGAGAAAGTCAAGTCCAGCAATGGTACCGTGAGCTCAGGTAGTTGATGCTGGCTAGGTCTAGTCTGGGACTTTTTAGGGAAGGAGCCCACAAGTTCATCATTTTACTTGAGTTGGGATGTCATTTAAAACAGACTTAAAATCATTTTCCCACCTCCAAAAGGTTAAGAAAGCCTAATTTTTCTCCACCAGCTCTTGAGCCTTCACCTCATAGCTGATTTCTTCCTCCTCACCCAAATCTTTATCATTCGTTATTGTTAAAGTCATAGGCTAAGTTATGACCAGAAAACATCACTTAAGGCTGATTACCTCCCTTGCATTTGCAAGGGTAGTACAAAGCCTAGATATTTTTTTTTTTAATTTTTTTTTTCAACATTTATTTATTTTTGGGACAGAGAGAGACAGAGCATGAACGGGGGAGGGGCAGAGAGAGAGGGAGACACAGAATCGGAAACAGGCTCCAGGCTCTGAGCCATCAGCCCAGAGCCCGACGCGGGGCTCGAACTCACGGACCGCGAGATCGTGACCTGGCTGAAGTCGGATGCTTAACCGACTGCGCCACCCAGGCGCCCCCAAAGCCTAGATATTTTTAATGGCACCCGAGAGAGAGAAGCTGTAAAGGGAAGGACAAGGGCAGGACAGGAGAGAATTTAAACTCTGCTACAGAATTACCTGATGTCTACCTGGGCAATTACATTCTTATTAAATGAACTTCTGAGTACTAAGACACAAAAAGCAAAATGGTCTCATGTTGAGGGAACAGCCTCTGTTCTGTTTTCTTCTATCACAACAATAATGGGGGAAGAACAGGAAGTAAAATTAGTATTTAGAAAACACAAGTTGAGATTTCTAACTACTACGGTTCTATCTGAGGAGAGGGAGGTGAGGAAGGAACAGACTGTAATGACTATCATGATTTGAATTTTTCTCTGCTGTATGCCCCTTTCCCATTGAGTAACATGAGGAAACGGATTACAGGAACAGCTCTCTAAATGTGGCTCCTGGGCCAGCAACTTGGGATTTTCTTAAAAAGGTAAATTCTCAAGCCCTTCCCCAGACAAACAGGACTAGAAACTCTGAGAGGAAGGGGTGAAACTGCCAGCAATCAGTGTTTTAATATGCCCTCCAAGTGATTTAGATGCATGCAAACATTTGAGTAGTGCTTTAGAATTTGAAATCTGGTAAACATGAGCATTACCTGGGGATCTTTTTGAGCTCTCCAGATAGTATTCCATACCAATTTTATCATAAACCCTCAGGAGCAGGAATCAGCTATCAGTTATTTTTCAAACTCCAGAGGCAGTTCCCAAGTGTAACCACTTTGAGAGCCAGGGCTTGAGGGTGTCATTGTCTCAGTATAACTGCCACCTTGCGGGGGATACCAAAATGCTTGCTTTTGTTCTGGAAATCTCTTCAAAGCAGGTGTCCATGTTGAGAGGTGGCAGTGAGGCTGGATCAAGATCCCCGAGAACTTGAGCTCTGCAGTGCAGAGACTATCTCGGTGTCCTCTGAGCTCTTAGCAAAAAGAGATTCATTCTTCCCTCCATTATTTCCTACCATGCTCTTCTTTTTCTCTCATGCCATTTATCCCTATCAATAGTCACATTTTTGAAAGCTTATTATCCACCTTCCTGAGTAAAACTACAACCATGGGTGGGGGGTACAGACATTATCTGTTTGGCTTACCATTTTTTAGTGGTGACTAGTACCTGGGATGCAGTTAAGCACTGTGATACTTGTTGGTTGACTGAAATCATTTTGAAATAACCTGTATTATGAAAGGACAACTGAGGTTCTTCCTCAGCCACTGTGTTTTCATGACCTGGGTGCCCAGAATTTCACAAGTGTCCAAGGCAATGGACTCTGGATATGGAAAGAGAACATATCAAATCTACCTTTTAAGTAATAGCATCATAGACTGAGTCAGAATTCTTCATTTTTCACTTATTTGAATAAACAAGTAGGCTAATCTCCTGAAACTTTCCTGCAGTCTAACCCCTTTATATTAATAAGCCTTTCCTTATTAAAATATCCAAGTTCCTCCCTCTTTTAAAATCTCACTTTAGATAAGATAATCGTTGTGAGGAAATTCAAGTGACCTTGGCCTATTTTCTCTGATTGTCATTCACAAAGTTCAGTTTAAGGTTCTTTGTGGCGTGGCTAAAGTGATCCATTTTTTGCATAAATGAACAGAATTACCATTGGGTCATATATCAGAAGCAGGTGGGAAGTATCTCATATTTATTACCTGCCATCTTTTTCCTTAAAAATTCATTTTTCATTAAATCACTTAAACCCATAGAAGTTAATAAATTCACTCATGCATTGCATCCCTGAAGATTAGATCATAAAGTTCAGTCAGTAACTATATGATTCAGTCTTAAAACTACTAACAAAAACATTGGCAGTTATGAATATATGAAAATGTTAATACATACCTTGCTTAGTTGTGCTTTTACTATTATTTTGTTCTACTTTACCAGAACGTGAAAATAGCTTACATAAAACATTTCCTATAATAGGAGTTCAATACATTTTGCACCTACCAAAGAAAACCAAACTTAACCACCCCCCCACCAAAAAAAAAAAAAAAAAAAGCTTAATTCCTCGTAAGAAATATAAGCACAAGCACTAGCCAGGAACTTCCTCTAGAAAATAATTCAATGTTCCTGGCACCTTCACATTATATCCTTTTTGTTATAATTTATGTTTCAAGTTATAAAAACCCTAACTGATGCCCCTAAAGCACTTGTAGGTATTTCCTTTGGCCACTCAGACCAGAGGCCATAGCGCAAGCACAGAACTTAAGATGCTTCCCCACTAAGTTAACTTTCTGAGGCTGTAATGAGCACAGCACTTGCTTATTTGAAAGACAAGGGAAAAACAGACAATGAAATATTCAATACCTTGGGTTCTGGGACCTCATGGACAGCAGGCATGCTTACATACTTAAGATCTGATGACAATGCAAAGCATCATACCTGTGTACTATATGTAAATGCCTTTAGAGTTTAATAAAACACCAGCAAGAACAAGATGAGCTCACAAATGTGGAAATAGCTTGAAAAATGAAATGATTGGAAAGGCTTAGAGGAAAGCATTAGTCATGCTGAGCCAATACTGTACTCAATTTTTTTAGAAAATAGTGTCCAAAATGTCCTATCTGTCTCAGTTCTGAGGTCCACCTCAATTCTGGAGTATGGAGAAGGCAAACTCGGTTTAACCTTTGCACAGGACCAGTTTCCTGAGGTTTTCTAACCAGCGGCCTGCAGCGAGGGCTTTCTGACAACAGACACTGTGAGCAAACACTGAAGCATCAGGTGCCTGCAGGTGCTAACAACACATGGGCACACACACCTGTGTCTAAGTACGCCCATTACCACCAGGGGGAACAGGCAAGGTGGTAGAGGGTAGGCCTCCCTGCACAGCTGAGCCAACTTGCTCATTCCATCCTGCTTCTGATAACTCAGCAAGCCTGACTCCTTTTCATTCCCTTTCTTGCTTATGTCACCATCCAGCATTATGGGAGAATGTGCATAATTTATAGTTAGAAACCAAGTTACAAAAATATTAGCTTTTAGACTGATCATTGTTTTTTTAAAAAATATATTAGCATATTAAATCATGTAAAAACAAAAAAATGGAATTACATACTATTGTTAGGATAATGTGTCTCAGTAGGTTCCCTTTGAATCATCTTACTTGGAGCTCATGGAGTTTTTGGATGTTTACATTCATACCTTTCATCAAAGTTTGGAAGTTTCCAGCCATTATTTCTTCAAACATCCTCTATTTCTTCTCTTTCTGGGACTTCTACAATGCATATCAACATACATATTTGATAAACTTGATACACTACTTGATGGTGTGCCATAGGTCCCTTAGGCACGGTTTACTTTTCTTCATTCTTTTTTCTTTCTTCATTCTTTTTTCTTTCTTTTCTTCAGATTTGAGCATTTCCACTATCCTATCTTCAAGTTTGCTGATTCTTTCTCTTCAAATCTGTGTTTGAATCCCTCTATTATTTAAGTACATTTAACAGTCAATGTACTTTTCAGCTCCATAATGGCTTTTGTTTTATTTTAAGGTTTTCTCTCTATATAGATATTTCCACTTTTGGTATATATTATTTTCTTGATTTTTCTCCACATCTTCTTGAGCATTTTTTTTTCTTCCTTGAGCATTTTTAAAGCAGTTGTTTTAAAATTTTTCTCTGATGTATCTACCATTAGGTCTTTTTCAGGGACAGCTTTTGTCAGTTTGTTTCCTCTGAATGGGCCATACGTTTCTGTTATTGGTATGCCTTGTGATTTCTTTGTTGAACACCAGACATTTGAATCTAATAATGTGATAACTTTGGAAATCAGATTCTCCACTTTCCCAGAGTTCATTGTTTTGGGGGTTTGTTTTTGTTTTTTGTATTGTTGTAGGCTCTCTGTGCCTAGGAACAACCTGAGGTGTAAATTTAAGGTCTTCACAGATCCTTTCTGAGCTTTTCTCTTCTCATTTTCCCTATATATGCAGTTGTTTTTAAATGTCCCAGTCTTTAATGTTTGGCTCCCTAAAGGGGAAATAGAGTAAAATGAAGGGAGAGAGGAAGGGCAACATTCCTTTCAATCACCTGAAAGTCACTTCAGCCAGAGGGGAGGGGCTTATAACAATGGGAAGATGTACAGCAAATGACCATCCACCTCATTGTCTGCACCTCTGTGATTGGAAGCAGTAATCAGAGTTCTTAGATCACAGATTCCCAACATTTGGACAGGGTCCTTTTTGCCTTCCTGGGTCTTGAAAACTATGTGCAGATTGGTTATTTTTCAGGAACATATATACAGCTGCCTGCCACATGGGTGGGGAATGGGTTAGCTATTACTGTTCTAGGAGTGTAATTGACCAAAATTAACTACAATTTACCACCTAAGCCTTTCCTTAGAAATTGCAAGCCTTCAATGGACTCCATAATTCCAAACTAGGAACATCAGAAAGATCCTGCCAGTGCAGTTACTGACTAGGTAGGAAGACAGATTCCTAGTCTTTCCTTCTCTGCCATCTTCCCAGAACCCTCTCAGAATCTAGGTGATCTTTATGCACATTTGAGTTTGAGAAGGCTGCACTGAGTCACATTGGGTTTACCATTTGCTACATGCCCTTTTCTGAGCACATTTTCTCCATCTCCAGGTCTTGGATGAAAACCGGCCTTCCCCTCGTTGATGATACTTTGTAACTCCTCACAAGTAAAGTCTGCCTATTGTCATTTGTCCTTGGATTTCAGGGACAAGAGGCTGCTTGGTTATGTTTTAGTAAAGACCACCCTATTCAGTGCCAATTCTCTCTCCAGGTACTGTTAGATTCTTGTATACCCTTTGCTTCATTTAAGCCTAACCATGAGCTAGTACAAGAAATGCTGTTATTATTTCCATTTTGTAGCAGAGAAAATCAAATTGATTTCTTTATAAAGGTGCAATCCCCTGAGTAAGATCATTCAGCTAGAAGGTATCAGTTGGGGTTTGAATTTTAGTATATCCAAGCGCAGATGCATCACCACTCTTGCCTATCTCCCTATGACCACTCCAAATTAGAGTTGTAGCTCTTCTACAACAACTCCATTGCCTTTTGCATTGGTTTCTATTACTGCCATAAGAGATTACCACACATTTAGCAGCTAACAACAACACATATTTATTACTTCACAGTTCTGTAGGTCAGACGTCCCAGAGCAGTGGACTGATTTCTCTGCTTCTGGTTTGTTTCACTTGACTAAAATCAAGCTCTTAGACTGAGGCTCTGGAGGAGAATCTGCTTACCAACTCCTTAGCAACTCATTTAGGTTACGGGATGAATTTAATTCCATGTGATTGTAGGATGGTAGTCCCTATTTTCTTGCTAGGAGTCATTTTAGAGGCCTCTACATTCTCCAGTTTGTGGCCCCTTCATCCTCAAAGTCAGCAATAGTAGGGTGAGTCCTTCTCACATTTTGGATCACTCTAATTTTCCCTTCAGCCTCACCTCTCCTATTCTCAGACGCAGAAAGTTCTCCACTTTTAAGGACTCATGTAATTAGATTGAACCCACCTTGATAATCTAGGATAGTCTCCTTATTTTAAGGCCCTTAACCTTAATTTGATCTGCAAAGTTCTTTTTGCCTTATTATGTAACCTACTTTCACGTTTCTGCTTTTAGGCCACGGACATCTTTGGGGAGCATTTCTGGCTAGCATAGCTCCAAGCTCATACCATTTAATTATATGATCTCTTTCTCTCCTTGCCATGTCATTATTATTTTCAACTTTTCCTATAGTCACTTAAAATTGTGGAGTCTACCTATCTGACATTTTCCTCCTGTCTCATTCCTAACATCACCCTGAGATGTATTAGTGACCATTCTGGTGGTCTTCTTTCTCACTACCAGGCATTTTCACCTCTAATCCACATTTGATGGTCGCACTTGGCTGTGCTGTTGCCAACAGGGAACCTGTAGTAAGAAATAGAAAATTGTTCCCAGATGCATATGGGACCGGATTTTGACAAAATTACTGGCTTTTATTTGATACCATATGTATGCAAAATGAATTAAAATCAGATTTAAAAAGTATGAACAATACCTGCTAACAGAAGATCTGATTATACAGCATCCGTCAGAACATGCAAGTAAACTGATTTTTAAAAATCAAGGGTAAACATTTTCATAGAGTCTTATGTCAGAGTTCAGGAGAAAGAAATATGATTTTAGAATGAAACCTTTTAATAGTCCTGTGGAATGACAGGAATTGATTTTGGCATCAAAATTTGAATTCCCCTGCTGCTTTTAAAAACATATTAAGCAGGAGATCAGTACTAAATTTGGTTACATCAATATGATGTTAGAGAGAGTGAGTATGATTTACCTGCTATATAAAACCCATTTTATCCATTAGGGAGAGAGAAATGGCCGTCTTCTCGACGAAGTCATGTATGATCTCAGTTAAAGGAGGAGCCATAGAGATGCTGTCGTACATAATGAAGACTTACGATGATGCTCCGTTTTTCGCTGTGGGTTGTTGCTTGATTGCACCAATTTATCCACTGTAGCTATGAAATGTAGCTCAGGAAGCACTCATCCTACTGTTCCTGGACTGCCACAGAACTGGTAACTGGGAACCTTTTTATTTTACAATAGGAAAAAGGACATCTTTTAAAATGCAGTTTTTATAAATTACTTGTAGAAATAAAATATTCACATCTCAAGAAAAGATTTTTTAAAATTTGGCTTGATGTTACTTCCCTGAATCTAACCACACAGCCCAAATAATTCATAAACTTTAAGTGCATAACATGAGGTTCTTGTTAAAAATTTACATAGAGTGGAGAGTCTCCTGATTTGTTAGTGTCCCGATTTGTCGGGAATCTGAATGTTTAATAAACACCTCATCTAATTCTGTTAATGAGCATAGTAAGTGGACCCCGCTTTGAGTAATACTGTTCAAGTGTTCCTTCTCCTAGGTGCCATATCAAATTATGGGGAAGAAAAAGGGGAGAAAGGGAAATAAAGGGGTAAATAGGAAAGTACTTCAACTTTACCTTCAAAAGAAGTGTTGTCCTGTGTTCTCTTTCTCCATTCCTTCCCATCTTCCAGCACTACAATAATACCTCAAACTAAAAGTCGAATTTGATTTTTCACTAAGAATTCATAGCTGCCAGAAACCTGTAAGGCTCTAAAAGTCCTCCAGTGGCTCAGGTGGAAATGTTCCTAAAGGGCTAAGTGGGAGCCAGAGTTTGAGCCATATCCCCCAAATCTCCCTGAAATGGGCTCCTATCCAAATGGATACAATAGTAATATACTCTCTTCTCATTGTTCTTCTTGCAAAAAGCTCTAAAACACCAAAAGAATAAAAATTATATATTCTCAGTGAATGGTCATCCTAATCATTTCAAAATGCAAATGCGTATAGAAATTTGGAGCAGTGGTGGTAATCACAAATCACCACTGACAATGTAGTCATTGAAAAATCATTGGAGCCAGCTACCCTTTCAAGAGTTTTAATTTGCAATCAAGTCAAGAGCTATAATAGTGAAGCAAGAAGCTGTTTGAGGAACAGAAGTTCAACCCAAAGAGGGAAAGCAACACAGTAAGGGTGCCATGAAAAATATACAATAGCCTGACATTCAGAGTCAATCTATCAAGTTTTGCAAGTGTTTGCAAATTAGGCCACCCCTGAAGAGTCTCCCTCAGGCAGTCTTCCTCAAACAAGTAACTTAAATCCTCTTAAAGAAATAATGAATAAAGGAAGTAATCCTTAAATCTTAACAACACTGTACTTACTTTCAATTATATATTTAACATTTATTGAGCACCCATTGAAACTCCATGCTATGAGGTTGGGAAAGGGAGGTTATATAATTATTAAGACATGATGTGATATCCTCAAAAGGATTCACAATCCATCAAGGATCTAGCTGTGAGTAAATAACTCCCAGATAGGAACAGAAGGAATATGAAATGAAATGAGAGTAAGGAAAGAAAAGGAACAAACATTTCTTTAGTGCTTCCTCCGTGCCTGCAATGTGCTAAGTTCTGTGCATTTATTTATTATTGGTCAAATACATGGTTATTTTTCTGCCATTTCCTAGAAGCAGATTGTCCTTCTGGGTCAGAAGTTTGGTTAGTCATGAGCTGATTGGAGTGAACATGTTTAAAACGCATCCTCTTTCTGAATTGCAAAAGGATTATAGACTGACAAAATATGTTCCAACAGTGTATGAAAAAGCAGATAACTTGTGTTTTCTCTTACTCATGATAGTCAAGGACAGTTTTCTGTTTCTTTGGCTTTCTCTTCTGCCACTAGTAATTGTGAATAATTGAAAATTCTGTTTAATTGGATATAAAATCTACTGAAAGCATTAACAATAGGTAGAATTTACTGAGTGTCAGACAGCTGTCATCTCATTTCATCTGCCTGTGAAGTAGAAAAGATTATTCTCATTTTACAGATGATGAAACTGAAGCTTAAGAAATTAACTAACTTGTCCATGATTTTATAATTATAAAGTGCCAAACAAATTACTGACCCCATAGCCTATGCTTAACCACCCTGATATATCACATTAACATACTATATATTATGTATATGACTACTTCAATATAGTAGTTATATAAAAATGATACCCAGGTATGAGATTGATTCACTTATGACATCTGCTAGAATGGAAAGGAAATTCTTCACTGCATGGCTATTGTTTCCCCTATAAACAAACAAAAACAGCCTTCCTCATTTCTCAGTACATAGCTTGTTTTACCATAAAATGTCTCCTCATGAGGGAAAAAAAAAAAAAGATTTAGTTAGTATCTAAATAGCCAGTAACAAATTCAGAATTCAGAAGAAAGAACACAATCTGTTCTCAGGTCTGTTACTTCACACTCATAATGCCCAGAGGGTTCTCCTGGTACCTTGTTCCCTCACAAAATAGGTGTTCTCTAATGTAATACCTAATGTGAAGTCAGGGTGAAACTAAGCCTTACCTTCACATAAAAGTACATCAGGAGTTGGCCCCAACTCCAGATCTTGTGTCTTGGGTTTTCCAACACTGCTCTTCTCTTCTCTCTAAGCCAAATGCCTGCACTATAGGGACACAGTTAAGTTTGTGTCTGTACCACATTGCTGCACTTCCTCTGGATATGGGCTCTTTGGAAAGAGACCAGTTCTCCCTGTCCTTTCTCCAAAGTACAAAACTGGGTACACTAAGCACAGAACTATGCAGTCTTCTCATTCTTCCTGATACCTCCTAGAAACATGATGCTACTATTTTTGAAATTGTGAGGTCTTAAGCTACAGGATCCCAGGTCTGGAATGCAAACCCTTGCCCACCTGCTTGAGTCAGAGGTAAGGTGGAAAATTTGAACAGAACCAAGCAATTTATTGTGCTGTTTCAACTTCCAAATTACTGATGGAGTGAACTTGGTAATATGTATTTACCTCTCAGGATGAGACAATTAATAAAAATTTTTGTCTTTTTATAAAATTCTAAAACACAAAGAAAATTAGTATTTTATATCCTCCTTGCATTGCACAAACTAATGGGCTTCCCTGTTCAGAATAAGCAATGAGGACTTTGTCCTAATTGGGAGAAGTCCAAAATGTGAAAATTTTTTTCTGGTCCCTCTTCAATTCGTTTTAATTTTTGTCTGTTACATGGTCTAGAAAATTAATTCTCTGAAAGAGCAGCTTTATATATTATGATTTTCTCAACTAATCTTTCTATGTGGGCTATAAAGTAAAAAATTGGTTGATTACAAGCAGGCAAATAACACTTTCTCTTATGGCAATTACTTCTTTTGATTAAAAATATTGCTCTGTAAGTTATGCTTGACCTTCTCATTACTCAAAATGAAAGCCCTTAAATATCCTTAAATACCCTTTGGAATAATATATTCGTTGCTTTTCCATAATGCTTTCCATAATGTTATTCCAATAACAATATAATTAACTTATTTAATTCATTCAATTAAATGGCATACTTTATCAATTAATCCAGATACTGGAACATAATCTTTTCTCGTGTTATTTTATTTTATTTTTTTTTTCAAGTTACCTCTTAAAAGAAAGCCAGAACAACTGAGTGACAAAATATCCTATCTGGCATGACCCTGCTGCTGAGGGCATATTTTGGTGTCTTCAGACAGCTGGCGATTTGAAATATGAAGTTATATTTGTTAGGATTACCTACAGAAGTGTATTTCCTGTTGTATTCAGTTCATGTGAGGTAAACTCTCTGGACTGATCATTTCCTCCATATACAAATGTAAGTCTTCACGAAGGGTTGAGATGCAAACCTGATTTTTCACATTCACTTGCTTTGCAAGGAAGTGGAGATCTCTAACGAAACTCTGTCCAGAGGACATGTGATGATACAAAAGAGAAAAATCTAAAAATAGTTACATAGGGTTCCAGGTTTCCCCAAGTCTTGTACCTGTGGCACCAGTAATAAAATGAAATCATTTTAGGTAGTATATTCACAAACTTTCTGTTATCATTGTTATTTATTTATTTGACTACCTGTTAGAGAAAGCATATAATGATTTTAATAACCCTCCAGATTTTATGGCTCCAAATGCTTTGAACAAGTAACTGGTATGAAAAGTGAGTTGACAGTCATCAAAAAGAATGAAATCTTGCCATTTGCTTTGACATGAATGGAGTTAGAGTATATTATGCTAAGTGAAATAAATCAGAAAAGGAAAAATACCATACAATTTCACTCATATGTGGAGTTTATGATACAAAACAGATGAGCATGTGGAAAGGGGAGACAGAGAGAGACAGAGAGAGAGGAAAACCATAAGAGATTCTTCACGATAAAGAACAAAGGAGGGTTGATGGAGGGAGATGGGTGGGAAATGGGCTAGATGGATGATGGGCATTAAGGAGGACACTTGTGATGAGAACTGGGTGTTGTGTAAGTGATGAATCACTAAATTTTACTCTTGAAACCAATATTGTATTATACTGTATGTTAACTAACTAGAATTTAGATAAAATTTGAGGGGGGGGAGGTTCCAGACTGAGGGGTAATAAAAGTGAGTTGACTTAGCTAAGAAAAACGTTAAGAACGTAGTGTTTGGGTAGTGTTGAAATAAGGCAAACATTTCAAGCTGGCATGAGAATGACTGGAGATTGGTAAACATTGGCAGAATCAGCCACTTAATAGCTGTCAGATTCTACATTTGTAAAAGCCTTCCCATAAAGGGCCTACTCAGAGAATTTTTAAAATCCATCTCAAGCTTTTAGTGGTGTGCTGGTCATATAGTAAGCCCTAAATGAATAACAGCTGTAATTATGCAATGCAATAAAAAGTCTCCTCCCAAGGACCCATCTACCAACAACAGAAAGCAAACCACTTACATTGGGGGAACAGAGACACAAAACAGTGTTGTTAAGAAAATCATATACAACTGTTTAATTTTTTAAAAGAAGAATTGATCAAAACATGGAAATAAATTGGCCTTTAATGATAATTTTTGCTTTTTTGAAGCTAAAACCGTGTGTGCACTCTGTTTATTATACAACATTGACTTAAGTTCCTTTTGCCTAGAAACGGTGTATTTTTAGTCTTGACACCTTCTAAATTTTTTTTCAATGTTTATTTATTTTTGAGAGAGACACAGAGCATGAGCAGGGGAGGGGCAGAGAGAGAAGGAGACAAAGAATCCAAAGCAGGCTCCAGGCTCTGAGCTGTCATCACAGAGCCTGACACAGGGCTTGAACCCACGAGCTGTGAGATCATGACATGAGCTGAAGTTGGACACTCAACTGACTGAGCCACCCAGGCGCCCCCAGTCTTGACACCTTCTAAAGTGTTAAACATGGAATTTTCACATATTTGTTTCTTAATAAAGAACTATGGAGATGGCTGGCTAGTATATAAATATTGCTTCACTAATTTTTAAGATTTCCTATCTACCACGACTTTGGAAGGCAGTAAATAGTCACAAAACATACAAGTTTTCACTAAATGTATTTTGTATACCAAGTAAGAAAATCCTTGTATTTCATAAAACATTAGCAGAATTTCTGTATATATCCTCAATATTGTTATATTCCCTGTGCTTTGTATATCTACCTGTTTCTGAAATCATACACATACAAAAAAATCATACATACAAAGTCCTAAAACATCAGCAATAACAGATTACTGTAGGCACATTTCTCTCTTCCTGCTCTATCTGCTCACAGAGTGTGGGTTTCACCTGAAGTATTAAAAAAAATCCCAGATTTTTTCCTGTATCTGTACTGGGCACTTCATGGGTGATCAATAAATGCTTGTGCACTAGTTGGTTTTCTAAGCAGTCAAGGGTAAATTATTCAGAGAGCAATATCCCATCCCTCCCTGAGAGTTAGTTGTTAATCATTGCTATTATTTAATGTTTTAAAATCTTTTTTGAGATAGACAAAAGGAAGAGCAATAATAATCACACTTTTCTCCCCTGAATCACCCTGGAACCCAGAAAAATTCTGAGTAATGGCTAGTATCATGGGACCTTAATAAATATAATACAAACTGATTTTTAGGTGATAGTTGAACTGTAAATACATATTATACTTACATGTCCCTTAGGATTATAAGGGTTGACAATTATATTTTTAATCCTCCTAGCACTGTTTCTGAAATATGGTCTAAAATGAGCAAATGAGGCACTTTAAAGAGAAGTGTTTCTATTCATTGTAATAGCAGAAATTTGGAGACGATCAAAACTCATTGATAGAGAACTGGTGTACTCATTCCATGGACTATGCCATGTAGCCCTAAATATGAATGAGGCTAATCTGTGAATATTCATATGTCAGGTTGTCCATGATAATAAAGCACAATCAATAAGAAGAAAGTATGAATGGTATTAAGTGCTTGAACACAACCCTATTGTATGCACATATTTGGTCTGTCCATAGAAAAGTCCTAAAAAGACACATACCAAAATGTGCATCATAGGTCCCTGAGGACTGGAGTGGGGAGAACACATTTTTACTTTATGTGTTCATGTTGTAAATTTTTATTATAATAATAACTTTTAATAAGCATTTTCATTTTTATAACTTTTTTAAAGACCACAAAATGTGTTTAATAAAGGTAGTCGTAAACTAACATTATCCATTGCTTGGATTTATTGCCATGCTCCCAGAAGTCATTGTCTAAGCAGCCTCCTCCTTTACATATTTGTTTTGTTTTCCCAATTTGAGAACTCTAGGAAGATTTTTGCTCTATGGCACATTCACTGGGCCTTTCTTCTTCTAATGTGGGGGACCACTAAACAGAGAATGACTTAGAGTAAGTCATTGATTTAGGCTTAAAAGCAAGAGTTTGAATCTTAGATGCATTATTTGCAAGTCAAGACTTTTGGTTATGAGGAATAGAAACCTAATGAAGCCACCTAAAGTCAAGGGAAGATTTATCATGAGAATATAGATCATACCTGTAAATGAATCACAGCTGGAGGTTCTGGAAAGCACTGGTAGGAGCTATGGAGCTATGGGAGACCCAGCCAATTACTTTCTCTGCTCTCCTCTCTCCCTCACTTGGCTGACTACACAGTCCTCTGTTTTCTACTTTATTCTCTTCTCTGCAAAAAAATTTCCTCTTCTTTTTCATGGTTTTGGTGCCCACTAACTCATTTGCACATGACTTTTCTGGCTGTAAAATCTACTTAGGCCTGGCTCTGTGGGACCTTCAGCTTCTCATAATTCTTGTGTCTCTTATTTATGACAGATCACAAGAATTAAATGGAATTACACTTTGTTTAAAAGACTCATGTTTCCTGACACGATGTATGAAAGATACAAATCTTCTTTAAATATCAACGTCTTTAACTACAAAATGTAAAGATTGACGGTATCAACATCATAAGGTTTCTGTAAAAGTCTTAGTATAGTTCCTGCCATAGAGTAACTGCTTCATAAATATGAGGTTATGTATTGTTACTGTTATTGTTATTAAATCCATCATGATTATTATTTTAAGGGTTTTAAGAAAATGAATGGCCTCCTTCATCCACATGGGTAGACTTCATGAATGCCTCTATTTCCACATGGATTTTTGGAGCAGACGACATCATATAATCTGATAGAGAAGTGCACAAGCAATAAAGCTGACAGCTCCGTAAAACAAATCATCATACATCAACGGTTTCTCAAGGCCAGGCAACAATGAGAAAAGACAGAAATGCTCTTATTCATGTTTGAGGTAAAGGGATGTGCAGTAAAATGGAGACAGTGATAACATCATTTAAAGCAAAGGCTATCGAGATGCCTCCATTAATCACCAGCCAGGAACTTGCTCATAATGTAAAGGGGACAAAATATGCCGTTCACTGTCCTCTCTGTTTCTTGTTCCAGAGGAAAAGAATTGATGAAGCACATAACTGTAGATTCCTGCCAATTATCAAACACAGGGGAATTCAATAATGAACATTTTCCAAACTATCAGATGACCAGTTTCATATCTATAAATGAGGAAGTCCTGGCATGAACTTTGGAGATGCAGCAACAGACATGCAGACATATTTTAATCTCATGTTTCTTATGAAATTAGCAAACAATGTGCTTAGTGATACTCTAAACATAACACACCACCATCTGATTAATGAAACATGTCAGTTCAGCTATCAACACTTAACATTTACTATGCTCAATGACATTCTTGTCTTAAATCTCAAAATAACAGGTGTTTCAGTGATGAAAAGTCAAGACAGAAGTGTGAAGCTAAGGCTTTCACATACTTTCCTTCAAATTTTGCAGCAACACGGTTTTCGACAGAGGGCTTCTGACTGCTCAATTTGATGGCCATACAAACTTATAAAAGCTGAAGTGTAGAGTTTCCCAGGGGACGACATAATGAAATAAATGCACTCATGAATATGTATGGTGGAGGACGCCATCTGTTCTCCACCAACCTCTTTTCTTTGAACAACTCACAAATATCCAGCCCCACCCCCACACCTACCCCACTATTCAGGAAAAAAAAAAGTATATCTTTTTCTGAAGATTTTAAGAATCAGTATTGTTTCATCTCGGGCAAGAAACATAACTGAAATAGAATTACTTTTAATGTCAGACTAAAAATATAAATTAATGAGTCCAAGAGTGCTGTGCAACTGTGGGCCCCGAAGCCCCTGGTTGCTGTTCCATGCTTCAGGAAGGATGTTCCTTGCTCTTCACCTATCCTGAAAGCCACATAAACTTGCCTCTTGGGCTACAAACATGAGAACAAGAGAAACATCAATATTAGCAGAGTAGGAAACATTCCATCATTCAGAAATTTAGCGTGAGCTCCAGTTGCTATATGTTCAGGGGTTCAATATTAAGTTCTTCCCATGATCCTTTTGGAATCTATTATTCATGCACAATTTTGAACACAGAAGATGAGGCCAATCTTACCACTCAAAGGTGACAGAAAAGAAATTTTTAGGAAATGAGATAGTCGGCAAAGAGCAAGAGACGAATTTCTTAGAAAAATGGATTCAAAATGATTAAATTTTTTGGTCAACTGAATCATATCTGAAATGCATAAAGAACACTTGTGCATTATTTATAGGGTTCTTCTGGTAAATCTTTTATAAAGTGAATACATATGAAAAAAATAATCACTCCTAATTCCTTTGCTTTGCAATTTCAACTTTGCAAATATCTGGCCTTCTTTAAGGAAGGCTTCTAGTGAGTCTCTCTATATTTCAGAAGAAAAATAACTTAAGGTTAAACTCTCCTTACAACAAAATGGAACTTCAAAAAAACAAAAACAAAAACAAAAAACATAGTCACAGCAGCATCCCCTGAGCTTTATTAAATTTTCTGAAACTACTCTTAGAGATATAGTATGTGATAAACTGTTAGTTTTATCAGAAAACAGACAGGACAACAATATCATTAAATTCCAAAATGTAAAAAGATAGATTGGGAAGAACATATATGTTCTGAAATAAAAAGATAAAGCCTTTAATCCCTCTTTTGTTTAGTTAATAGTATGACCTTGGGCAATCCACCCATGATTTCTAACATTCTACATTTTTATCTGTTAAATCACAATACCAATACCAACCTTGCGATGCTATTAGGATGATCTGATAAGGTAATATATGTGAAACCACTCTATAAACAAAAAAGAAATTGCGAAAACAGATGTTAAAGTAAATTAATTTATAAGTTACATTCCTAATAAAATTAAAATGTGTTTACTCCCCCATAACTTCTCACCATGAAGATGGTCATCTCTAAACGGTCATTTATATCACCTAAAACAATTCCACTACACTTTGCTCTCTTAGCCTGTCACAGTAGCAAGATGCTGAAAATAAACTGAAGCACTGGAATTGTTCCCTACATGTAGGAATCTTAAGAACACCAGCACCACATCCTAAAGGAAAGCTACCCAAGTGGAAGAGAGCTCTGAGACCACATTGCAGAAATCTTCTGAATCTCTGTGGTCAGCTGCCCATCCACGAGGTCAAGTTATTGAACAGCATTGTCTCAAAGTTCTCTCCAGCCTCTGAAATTCTGTGATGCTTAGTGAACAGTGTGGCAAAACAGGCTGGAGGCAGTGAGCTACCAACAGGCTGTATGGTTTTGGATGAAGCAAATTACAGAAACTCCCTGGGTGTTAGTTCCTCTATCTGCGAAGGAAGGGGATTGAACTGTATATCTCCCGAGGTCCTTCCAACTCTGACATTGCATGTTGCTGTAATATAGTTGAAGTGGAGATTGGGATTTGAAGACAAACTGTGGAGTGTCATGTAAATGGTTTTCAAAGGTTTAAAACAATGTAGTCAGGGCCTCTACAATTAAAAACAAAAAGTCTGCGCTGACAGTGCAGAGCCAGCTTGGGATTCTCTCTCTCATCCCCTCCCCTGACACACACTCTCGCTAAATAAACAAACAAACTTAAAAAAAGTCTCATCTTCTTGTGTAGCATTAAGGCAGAACTTGACACTTGTGTAAACAGTATGATTCTTTTTACACAAATTAAGGGTCTAGAGAAAACATGTCACAGGTTAATTTCTTTTTAAAGGTGTAGTGTAGTTTCTTTTTAAGTTTTTATTTAAATTCCAGGGAATTAACATAGAGGGTAATACTAGTTTCAGGTGCTAGTGTCATGTTTTTTTTTTTTAATTTTTTAAAGAGTCACTTCAAGAAGAGCTACATCCTTGGAATAATGCCAGCCAGGTCTACAAAAGTTTTCACACTTGGAACATCACAAATATATTTCAAGATTATAAATGATACAGTTTTTAAGGGAGATGGTGAAGCTTCAGTCTGACAGAGATGTCAGACTGTGATGGTTTGATTATTTGTTTCAATTGTGAAAAATCTTTCTAAATTATATTAGATCAGTTTTGAGAAGGCATATTTGAATACCATGGCGGATCCTATATAAAACAAGTAAAATTAATTTAACACGATGTTCTATCACAAAAGGACAAATGACCACTCCAAAAATAGATACTGTAGGCATCAAGAGACTTTGATATGCACAGGAACCGATCCAAGGATCTCCATTCCACGATAATCTGGACTCCATAGCACATACTGAAAAAGAATTTGTAGAAGATGAGAATGTTGAGTAAAGTCGATGGTAATTTTTTTGGACTAGCTAATAATTATTTATTTGGAATACATGTCTTGTGTCATTGAAAGCTTGAGTAAAGTAAAGGCTTAGTAATTGAAACACTCTTAGTAAAGAGATAAAGAATGCAATTCAAAGTTTAACATTGAAATTGAGCCTGGCTCCTGTCAGGAATTGCTCAATTTTATACATTTCACTCTAGATTCATTAGTAAAACAAAGTAGACAGGGATATCTGGAAATAATCTCTGTCTTCCTTTGAGACCACTTTTTACTCTAACAGCTTTATTGGTGTACAAATTACATAAAACTCACCTGTTTTAAGTATATAATTCAACGACTTTTGATAAATTTAGAGTTGTCCAAACGCCATCAGAAAAGATCCCTTGTGGTCATTTGCAGCCAATCCCATTCCCTGCCCAGAGGCTTATCTTTTCTGGACATTTCGGCTAAAAAGAATCATACAATAAGCTTTTTTCACTTAGCTTATTCTTTTTGAGGTCCTTTCATGTTATAACATGTATCAGTATTTAGTTTCTTTTCACTGCTGAATAATATTCTATTGTATGGATGTAGCACATTTTTCTTATCACCTCTTCATAGATATTTGGCTTCTACTTCTTGGCTGTTACTCTTAATGGTGCTATGAACATTTGCGTGCAGGTCATTGTGTGGAGATAAGTTTCATTTCCCTATAGTAGTTATCTAGGTGTGGAATTTCTATGTCATGTAGTAAGAATATGTTTGACTTTTTAAGAAACTGACAAACTGACTTCTACAGTGGCTGTAGGATTTTACATTGCAGAGTGTACAGGAATCCAGTTTCTCCATATCTTCGCCAATACATGTTATTGCCTGTCTTTTTAAAGAAACTCATTTCAGTGGATGTGAAGTAGAATCTCATTGTGGTGATAATTTGTTTTTTCCCTAATAACTAATGATGTGGAACACCCTTTTCATCTGCTTATTACTCGTTTGTATCTCTTCTCTTTTTTTTTCTTTAAATGTTTATTTATTTATTTTCAAAAAGAGACAGTGCAAGTGGTGGGGGAAGAGCAGAGAGAAATCCCAAGCAGGCTCCCTGCTGCCAGTATAGAGCCAGATACAGGGCTCAAACCCATAAACTATAAGATCATGATTTGAGCTGAAATCAAGAGCCAGACGCTCAACCCACTGAGCCATCCAGTCACCCCTGTATCTCTTCTTTGATTAAATGTCTATTCAAATATTTTGTTCAATTTTAATCAGGTTGTTTGTCTTACTATTGAGTTGTAAGAGTTCTTTATATTTCTTCTGTTTGCAAGTCCTTTATTAGATATGTTCTTTGGAAATATTTTCTTCTGGTCTGTAGCTTATCTTTTCATTTTCAAAACTGTGTCTTTTGAAGCACCTAAGTCTAATTTTTATTAAGTTTGATTTACCAGTTTCTTTTATGAATCATGCTTCTGATACCATACGTAAGTACTCTGTGCCTAACCCATAGTCACAAATATATATTTTTTAATGTTTACTTATTTTTGCACACAAGTGAGGTAGGAGCAGAGAGAGGAACAGAGGATCTGAAGTGGGCTCTATGCTGACAGCAGAGAGTGGATGCGGGGCTCTAACTCACGAACCATGTGATTGTGACCTGAGCCAAAGTCAGATGCCTAACCGACTGAGCCACTCAGGCACCCCACAAAGATTTTCTTCTAAAAGTTTTTACTTTTAGTTCTTACTTTAGGTCTGACCCATTTTGACTTAGTGCTTGTGTATGATACTGATAAGTTTCTAAAATCATCTCCTCACATGTGCATACCAAATTTTAGCAGCAGTATTTGTTGAAAAGACTATCATTTCCTCCAATTAAATTTCCCTTGCCCCTTTGTTGAAAATCAACTGACCATAAATATAAGATTACTTATTTGTAATGAGGCAAACGGGAATAGTGCTAAGTGTATGGACTGTGGATCCAAACAACTTAGAAAATAATCTTACTCACGCCTTTCAGTAGCTGTTTGGCCTGGATCAAGTTGCTAAATGTCTCTGTGCATCAGGATTCTTCTCTGTAAAAGGTGGAGGATAATAATAATACCTCAATCCTGGGGCTATGCTGTGGATTAAATGAGATAATACATTTAAAGTACTTACATGAGGACCTGGAATAAAGTAGTGAATGCCCACAAGTGGAGCACTGTCATTATTTTCTTCTTTGGGGGCAAAGACAGAAGAATGTGGTCAGCTTCTTTGTACCTTGGAATACAAGTTGGAGCCAACTAGCCAAAACTTAGAGGATGGCCTCCAAGTATGGGTAAAATCCCTGGGGCAGATTCTGCTTCTTACAGGGTCTTCCTTATTTTACTTTCTTTGTTTTCAGTTTTGTTCAGGTGCCAATGTGCCTTTTAAAAATACTTTCCTCTCCAGATTCCCTTGCAGCTAAGACTTGCTTTGTGACCCAGTTTTGGTCAATGAGATATAAGCAGAAGACACTACATGAGATATCAGAGAAAGCTATGGATTTCCTGATAAAAAGTAGACAGTAATCAGCTGGCAAAGATTACTTCAACTGCTTTTCTTCATCCTGCTTGGAACATAAACACAGTGCCTGGAGGGAGAGCAGCCATCTTGCAGCCATGAGGCTGAAATCTTCATGTTAACAGTAATGGAGTGGAAAGTGAGATCCAGCCAACTGAATCAACTGGAGCAAGGCTGGATTGCCTTCTGGATTTCTTGTTGCCTTGTGACACTTGTCACAGCTACTAGCAACTGAGCGCCTATGATAGGTAAACTGTTTTATGTATCTGCTGTCTCTAAATACGGTAAAAGTGCCTGTCAGATTAAGTTTCCCTGTCTCTATTTTGCAGATGATTACGTTGGACATCAAATAAGTTTAAATAAGGTGTCTGAGGACAGGTAGTGGTCAAGAGGCAGGGCTGGGCTTAAATGCAAATGTGCCTTGGTCAAAGTGCGTCCATGTCTCTGTTCATGTGCTGTCCCCGATTAGCAACATGACTTACCTCAGAACAGGAGCCAAGCCTGGTGTCTCCTTTGTATCCTACACTCACCCTAGCTCCTTTCTTATACAAAATGGGCAGGGTGTTTCCCTTTTTGCCTTCTAAAGCTTAGGCCCAAATCTTTACATTTTAAGTAGATATTTTTACTTCAGGGAATTAGCATTTAGCTGCTAATAGGCGAAGTTTCTGTTAATTGTTTTTAATCAAAATGGTCAAGCAATTGACTATGGATTGCCGTGTGGGCTCCACAGATTAATGGTTAGAAACAGAGTAATTTAAAGCATTTAGGAATTCACTTCACAGAAATCACCCTTAGGTGGAAAGTAATCCAAACAATTTCTCTTTCTTTCCAACTCAGCTGGTTGCCCTTTACCTTCAAAGAATATTAATTGCACCTCTTACGCATTCTAGAATATGAAAGATTCTAAATAAACATCTTTCCATAATACAGGTAAAGTGGCTTTTTAAAAAAGGTGAATGAGGAACCAAAAAAAATGTTCTATTATTTTTGTTTTGTTTTGGTTTGGTTGGTTTTCAAGAACAGTTTCCCCTGTGAGAATATTTCCCAAGAAAATATCTTAGGAGATGTTGGTAAAATCCTCAAGTAAAAGGTTCCCTGGTTCATTGTTGAAATGCTCTTTCTTAGAAATACTTAATTCATATCAATATGTTAAAGGTCCCCAAACAAAAACCTTCTAATTTTGCTTAACCCAATGCTTTCCAAATTTACTTGATCTAAGAATTCTTTTATTTACAGCACCTATTGACATTTACGGTGACAAAATATACAAATTGCTGTTTTGGAGAAATAAAAGACTATCCCACATGATCTGTTTAACTATTCAGTCCATCTGGGCCAGGGGTCAGCAAACCACAAAAGCTAGCCTGTGATCTGTTTTTATAAGATCTAGGAGTTAACAAGGTTTTATGTTAGTAAACAGTTGTAAAAACAAGAACAAAAACAAAACCACAAAGGAATATGCAGTAGAGACCTATGTGGTTCAAAGGCCAAAACATTTATTCTCCATCCCTTTATAAGGCACATTTGCCCACCATTGCCTGAGTAGATTAATATTTTAAAAATTAAATCCATATATTCTGAGAATATAAAGGATGGTTAAGAAAAAGGGGAGACAGCCAAAGGAAGGAAGTGACAAGTCTAGTGTCTAAAATGTAGTGGGTGGTGTAATGTGAGAAGTAACCCTTTAGGACTGTGTAGAATAATTTTCTACCATCTTCTATATGGCAACCCATCAAGTATCTTGCATCCAGAGTAAATGTCTCTAGTTCTTTCATCTTTCCTCATATGTATCCAAGTATCCTGGTCACCTTGGTCTTTTGTGTCTAAATATGTTCCAATTGGTCTATCTCCATCTTCAACAATGAGGCCAGACCACCTGTTATTCTACTGAAGGGCCCTGGTAGCCAAGAGTAGAGCAAGACTTCATCTCTGTTTCTCATATCAGAGCACAGAAATCAGCCAACTAAAATCCCAATTACATACGAGTGTGTTTTGTGAAGCCTGTTCAATGTTTTAAAATATAGAAAGTCACATATCAAAGTCCAGACTCAGTTTTTCTGTGGAGGAAAGAGTAAATGGAATGATCTGGCAGCATTAGGCCTGCATTCCCCCATACCACAGTCAGCTGGAGCTGGGTAGAAGCTACTCCCTTGAGACAGAGCAAAAGCTCTCTGGTTTGCTACAGTTCCTATCACTCTAGTGTTGACAGCAAGACTACACCACCGCTCCTTAGCATTTCCTTCTTGGCTCCTGAAGCATTTGAGTCTGTACCCTATTTTACCCTTTACCACTGGTGGCCTATTTCTAGAAATATTTGTTTAGACATCTCTCTATATATTGTGAAATTATTCATTAGGACAGGAGAGGTCTGTTTAAAAAAGTGATCTTTTGGCACAAAGTTGTAATGAGGGAAAAGCTTAGGAAAAGATCTGGAGCCCAGGTGCCCTGGTAGTCTAGGCTGGCTTCAGTGCCAGGGTACACAGCACAACCAGGGTTAAGTAGGTGTGCAGTGCTCAGAACCACAAAGAAAAAGAGGATGAAGCCTAAAGATGGAGCCACATGGAAACAGCATTGGACGAGGAGAAAGAATACCTGGGTTCTATTTCTCACTTCCATTTAACCTACTTTGTGTTACTGAGCAGCTTGCCTAGCCCTTTGGGCTTTAGCCAGCTCTTCCACTAACTACAGTAAGGTAGCCTTGCCCGCATTGGTTTGTGAACACCCAGCATAATCAAGTAATAGATGCAGAAACCCTTTAATATCTATAGAGTGCAACACACATGTAAAGTATCATTAATTCACCACTTTTCAATTTGGCCTAAGTCTGACATAGCAGAAAAAAATCAAAAGAAAAAAAATAAAACAACCAAAAGAAAGAAGATCCACAATGAGAAGAGCCAAGCTCCTCTAGAACTAAGACCCATCCATCTTTTACACTGCAAACTGTGTGCTGTTGAAAGGCACAGATGGACCCAGTATGAACTGCTAAAGATGGATAATGATGGGCTCATGTCTACCAAGAATTTCAGACCAACAAAGCTTTTTGGCACAAGACGCCAGCCTCTTGGACTCAGAGTGTCACAGGTGAGGTGTTGAGACTCTCTGGCCACCACTGAGATCAGCAACTTTCTAGTGGAACACTCAGAAAGGGTTCTTCAATATACCCTCAGTTTTTTTTTTCAATATATGAAGTTTATTGCCAAATTGGTTTCCATACAACACCCAGTGCTCATCCCAACAGGTATACTCCTCAATACCCATCACCCACCCTCCCCTCCCTCCCACCCCCCATCAACCTTCAGTTTGTTCTCAGTTTTTAAGAGTCTCTTATGCTTTGGCTCTCTCTCCCACTCTGACCTCTTTTTTTTTTTTTCCTTCCCCTCCCCCATGGGTTTCTGTTAAGTTTCTTAGGATCCACATAAGAGTGAAACCATATGCAATATACCCTCAGTTTTAACTCTGCTCAAAGTTCTCCTACCTTTCCACATGAGTCCAGCTCTACAGTAATTCTCTACCTGCCTCTCTTCCACCTGAATTCATACCTTCTTGAGGTTGATGCCAAGAACACACATCCACATGAAACCACTCCCTACCCTTCCAGGAGGGAGCCAAGGATGCGCTGTGTCATGTTGCTGAAAAATAAGAAAAGGAACTAAAAATCAAAGCAGGAGAAAATATTCTTATTGGGGACCATTAGAACTCAATACCCATGCCAAAGTCATGCATTTCAGCATGAGTAGCTATTCAGAGATTTTTTCTGAATGTAATTTTATTTAACAATTTTCCCATGCCTAAACCATTGATCACATTAGAATAACTAATGATAGTAGAGCCGAAATTCATTTCCTGCATAGTTGACCTCAGAACTAAGGTTTTTGTTTTGTTTTGTTTTGTTTTTAATGTTTATTTATTTTTGAGAGAGACAGAGAAGAATGCAAGTGGGTTGGGGCAGAGAGAGAGGGAGGCACAGAATCCAAAGCAGGCTCCAGGCTCCGAGCTGTCAGCACAGAGCCTGACACGGGGCTTGAACTCATGAGCTGTGAGATCATGACCTAAGCCGAAGTCGGACGCTCAACCGACTGAGCCACCCAGGTGCCCCAGAACTATGGTTTTAATGGAAGGACTACACTATAGCTGAAAGGCTGTTTTCACACTAGTTTTGCAATGCACACTGACAGTTATTTGCAGAAGAAGAAGAGAAGATAAAGGGAGGCCAATTTGGACTCAGAACACAGAAAAATGATCCACAGTCATCAGACTTGACAAAAAATAAGAGTTTTTGATTCAAGAGGTCTTACTCAAGTCCAATGGTACAAACTTTTGCCCTGAGGGATATGAAAGAGAATCACACATCCAGTAGACTGATAGACTAGAAGTTAGATAAACTTCCAGGTTCCTTTCAATAATTTGGTGGCAATATTATCTGTTTTGGCCATGGATAACAGTCTCGGTCCAAGGGTTCATTTGTACTGAGTTAAGCCAAGGCATATACAATGAACAAGAAATGGCTGCAGTGTGATTTTCATGATTGGGCAGGTGTTCTCGGCCCCAAATGAACATGTCCACCACTCTAGCATGCAGAACTTGAAAACAAAACAAAACAAAACAATTTAAGAGAGTGCCAGGTCCGGTTTGCATATTTTAACAGAAGTGTGGAGAAAATTGATTGTTACAGTGAGGATTTTCAACTCCATTTTCAGCCAGTGAAAGGGAAAGGGGAAACATATTGTGATGGTTAATTTTCTGTCTCAATTTGACCAGGCCATGGGTGCTAGATTAAACATTATTTCTGGGTGTGTCTCTAAGGGTATTTTTGGATAAGATTAGCATTTGAATCAGTGCACTAAGTAAAGTAGATTGTCCTCCCCAATGTGGATGGGCATTATCCAATCTACTGAAGGCCTCAATAGAATAAAAGGGTGGAGGAAGGAAGAATGTACCCTTTTTTGCTCCTTGCATGCCTGCTTGAACTGGGACATTGATATTCTCCTTCCTTTGGGACTGGGATTCACACTCTTGGCTCCCCTGGTACTCAGGTCTTTGGCCCTGGACTAGAATTATGTTGCCAGCTTTCCTGGGTCTCCAGGTTGCAGATGGTACATTGTAGGATTTCTCAGTTTATACAAGCCAATCCCTCATTATAACTCTCATCCTATAGATATATCCTACTGGTTCTGTTTCTCTAGAGAGTCCTAATACCCAGGCAGACTTTCTCTAACTAAAATTAATGAAAGAGAAAGATAGTGAAATTATAACAGTAGTTTCTACTATGTGTCAAACAACATACTAAGTGTGTTACATAAATGATCTCATTTAATTCTTACTACTACCCCCACATTTTAAAGATAAATAAACTAAGTCTTGGACGGCAGCTGGGAAGATGGCGGGCATAGGAGGACGCTGGGCTCATCGTGTCCTACTGATCACTTAGATTCCACCAACATCTGCCTAAAGAACCCAGAAAATCGCCAGAAGACTAGAAGAATGGACTCTCTGGAGCCAAGCATAGACAAGAGGCCCACAGAAGAGGGTAGGAAGGGTGGATAGGCGGTGCGCACTACACAGACGGGTGGGAGGGAGTGCGGGTGGTGGAGGGGCAGCCTGACCGGCAAGGCAGAGCCCCCAAGTCTAACTTGCAAAAGCAGAGGGGCCAGACCGGGTGAGTTCTGACAGCCAGCGGGACTTAACATCTGGAATGTTATTAGTCAAATGCTCTGCTCAGAGAGTGGGAGGGCTAGAGGACAACGGGAGGGAGAGTTGTTGAGCCCCGGAGGACAGAGCTCAGCTTGGTGGGGAACAAAGGTGCTGGGAAGCACCATCTCCCTCATCCATTCCCCAGCCAAAATCCCAAAGGGAACCAGTTCCCGTCAGGGAACTTGCTTGCACCGCGTGCAAACACCCAATGCCGTGCTTCTGGGGATCCATCCCTCCAATGGGTCTGCCTCCCTCCCGGTGCTGCAGGGCCCCTCCTGAAGCAGACCACCGAAGGCAAAGCAAGCTGCATCTGCACCTCCTGCCCTTGTGCACCTTGCAGATCCACCCTGGCTAATACACCAGATCCCATCGAAGCAGCACCACAAGCCTGGCAGTGAGCAAGTAGCCCAGACAGGGGCCACATCACTCCACAGTGAGTCCTGCCTCTGGGACAGGGGAAGATAAGATACACGCCAGTCTGACTGTGGCCCCAGCAGTGAGCTGGGGGCAGACATCAGGTATGACTGCGGCCCCGCCCACCAATGCAAGTTACTCCAGACAGCACAGAGGAAGAGCCCTGCAGTTCTGAGCCACTCCAGGGACTATCCACAATGACGAAATGTAAGAATTCTTCTCAAAAGAAACTCCAGGAAGTAGCGACAGCTAATGAACTGATCAAAAATGAATTTAAAGTAATAATCATAAAATTAATCACTGGGCTTGAAAAAAGTATAGAGGACAGCAGAGAATCTATTGCTACAGATATCAAGGGACTAAGAAACAGTCAGGAGGAGCTAAAAAATGCTATAAGTGAGCTGCAAAATAAAATGGAGACAACCACGGCTCGGATTGAAGAGGCAGAGGAGAAAATAGGTGAATTAGAAGATAAAATTATGGAAGAAGAGGAAACTGAGAAAAAGAGAGATAAAAAAATCCAGGACTATGAGGGGAGAATTAGAGAACTAAGTGATGTGATAAAATGTAATAATATATGCATAATTGGGATTCCAGAGGAGGAAGAGAGAGAGAAAGGGGCTGAAGGTATACTTGAAGAAATCATAGCTGAGAACTTCCCTGATCTGGGGAAGGAAAAAGGCATTGAAATCCAAGAGGCACAGAGAACTCCCTTCAGACGTAACTTGAATTGATCTTCTGCATGACATACCATAGTGAAACTGGCAAAATACAAGGATAAAGAGAAAATTCTGAAAGCAGCTAGGGATAAACGTGCTTTAACATATAAAGGGAGACCGATAAGACCTGTGACAGATCTCTCTACTGAAACTTGGCAGGCCAGAAAGGAATGGCAGGAGATCTTCAATGTGATGAACAGAAAAAATATGCAGCCGAGAATCCTTTATCCAGCAAGTCTGTCGTTTAGAATAGAAGGAGAGATAAAGGTCTTCCCAAACAAACAAAAACTGAAGGAATTCATCACCACTAAACCAACCCTACAAGAGATCCTAAGGGGGATCCTGTGAGACAAAGTACCAGAGACATCATTACAAGCATGAACCTACGGACATCACAATGACTCTAAACCCATATCTTTCTATAATAACACTGAATGTAAATGGACTAAATGCTCCAACCAAAAGTCATAGGGCATCAGAATAGATAAAACAACAAGACCCATCTATTTGCTGTCTATAAGAGACTCATTTTAGACCTGAGGACACCTTCAGATTGAAAGTGAGGGGATGGAGAACTATCTATCATGCTACTAGAAGTCAAAAGAAAGCTGGAGTAGCCATACTTATATCAGACAAGCTAGACTTTAAATTAAAAGCTGTAACAAGAGATGAATAAGAGCATTATATAATAATTACAGAGTCTATCTATCAGGAAGAGCTAACAATTATAAATGTCTATCCACCAAATAGGGGTGTCCCAAATATATAAAACAATTACTCACAAACATAAGCAACCTTATTGATAAGAATGTGGTAATTGCAGGGCACTTTAATACTCCACTTACAACAATGGATATGTCATCTAGACAAAGGATCAATAAGGAAACAAGGGCCCTGAATGACACATTGGATCAGATGGACTTGACAGATATCTTTAGAACTTTGCATCCCAAAGCAACAGAATATACTTTCTTCTTCAGTGCACATGGAACATTCTCCAAGATAGATCACATACTGGGTCACAAAACAGCCCTTCATAAGTATACAAGAATTGAGATCATACCATGCACACTTTCAGACCACAATGCTATGAAACTTGAAATCAACCACAGGAAAAAGTCTGGAAAACCTCCAAAAGCATGAAGGTTAAAGAACACCCTACTAAAGAATGAATGGGCCAACCAGGAAATTAGAGAAGAAATTAAAAAAGTATATGGCAACAAATGAAAATGAAAATACAACAATCCAAATGCTTTGGGATGCAGCGAAGGCAGTCCTGAGAGGAAAAGACATTGCAATCCAGGCCTATCTCAAGAAACAAGAAAAATCCCAAATACAAAATCTAACAGCACACCTAAAGGAAATAGAAGCAGAACAGCAAAGACACCCCAAACGCAGCAGAAGAAGAGAAATCATAAAGATCAGAGCAGAAGTAAACAATCTTAAAAACCTGTAGAGCTGATCAATGAAACCAAGAGTTGATTTTTTGAAAAAATAAACAAAATTGACAAACCTCTAGCCAGTCTTCTCAAAAAGAAAAGGGAGATGACCCAAATAGATAAAATCATGAATGAAAATGGAATTATTACAACCAATCCCTCAGAAATACAAGCAATTATCAGGGAATACTATGAAAAATTATATGCCAACAAACTGGACAACCTGGAAGAAATGGACAAATTCCTAACCACCCACACACTCCCAAAACTCAAACAGGAATAAATAGAAAGCTTGAAGAGGTCCATAAACAGCAAAAAAATTGAATGAGTTATCAAAAATCTCCCAACAAATAAGAGTCCAGGACCAGATGGCTTCCCAGGGGAATTCTACCAGACATTTAAAGCAGAAATAATACCTATCCTTCTCAAGCTATTCCAAAAAATAGAAAGGGAAGGAAAACTTCCAGACTCATTCTATGAAGCCAGCATTACCTTGATTCCTAAACCAGACAGAGACCCAGTAAAAAAAGAGAACTACAGGCCAATATCCCTGATGAATATGGATGCAAAAATTCTCAATAAGATACTAGCAAATCGAATTCAACGGCATATAAAAAGAATTATTCACCATGATCAAGTGGGATTCATTCCTGGGATGCAGGGCTGGTTCAACATTCGCAAATCAATCAACGTGATACATCACATTAATAAAAGAAAAGATAAGAACCATATGATACTGTCAATCAATGCAGAAAAAGCATTTGACAAAATTCAGCATCCTTTCTTAATAAAAACCCTCAAGAAAGTCGGGATAGAAGGAACATACTTAAACATCCTAAAAGCCATTTATGAAAAGCCCACAGCTAATATCATCCTCAATGGGGAAAAACTGAGAGCTTTCTCCCTGAGATCAGGAACATGACAGGGATGTCCACTCTCACTGCTGTTGTTTAAAATAGTGTTGGAAGTGCTAGCATCAGCAATCAGACAATAAAAGGAAATTAAAGGCATCAAAATTGGCAAAGATGAGGTCAAGCTTTCACTTTTTGCAGATGACATGATATTATACATGGAAAATCCGATAGACTCCACCAAAAGTCTGCTAGAACTGATACATGAATTCAGCAAAGTCGCAGGATACAAAATCAATGTACAGAAATCAGTTGCATTCTTATACACTAACAGTGAAGCAACAGAAAGACAAATAAAGAAACTGATCCCATTCACAATTGCACCAAGAAGCATAAAATACCTCGGAATAAACCTAACCCAAGATGTAAAAGATCTGTATGCTGAAAACTATAGAAAGCTTATGAAGGAAATTGAAGAAGATATAAAGAAAAACATTCCATGCTCATGGATTGGAACAATAAATATTGTTAAAATGTCAATACTACCCAAAGCTATCTACACATTCAGTGCAATCCCAATCAAAATTGCACCAGCATTCTTCTCGAAGCTAGAACAAACAATCCTAAAATTTGTATGGAACCACACAAGGCCCTGAGTAAGCCAATGTAATTTTGAAGAAGAAGACCAAAGCAGGAAGCATCACAAACCCAGACTTTAGCCTCGACTACAAAGCTGTAATCATCAAGACACCATGTATTGGCACAAAAATAGACACATAGACTAATGGAATAGAATAGAAACCTCAGACGTAGACCCACAAACGTATGGCCAACTAATCTTTGACAAAGCAGGAAAGAATATCCAACGGAAAAAAGACAGTCTCTTTAACAAATGGTGCTGGGAGAACTGGACAGCAAAATGCAGAACGATGAAACTAGACCACTTTCTCACACCATTCACAAAAACAAACTCAAAATGGATAAAGGACCCGAATGTGAGACAGGAAACCATCAAAACTCTAGAGGAGAAAGCAGGAAAAAACCTTCTGACCTCACCGCAGCAATTTCTTACTTGACACATCCCCAAAGGCAAGGGAATTAAAAGCGAAAATGAACTACTGGGACCTAATGAAGATAAAAAGCTTCTGCCCGGCAAAGGAAACAATCAACAAAACTAAAAGGCAACAAACAGAATGGGAAAATATTTGAAAATGACATATCGGACAAAGGGCTAGTATCCAAAATCTATAAAGAGCTCACCAAACTCCACACCCGAAAAACAAATAATCCAGTGAAGAAATGGGCAGAAAACATGAATAGACACTTCTCTAAAGAAGACATCCGGATGGCCAACAGGCACATGAAAAGATGCTCAACGTCGCTCCTCATCAGGGAAATACAAATCAAAACCACACTCAGATATCACCTCACGCCAGTCAGAGTGGCCAAAATGAACAAATCAGGAGACTATAGATGCTGGTGAGGATGTGGAGAAACGGGAACCCTCTTGCACCGTTGGTGGGAATACAAACTGGTGCAGCCGCTCTGGTAAACAGTGTGGAGCTTCCTCAAAAAATTAAAAATAGATCTACCCTATGACCCAGCAATAGCACTGCTAGGAATTGACCCAAGGGATACAGGAGTACGGATGCATAGGGGCACTTGTACCCCAATGTTTATAGCAGCACTCTCAATAATAGCCAAATTATGGAAAGAGCCTAAATGTCCATCAACTGATGAATGGATAAAGAAATTGTGGTTTATATACACAATGGAATACTACGTGGTAATGAGAAAAAAATGAAATATGGCCTTTTGTAGCAACGTGGATGGAACTGGAGGGTGTTATGCTAAGTGAAATAAGTCATACAGAGAAAGACAGATACCATATGTTTTCACTCTCATGTGGATCCTGAGAAAATTAACAGAAGACCATGGGGGAGAAGAAGGAAAAAAAAAAAGAGGTTAGAGTGGGAGAGAGCCAAAGCATAAGAGACTCTTAAAAACTGAGAACAAACTGAGGGTTGATGGGGGGTGGGAGGGAGGGCGGGTGATGGGTATTGAGGACGGCATCTTTTGGGATGAGCACTGGGTGTTGTATGGAAACCAATTTGACAATAAATTTCATATAAAAAAAATAAAAAACATACAAACTAAGTCTTAAGACAAGCTAAAACACTTGTCAAAGAATAAGTGCCTGGTATGCAATTCTAAACAAGACTCTGTGACTCTGGAGCAATATTTTTATGGGTAAGAGAAGACAGGCCAATTATCAGATGGTAGGGGACAATGAAAGATGAGAACACAGGAAAGGTGGTGCTATGTAGAGAAATCTCAGCATTTCAGAGAACTTGAAAGAAGCCACAGAGCTCTCTGGGCATCAATGCCACATTTCTTAGGGTGTAGAAAAAAATGGAGTAGCAACCCCCAGTGCTTGCACTTGGAGGGTTTGCTTTTGGCATCAATCTCTACCTTCTTCTACTCTCCAGCCTTGGAATCTAAAACTGAAAATCTGAAAAGGAAACAAAGTGAACCCTGCAGAGATTTTTGGTGAGCCTGTCTTAATACTAAGGGATCAATGCAGGTCAGTGTACACAGCAGGAAAGGCCTCTGTTAAGTTAGGGGCATCAGGACTATAAAGGGAGGAATAGATGTGATACTTTGTGGAGGCAAAATGTTAAAGTGTGGTGGCTGGTGGCAGATTAGACAACAAGGCAGAGAAGAAATTGAAGTCAAGATGGTCTCCAAGTATCTTGAAAATTTTCTGGGAAGAGGCTGTACTCCAAACTCCCTAAAGACAGAACCCCTGTTTAGCTCAGTATCCTACCACAGTACCTAGTATAGTGCATAAGATTTATTTCTAGTTTTTGAGTATGGATAGTTGAGAGATGTTTGGTGACACTGAATGAAGATTCGTAGCCATTAATTTGTTGCTGGAAGAGAAGGGAAAGATGGAGGTTCTGCTTGAGACATTTTCAAGTTGTAGGTGTATTGAAAAATAAAGTCCAAACAGATACAGGCTCAGAAATTACTTGTATTCAAAAGGAGAACAAGTCTAAATGTCTTGAAAGATCTCTCTTCCCTCTCATATTCAGCGAGAAGTTGCTAATCCATTGGGCACTTAAACATGTGTACCAAATGACTTCAACCTTTTTGGTGAGCCCACACGGGACCATAACTACTTCTTCCAGCATGTACTTCTATCCAGAATTTATTCAACAAATATTTATTGTGCAAGGCCCAGAGGTAGTACCCAGGATGATTCAGTCATAGAGACTACCCTTAGGAGGCTAAACAGCCTAATGAGGAGATGAGTAAGATCTATAAATGACCAGAAATGATATTCAGAATATTTAACAAATGGTAGAGCCTAAGCACTGGCCAATCAAAATGGATTTCTGCTATAGAATAGGATCTGGGTATTGGAGGGTCCTGGCTAGTACAGCATTACTCTCTTAGTTGTTCAATTGCAGAGAGATCTAAAGGTGTTGAAAGAGGGGCCAAGGTTAGGCCCTACTCAGGAAGTTTGAGGAAGACACTATCCACTGAATCAAAAGTAATTCAACATTTTAATCACCAGAATAGCAAAATGAGTATACAAAGGTAGATGATCAACCCTTTAAATATTAACAGAAACAATAAATGTACCAGGTAGCTACTGCTGCCTAACAAACCACAAAACACGGTGGCTTTAAATAATGGCCATTGATTATACCTCACAGGTGACAAATGGATCAGTTGATCTTGGTGGAGTCCATTCACATGTGTGTGAGTCAAATGGGACCTCTGCTCTAGGGTAGGCCTTTCTGAGGGTGCCTTAGCTGGGGAAGCTGTGCTCTACATGTCATTGTTCTTCCTTTAGGACCAGGGGATAGTCACTTCATAGTTAACAGGTGCAAGAGACAGACCCAGTCAGTAAGTTCTTTTTTCATATCTCTGCTTGCATCATTTCTATTAAACCTCACTGCTAAAGCAAGTCACATGGCCAAATATGGTATCAAAGGATGGATTTGGGAATCACCTTCTCCTTAGAGAAACAGCAAAGTCTTATGGCAAAGCTCATAGATATAAGAAGGTGTCACTAATGCAAACTACCACAGCAAACATTTTTTTGTTTCTTTGTTCTGTATCCATTCCTACTTCTGGAAAGCACACCTTAACTCTCCTTTAGGAAACCACTCTTACACTTTTGGCCCCTGTGTGGTTGGCCCTTGCTCTCAGTTCTTAAGGATGGCATATGTCTCAGGTCTACACAATGACAGCCTTCTACCCACTTTGGCCATGCCCATAAGCTCAGAAATAGGCAGGTGATCCAAGCCAGGCTGATGAGATTGATTTTGGGGGAATTTTGTTGGAGTTATTGTGAAAGAGAGATCTCTTTCTGATAGAAATTGCTGAGAGGCTAGCCCATGAGTCTAGAGCTTCTGGTAGCCATCTTACTATACTGTGGGGAGAGCCTTGAGAAAGGTGTCAAATGCAGGAAAACAGGAAGAAATAGAGCATAAAAGTTTAAGTAAATACAGCTGATATCCTTCAGTCCCCTGGTTTCAGCTGTGCCTAAACCAGTCACTCCTGAGATTTTCGAGTATATGTGCCAATATTCCCCCCTTCTTTTCCTAGATGAGTTTGACTTAGGTTAAAGAGAAATAAAACTATTATGGAAGTTAAGTGTTGAGTAAATTATTTTGGCCAGGAACATTATGGTAGGCCATTTAAGAAGCTGTCATTTTAGCTAAACAGAGTCTCATTTAATGTTTTGACTTAAAAAAATTTGTTTTACATTTATGTATTTTTGAAAGAGAGAGACAGAGCATGAGCGGGGGGGGGGGGGGGGGGGGAGGGCAGAGAGTGAAGGAGACACAATCTGAAGCAGGGTCCAGGTTCTGAGCAAGCTGTCAGCACAGAGCCTGATGTGGGGCTCAAACCCATGAACTGTGAGATCATAACATGAGCCAAAGTCAGATATTCAATGGACTGAGCCATTCAGGTGTCCCAATGTTTTGATTTTTTTTTTAATGACTAAGGAACTCTTTCAATTCCTCTCTTTTCCCTAAAAGTGATAATTTCTATTAAAAGATCCAGCAACAGCAAACACATTTGAATAGTGAGTAGTTGGGCACCTCTTTCATTTCTACTTGGCAAATTTTAGCATGAAAATGATATCTCTCCAGTAAATACCCTAGTTAATTTTCCAGTTGGTCTAACAATGTATTTAAGGAACTTGCTTCCTAAAAGATTAGTTGGGCCCCACTGGGTTAGGAAGACAATGTAACCCAATTGCTAGGCAGGTCATCTATTCATTATGTATATTTTCATATTTTTTTTTCCCAAAGACCAACTGAAGTGTGAGGGATAATATAGCTTCCTTAAGCAATTGCTTTCAAGTTCTGACGAAGAAAGTCCCAAGCCTAGATTTCAACAGTCTTTCTTAAAGTTGTGCTATTAAAGTCAGCTTGAATTACATCTTATAGTTGCCTTTTTGATTCTACTTCTCCCAAACAGAATTCATATTCCAGTCAAGGTGACCCACACTTGATCTTGTTCACATTTAGACATCTTTCCATCTATTAACTTTCTAAAACATCCTCTAGGACTGAAAATTTAATACATTATAAAAAAAACTTCACAGACTTTCATATATCATCCCAACTGCTCTACTCAAATGTGTAATATTGACTATTCCAACTGTTTGTGCTGATGCTAATCTTAGAGACGAAAGAAATATCAAGGAGGAATACATGTACACATTTGAAAATGGTTCTGGAACAACCATGGTAACAATTTCCACAGCAACATTAATACCACAAGCTAACAGAAAAAGAAATAAGCACAAATACTTTCCTGTGACATACCGTAACCAATTTGGAGATATAAAGAAGCTTAAACCTGTGTGTGGGTGTGTATGTGTGTGTGTGTTACTGAAACTCAAGTAAAAAAATCAATGATCCAATGAAGCAAACTTATTGACATGGAAGACCAAGTTGGTAATCACAAGCCACAAAC
Source organism: Puma concolor (assembly GCF_028749965.1). Lineage (NCBI taxonomy): Eukaryota > Metazoa > Chordata > Mammalia > Carnivora > Felidae > Puma > Puma concolor. The sequence goes on along the minus strand of NC_141668.1, from coordinate 125,474,043 downwards.
TCAACTTCCTACGCCTAAATATCCTGATAATCACTTTCATATACATGCACCCACACCAAACATAAACACTCTGCCAATCATAGTGCTTTATCAGTTTTCCATATTCTTGAGAGTACAGGCAGTCACGGTGCTTTTGTTCTGGGCAGACCTTTTCATATTGGCCACAATGTTGCCACATTTAGAAATCAGTCATAATTTGGCTATAGGTATTGTTTTGGAATATTTCAACTAAAGTTGGATTCACTTTCCTTGCAATTATGCTCGGAAGATAACACTGCAAAATGCCACCAGAAAGTTCTCATCCCATTTCTCCACTTTCCTGCTCAGATCCAGGAGGAAGAAAGGTTAGAAGAATGGAAGAGAAGATTACCCTCCTGATCTCATCTCCCATTCTTTTTTTTTTTTTTTTTTTTTTTTCCATTTCTCAATATTGAGCCATGGTCTGCCAGGTGCTCGAGAAACACTGATGAGCAAAACAGACCTTTTATTAATAAAATACTTGCACTAGTAAACTCATAACTGTAGATAAGGGCTCTGAAGGAAAGGCAAGTGTCTATGAGAGTATGTAGCCAAAAAATCAGCCATACTGGTAGGTCTAGGAAGATTTCCCTGGGGAAGTGATAGTTGAGCTAAGATCTGAAGGATAAGTCAACCAAAAGCAATCAAGATATCAGGATGGTAGACATTAATTATCTGCAGAGAAACAGAAGGTGGCAAAGTCAGGGGAGTGAGAGAAACCGAGTGTGACTGGAAAACAGAGAGTATTGCATAGGATTTTGCAGGCAAGAGTAAGGATTTTAAGAGGACTCTGAAAATAAAACTTGTTGAGTTGAGGTAATGATAGGCAGGGAATGAGCCAACTTTCAAAAATAGTTTTTTATTACTGTAAATTACCCAGGAATTTCTCCTCTTTCTTTTTATTAAGGTTTATTAAGGTATAATTGACAAATAATATTGTATATACTTAAAGTTTATAATATTATATATATAATATATATGTATTATATATGTATATATGTATTGTATATATAATATATATATGTATATGTATAATATATATATATGTGTGTATATGTTTATAAGAGTATTTTCCTGTAGAAGTTTTACAGTTTCAGGTCTTATATTCAAGTTAATCTATTTTGAGTTAATTTTTGTGTATAAAGTAAGATAGTGGTCCAGTTTTGTATGTGGCTGTCCAATTTTCCCAACACCATTTATTGAAGTCCTTTCCTCATTGTGTATTCTTGGCTTCTTTGTCATAAATTAATTGACCATTTATGCATGGATATACTTCTGGGCTGTCTAGTCTGTCTCATTAATCTATGTGGTGTTTTTTATGCCAATATCATACTGTTTTAATTACTATAGCTTTCTAATATAGTTTGAAATTAGGGGGGTGCGATGCCTCTAGCATTTTTTGTTTGTTTGTTTGTTTTTGTTTCTCAAAGTTGCTTTGGCTATTCAGAGTTTTCTTTGGTTCCATACAAATTCTAGGATTGTTTCATGTCTGTGAAAAAATGCCATTGAAATTTTGATAGGGATTGCATTGAACTTCTATACTGCTTTTGGTAGTATGGACATTTTAATAATATTAATTTTTCCAATCCATGATCACAGAATATCTTTCCAATTATCTGTATCTTATTTCTTTCTTTCATTAATATCTTATAATTTTCAATGTATAGATATTTCACCTCATTGGTTAAATTGATTCCTAAATATTTTATTCTTTGGGATGCAATTGTAAATAGGACTGTTGTTTTAATTACCCTTTCTGATAATTTGTTATTAGTGTATAGAAATACAATAGATTTTTGTGTATTGATTTTATATTCTGCAATTTTGCTAAATTTGTTTATTAAGTTATAACAGTTTTTTTGAAGGAGTATTTAGGGATATATCTATCTATCTATCTATATCTCACCATGTCATCTGTAAATAGTGACTCTTTTACCTCTTCCTGTTCAGCTTGGAGGCCTCTTATTTCTTTTTCTTGCCTAACTGCTATGGCTAAGACTTCCAAAACCATATTGCATAAAAGTGGTGTGAGTGAGCATCAGATTCCTGATCTTATAGGAAAACTTTTTACCTTTCACTAGTGAGTATGATTGGAGCTGGGAGCTCCATGGCCTTTACTATGTTGAGGTGTGTTCATTCTATGCCCATATTATTGAGTTTCTATCATAAATGGATGTTAAATTTTGTCAAATCTTTTTTCTGTATCTATTGAGATGTTCATATGATTTTTATCCTTTGTTTTGTTAATGTGGTGTATCACATTGACTGATTTGCAGATGTTGAACCATCTTTGCATCACTGGAAGAAATTCCACTTGATCATATTGTGTGATCCTTTCAACATATCATTGAATTCAGTTTGCTAATATTTGTTGAGGAATTTTGCATTACTGTTCATCACAGATGTTGTCCTGTAGTTTTCTTTTTTTTGTAATGTCTTTGTCTGGTATCATGGTAATGTTGGCTTCATAAAGTTAGTGTGTGAGTTCTCTCCTCTTTCTTTGAGTCTCAAAAGGGTTAGTATCACTTCTTCTTTAAATATTTGGTAGAATTCACCAGTAGCGCTATCTGGTCCTGAGCTTTTGTTTACTGGCAGGTTTTTGATTACTGATTCAATTTCTTTACGAGTAATTGATCTGTTCAGGTTTATATTTTATCATGATTTAGTTTTGGTCAATTGTATGTTTGTTTGTTTCTTTATTTATTATTTATGGATTTATAATTTATAATTTATAATATATTATTATTTATTCCTAATAAATTTAGGAATTTATCCATTTCTTCTCACTTGTCCAATTTATTGGAATATAATTGTTCCTAGTAATCTCTGATGATTCTAGTATTTCTGTGATATCAGCTGTAACTTCTCTTTTATTTCTAATTTTATTTATTTGAGTCCTTTTCCCCCCCTTGGTGAGTCTAGCTAAATCTTTGTCAATTTTATCATTTCAAAGAACTAGCTCTTACTTTCATTGGTTTTTATATTATCGTTTTAGTCTCTTTCAGTTATTTCTTCTCTAATCTTTCCTTTCTCTAGTAACTTGGGCTTCATTTTTTGTTCTTTTTCTTCTTCCTTGAGGTTGTTACATTTCCATTTTCATTTTTCTCGAGGTTTTTAAAAATTATTTCTCTTGATTTCTTCTTCTTCTTGGTCGTTCAGTAGCGTGTTGTTTAACCTCCATGTATTTGTTAGTTGTCCATTTTTCTTCAAACTATTATGGTTGGAAAAAGATGCTTCATATAATTTCAATCCTCTTAAATTTATTACAATTTCTTTTGTGGAGCAATACACAATCTATCTTAGAAAATATTCCGTGTGCAGTTACGGACAATGTGTATTCTGTTGCTTTTGGATGAAATGTTCTCTAAATATCTGTTAAGTCCATCTGGTCTAATGTGTCACTTAAGGACAATATTTCTTTATTGATTTTCTCTCTGAGTGATCTATCTATTGACATAAGTGGGGTACTAAAGTCCCCTACTATTATTGTATTGCTGTCTATTTCTCCCTTTAGGTCTGTTAATATTTGCTATAATAATTTTGATGCTTCTATGTTGGATGCATAAATACTTATAAAAGTTATATCCTCTTGTTAGACAAATTGCTTTCTTAATTTCTCCTTCAGATTGTTTGTTGTTAGTACACAGAAATGCAACTAATCTTTGTATGTATTTTGTATACTGTAAATTTACTGATTTTTTTTGTTAGTGCTAACAGTTTTTGGTGGAGTCTTTGGGATTTTCTAAACATAATATCATGGCATCTACAGAGACAATTTTATTTCCTCCTTTCCAGTTTGGATACCTCTTCTTTCTTTCCCTCTTCCTCCTTCTCTTCCTTCCTTCCTTCTTTTCTTTCTTTCTTTCTCTCTCTCTTCCCTTCCTTTCTTTCTTCCTTCCTTCCATTCTCTCTCCCTCCCTCCTTCCCACCCTCTCTCACTCTCTCCTTCTCCCTTTCTGTCTTTCCTCTTTCTTTCTTCCCTTCCTTCCTTCCTTCCTTCCTTCCTTCCTTCCTTCCTTCCTTCTACTTTTTCTTGCCTATTGCCCTGGCTAAGATTTGCAATAGTATGTTGAATAGAAGTGGTTAGAGTGGGCACCATTGTCTTCTTTATGATCTTAAAAAAGGCTTTCTTGTTTTCACTATTGAGTATGTTACCTGCTTGTCATATATGACCTTTACTATATTGTGGTACATTTCTTTTATACTTAATCATTTAGATCGTTTATCATGAAAGGATGTTGCATATTGTCAAATGCTTTCTCTGCATCTTGTTGAGAAGATCACATGATTATTTTCATTTTGTTATGATCTTTAGTATTCCTCCATCCTCAGTTTCATTTCTGATTTTATTTGAGTCTCTCTCTTCTTCTTAGTCTAGCTAAATATTTGTCCGTTTTTTTATCCTTTCAAAAATCTAGCTCTTAATTTTGTTTATCTTTTTTATTGTTTTTCTAGTTTCTGTTTCATTTATTGCTGCTCTCTAGTCTTTGTTACTTCTTTCCTTCTAGTAATTTCTGATCATATTTTGTTCCTCTTTTTCTATTGCTTTGAGATATAAAGTTAGGTTGTTTATTTTAGACCTTTTATCCCCCCTTAATGTAGGCATTTATGACTGGAAATGTCCCCTTAGAATTGTTTTTGCTACATCCCATAAGTTTTGGTATGTTGTGTTTCCATTTACATTTCTCTCAATATATTTAAAGAACTGTTTTCTTGGACGCACTGATTGTTTATAAAGGTGTTTGATTTCCACATATTGTGAATTTTCCAGCTTTTCTTCCATTACTGATTTACAGTTTCATACCACTGTGGTCAAAAAAGAATATGATTTCAGTTTTCTTAAATGTGTTAAGACTTGTTTTGTGATCTATTATGTGATTTACCTTGAAGAATATCCATATGTTCTTGAAAAATATGTGCTCTGTTTCTGTTGAATGGAATGTTTTGTATATGTCTGTTAGGTCCATTTCACCTACAATATAGTTCAAGGTCAATATTTCATTATTGAATTTCTGTCTAGATGATCTATCTATTGTTGAAAGTGGAGCATTGAAGTCCCCTACTATTTTTGCATTGTTATTTCCCCCTTCAGATCTATTAATATTTGCTTAATATGTTTAGGTGCTCTGATGTTGGGTGCATATATATTATGCTTTATTCTTTTGACTAATTGATCTTTTTATCACTATATAATGATCTTTGTCTCTTGCTACAGTTTTTTACTTAAAGTTTATTTTGTCTTATGTAAACAAAGCTACCTTGCTCTCTTTTGGGTTCCATTTACATGGAATATCTTTTTCCATCCTTTTACTTTCAGCCTATGTGTGTTCTTAAACCTAAAGTGACTGTCTTGTAAGCACAGAGTTGGGTCTTTTTCTTTTTCCTTTTTTTTTTTTAATCCACTCAACCATTCTATGATTTTTCACTGCAGAATTTAATCTATTTACATTTAAAGTGATTGTTTATAGGTAAATATTTACTGGTACCTTGTTAATTATTAATTGTTAATTGTTAATTGTTTCCTGGCTGTTTTGTAGTTCCTTTGCTTCTTTCTTCCTCTCTTGCTATCTTCCTTTGTGATTTGATGATTTTCCAGAACAATATGCTTGGATTTTTTTCTTGTTATCTTTTGTGTATCTATGAAATGTTATTGCTTTGTGGTTACCAAGAGGCTACATAAGACATCTTATAATTGTAACATTCTCTTTTAAGCTGATAACAACTTAGTTTGGATTACATACAAAAACTACACTTGTCCCCACACATAAATGTGACATTGTATGTTTTAATTTCATAGCATATATCTTTTTCTACTTATACCCATTACCAAATTATTATAGCTGTAGTTATTTTTAATATTTTTTCTTTTACACTTATACTGTAGTTAAGTGATTTATATACTACCATTACAGTATTCAAGTATCCTGAATTTGACATGCTTATCTTTACCAGTGAGCTTTATACCTTCAGATGTTTTCATGTTACTTATTAATGCCTTTTCATTTAAGCTTGAAAAACTCTAGTGTTTCTTATAAGGTAGAACCAGTGGTGATTAACTCCATCAGTTTTTGTTCGTCTGGGAACATATTTCTCTCTCCTTAATTTGTGAAGAAAGACTTTGTCAGAGAAAGTAATCTTGGTTGATGGTTTGTTTTTTGTTGTTGTTGTTCTTGTTTTCTTTCAGTGCTTTGAATATATCATCCCACTGTCTCCAGGCCTTCAGTTTCTTCTGAGAAATCTGATAGCCTCATACGGGTTAACCTGTATGTTGTTGTTGTTGTTGTTGCTGCTGCTGTGGTTTAATGTTTATGTGGCTGCTCTTTGGAGAAGATACTAGAAGGGAGAAAGAATGTAATCAAGAAGAGTGATAGAGGCTATTGTAGCCAGAAGACAAGGATGGTGGCTACAGCCACTTCCAAAATGTACTTCTAAAATACTTTAGAAGTATCAATAACAGGATCTGTTGCTTGACTGGATGTGTGAGATAAGAGAGAGGGAAAAATTCATGAGGACTCCTCAGGTTTTTGGTATGAGTAATTGTTTGGTCTTCAATATCCATGAGGAATGGTGGAATAAAATAGGGTAACTTTGGGGTCTAATTCACAATTAATATATACATTTACTAGTGCTTTTCTTTTTTCTTATCTCTCTCAAATGAGGATATCTGCAGAGAAAAGGTATTAAACAAGCAGTTGAAGGGATTTGAGATGTAGTAAGGCTAGGTGTTGCTGTTAGAATATCCTACTGAATGGGGGCCTGGGTGGCTCAGTTGGTTAAGCATAGTTTTGGCTCAGATCATCATCTTACACTATATAGGTTCAAGCCCTGCATGGAGCTCTGTGCTGACAGTGTGGGGCCTGCTTAGGATTCTCTCTCTCCCTCTCTCTGCCCCTGTCCTGCTCATTATCTCTCTCTCTTTATCTCTCTCTCTCTCTCTGCATATGAATAAATAAACTTAAAAAAAGAATGTTCTAACTGAAAACAGTCATGTAAACTTAAGATTAAAAGTTTCAAAGTATCTTGTCTACTTTCCTAGCCCCCACTGCAAAAAATCCTACAGTGATTCACCTCTTGTGTGCATCTCCCAAGTTGGAAATATCAAGGTAACAGATGTGACACATTAAGAATTTGTTAAATATAGATAGTGAGTGAAGGGATTAAATCCAAATTCCTCAGCCTGAAACATGGGCTTCTAAATAACTCAGGAATGAATGTCATTCAAAAGTTCACTGAATTAACTTAATTGCCTCTCCTATTTCGGTACCTGATTCAATATTTTATTTTGAGAGGTTTTTTTTTAATAAAAAATTTGATTCTGAAGTGTTCTAATTATATTGTATCTTGCGGTGAACTAACTTTGAACTGTGTTACCTCCTCCCAAGGCACAGGACTGGCTAAATTCATTAACTGTCTTTTGATTTCATGGACCATTGAAATGTCAGGCCTTGTGGGTCCCTGCTGAGTGGCTCAGGGTCACCAGTGCCCCCAAGGTTTATAATCTTCTTAATTTCAATTATTCCTTCTTTGTCTCACAAGCTTTTGGAAGGTCTCCTCCTGGGTTTGCTTTTTCTTTGCTTAGAACTGAGTTTCCTCTCCAGCTAGCTCTTTCTACAACTTCCTTATTTTTCTGTGTCATATTCTTTCCCTTGCCAAATTATTAATATTTGAGAATCCCCTTACTTCATGGTCCTGAAATATATTTAGCAGTGGTAATCAAAGTCCAACCTTGCCACTCACTATGAAAATAAATACTAGAATCATTTAACCCAGAAAAGACCTAGGCTTCTGGAGTAAAACAGCTTGGAATTCAAATCCCCACATCCCACTTTCTGGTTGCATGATCTTTGATGAGCTATTTAAATCTTTATGAGTTTCTATTTCTTCATCTACAAAGTAGGCATGTAACAAAACCTATAAAGTATTATTGTGGGTGTTTAATGAGGTAATATACAGAAAGAGCTTTAACACAGTACCTGACATAGGAAACGCCCTTTAAATGTCTGCTCTTATTGCTATTATTATTATCATCTAGGAAGGTTGTGCTGTTTGTATGTATCTCATTTGCATGCAAGAAAAGTACCGAGCTCAGTGACCAGCGCTCATTAAGCATTCAATAAATTTCAGGTAAAATTACTTATGAATCACCTAGAATCACAGTATATTGTGGAAGAGATTATTAGATAATTAAAGATTATCTAGGTCAACCCCTCTCATTTAACAGATGAGGAAACATGTTTGAGAAGGGGAATGAGCTGCCAAAAAGGACATAAAGGACAGCTCTGGACTCCACTGCAGACTCTTTCCCAGGTCACCCCCAACCTTGAATAGCAAGTGGTGAACAGAAGGGCTAATTTTTAAGTTGATGAGTGGGGGGTAGGAGAAGAAAGAAAAATGCATAAAAGAAACTGCTAAAATGGACCCAAAAGAGAACCTTGGACCAGATATAGAAAGAACACAGTAGAAAATGTTTCCAATAATTTGCTGGCACAATCAGAGCCTCCTTGAAATCACATCTGACAATAAAAAGTGAGAAAATGAGAGAAAAGTGGAGACAACCATAACACTCAACAAAAAGGTCCAAGGAGTTTTGTAAAGGGACAGAAAGTGTTACAGTGTCTTGACCCTTGATCCTGAGGTAAAAGTGTAGCTTATAGTCAGATATTGTCCCAAAAGCCTAGACCTGTTTATCACCTGTGAGTACTTCCAGATTACTTCTGATGGTCCAACTAAGAACTGTTCTTTGGTGTTAACTCTTTTTATTGCTGCTGCTAAGTATGCAAGAATGTGATTCCATCTGGCTCAAGCCTGCAAGAAACTGATCTGTCAAGAAAAGAGTAAATAACCATTGGTGACAGCAATGAGGGAGTGAGTCTTGACAAAACCAAACTCAGTGTCACAAAGGGATGCTGGGCTAACTTGTGGTTTCCTTATCATGAAAGAGGCATTTGCCTACAAATTTGCAGATGCAAAACCCAGAGGAAGGCACTAGAATGAAGACTAGCACACGTATGGACCTAAATGTGAAAGAAGAAACCATCAAAATCCTAGAGGAGAACACAGGCAGCAAGCTCTTTGACCTCGGCCACAGCAACTTCTTACTAGACACTTCAAAGGCAAAGGAAATAAAACAAAAGCAAACATGAACTATTGGGACTTCATCAAGATAAAAATCTTCTGCACAAGAAAGGAAACAATCAACAAAACTAAAAGGAAGCCTACAGGATGAGAAAAGATATTTGCAAACGACTTATCTGTTAAAGGGTTAGTATCCAAAACCTATAAAGAACTTATCAAAATAAACATCCAAAAAATAAACAATCAAGTTAAGAAATGGGGAGAGGAAATGACTAGACATTTTCGTGGGGCGCCTGGGTGGCTCAGTAGGTTAAGCGTCCTACTTTGGCTCAGGTCATGATCTCCCAGGTCGTGGGATCAAGCCCTGCGTCAGGCTCTGTGCTGACAGCTTGGAGCCTGGAGCCTGCTTCGGAGTCTGTGTCTCCGTCTCTCTATGCCCCTCCCCCGTTCATGCTTTGTCTCTCTCTTTCTGTCAAAACATGAATAAACATTAAAAAAAAAAAAACAAAAAAAACCCAGGATAGACATTTTCCCAAAGACATTCATATGGTTAACCAGGCATGAAAAGATGCTCAACACCACTTACCAAGGAAATAGAAATCAAAACCATGATGAGATACTAACTCACAGCTGGCAGAATGGGTAAAATTAACACAAGGAACAAGTGTTGGTGAGGATGTGAAGAAATGGGAACCCTCTTGCAGTGTTGGCGAGAATGCAAACCCGTGCAGTCACAATGGAGAACAGTGTGGAGGTTCCTTCAGAAAGCTAAAAATAGAACTACTCTACATCCAGCAATGCACTATTAGGTATTTATACAAAGGAAACAAAAATGCTGATTCGAAGGGGTACATACACCCCAATGTTTATATCAGCATTATCAGCAATAGCCAAACTATGGGCAGTGCCCCAATGTTCATCAGGTGATGAATGGATAAATAAGATGTGATATATATATATATATATATATATATATATATATATAATGAAATATTATTCAGCCATCCAAAAAGAATGAACTCTTGCCATTTGCAATGATGTGGATGCTGGTAGAGTGCATTGTGCTAAGTGAAACAAGTCAGCCAGAGAAAGACCAATACCATATGATTCACTCATATGTGGAATTTAAGAAACAAAACAAATTAATATATGGGAAGGGAGAAAAAAGAGAAGAGAGGGAAACTAACCACAAGAGAATCTTAATGATAGAAAACAAACTGAGGCTTGGTGGAGGGATATGGATGGTAGGATGTGTTAAACAGGTGATGGGTATTAAGGAGGGCACTTGTGATGAGCAGTGGGTCTTGCATGTAAGTCATGAATCAATGAATTCTACTCTGAAACCAATATTGTACTGCATGTTAACTAACTAAAATTTAATAATAAAAAAAAAGAGTAACATGTATGAAAAAAGGCATATATTTAGATGAAAGAGTACTAAGGGCTTTATAACTTACAGTTTAGCTTCTCTATTTGGCTCCTGCTGTATTATTGTCATGGAGGGTCTCTGAGGTGCTCAAGCCGGTTAGAGTGTAGCAGCTCCCCTATGCTTTGCCATATCATGGGCTTCTTATGCCATGCAAAGTCATGGAAAGCAAACTGCCTCCCTGTAGCAGAAAGAATCTGACTTGGGGCACCTGGGTGGCTCAGTCAGTTAAGCGTCTGACTTCAACTCAGGTCATGATCTCACAGTCCGTGGGTTCGAGCCGCGCGTCAGGCTCTGTGCTGACAGCTCAGAGCCTGGAGCCTGTTTTGGATTCTGTGTCTCCCTGTGTCTCTCTGCCCCTCCCCTGCTCATGCTCTTAAAAATAAATAAATGTTTAAAAAAATTTTTTAAAAAGAATCTGCCTAAAGTGGAAAGGGGATTGGGCAAAGGTCAAACGTATGGCTAGAACACAAGGCTAAAAGGAAAGAGAGGACTAAGCAAAAACTTTCTAGGGTAACAAAATAGGCCTCAGCGTCTAGCTAATGACAACATGGAAGAAATAACCCTCAACAGCTCCACTGCTTTTGTCTCTCCCATTAAGGAAATGATGTTCTTTCCAGTCTATGTAGTAGCATATATAGTATATGCTTAATATGGTGCTGGCATGATTGAGGACAAAAAAAATTAGAACATGGATTGTGCCTCAAGAATTTACGGATATCAAGCCTTCAGGTTTTCAAGCAAAAGCCTTTTTTTAATATATATTTAACAGATCTCTTAGCAGTATTCAGCATCACTAAGCAGCTAACCTGTATGCTGTTTTCTTAGAGTCATAGGAGAGGTCAGCATAGAAGAAACTCATGTTATTTCTTCACTGGGACATGTCTTGGAATCTCCTATGTGAGAATCACAAGGAGATGAAGTGAAGACTGCTAGTTTCTGAATGGTGGGGTTCAATGTTATAGCTTACAGGGAAGGAAATCCCTGATACTTACACTCCTCTCACAACACCTGCATCCAGAGATTCACTGCTAAACCCAGATATGGCCTGAACATCGTTTCTAGGATACTCCCTGCTGCAGGCAGTATTACCCAGTCAGTAGCATTTGCAAAAAAGGGATGCCTTCCCTGGATAATCCCCAATTTCAAATATGAGTTGGAGACAGAGGAAAGATTAGGGTCCAAGTTGTCTGAAATCTAATTTAGTGTCTTTATACCTTAATTCTGCTTCTCTTCTCTCTTGTGTTGGTGAGGACCCTCAGCTGCTTTACTCCTGCAACATCTTATGACATTCCATATAACCCAGATGTAGGTTTAATTCACAGGAAACACAGAGTTCATCTTGTAAGTGAGAGTGAGAATGAAGATTTGAAAGATGCACCAAGATCTGCTTACCCTGAGAGTACAGATCCTGACAGGCTAGCTTTAGCTGTTGTGATCATCCTATCCCCCTCACCCAGTTTAACTCAGATGGGTTAAGTTAGCCCATGACGACTAGAACTTAGTGTACCTACACTAAGAGGCAGAGAATAATGTAGATAATAAGCTCTTTAGAATCAGCTAATGACAGGGGGCAATCATCATCTTTTCTAGGGCTAGCTGTGTGACTTTGCACAGATCAGGTGACCTCTCCAAGGTACAGTGCCTTCCTACTAGAAATGGGGTTAATAACACCCACCTAAAAAACTTGTGAGATCAAATGAGACACAACATAAAAAGTGCCTTATCTATTGACTAAATCATGGTAGGTGATCAATAAATGGTGGCTATCAATATCATAATCGTGATTTTCCCAAGATTGCTGAAAAGAACTCCAGAGAAAGTAGGATACAGGTAAGTGATGTTTTAAAATGAGAATTAAGAGCAAGAGTCTTTGTCTGATTTCTGTGGTTGTAGGCAACTGAGAAGAGTGAGCATTATAAAGATCACAACTAGAGGCACAATTGAACCACAGGTATATGGGCTGGTCCTGGAAATGGAGTGACAATGGGGCACAAAGCTACTGCAGATGCTGAGGAAAAACCCAGCCTGGCAGGCACTGCAGAGTATTCAAAGGGCTAAACAAAAACTGGGCCATGGAATAAGCAAGCGGCAGTCACCCAAAGTTCTGGGGACAGAGGGGAAATCTTGGCCAGAATCACCAAAGGGAATCTCTGGGCAGGCAGTGGGATCCCTGGGACAGACCAGGGTTCAGGGTGACCTCGGCCTTTGGCAGGGACATTGTGAAATCTCATAAGGACCTCTGTCCTAGAGGATCTCTTGTAACATGCAGGTTACTATGGTGTCATTTCATTTTCCAAGCTCAGAGGCCGAAGGCTAGACTGACTTATAGATGGGGATAAATTAGCAGCTACATATGAGAGAAAGAAGAGAGAAAGTATTGGAACTAGGTAGGGTCAGAAATGCATAGTAAGAATTTTAGGGCCACAGAAACCTAAGTTAAAAACAATAGCTGGCTGTTTGTCTTAGGAACTGACAGACCTTAGACACATTATTTTTCAAAGCCTCTAAGTTTTCATCTGTAACATGGGGATAAGAGCTGGGAGACAACATTGTTATGGGGACTTTACAAAATGGATGTAAACTTTGTTTCTTCACAACCCTGTCTAACAATGACTTAAATATAAATTCTCATTTACATCTTAATAACTATCTAGAAAAAAATACACATAAAATATGATAATATATAAAACATTATAGTTATAGCATATTCAACAATGGGTACTATAGATGATATTAGCATATCTCCATGTGTATGTCACTTTTCAATTGATAGTCTTAGCACACATCCACTTTCTTGTTGGATCTTCACACTTTGTGATAGAGGCAGAGTAAGAAAAACGATACCAGACTAGAAAAACTAAAATGTTCAGCAAATGGAGAATTTTTTGTATTAATAATGTTTTTATATACTATGTTTTATGATGGTTTAACATCTTGGGGTCTTGTGGAACCAGGGAGGGATTACTTTTCCAAGGGTTAGCTAATTTTAGAGACTACTAACAACTTTCCTTCAAGCATGCATCTCCTGTGCAAACCAACCAATCCAGAACCCATACCCCTAACCACCTCCTTCATTTAACATTCCTTTTCCCCCTTTTCCCCACTCCAGGGCCAGGTGCCAGACAATTATATTAGGGACCACCCCTATATCCTAGAGTCTGCTGAAATTATTCTAGCCATCCAGTCCTAAACTTGCTTAGTTTGCTTACTTCACCTCACCCATTCCTTCCCACAAAAACAACAAGGAATGTGCTTTTCTCGACTCCCTCTGCCTCCTGACCAAACATGGTACTTCCCCCATGTGGTCTTGTATGGCATTGCATGTCATTCCCTTCCTCTTGGGAATTGTGGAGTAACAAACCATCATCATTCAATGTCAATTGTCTCCTGATCTGTTAACCTCACCATACCTGAATAAAAACAACATCCCAGATACAGATGGCCAACAGACACATGTAAAGATTCTCCACATCACTCATCATCAATCATCATCAGGGAAATACAAATCAAAATTACAAATTACAATGAGATATCACCTCATTCCTGTAGAATGGCTAAAATCTAGAAGAGAAGAAACAAGAAGTGTTGGGGAGGATGTGAAGAAAAAGAAACCCTCATTCACTGTTGGTGGGAATGTACATTGGTGCAGCCACTCTGGGAAAAAGTATGGTGGTTCCTCAAATAACTAAAACAGAAGTACCATCTGATCCAATAATTCCACTATTGGGTATTTACTCAGGGAGAATGAAAACACTAACTCAAAAAGATATATGCACCCCCATGTTTATTGCAGCATTATTTACAATAGCCAAGATATAGAAATGTGTGTCTATCAATAGACAAATGGATAAGGAAAATGTGGCATACACACACACACACACACACACACACACACACACACAATGGAATCTCACACAGCCATAAAAAAGGATGAGATTGTGCCATTTGAGACAACATGGATGGACCTAGAGGGTATTATACTAAGTGAAATAAGTCAGGCTGAGAAAGACAAATACCATGTGATTACATTCATAAATGGAATCTAAAAAAAAAAATGAATAAAACAAAAGAGCAGAATCATAACCATAAATACACAGAACAAACTGATAGTTTCCAGAGGGGAGGCAGGCAGTGGTTTGGTAAAATGGGTGAAGGGAAGAGGGAGATATAAACCTCCAGTTATGAAATGAATAAGTCATGGGAATAAAAAGCAGAGCATAAGGAATACAGTTAATGTATTGCAATAGTGCTGTAATGGGTCAGATGGTAGCTATACTTGTTGTGAACATAGCATAATGCATAAACTTGTCAAGTCACTAAGCTATATACCTGAAAATAATGTAACACTGTATGTCAACTGTACTCAAAAAAGAGAAACAATATCCCAGATACATATAAAAACAATGTTAAATCAAATATAGTACCACACCAGAGTATTTAAAACTGACTTTAAAACCTTTAAAAAGGATGAAAAGAGGCATTGTGTCAAATTAAAATGGAAACATCTCAAAATTTCAAGTGAAAAAAGTGTCATACACAGAATAAATTTTACAGTATGATCCTATTTATGGAAAAAAGTTATATTTGTTTCTTTACATGCACATATACAAACGAGTATGCAGCAAGAAGCATAAAGGATGTATACTTGTCTGCTGGCCATGCCTACAGCTGGGGAAGGGGTGGGCTGCCCAACTGGGAGAAGGATGTTGAAGGAAAACTTTCTTCTTCTGCATATATATGTATTCTTTGAATGTCTAAAACAATGCTGGATTCATGCATTACTTACATAATAAAAATAGTAAAATGATTATTCAGTATCCAATTATTAATATGTATATAGTATAATGACATAGAAGGGATCTTACCCAATCAATGGATATTATTTGGATATTATCGAACCAAATCTTCCTACCAAAGAGAAAGTAGGAGTTACAGCTTTGGGCCATAATGGGGTTTTTATAGCTTCTAATCAACTCTGATGAACTATTAGGGAAGAGCTTATGCTTAGAAACCAAAACTTTCAAAAAGGCATTTATTATCATTATCTCTCTATCCCCTAATACAAAATGATTCATTTTCCTGCATCCATAGTTTGCAAGGGACTTTTGAATTAAACCTTAAAAGCTAATTTTTTTTCTATACTCTGTCTGGACCTAGCAGTTGATGCCAATAAAAAAGCTCAGGGTAATTTATTTTCCTCTATAATTTCAAAGTAGGTCGATACAAGAGTCCTTTATTGCTGCCGTGGCTTCTATAGCCCTTGATGGTGAATCATTACAGTAGAGAGGTCTGGGATCCATAGATTGGAGTTGGCTAGGCTCCATTTTTCATGTGGTTTCTGTGGTTCCAAGTGAGTTTGGGACAAAGAGAAGAAAGCTACTTTCATACTGCGTGCTCCATAGAGTTGGAGGTATGAGCTGCTGAGAATGAGAGGGTAAGAAAGGGATTATGGTTCAGTAATACTGCAAAGGATAAGGGGCAGGCTCTGGAGTGTGACCAGCTTCCAATCTTATCTCTACCCTTTTAGGATGTGTGACTTTTTGCAAGGCACTTCATTCCCTAAGTCTTTGTTTTCTCATGGGTATAACAAAGATAATAATGCTATCAATATCACACAGTTATTATAGGGAATCAATGAGATGATACAAATTCCATATAATGGAGTGTTCAATACACATTAATTATTTTCCTTATATTTGAGATAGTACATACATAGTTTGGTAGAATTCATGCCTTCAATCAAACTTGAATAAATACATATTAAGCATCAACTGCTTGGTAGCCTCAGTCTCTGCTCACAATCTCTTCTTACAGTCTGTTGAGGAGGCCAAACACATTCCTGCAAAACCTCAGATAACCATACAAGGTTACTCTTGTAATTCAGGACAAAAACAGATCACTGGGTCATTCCATATTAATTGTCTGAGTCATTCCATAATAATTGTCTGAGTAATTGTCTAAGACCTTCTAAGGTCTTAGAAGGAGAAAGTGCATTCTGGGAGGTTTTATAAAAGAGTTGGGATATGACCCAGGCCTTGGGTCAGGTTTGTTTAGAACAATGTAGGAGGTATTTTGCATGGGATAACAGAATATGGAAACTATAGTGTATCTAGAGGGTGCATGAAGCAAAAAGTAAGTGAGTGAATATGGAGAATGCGTTTTGAAATAATTGGTTTTAGTAGATCAAAAAGTGATCAAGAAACACTCCAAAATTGATCATGTTCTTTTTGAAGACTTAAACCGCATTCAAATAAATTCTGAACCTTTAAGATTAGATCTTAGACACTAGCTATTTATATTCAGCATACATTAAAGCTAAATTATTAAATCTCTATTTTCTAGACTTCCTCAGATGGGAACCAATACTAACCATTGCAATAAAAGCCAGAACCTAATGTAGCATTGCACAGCATGGTCCTAGAACAGTGTTTCCTAAAATGCAGTCCCCAGACCAGCATCATCATCATCATCACCTGGGAACTTGTGAAAAATGTGAATTCTTGGACCCACTACTGCCTCAGAAACTTGGGGGGTTAGGCACAACACTCTGTAGGTGATTCTGATGCAGTTTATGACAGTTATATTGCTGTTACAGTATATTTTTTTTAAAGTTCACTTATTTAGTATTTATATATTGGTTAGCACATAAGCTGCTCCATTATTAGTTGTCAAGAGTCTTGTAGCCATCCTGCCATCATCTATTTTAGAGAAATTCCTTAGCAGCAATAAATCCTAAGGGGGTCTGAAGTAAGACTTTTTTCTTTCCTAGCAGCAAGAGGAGAAAAAAAAAAAAACAGACAAAAATAATCAAATGATCATTTTAATAATGCAATTTTGCTTCTTGTAATATGGCTCAATAGAATCACCATGAGGGATTTTTTTTTTTTAAAGAATAGCCTGTGTAATTGGAGCTTTATGGTTTTTTTGCTGAAAATGCTTTAGCTGTAGATGGGCCACATCCCATTAGCAAACTTACTACAGAGCCCACAGGAGCTTTTTGACAGGAATATCCTATCATGGTGGTAGCAAAAAGCATAAAAATTGATTTTAATTATTCAAACTCCAATTTTCAAGTGAGGGATTGATCTAGAGAGTTAAGATGTTGCTAGTACATTTGATGTTCCTTTCTGAAATGATCTTTTTAGAGGATGTTTTTTTAGCTCAAAACATCAAAACATGTAAAAGAATAAAAAAAAAAAAGAAAAAATCTAAAAGTTAGAGAGCCAGTATAAACACAAGTTTACCTGGCTCTCACTACTGAAGCCCCATGGGGTAGTAGAGGAATATTCCAAATCTATTTCTTCCAATTCTTAGTGCTGAGACTTAAATCTCTTTTTTTTTTTTTTTTTTTTGTGGTATCCGGATATCATTATATCTATGCATCATTACTTCAACTTTTTTTCTAGATATGCTGTTTAATATTATTGAAGAAAACTATGAGGCCATACATAGCATGAGGGCAGTGTGAGTGAGCCATCAGAGATAAAACTGAAGTCCTTACAAGGGTATATCAACCTTCTACACTCTGGCTCCTGACTATTTCTCTAGAGCCTCATCTACTACAATTGTCTACCTCATTCTGTCCCAGCCACACTGGCCTCCTTACTATTCCTCAAATCACATACCAAATGTGCTTCCAACTAGCCCTTTGCTTGACCTTTATATCTGCATGATTCTCTATATCATTTCTTCCGGCCCTCTCTTCATATGTCACCTCCTCAGATCATCTTTCCCTGACCATCCTCATATAAACCTCCCCAGCCCTTCCTATCCTACTTTCCCTATCTTATTTTCTGGACATGTTATACAATTTACTTCATTTTGTCTCTTGCCAATTTCCCCCTCCCCCACTACAATATAATCTCCATGAGACAGGGTCTCTGTATATTTTGCCAATTATTCTCAGGGCCTGGAACAGTGTCTGGTGAATGGTGGACAGGCAACACATGTTGATTAAATTAAAGATTTGTGACGGAAAGGGTGAATAGAAAATAATTACAAAAAATCTAGAACTTCACTTTGCCTAGTAAGGTAGGCAAGGAAAAATATCCATGGGTATTTGTTCAAAAACAGCTCTTGAATAAAAAAGTAACTCTTCACACAAAAATTGATTGAGCAGGATTTGCCACCATAAGATCAAATGCCCATGGTGGCTACAATGTAGAGAAGTGAGCCTTAAAATACACTCAAGTCCACCAAAGAAGTGGTCACCTCCCTACCAGCACCTATCGGAAACCACTTCTCTTTCTTTGAGTCCTAGAATAGTACACTAAGGGCCACGTGCCTTGAAGGAGTGGAAAAGACTTTCCAAGGGAAGAAGATGCCGCATCCATTCCATTCCCTTGTTATAAAGCCCGTACCTGGAGTGAGGATCTGGCTGTTCTGGGATGCCCAAAGCGGCTCTTAAAAGATACTAGATGATTCACTTGGGTATTATCATGCATCTTGGAGAAGAGCGAGGAAAATTCTTACCTTCTTTACAGCAAGACAGATTTCACCTAGATCTGGTTCCTAACCCTAATTCCACCACCATCTAGTAGCTGGCCTTAGGCAGGTCACTTCTCTCCAAACATTAGTTTTTCATCTATCAATAAGAACAATAATAACAATAGCTACCAAACACTGAGATCTTTATAATACGACCCACTTTTAATACGCCTTCTGATTTGGCATATTCTTTGACGAAGGCACTGAGGACAGAAGAATCCCCCTAGTATATATTAAGATCACACAGAAGGGCAGAGTATGGCTTTAAATCAGGAGAGTCTGACTCCAAAACCCAAGCTCAAAATGACAGCACTATAACACCTCTCCCATGGACCAGAAAAGTAGATGGGGAGCATATGGCATCCTGAATAAGAAAACACTGAAAATTAAAGCACATTCATCATGTGAGATTTTATTAGGAAGCATCATCTAATAGTCTACAAGAGAGTCATACAAATGTGATGTGGTCCTGTATTTTCCCTTGAGAATTAGTGGGGACCTTCTCCATTTAGCCTCCATGGATTATTTATTGCCATTCTGATCACTTTTATTCAAAATCTCATCAGCATTTATTTATTCCCCAGTTGTTTGAGAAGTGGATTCAAAGAGACATTGAGTAACACCGGAAGCAGGGGACTGGCTTAAGGTTTCTGTCTTCTCATGTAGCTTATGGGCAAGCTGGACAAAGTGGGTTAAATGTAGCCCACCACCTACTTGTAGAATAATTTTAGACAAACCACCTAACCTAAGTCTCAGTCTCCTTATGTGCAAAATGACAACAATAATACCCACTCCCTGGGCTAAACTGAGGAGCTAAAATATGACAAAGGTGAAGTTCCAAGCTGGCAGTAAGCCCTTAGAGACTGCCCATAGTGAATTTACACCCCAACATTGTCCTGAGTCTCATGCTCCAAGCATTCTCTGGCCTCTGTACCATGTTCTACCCTCACATACCACAAACCAGAAACACCTGGGATATCAATGCCCCATGCCCGCAGCAACCTTAAACCCAAGGGGGTAGGTAGAAGTGAACAGTGCTGAGGGACATACTACCCTCTCTTACAGGGTCCCCAGATGACCCCTTGTTGTTTACAGTAGTAACTGATTCCTTAACTGACTTTCCTCTCTCCTGTGTCTTACTTCCCTGCTCTCTCACTGGGCTAATCAGGACCACCTCCCTCCAAAATTACTTGAACCCAAATTCAAGCCTGCTTTTGGATAACTCAAACTAGAAAAAAAAAATCCCAACCAAATTTGTGTTAATCAAATGTGGTAGGCAGAATTCTAAGATAAGCCCCAAAATTTTCCACCCCATGAAATACATGATCAGCACAACCCCCAAGACTGAACCTAATGGATTTTACTTCCATGATTATGTTACATTTTATGACATATTGACCTTAACATAGGGAAATTATCTGAGTATCCCTGACATAATCACATGAGACCAGCTGAGAGTTTTCTCTACCTGGTTGCACAAAATGAAGTCAGAGAGATTCAAAGCATGAGAGTGGTTCAACATATGCATCCTTACTATTGTGAAGATGTAGCAAGGAATGCAAGCTGCCCCCAGGAGCTGACAGCCAGCAAGAAATCAAGGATCTCAGTGCTACCACCACAGGAAGGGAATTCTTTCAAGAATTCATCCCTTCTAAGCTTTAGCTTAGAAGCTGATATTCCCCTCAGCTTCCATATGAGAACTCAACCCAACAAGCACCCTAATTTCAGCCTTCTTATGCCCTGAACAGAGAGCCCAGCTGAGCCTATTTGGACTTTTCACCTATGACACTGGGAAGAATATGGGTATTGTTTTAAGCTGGTAAATGTGTGGCAATTTGTCACATACCAATTGAAACTAACATACCAGAGATAGTCCCTTAAATGTCTACCAATTGAAACTAACACACCAAACAGAGATAATCACCTAAATGTCTAGTCAACAGACATCAGGTGCTATTACTCAAGAAATATTCAAATAATATTGGATAAACAGTACAGTATATTATCCACACTCTTTTCTAAAACACCTCAATATTTCTTTAGTTTCAGTTTTAGTTTCCAAGTCACTCAATGCTAAGAAAAGAAGTACGATAATACAGGCATTTCAAAATTAAACAACTAAATAATAAAACCTGATGGAGCATTTAAAATAAATTAAACCATAACAATGTCAATTTAAGGGGAAAAATCCCTTTCTGTGGGGGTGGGGTGTAAGGAACAGGTCCAATGATGTAATGTCTCTTAGGGCACCACCTTCTTAAATTAGGCTACTGATAGCTACATGAAGAAGAAGCCATAAGGTTAGGCAGGAATTTTAAGCTTCTCAGTTTGCTCTGGATTTGCAACCATCCCAGGCTGCAGAGGTCCTGAGAACTGCACAGTTCACTTCACATCAACTTTTCCTACTTTTCCATGCCAATGCTGACACCAGGCTCACCAAAATGGTGTATATTTTAATGCAATCAGAAATGAAAAGGTATCAGTCACGCTTTTTCTTGCTAGAGGTCCTCAAGCTAGCCAGCTTCGGTGCAGTCAGGAGCGATGCTGGGCCCAAGGAGTGTCAAGAAGCAGCAAATGCAAAAGATAGTCATAAAAAATGGGGACAATGAAGAGCCACCAAACAAAGGTAAGTTAACATGGGCTGAGCTCATGGAAACAAAGAGAACAACCCAGACCATAGGGATTGATGACAGCCCAGGGATTTACTTTACACAGTTGCTTTTCATCATCCATTCATGATAATTTATGATTTTAATCTTGGAAGTTTTACTACTTTTAAAGGGTCACAAACTACTGAACCATATAATGTTGGTGTGCAGGGGAGACTTGGAAGGGAATCTAATACTAAAGACAATTTTTTTCTGTCTCAGATGATGTGACTGAGGCCCAGAAAGAGAAGGGTCGCGATGAAGACAGCACAGGAAATAAGCAACAGAGCCAGGCCTCACTCCAGGTGCAATTTCTTCCATTTAATAAATACTGGAATTTCTTCTCTCCAACTCTCTCTGACTTTTGGAAACACTGATAGGCCTATTCTAGCCACCTCCCCCCATACAATCCATTGTACAAATACCTGCCAGAGTAATGCTTTAAATTTTTTTTTTTCAACGTTTATTTATTTTTGGGACAGAGAGAGACAGAGCATGAACAGGGGAGGGGCAGAGAGAGAGGGAGACACAGAATCGGAAACAGGCTCCAGGCTCTGAGCCATCAGCCCAGAGCCCGACGCGGGGCTCGAACTCACGGACCGCAAGATCGTGACCTGGCTGAAGTCGGACGCTTAACCGACTGCGCCACCCAGGCGCCCCCAGAGTAATGCTTTAAAATACACACCATATCATGTCACTCCTCTGGTTTAATAGCATTCCAACCCCTACAAAATAAAATTACAAACTTCTTAAACCTCAGGGTTTTAAAGCTGTACATTATCTGTCTCCTGCCTACCATGTTGATCTCTCCACCGTACTTTCCTTGCTCACACACTCCACCTCACACTTGTCTTTCTGTTCATTAAGCCCATCTACCTTGTTTCAACCTCTGGGCCTTTGCACTTGATGTTCTCTCTGTTACAACTGTCCCAATGGAATCATTAAGTGGCTAAGTGATGAGGCTTAGGTAGAAAGCAAGAAAGACACATGTAATTTATGTCCACTGGAAACAGCATCTAGGATAGAGCTGGCTAATAGCAACCCATTTATCCTTTCCTTTGGGTGCTGGAGTCACCCAAAGGAGTTGGAGTTTATTTTCCCCCTACTGTGGTAACAGCAGTTTCCTTTACTATTCTTTTCTTCATGGAGTCCATGAATTTGCAAGGGAGATAGGATCTCCCTCCCTTTGCTATTCCTTCAGGGTAAAAGATAAAGCTCTTTCCCTCCATGGAAACTAACAGAGTGACTTCTCTCATAGAGCCTATAGCTGACTCACTGAATACCGCAGCCAGAAAAACTGCTCTTATTAAAATGTTTCCTATGTTATGTCAACAGACCGTTCATTCTAATAAACTGTGTCCTTTCTTAAATTGATACCTATACATATTATATCTCAGCCAATATTGTTAATATAATCATACGTTCATGTGAAAGAAAATAGGTGAACTATTAATATGTGCCCCAATTCCTGCTAAGTTATACATTTAACTTTTCAAGAAAATATTTAGGCTTTCTTCTGACAAAAGACTTTTAGAGATGCATCTTCTCCAAATTTGAAGACAATCACTAGTCAGAAACCGGCAGTTATTTTTGCTTCCTACTCACTTTTTGCCCTTCATAAAAACTCATCCCTAGGGAGCTGACAAATAAAGATAAATTACCAGTCTAGAGCATTCTAACTAACTAAGGCACTGTAGTCACCTAAATGAATCTCAAAACGCACACTTTGCTATGTTAGCTAAATTTTCTCCTTTGTCTTCTACTACATGACCTAGAATTACATAATACCAAGAAAAGATTGTAAAATCCAGGTTCATTGTCATGCTGACTTTACTTTTGGACTTAATGATATTCCTTGCTTGGAAAAGGGATTGCTCTATGCCTGGGAAAGTCTGTGATGCAAGTCCTGAACCTTCACTACCTTACAAACAAAAAATTCCTCTTTTCCATATAAAACAAAGCATACATATGACTTTCAGTTGATTCTACATGATGCTATAGGGTATGACCAAATTAAGCATCCCGTAATTTATTTGAAGGACAGATGTTATTAAATACAGAAATATTTATCTAATGACAACAGGAATAACAAAAAAATAACATTTACTGAGTCTTTATTATGTGTTAGAAACTTTTCAATGAGTTTTATATACAATATGTAATTTAATACTCACAGTGATCCTACAAGGTGGGTATTTTAATAGGGTGATGATGAAACACACTAAGAACAAGACTTCCAAGAGACAGACTGCCTAAACTCATATCCCAACACTGCCACTGACCTGTGACATGACCTTATTTCACCTCTCTAGGCTTCAGTTTCTTAATCTGTAACATGGAAATTTTAGTAGCTACCAATCTCATACAGCTTTTGTAAATAGTAAATTATAAGAAATACATAATAGGCATAAAGAGTTAATGTTACTACAGAGAACATTGTACTAGAGTTTCCCAAATTTTGATCGTTTCTATTCCACAAACAGAATTTGACTCATACTCACAGGTACCATTTTATTATTAAATAATTAACACCGCTATTTACTTAATAACTTACCCTTTTGTAGTGCAATTCTGACACTAACTATCTAGAGTTAGGTCAAATTTCCACAGTTAAGCGAACAGTCCTCCACAAGCCTAGCTTTCCTTCAGACACCAGCCACAAACTCCAGGGCTTCCAGATAAACTCAGGGGTTCCCACTGCCTCTTCAAGTTTGATAATTTGCTTGAATGATTTGCAGAACTCAGCAAAATTCTATACTTATGATTATAGCTCTACTATAAAGAATACAACTGGGAGCACCTGGGTGGTTCAGTCGGTTAAGCTTCTGACTTTGGCTCACAGTTTGTGAGTTTAAGCCCTGCAACGGGCTCTGTGCTGACAGCTCAGAGCCTGGAGCCTGCTTTGGATTCTGTGTTTCCATCTCTCTCTGCTCCTCCCCTCACTCGCACTCTGTCTCTCTCTCTCTCTCTCTCTCAAAAATAAATGAACATTAAAAAAAATACAATCAGGGCCAGCCAAATACTGGTTACATACATATTTTGTAGCATAAACTCTGAAAAACCCACAAGGAAAAACAAAAACACTTCTATCACTTGGTAATTCCAAGAATTAAGAGGTTAAACTCCCAGGAACCAGGGACAAAGGACTGCCAAATTCTTTAATAGAAAACACTTTTAAATCAACTCATATTTTTGCCTTAAATAAATTTATCATTATTGTAAGCAATAACGTAATCACAGGTTGAATGTGCTAGTCATACGTTTTCTAATATATGTTAAGAGAGATGAGTAACTTAAAATTTAAAATGTTTATCTGCATAACATCCCAAATCATCTCATATCACATATCAAATCATCTCATATTTACTTATTTATTTATTTATTAGAAAAAATTTTTTAGTGTTTATTTGTTTTTAAAAGAGAGAAAGAGACAGAGTACAAGTCGGGGAGGGGCAGAGAGAGAGGGAAACAAAGAATCCCAAGCTGGCTCCAGGCTCAGAACTGTCAGCAGAGAGCCTGATACAAGGCTCAAACTCATGAATTGTGAGATCACGACCTGAGCCTAAACTGGATGCTTAATCAGCTGAGACACCCAAGCACCCCTACTCATCTATTTTTAAGAGTTAAGTTTGTCAAGTTATTTCACCAACAAATTCATATTCTTTCATGTGTTACAAGGGTCTCATATGAATAAAATCAGATTGTATGAGCTCCAAGGTCTCAGGGTCATGTTGTCCCATCCTTTCATTTTATATAGATGAGGAAACAGACCCAGCACAGGGAAGTGACACATCCAAATCCACATAGGTAGGATTCCATCTCAGTCTTTTGATCTCCAGTGCAGGGGTCTTTTTCTACCTTTAAGTGAACTCCTTCCCCAGTTTGGAATTGCTCCAAGAGAGGTAAGGGAAAGTCTGACATACTTTGTATGAAATGCTGATAGCATCATAAGGAAGGTGCAATGTGTGAAGTGCTGAGGCTGGTGAGTTGGGTTGACCAGCTCTCCAATCCATAAACCAAGGTAAGTCAGGTTTTGTAGTCAGTCTCTGTGGTTACCAACAGCTGGTTTACTGCCATCCAGGGCCTGATTGCTATCTTTCCCCTGGTATTGAGTGGGACATTTTCATGTTATATCCTTATTCCTGCCTACAGGCTTGGAAAACCCATTTGCAATATCTCCTATTCATCTGTTTCAACATGAACCTTGAAAAATAATAAACACAATGTGGGTCAATGTGAACATGAAATTGAAGAAAAGCTGGCATAAAGAACAAAAGGACAAGCATCTTAGCCACTTTCCTTAAGCTTGCTAAACAACTCCACTCTGCATAATAATGTTATTTGTCATTTGCCTAATGGATATGATAAAGTGAGGGCAGAGACAGGCATCTATTTGTAAAATTCAACATTGATTTTTCCCCCTTATATACGTGCCCAGACACAGTTGTGGTGAATGATCTTTTAAAAATTTAAAAATACATTAAATAGATGAATGAGCCTCCAATAAATGTGTATGTGAAGAGTTCTTTACTTGACACAGCTTTCTGCCACAAAAGCTAAATGCATTCCCGGAATACACTGCAAGTAATCTCTTGACAGCTACTATTTTGAATACCGATATTTTATACCCGTGTTTAAAGTGAACTTTGATATGTTTTGACTCATTGTTCTGTCTTTTTCTTTCATCCAGTATCTAAATCCTGCAATGTTTCTTTGCAAAATCTCTCATTGTCATCCTCCTTGACTCTTCTCTTGTCATCACACCATCCAGGCTTTCTTTACTTTGTTTTGGAATAATTGAAGAAAATTCTGAGATGGTCTTTCTGTTTCCAGTGTCTTCTCACCACATACTTCTCTGTGCAGTGATATTCTTCATCAGTCCTTGAGGTCACTATATCATTTCCCTTGCTAGAATGATGGGATAGGTAGTGTTAGGACTCAGGCTCTGGAACTGATTTCAAATCCTGACTCCTACATTTATTAGGTCTGGAACTTTGGGCAAGTGAATTTATCTTTCTGATCCACAGTTTACATACCTGTAAAAGGAGGATGAGTTGCATACCTCATAAGATTATTATGAGAATTAAATGAAACAATCCATGTAAAGTGTTTAGCACCAAGTCTGGCATGTTGTAAATGTCCAAGAAATGGCAGCTATAAAAAGCTATGTTATCTATTGAACCAAGACTAGAGGTTTTTTTTTTTTTTTAACAGTATTGCAAAACTCTCTAAAAATTAAGCCATCCTCCATGCCTCCACATTTTTGTTATTTTTTTCTGAAGCAATGTCACCAATGAATGATTCAGTCCAATCCTGAAAAGACTGAAACTGAACAATCTGTCCCCAAGAAACTATGTTCCTATTAACAAGTCCATGCAAGGCACCCCAATATACCATTGGATAAATGTGCATTAAACCCCAAGCTGACAAAACCTAATTACCAGGGTGAAGGGGTCACCACTCCTCAACCCAGATGAAGCTGCCTGCTGATCATGTTGGTAGAAATACAAGCGTCATGAGCCTGCTGCCCATCCCACCAAGGGGTGAACACCAAGATCCTCAGAGGTCAGAATCTTTGCCTGGCTAGGGAGACTTAAACTTTTACACTGTCTTGTTTTCATATGTGTTGAGCCTGTTTTCCCAGCTCAACTATGAATTGCTAGGGGATAGAGAAAGCTTCTCATGTATCTTTTGTAATTTCCAGGGATAAAATTCACTTTACAAAAGACATAAAAGGGTTGTTTTGGTTTGGTTTTTGGCCTGAAGTACAGAGTTCAGTCGGTGATAGAGTAGATCAAACACTGTTTCCTACTCTACCTCTCCTGCTCCCTTCAGCTGAAAATTAAAGTGAAAGGACAAGATTGTGCCTGATGATGAGGAAACTTTCAATTTCAAGCAATAAGAACCCAATTCAAAGTAGATTTAGCAAAAAAAAAAAAAAAAAAAAAAAAGGGGGGGTGGAATTTACTGGCTCACTAATTAAAATTTGATGATTATGCTAAATTCAAGCAAGTCTAGCTCTAATGATATCCAGAAATTGTCTCTTTTCATCCTCTGTCTCTTCTGTTCTTTGTATTGGCTTCATCCCAGGCAGCTCTCCCTGCCTGATGTCCTCATGGTCCCCAGCAGCTCCAATCTTACCTTCCAGCATCCTAACAATTAGGAAAATAAAGTTTCTCCTTCCCAGAACTGATGCCTACTGGTTTGACTGGCTTGTTTTGAGTCCCAAGCCCTCTGCAAAACTATTCATTGTATTGGAAAGAGGGCAGAGTCCTTGACTGATAGTCTCCTCATAACTGGATGCAAATGAGAGAAGGGATAGTTCCCTAAAGAAAAACTAGGGCTGTTTCAGATAGAGGAGAAATCCTACTGGCTAGACAAAGACAGAAGATGTTTATTAGGCCATTGAAGTCTCTTTAAACCCTGACTTTACATAGGCAGTTACCTTTGGAGCCTTTTAGCAGCTTAAAGACTAGGCCAATTCCACTGACAAATCCTTAGGGCACACTTCCCTCTGCAGTTAGAGTCTGGTTTACACAACACATCCTATGGGTAAGTTGCTCCTAAGTTATACATCTTCTCTGTTTGTCTTTGTAGCATTTCTGTGTGGGTTCTCAGGTCCTTGAGGAGCTGATCTGTTAAAGCTGGATTTCATAGGACACTGGCTGTGGCTGGTCTAAGGACAAATGGAGAGGATAATAAATACTTAATTTGAGTTTGACTTCTACTACGATCAAGTCAAATGTTCCCTCTCTTGACATCACAAGGGTCCTTCTGTTTCCTTCTGTATATTTCAGTCAGTCCATCGTCAGTTAACATTTCTTAATTGCCTATATGTACCAGACACCAGACTAGGTGCCACAGAGTTTGAATTTGAAGTCCCTTTTCAGGGCATTCATGGTCCAGTGAGGATCTGATGTGATAGTAATAAGCACTGTAATGATGGTATTGCAGGGTATTGAGTACAAAAGACATAGACTTGAGATCAGAAAGTCTTCCTAAGAAAGTAAGATCTGGAGTGTTGGAGACTAAGACTGAGTTTGCTGGAGAGAGATAGAAGTAGCATCCCAGGGTAAGGGTAATGCGAAGCCATGGAGGTGGAAAACAGGTTTTAAAGATCTGCAAGTGGAGCAGTAGGGGAAGGCTGGTGCTTCGGCGGTGATGGTGGGAAAAGAGAAGTGGTGTGAGATGAAGCCAGAGAGAAGTGGATGGAGGTAGTCCATGTATAGATGCACCATGTACATTTCTCTTCAAGGAATGGAGGGAGTGCAGTCTGCTGCTGGACTCCAGCTGCCCGCACTTCAGGGTGGGCCTCAACTCAGAGAGTTGTTTGTCCAAGGTTCTGTTCCTAGTTCAGCCTGCAAGGTCTAAAGCCATGGTGACTTTAGCCCAACTGGGGACACTGATGGACAGAACTCTGCCAGAGCCCCCAGTAGGTAGGTTAACAGAGGCCACATCAGGTCTGCATCACAGTTTGACTTCTTTTCTTCAACCCTGCTTCCCCTCCTTCTTTTCATTGGCATTGTTCTCCAGTACATATCTGGAACCCCAAACTCCATCTCGCTTCTGCTTTTGGAGAGCCCAACCTAGAGACCGGCATGGATCAAACCACAATATGAAGCTGAGCCTGCTGCCTGTGATCAAGCATTTCATAAGGAGAATCAATGCATGAACTGTGCCCTATAAACTCTATCCCCCAAAGTCTGAAATAAACATCCTGTCTTGTTACAAAGCTAGGAAAACAAAGAATAAAAATCACTCTATTATATGCCTTCAACAAGCATTTATTGAGTGCCTATTCAGAGTAAGAAACTGTCTGAGGCATCGGAGACACAAAAAGTAAAACATGGCACAGGGCCCTCTTGGAAGACTTCTTGGAGATGGTCCCTGAGAAGTTCCAAGCTGGTTAGAGAGTATTTATGAGGCAAATACACAATGTGAAAATGAAGATCTAAAACATTCCATTGTAGGATGGGTTTTGTATTAGTTTCCTAAAGCTGCTATGTGTCCTTGACTTTTCCTACTTCCTGGCATTGTTGTCAATCCTTGGCATTTGGGGCTCTGCCTGTGTTTTCTCTACTTATAAGGACACCAGTCATATTAGAACAGGGCCCATCCTAAAGTAATATAACCTCATCTTAACGTGATTACATCTGCAAAGACCATATTTCCAAATAAGGCCACATTCTGAGGTTCTGGGGATTAAGACTTCAACATAGCTTTTTGGTGGACACATTTAAACTCACAACAGGCTTCAACAAGAATGTCACTGGTCTAGATGGGCAATCATCACAATGGTTAGAAGCATCAGTTTTAGAGTCAGATACTCTAGTATTGAAATTATGGCTTCCAAATTACTATATGACCCTGAACAAGTTACTTTCCCCTTTAACTTAAAGTGACCTCATGTGTAGAACAGGAACAATAGTAGTATGTGCTCACTGAGATGTTTCTCTCCTCTTCATCCAGGCATACTCCCCCCTGATGTTATGCATTGTTGTTTGACTTTCCATGGCTGATTCTAGCAGAAATGATATGTGTCATTCCAGTGTAGAAGTACTGAAAAGTTAGCACTCCATTCTCCTGGCTCGCTCCCCCTACCATGGCTAGTCCTAAAGGCTTGTTTTGAGATGATGGCATCATCTTCCACCAGCCTACTTTCCTGAATGATAGAGATAAGCAAATACTGCTATTTATCTGCTAGATAAATGTAGTGTGGAAATGTAGTATGAAGAAGAAAGAAATCTATGTTCCATTTAGCCATTGAGGTTTGGGTATTATTTGCTACTATAGCATAACCTACCCCATCCTGACAGTGTTTACCTCACAGGATTGTTAGGAGATTTAAACACGATAAAGCATATGAAGTGTTCAGCATGATGTTTGACAGAGCATGTTTGAGAACTTTCCAAGACTATCTTGGAAGGGAAAGCAGAAGTAGAGGAAGAAGCATCTTGCTTTCAAGATGCCCCAGGGTCAAATTATCCATTATCCCAGGAGAGTAACAAAATGCTTTTAGGTCTCATCTGCTAAACTTGGGCAAGCTGGATACAAAACATTTGCAACCCAGAGACATCATTTGCAGTGCCATCATGAACAGACCAACACATGTAGTTTTAGCTAGACATTTACAAACAAGCAGGGCACACCGCCTTAAGGCTGAGCACACACATAGGAGTGACAGATGCTGCCCACGAAGCCTACAGGCCCTTGTTCTCCAAGGCTACAGGAGAGAAGGAGTGATGTAGAATTCCTCTACAACCTAGAAATGATAGATTTATAACAGCCCCCTCAAACTAATTCTATCTGAGTTTATGTGGGTTTGGCCCTTGTCCCTGCCTTCCATGAAAAGCCCTAGTATGGCAGGTAATGAAAGCACAAAGCCTTTTCCAGAGCCAAGTTTTATTTGCTGAAATTACCCCAGGATCTTGGAGTCAAAAGACCAGATGCATGTTTTACGTGCTATGGCTTTCCAGGGAGAAACATTTAGAATGGCCCATCTGTATTAGTTTCCTAGGGTTGCCATAGCAAAGTATTATAGACTAGGTAGTTTAAACAACAGAAATTTATTTTCTCACAATTCTGGAAGCCAGAAGTCCAAAATCAAAAGATGTCAGCAGGTTTGGTTTCTTCTGAGGCTTCTCTTCATGGCTAGCAGATGGTGACCTTCGCACTGTATCTTCACATGGTTTTTCCTCTATACCTGTCTATGTCCTACTCTCTCATGCAGATGCCTACCCTAATGACCTCATTTTAATTTGATTACCTCTTTAAATACCTTATCTCCAAATACAGTCACATTCTGAGGTACTAGGGGTTAGGACTTCAACATACGAATTTGGTGGGGTTGGTGGGGCGGGGAAATTCAGCTCATAGTACCATCCAGTACAGGAACTATAAATCTCTAACAAAAATAAATAGTTCCAGGGGTGCCTGGGTGGGTCAGTTGGTTGAGTGTCCAACTTTGGCTCGGGTCATTATCTCACAGCTCATGAGCTCAAGCCCCTCATCAGGCTCTATGCTGACAGCTGAGAGTCTGGAGCCTGCTTCAGATTCTGTGTCCCCCACTCTCTCTCTCTTTCCTCCTCTCTCTCTCTCTCTCTCTCAAAAATAAACATTAAAAAAAATAAATGAATGAATAGCTCCACAACTTCTTAAGTAAGGGAAATGGTTCTGGGATATTCTGTATGGAAAATTATTCCTCAAATTTAGCAGGTACTTTTTAAAACTTGTTTTGTTCTAAAATGTAAAAAAAAAAAAAACTTGTTTTGTTCAATCAGTTATTCTTTCCTATTTACTGTGAGAAAAGGGAAAATTAGTGGGAAAATTAATGCCCTTTGTGAAAATGACTTTGTGGTCACAACCAAAGGAAGTTGGCTACCAGCTGGTCATACTAAACATATATGTTCATATATGAACAATCTCATATTCAGCACCTTATATTTCTACATAGTACTTCAGAATTTCAATTACTTTTATATCAATTATCTCCTTCTATGATCACATCATGTTACAGGTTAGGATATGAAGATCACCAGAAAGATGAGGTAACTCATTTCATATCATGTGGCTACAAGGAAACAGAGTGGGTGAGGGCAAGAACACTAGTCTCTGGAATCCTAATAGAACTCAATATTTATTCTTATTTTTATTTTTATTTGAGAGAGAGAGAGCGCACCTTTACAAGTTGGGGAGAGGGCCAGAGGGAGAGAGAGAGAAAGAGAGAGAGACAGAGAGAGAGAGAGAGAGAGAAACCCAGGCAGGCTCTATGCTCAGTGTGGAGCTCACCACAGGGCTTAATCCCACAACTCTGGGACCATGACTTGAGCCAAAATCAAGAGTTGGACACTCAAGCAACTGAGACACCCGGGCACCCCAGAAGTCAATAATTTAGTAAGCACTAGTACTTGTTTTCTGGAAACTGGTTTTTAGCATAGATAATTTTTTTTTTTAATAAATGGCCAGTGAAGTTGGAAGCTTATAGCTACAATGGCATATTGAATAATGCCTCCAAATAAGATAAATTGTTCTTTCATATGTAATTTTTTTTAAGAAAAAGTTAATTGGGCATTCTAGGCTGAAATTTCTCAACCTCAGCACTACTGACATTTTGGACCAAATAATTCTTTGTTGGTGGGAGCTGTCCTGTGCATAAAAGAATCTTTGACCTCTAAGCACTGGATGCCTGCAGCACACACCCACTCCCACACCAGCTGTGACAACCCCAAATGTCTCCAGATATTGCCAACTGACCCTTATGGCCCCAAACTGCCACTAGTTGAGAACCACTCTTCTAGGTCAAAAGAGAAATTGCCCCTGCAAGTCTCTAAAGAGTATACATGTACTCTTAGAAACCAACCTAACCATCATATTTATATCTCATCTTGGGTTCCATGTTCTATTCACCCTTATATGTTCAATAAACACCAAATGGAGAAAGCAAGTTTTCAATCAAACACTTAACTTCTGCATGCCCAGTTGCTTCATCTATGGTTTTTGGATCTGATCATTTCTTGAGTGCTTACAACTCTTGATCTGTGATATTGATTTTGGTTCAGTAACACAAGATGGGCTTGAATTCTTTAGAGAAAATTTTTTAGCAGCTGAACTTACATCAGCAACTCAAATCTAATATATGTATATTTAAAGGTGGGGCCTCACTACTTAACCCTAAGTGTCATAGCCTGTTTATCTCAGGAAATAAGTTCTATTGTATACCAATATGCCAGTCAAAGAAGTCAACAGCTGAGAATATTTTCAAAAATCGAGGCAGAACTGCAAGGTAAAGGGAGAATACTTTGCCCTTGCAAGAATGACCATTAAAGCATATTATAAAATCAAGTATTATATAAGTGTATACCATGTGGCACAAGAACAGCCAAAGAAATGAATGGAATAAGATGCATAGTAACTATACTTTAGTATATAAAAACATTTAATGGAAATAATAATGGCCACTAAACGTACAAACTAAGTTTAATGTTTTTAATATCAAAGAATGCCAATAAAAACATCAAAAATACTCCTTACAACTATAAAGTGGGAAATCTTAAGCAGAAATTTGTAAAATTATGATCTTAACCAAGAGAAGTATTCAGGAAAGCTGCTTTTGTAATTAACTGGTTTCTGGATTTGGATACATAAAATAATACTTCTAACTAAACAATGAAATACTATTAAAATAATAAATACCATTCAATTTTTAAGTGTAACCATAATACAAGCTTTTTGTGGAAAATTTTCAAATATGAAAAAATATGAACACTAATGTTAAAATTACCTTAAGTTCTATCTTCCACACATATCCATTATTAATAGTGTGTGGTGTCTCTCAAGTCAGTAATTCATTTATATATATGATTGTGGATCCTTTTCTGTTCTCATCTAATATATTTTGTTCCTTTTCCCCATTTTCTGAGATACTCTTTTAAAATATATTATTGATTATTATAAAGTAGTTGCTCATTGTGTGTGTGTGTGTATAATTAAACCATTATTATGCTTATAATGCTTATAATGGTTTAATTAGTTATTACCATTAACCATTAGAGGTTTCCAATTTTTGTTAAAAATAAGTAATAATGCAATAAATATGCCTATAGATTATTGCTTGTATACATCTCTATTTACTTGCATTTCTGGAAGTCAAATGGTTGTGTCAAAGGTCATGAATATTTTTAAGATTTTTGATTGCCCCTGGATTCCCTCTAGTATTAACATACCAACTCATACTCCTTCTTGTCTATCAGTAAAAGAGTACAAAAGCTTATCTAGTTTCTCCATCCATATTTCCCATGATTATTTCTGTGATCATACTTCAATGTGATAACTTCAATGTGATCATACTTCAATGTGATAAAAATTATCATTTAAAATTTCCTGCAAAATAATTTCCCCCTTAATAGATGAAAAATAGTATATTTTCATGTTTAAGTTGGATTTTTTATTGCCAGAAGTTTGAGCCCTTAACACCTTTATTTTCCATTTATATTTCTATTGCTTATTTGCACCAAAATTGATTTCTGTGCTATCTGTCCAAATACGAAACATTAGCATCATATTTTGATTTGAAGTGCCTTCTAATATATTTTAATTTCTAGGAAGGCAAGCTTCCCCTTCATTACTCTTCTTGTTCAAAATGTTCTTGGTTTCTTGCCAGATGTATCTCTCTCTGTTCTCTTCTTCTCTTTCTCTCTTCTCTTGTGGTTTGATCGCTTTCTTTAGTGCTATGTTTGGACTCCTTTCTCACTTTCCTTTGGGTATTTACTCTAAGTTTTTGCCTATGGTTACCATGATGTATGTATGTATGTAACAGTCTATTTTAAGTTGTAGCAACTCAAATTTGAACACATTCCAAAACTTGACATTTTTACTCCCTCTGCATGCATTTTATGTTTTTGATGTTACTTTCTACTTCTTTTTATTTTATGTATCCCTTAACTAATTATTGTAGTTTTAGTTAGTTTTACTACTTTTGTCTTTTAATCTTCTTAATAGCTTTATAAGTGGTTAATCCACTACTTTTACTATTTCCAGTTACATTTTTTTCAGTGACATTTTTACTTTTATATGTTCTTTTGTAATTAATGCCATTTCTTTTTTGCTTAAAGTCCTTTTGATATTTTTTGTAAGGCTGGCTTAACAGCTACAAAATCCTTTAACTTTTGCTTATCAAGAAAACTTTATCTCTCCATCAAATCTGAATGATAACCTTGCAATGTAGATTATTCTTGGTTAGAAGTTTGTTTGTTTTCTTTTTTCCTTTCAGCACTTTGAATATGTTATGTTACTTTCTTCAGGTTTGCAAAGTTTCTGCTGAGAAATCTGCTGACAGCCATAAGAGATTTCTCTTGTATGTAACGACTAGTTTTCTTCTTGATGTTTTTAAGATTCTCTATCTTTAGCTTTTGATATTTTATTTATAATGTGTCTTGGTGAAGCTCTCTTTGGGTTCCAAATATTTGGAACTCTCTAGACTTCTTGGGTCTGGATGTCCGTTTCCTTCCCTGAGGTACAAAGGTTTTTAGTCATTATTTCTTCAAATAAACGTTATTCTCCCTTCCCCCCTTCTCCTTCTGGGACCTCTATAATACAAATGTTATTCTGCTTGATGTTGTCCCAGAGCTCCCTTAAACTATCTTTATTTTTTTCATTCTTTTTTTTCTTTTTTTTCTGCTCTGTCTGAATGAATTCTACTGATTTATCTTCCAGCTCACTGATCCATTCTGCTTCATCCAGTCTGCTGTGGAAACCCTCTAGTGTATTTTTCAGTTATTATATTCTCCAGCTCTGTGACTTCTCTTTGGTATTTTCTTAGGTCTTCTATCTTTTTGTTGAAGTTCTCACTGTGTTCATTTGTTATTTTCCTGAGTTTGGTGAGCATCTTTATGACCATTAGTTTTATTTCTTTATCAGGTAGATTACCTATCTCCATATCATTAAGGTATTTTTCTGAAGTTTTGTTTTGTTCTTTCATTTGGAACATATTTCTCTGTTTCCTCATTTTGCTTGGCTCTCTGTGTTTGTTTCTATGTATTAAGTGAAAACTAACTCTCTTAGTCTTAATGGAGTGGTCTTGTGTAAGTGATGATTATTCTCATTCAACCTTGCCTTAGCATTTGTCTCTCAAGTCTTTATGATTGTCTAAAATCACATGATTTATTCCTGGGGCACCTGGGCAGCTCAGTCAGTTAAGCATTTGACTCTTGGTTTCAGCTCAAGTCATGAACTCATGGTTCATGAGTTTGAGCCCTGCATTGGGCTCTGTGCTGAAAGTGCAGAGCCTACTTGGGGTTCTCTTTCTCTCTGTCTCTCTGTCTCTCTCTCTCTCTCTGCCCTCCCCCTGCTCACACTCTCTGTCTCTCTCAAAATAAATTAACTTTTATAAAAATAAAATAAAATCACATCATTTATTCTTAATATGCCCCTATTGTTGAGGGTGTGCCAAAACCTGTTAGTAATACAAGAGAAGGAATCTCATTTAGCACTACTTTCAGGCTGACTGGAAGCCAGACCCTTGGCAGCAACTTTTAAAGTGTGCAAATATACAGACATCTCTCCAAAGAAGACATCCAGATGGCCAACAGACACATGAAAAGATGCTCAACAGCACTCATCATCAAGGAAATACAAATCAAAACGATGATGAGATACTACCTCATACCTGACAGAATGGCTAACATCATAAACACAAGAAACAAGTGTTGGCAAGGATGTGGAGAAAGGGGAACACTTTTGCACTATTGGTGGAAATGCAAACTGGCACAGCCACTCTGGAAAATAGTGTGGAGGTTCCTCAAAAAATTAAAAAACAAAACAAACAAAAAAATGCAAAAACATTGCAGTATTATTTACACTAGCCAAACTATGGAGGCAGCCCAAGTGTCCATGGATAGATGAATGGATAAAGAAGTTGTAGTATATATGTACAATGGAATATTATTCAGCCATAAAAAAGAATGAAATCTTTCCATTTACAACAACATGGATAGAGCTAGAAAGTATAATGCTAAGTGAAATAAGTCACTCAGAGCAAGACAAATATCATAAGATCTCATTCATATGTGGAATTTAAGAAACAAAACAAATGAGCAAAGGGTAAAGAAAAAAGAGAGAGAAACCAAGAAACAGACTCTTAACTACAGAGAACAAACTGATGTTTACCAGAGGGGAGGTAGAAGGGGGGATGGGTGAAATAGGTTATGGGGATTAAAAAGTACATTTACCATGATGAAAAAAAAAAAAGATAAAATGTGCAAATCTATACAGTGCTGTGGGACCACAATTGTAATTCCTGCTGGCCTCCAGACCAAGAGATTTGCAGGTGACCCCTGGGCAACAGTTGCAAAAATCAGCGCTCCAGATGAGTGTATAAACTATTTTTGGTGGAAGGCCAAGGGGGTACTTATGTTCCCTGGGAACACTTCCTTACCCCCTAGTTGCATGGGAAACCTGAAGACTGTTCCTCAAGCTGAAGCTCCACGTAAATAAGCCTTTTTCATAGGAAGACTGAGGTGTGTTTCAGCCTGCTGTCTGTATGCTACCCTGGAGGTGGTAGCCTGCCAAGAAGTGTCTCTCTAATTGTTACAGTCCCGTGGAGTTCTGAAATGCCAGCCTGCTTGGCCACCACAACCAGGCAATCAAGGGGTATCCCTTGTGTGGGTTGCATGTGCTGGCTGGCTTTAGAAAGGCAGCTAGAGGGTGTCAGGGACAAGGTACATTTGTTGGCTTCAGAGAGGCAGCAGGAAAATGTCTGATTGTGCCTGGCCAAATCTCCAGCAACACAGCAGGAAGAGTTCCTTGTCTGTGTGCATGCTGGCTTTAGGCCAGGTGTAAAAGAAGGCTACCACTACTAACACTTACCAGCCTTAGCCAGGGGGCAAGGGAGTGTCAGAAGAACCCATGCTTGCAGACTTCAGCTAGGGAGCAGGAGAACTCCATGACCATTTGTACTTGTCTATCCCATTAAGGGAGCAGGGAAGTACTGCAACCACCTGTACTCTCAGGTCTCAGCAAGTGCCAGGACCATTCACTCCTGCCTGAACCAGCAAGACAATGGGAAGGTATCACTTTAAGCTCACCCATGTGTGCTGGCAAGCTACGTGGAGAGTGCAACAACAACTTCCACCAGCACCTCCTTTTCTAGGGAGTGTCTCAGCTGTCCCTCACCCCTCTTAGTCAATGCCACAAGATCAGCATATAAATCTCCCCCACATATAGTCTAGGTAATTTTCAAACTGTTGTTTGTTTGTTTTTTTTTTTTTTTTTTACTGGTCTCAGGGTGAGCAACACTGCTCTCAAGCCAGCCAAGTGGAGAATCTCAATTTCCTACAGCACTTTGGCACCCCTAGATATCAGGCCCATTGGTTTTCCAAGCCAGATGTCCTATACAGATTTCAGGTGTTAGGGTGCTCAGGGCGGGCACCGACCCCTTACTCTTCTGGGAGAAGCTCTTGGCTGGTGAGCTCTCTCCTTACTGTATGTCACAGCACCAGGGGCAGGTTTTTGCAACACTGTGTATCTGCTTCTCCTACTTCTGGATGTGGTCCTTTTATCCCTTATTGTGGAAAACAGTTCCTTTAGTTTTCAAATCAAGTTCAGAGGGAAATGATTCTTACGTAGTTATAGATTTCTGTGTTCTTAGGAGGAGGTGAGTTCAGGATCTTGCTACCCCACTATATCTTGGAGCCCTTCCTCTAACAGGTATATTTCTTTATGAAACACTAAAGTATTTAAATATTCACCTACCTATCCACGTGTTAAAGCTCAATATTTGATCTCTTGGTTAACTTTTTTGTTTTTTCTCTAGGAACAATATGTTGCTTCCTAAGTTGATTCTTAGGTCTTTCGTATTTTTCATGCTGTTTTGAATATGATCTCTTATGGTAACAAATTGTCTAACATATATTACTAGTACATAGGAAACATAATTTTTAATATATTTATTTCATACTTCACTTTATTTCAGAATTTGGTTCATATCTCTAATAGTTTTTCTGTTAAGTTCCTTTCTATTGATGCAAAATAATTTCCTAGCTTCTATTTAATATTTATGTAAGTTAAAACCTGTATTATGATAGAAACTACATATTTTTTAAAATGAAGACCAATTTTTCCAAATGCCCAAGGAGTGTCTTTGCCAGTCCAGAAAAACGCTTAACAATCTATACATCAGTGTGGAAAGAAAAAAAAAATCATCATTCTAATACCTGTTTTCTCCTTAAAATATACTTTCCTGTTTTCTGTAACTCTTTACTCTGAATTTTCTAAATCTGTATATTTTCTAGACATTTCTTCTTATTTTTGACATTAACCTAGTATTAATTATTAATACCCAATGGCTATCAGATACTCAGTAAATAATTGTTTATTCTGTTAACCTTCAAGCTATATCAGAAAAAAAAAATCTCTGAAAGGGAAGTGGTGAGTTAGAAGAACCTACCTGAGGGACAAGTTAGAATGGTATATAAGGACTATACTAAAGTTGGGATGAAAACACCTGGGTCTGAGAATTTGACTCCATTGTTTACTATCTAGATGACCTAGAATAATTTACTTGATTTCCCTTAGCCACATCTTCATCTATAAAGTGGAACTAAATAATAGATTTTAAAAAAACTAGCAAATAAAGAAAAAATAACAACAATAATCATAACAACAATAAATTCACCCCTCTAATTCCTAATACCCAGTGTACAGTAAGTGCTCAAATAATGCCTGTTGAACGGCTGACTTGTCACCTTTCTATTTGGTATATATATGGTAGGTATTAAGCAAGTATTTAATGCTGCGAGCCTCAATGGAGATAATAATTCAAAACCATCTTGTGAACCATAAAGCATTTTACAAACCCAAAGGGTTTTCAAGCCCAAAGGAACGTGATAATTTTCACTCTGAGAAGATATAAAATTTCAAAACACTGTCTGTCTTCCCATCTACTACAATAAGATGGCAGCAACAGTAATTTCAGCATTGGGTTATAAGATCGGGGTTTAAGAACTAGGCTTCGTGCCTGAAAGCTCCCATGCAGATATGGGTGCATCTTCCTGACTCAGCAAAAATGTACTGAGAAGCACTAAATGAGAAGACATAGCTGTTCAGAATTGTACCGTGGCAATTGTTCCAGGCAAGAATTGTTCCAGGCAAGCTGTAGACTCCCTCTGATTTCTCTGGGCCCCAGGAAAGGCAGTGTCAGAAGACACAGGGGAAACATATGGAAGGAGAACAGCATGCTGACAGCTGAAGTACTGTTTTATAATAACACATAAAAGTAACAGCTATGCTAGTTAAAATGGGATTACTTTAAAATATATGCATATACACACATACACACACACACTTGTCTTGAAAACTGGGAGAGAGAGGCTCTCTGAAGAGCCAGATTGAATCAGATGAAGAGTCAGGAATTTGCAAGCTCTTGTCTATAATGATGACATACAACGCTGGAAGTTGGGAGGGGACCAAGATTTACCTGTCCTCCTTACCACAGTCCTAACCAATGGATGCAAGAAACTGCCACAACACATTATTTTTACTCATGGCGGGGAAGCACCCAATGACCTTCAAATAAGGAGGTAGGGTGGTAAATATTTTTGGAGACTGTAGCTTGGATTTGAGACCAGTGAGAGACTCTTATTTTCTTCAGAAACCTGGATCTTGGGGTCAACAACCTATGTGAAGATAGCTGGATCTGCAGAAGAGATGTGCTCTCTCACTCAACCAGATGAATGGAAGAGAAGAGCTTGCCGCAAATATCAGAAGCATTAGAATGCAATACTTGATGGTCTGGTATTGCCTTTTTAATTTAGATATCCTGTCCCCTAGAAAATGTGGCTCAATGAATGTCCCCACTTCTGATCAATCAGATTATTTATTACTTCAACCATGGTGAGAAATAATGAGAAAAATTATGGGGACAGAACTTCCTTCCTGGATGGATATTAATTAAGAGAGAGAAATATTACTATTTTCCTTTAAAAATAATGATATGTATCATTATTTGCTTTATATCTAAATGACATACTGAAGAAGCCCCATGTAAATAATATGTGAAATCCAGGAGATTGCAGTGGCTTTAGTAGGTATTCTATATTTGAAGTGATAATACAAACAGTTGGCTGTTGCTCATATATTGATACAACTGTAAAAAGCTAGGTTCAGAATCCAAGATACATAATCATTTTCCAAGGAATAAATTATCAATACGGAACAAGAAGTTCCTGATTAGAGAAAGATTGTGTTAGTGTAACCACCCAGGCTTGCTTGTATGCTCAACTGTAACAATGGATTTTATTTATTGTAATTCTTTTAAAAAACTTTTTTAATGTTTATTTATTGTTGAGAGAGAGACAGAGAGAGAGTGAGTAGGAGAGGGGCAGAGAGAGAGGGAGACACTGAACCTGAAGCAGGCTCCAGGCTCTGAGCTGTCAGCACAGAGCCTGACACAGGGCTCAAACTCATGAACTATGAGATCATGACCTGAGCTGAAGTCAGATGCTTAACTGACTGAACCACCCAGTCACCCCTATTTATTGTAATTCTAATTGAACTGAGATAAGGTTTTATAAGCTAGAAGGTAATGTATGGAGATCTTCCCCATGTGAACAAAGTTCAAATATTAAAGAGACACCTGAAAGTACCATTAAGCACTTGAGAATCAATGATTTCTACACATGATGAGGCTAGCCTTAGACCTGAAGATGAACCTGTGATTTTTAATGAAATCACCTCATTTTACAGATGTGAACAATGAAGCCCTGGGAGGAGAAGAGACTCCCAAAGCCACAAAGCAGCAGAACCAAAACCAGATCTTCCAGTCACAAATGAGAACTTTTTCTATACAATGCTATGCCCTTAACCTGTTTTATTAATAATAAACTGCTCTTGCCTATTTAACTAAATTTTTACATTTTATTTGGCCATACTCTATTGGCCTATATTTAGCTGCAGACTTCTGCTACAAAGCTACATTTTTTGTTAACCACTCCATAATTGAGAATTTCAGTGAAGCAAAATGGTCTTTCCACTGAAACATCTGCATTAAGTTTGCTGTTATTATTTTGTTTTATCATGTTATATTATTATTGTTACCACTACGACTACTATCATTATTATTTAGTGCGACAGGGTGCTTAAGGAATAGAGAATTAAAAGATAATGGATCTTATTACTACTTGTTTGTAAAATGCAAAATAGCTCTGAAGAAAATACTCATTATTTGCATAGATTCTCCTATGTAAGTCTCAGAAGGGACACATGGATTTTCTATGTGATTGATATGACCAATGACCTGCATAGTCCCCCACACCATATAGAATCTCAAGAGATAAGGGGACACAGAAGCAAGAAGAGGACACAGACTTTCATATTAGGAAGGGTTTGCTTTTTTGGTGCTCTGAGACCAATTCTAATGTGTATGTGTTGGAGGTTGGGCGACTGCCACAAATACAACCAGGCAATTCTTAGATACCAGCCAAGTGTCCAAGAATTCCACTTAGGTCGACTCAATTCTGACACTATCTACCCAAAAGTAGCACCAGATTACACAAGTCCTTACAAGACTGCCTCCTGCCCCACCTCAGATGCCAGTCACAAGTCCCAGGCTTCTGACTACTGGCTACAGATTGGGGGTTCAAATGACCTCCTCCTTAGGTTCTATTAATTTGCTAGAGCAGCTCACAGAACTCAGGTAAACATTGCATTTATTAGTGTACTAAAGGATATAATAAAGAATATAAATACACAGGCAAATGAAAAGATACATGGGGAGAGGTCCAGAACAAAGGAGCTTCTGTATCCCTGGAGCTTGGGGTCAGGTTCAGTGGCACATGAGAACATTCTCTTTCCCTCCATGTGGAAGCTCTCCACAAAAAAATGAGCAAATCCTCTTGGGTTTTTCTGGAGGCATCATTACATAGTCATGATTGACTAAGTCATTTGCCATTGGCTGACTGAACCTCCACCCTTTTTATTCT
The DNA here is from genome assembly GCF_028749965.1 of Puma concolor. NCBI lineage: Eukaryota > Metazoa > Chordata > Mammalia > Carnivora > Felidae > Puma > Puma concolor. Next base: position 125,430,913 of record NC_141668.1, on the reverse strand, counting down.
CCCCAGAGGTGGGGGATGGTGTAGGACTGAAAGTCCCAAACTTTTAATCACATGGATGGTCCTCCTGGCAACCAGTCCCCTCTCATGTGTAGGGTCTAAAAGCCACCTTCACTAACAACAAGATACCTATTTCACTTGTATGCTACTAAAGCATTTTCAGAAACTGTGGGTGAAAACCAAATATATCTTCAGATGACCAATACATATTTCTTATAAATCATATCACATATGCTAAATGGATTTAGGTCAACTTCTACTGTCTGCTTATCGATTCTTAATGTATTCTTGGAAGCAGAAAATCCTAAGCATGGGGATAAGTTGATCTTAAATGTAACTAAAGGACCATCTTGATCTTCTGCCCACCCCAATCCTATCATGTTAGGCTCCTCATTCCCCAGTCACACCTTCCACTCTTTCTTTTATGTATGTCCAGAAACATCCCTAGTGGAAATAACTGTGTTTAGCACCCCAGTTTAAAAGTACTTCCTATTGTCTTCTTTATTTATCCAAATCCTTTCACCTTCAAGTGCCTACCTCTAGGAAACCTTAGTTCTAATGCCAGCTCTACAATTTACTAACTGTGTGACCAAGGGCAAGTCAAGCAAATCGTTTAATTTCTCTCACCCTCATTTCCTGAGCTGTAAAATGAGAAAATAACAGTATGTGCTTTATAGAAAGTCACTGCAAATCGTGAGTTCATCACAAAAATACCTCATCAGCATTAGTTGGGTTATGGAAAGTAATGTTTTAGGTTATTATTTTCTTTCCAGTAGAAACACTTCACTACTTCAGCAGGGACATTTCACCCCATGTGAGGAAACCTGAGTTAGCTGGCACTATAATTTCTAAATCATTCCAGTGACAGTTTAGAACCTCTTTAGAATAAATGAGAATTTGCTCTGGTAAGCCACCCTTTATCTAGCTCTTGGTTTCCCAGAGCTGCAAGAACAAAGCACAAAAAAAAAAAAAAAAAGCAGCAATTTATTGTTCTGGGGGAGCTGTGAAATCCATGTGTCAGCAGGACCATGCTTTCTCTGCTAGCTTTAGCAGAGAATTCTTCCTTGCTTCTTTTAGCTGCTGGTACATGGCAGCAAGCCTTAGTGCTCTTGGACCCGTAGATGCCATACTCCACTTTCATGGCTCCTTCCCCCTGTGTGTTCTCACATCATCTTCAGTCTATATGTTTCTGTCTCTATGTCCAAATTTCCTCTTTTTATAAGGACATTAATCAGAGAAAATTAGGACCCTCCCTAATGACTTCATTTTAACTTAATTATCTCTGTGACACTCTTTTTCTGAACAAGGTCACATTTTGAGGTACTGGGGGTTAGGACTTCAACACAATTTTGGGGGAGTGGTGAGGGAGGGACACAATTCAACCCTTAACAAGGGTCTAACATAAAGTTGACATATTCACATAGTAAGTTTAATGGTCACATAGTGGGCTGACCATTAAAATAGGCTACTATTTTTATGGTATTATTGTCAGCATTTTTCAGCATGCAGTATATCTTCTCTATTTTATGCACATTAGTTTTTTCTCCTCAACTGAACTTAAGTTCATTGACAAGAAAAGTCATGTTGTATTTTTTTACTTTTAGATTATTGTATAAATCTGCTAGGGCTGCTGTAACAGAATCACACAGAATGGGTGGCTTAAACAACAGAAATATGTTTCCTCACAGTTTTGGAGGCTGTAAGTCCAAGATCAAAGTACCAAGAGGATTGGTTTCTAATGAAATCTTTCTCCTTTGATTAAATATGGCTGCCCTCCTGCTTTGTCTTCACGTGGTCTTTCTTCTGTGCATGTGCATGCCTGGCAACTCTTCTTCTTCTTATAAGGATACTAGTCCTATTGAATTAAGCTCCCACCACTATGATCTCATTTATCCTTAGTTATCTCTGTAAAAGCCCTATTTCCAAATACAGTCACACTGGGCATTAGGGCTTCAACATATGAATTTTGGGGGACACAATTCAGCCCATAGAAATGACATTCTCTCCTAAGCAGAGGTCTAACTGTGTGGTGGAATTAATCAATATGTTCCACTTAGCAAAACCTTCACACATTTACTGGAAGAAGAGAAAAGAAGTTCTCAAATATCTGTGTGGGGACGGAGAGCATTCTTCATAAATTCTCTACTTGAAGTATTTTTCTTTATATGTCACTACTATGAAGGACAAATATGAAATGAACTTCTAGATAAAGCAGCACAACAGAAGGATCCAAATATTTGTTTCAAGTCAAGTATCTCGCTGAAGCCAGAGAAGGATCTCAAAACAAAATTTATATTTTTCAATGGATCCCTAGGTCCTTACTTTGTGGATGGTAAGCAATCCATGGGCTAAAGGCAAAGCATAAGCCTGGTATCTTGTTTGAGTCTTCCATAGTATTGCAGTAAAGATGACATATCTCTCCCTCTCAAGACATGTGTAGAAGGCTAAAAACTCATTTTTTTTAAGACTGACCTTCAGGACACTGTCTTCTTAGGCTTTGAAAGATACAGGACTGGCTACAACATAAACCCCAAAAAGGGCATTGTAAAATCCCCCAGCATCCTGGTCTCTCACAGGTCTTCCAGGTGACAGATCCACGAGTATCTGTGCAACCTGTAAGAAGGTAAGACTCTCTCACCTTCTTTTAACTGCCTGAGAGTCTCTCCCTTACCTGAGAAATGGGTGCCAGGAGTTCTGCTGCCACAAATGTTCCATGAGCAGGCCTATGCGGTTTAACCCTCACAGTCTTCATCTTAATTTATCCCTGTTGGGATTTGGGGGGAATGGAATCCAGAGTAGGTTTTCCAGAAACCTGACATCTTGTAGAATCTCATTCTGCTCTGATCATTCTTATATTCTGTGACCCCATCAGCATTTACATATTTAGTTTAAAATGGGTTATTTTGGTATTTCGTTAGTGGCCCCATAACTATTCACTCATCCATCTATTTCTTAGCAAATCATTTATCAAAGGTAATTACTGTGAGCTCTACCTGGTACCAGGCAAATATAGGATATAGGGATGAACCAAAGAGACTGAGCCTCTGTCTTCAAGGAGGCTACTGAATTGTAGATGCCCTGCCTCCAACTAGCATTGAAAGCAGCAAAAAGGTCTCTGGAGTCTTTTGTATTTCCCCACAGTGGCCGAGGCAGGGTTGTGCTCACAGCAGGTGCTCAATAAATAACTGGTGAGTCATGAACCAGATGTCCAGGGTCAGCTTTGTTGCCTCAGTAGCTACTGATTTATGACTCCATATGGTGACCTTCTCTAACCTCACTTGCTTTCTATCCCAAGGCTGAATCCTTCTTCCCTCTGCACCTATTCGTCTATTTCTAAGAGCACAAAACATTCTCCCTTTCCCCTTATCTCTCTCTTATCCTTCATATCCAAAGTAGAACAGAAAAAGTGAAGGAGTTGAGGAGGTGTCTTCCTCTGTTGGTGCAGGCTACCAGACAGACTGGTTGGGCTGTTTCTCCAAATGAAATACAAAGTTAAAACCATTCTCAATCACATTAACCATTGTCAGGAAGAAGCTGATTAGTTACAAAGCATGATAATGCAGAGAAAATTCTAATTAAGAGAAATGAGGGAATCTAACACATATCATCAGTCATTGTACTGTCATCCTTACTCACATAACAAGAGGTGTTTTTTTGTGCCAAAAATCTGGCTATCGCTTTTGAAAGAGAACTATTTATAATTAGAGTTGTGTTGAATATTTAAAAGTTGCAAAATTACCATGTCTCTGGGGGAAAATGTCTGTGGAACCATGCAACAGCAAATCCAGAAAGATTTCTGATGCATTTAGGAGCTTCCAATTTTGTATTAAACAAGGAAAATGGGCCATAGCAATTAAAAGCAACATACATTTTATAGAGCTATCCAGCTAATTAATTGTCATTGCAAAAATGCTACTGAGCTTATAGAGTGATGATGAACGTCACATTTAACGATTACTCATTAAATTGAAATTTGAGGTTCATTTTTTTTCTTTTTTGCAGATTTTAGAGACTACTTAACAAATCCTTCTTTGTCCAGTGCCATTTATGTAGCACCTCTATCCATCCACAACACAAGAGAAAAAACACCAGAAATAAAGCTATAAATACCAAAATAGCTATTATAAAGCTTATGTGCTTTTATTCACTGGGAAGCCCTCAGAGCCTCACTGAGACACTGATTTTTTTAACATATTATAAAAAATTTGAAACTATACGAAAGTAGAGAGAATGGTATAATGACTCAACTCTTTATGCATCACACAGACTGAACAAATATCAACTCATGGCTAATCTAATCTCATCTATACCCTAGCTACCCACCACCCCCCCAGCCAGATTAGTTTGATGCATATGCAAGATATAAAATTTCATTTGTCAATATCCCAGTTTGTACCACTAAAATATATGGGCTGTAAACCCCTCTCCCAAAGAAAATGACAATTACACCTAAAATAATTAATACTCTCTTAGTAACAGCTAATTTTCTACTCATTATGAACACAATTGTATTAAGCTTGTATATGTGGCTTTATTTCCTTCAATAAACTTGGAGCAGCAAATCAGATGGCAGGGGGATGGAGATGGGAAGGGAAGATGAAAAATTTAATTACTTTAAGCCTTAATTGTTTCAAAAATAAATATGGTTGGGGCGCCTGGGTGGCTCAGTTCTTTGAGCATCTGACTCTTGATTTTGGCTCAGGTCATGATACCAGGGTTGTGGATCGAGCTCGTCATTGGGGTCAGCACTGAGCATGGAACCTGCTTAAGATTCTCTCTCTCTCTCTCTCTCTCTCTCTCTCTCTCTCATCCTCTGCCCATTTCTCTCACTTTCTTTCTTTCTAAAACAAAACAAACAAAAACAAACAAACAAACAAAAGGGGCACCTGAGTAGCTCAGTTGGTTAAGCATCTGACTCTTGATTTTGGCTCAGGTCATGACCCCATGGTTTGTGAATTCAAGCCCCAACTGGGCTCTGCCCTGACAGTGTGGAGCCTGCTTGGGATTCTCTTTTTCTTCCTCTCTCTCTGCCCCTCCCCTGCTGGTTCTCTCTCTCTCTCTCTCTCTCTCTCTCTCTCTCTTCCAAAATAAATAAGCTTAAAAAAATAAATATGGCTGATAAAATAGTTAAATTAGAGATGATGTAATATATATGAAGAATCCAATATAGTGCCTTGCACATACTTAAGGTTTAGTGTCAGCTATTATACCTAAAATGTTTAAAGTAAAAATATTATTGGAGCACCTAGGTGGCTCAGTCAGGTGATTCAGTCAGTTGAGTGGCCAACTCTTGATTTCAGCTCAGGTCATGATCCCAGCGTTGTGAGAATGAGACCCAGGTCAGGCTCCACAGCTGAGTGTGGAGCCTACTTGGGATTCTCTCTCTTTTCCCCACTGCCCCATCCCACACTTGCTCTCTGTCTCTCTGTCTCTCTGTCTCTCTCTCTCTCTCTCTCTCTCACACACAAATTAAAATAAATAAATAAATAAATAAATAAATAAATAAATAAATAAAATATTTTCAGCAGTATAAGAAATAAATTCTCTGGAAATTTACTTAGGCGGCTCATAAGTGACCACCTTGCTTTTAAACTAGTAAAGTTTATTTTTTGAACATATTTTATGTAACTTAGCTTTTGATGCCACCATTGAGCACACACTCCTGGAAACAGTCTCTTCTCTTGGCTTCTGTGATGCCAAGAAAACCTTTCTGGATGCTCCTCCTTAATCTTCATAGAGGGCAGCTTCTTCAAAGCCTAGTTCTAATTCTAAGTTGCTTTTTTCCCCATCTTCATTCTCACTAGTTTTTTACTTAACAATTTCCATGGCTAAAAACACCAGTGATATGCTCGCAACTCAACCAAGATCTTACTTCTCAGCTCTAGAATTTATAACCAGCTCCCTAACAGACATCTTCACCTGAATATTCCACAATATTTCATGAACCTGTCCATAACTGAGTTCCTACGTATCTCTGTTTTAGATATCTATTGCTATATAATGAATCATATTTATAAAATATATACAAATAAATATATATAATATATATTATATATAATATAATATACAATGTGTATATATACATTATATATAATATAATGAATCCAAACTTAATGGTTTAAAACAGAAAATTATGTTTTCTCATGATTCTGTAGGTTATCTGGATGATTATTCTACTCCATGTGGGATACCTAGGGTGCTAAGAAGTCTGGAAGTTCCAAAACTTACATGGCTGGCAGCTGACGCTGGATGCTGCTGGGAAGCCAGCTGGGGGTGATGAGCCACAGTATGGTTCTCCTCCCATGAGATTTTTACACCTAGCTGCTTGGATTTCCTTATAGATGGCAATTGGATTCCAAGAAGGAGCATTCCAAGAGATTAAGGCAGGAGCTGTAGTTCTCTGGAGGTCCAGTTTCAGAAGCTATACACTATCACTTCACTTTCACTATGTTCTATTAGGACAAAGCAAGTCAAGGCACCAGCCCAGATTCAGGGGGAGGGGAAATAAATCTTACCTATTAATGGAAGAATAGTAAAGTCACACTGCAAAAAAGCAAGCCAGATGGGAGATATTTTTGCAGCCATCTTTGGAAACAAAATTTACTACATTCTCTCTAATTGTGTTCTTCTTCCAGAATTCCCCTTTTCATAAGTGATATCACTATCTACCCAGATGTTCCTACTATGATTACTCTCCTTTACTCTCATCATGTATGTTTCTTCAATCACTGAGTGTTGCCATTTTTTACCTCTAACTATTACATATCTATTTCCTTCTTTCTATATTCATTGTCACAACTTAGTCCAAACCACCACCATCCCCTGTCTGGAATCCTGAAATAGACTCTCAATGGTCACTCCATTGGCTATCTTTAATCCATTTTTCCTAGAATGGAAAGAAAGATCAGTCCTCCCATTAAGACCTGTCAGCATCTTTTCACTGCTTTTGTAAAGTTCAGATCTTTAACCTAGTCAACAAGGTCCTGCATGAACTATCCTGCACCTCCACAAACACATTCATTCTCTTATAGTGGCCTTATTGTATTTCCCAAATAAATCATAATCCTTCCTCTATCAGGGCCATACCCATGCTGTTGCCTTTATCTGAAGTGTCCTTCTTCCCCCTCTTGACTCAGCTAATTCACACATCTCTTTCATGCCACAGCTAAAACATCATTTCCTCAGGGAAGCTTGTTTCAACCATTTATATGAAGTTAAGTCACTGTATTATACACTCTCATAGTATGGAGTGCCATTAATTTGTAGTACCTATCATAACACAGTTAAAGAATTTTTTACTAAATTGTAGTCAGTTCAGGTCATTCACAGTACTTATGTTCTATAATGTAACCATGAACACTAAAGTAGCAAATACTAAAGCATGGGTACCAGGAGAAACACAGGATTAGGTTCCTACAGGTCTCTGGTCATTACATTTCCATCAACTGCTCAATACATAACCTTGTTTCATGTGTATATCTGTTTAAAGGTACCTCATTTAATATATATTGTTGATTCATTAGCACTGAAATCAGGGTCAACAGTACCATAATCATGATTGAAGGAAGCTTAGCTAATATGTTAGGGCACTTCATAGCATTCTTGTGCTTAGAAACACTAGACAGCACTTCAGCACTAAGCTTGGAAGCCATTTAAACAGAAAACTCACCAGCAAAAATACAAAAAATATAACAATAAATCCACCATGAAAAGGATACTTTTATATAGTATGCAAGCTGAAATAAGAAGGCAGAGTACTGTCTTACTTAACCTTGGCTAGGAACATGGGTATTGGGCAAATCAAATTCTTTGCTGCTCTATGCATGTCTGCAAATGACCACGAAAATGTTGTGAGTATTGATTTGGGGGTTATAAATAAATTTTAGCGAGTAGATGAATTTGCAAATATGGAATCTGGGAATAATGAGGGATCAGCTGTTCTAGTTAAATGAATGTTTCCCTTGCTAGATCATAAACTTCCTGAGAGTAGACATCCTGTTTGTCTTGTTCACTGTATCCCAGTGTGTCTGATACATGGTAGCTACAAAATAAATATGTGTCAAATTAATTAACTTATATTATTTTATTCTTTCTTTCAGAATATAAAAGTCAATTCTTAACGCCAACTGTCATATCAAGAAACAATAGAAGTGCTTGGCAATCATAGAAGGAATATATAAAGACCAAATGAGACGAGCTTATGTTAAAATTTGAGTAGGATTGGATACAAGACAAGTAGAGACTTCTAACTGGGCTAATGAGGAGGAGAAGCTGAATATGGGTGAAGATCAAGGGATGAAGGAGACTGACCAGGTGTAGAACTGGCTCTTGGTAGAGTAGTTGACAATTCAAAGCGCAGATCCAAAACAGAACTTCTTTTGAAACTGTGCCTGAAACAAAGTAGTCCTCACAGAAGAGTAAGAGAATTAGTGAATAAATAATTGTGTGGGTAGATGTTTGAATGACTAAGGAAAATAGAAAACTGAGATGATCAAATTTAATAATCATGATATAATGTCATTTGTCTAAGTGGCATCCCATTTCTTCAGTCACATGTGCAGTAGAAAAATCATTTTGGGTGCAAATTATATTCATGAGAGAACTGCAGACAGTGGTCTTGAGTTATTTGTGTTATGATTCAGCTTCTGGGAGAAGGAGATAGTATGATTTCAGCAAGATACCAAGGTACGACTGAGTAAGTTGTATCCTAAAGAAGTTGCAGTTATAGTAAAGAACTGTGTGATCAGAAAAGGAAATCAAAGCAAACTTATAGACATAATCTTGGGCCACCACAGGGAGAGCATGCTAAGCCTAGGTAGACCTGTACTCTCAGGTTGAACAGATTCCAAATTGAAAGCAACAAGTCTAATTCCAAAGCCTACTCTTGGCTTGGGCTAATATCATACCACTTACTCTCACAGGGGTTGAGTGAGCTGAGCCTGCAGTGGGACCCGTAGGTGATCTCAGCCAAAAGGGACTGGTAAAAAAACAGCTTTACTATTTTGAAATATTCCAGAGTATTAACTGAACAAAAGATGGAAGGATTGACTTTGAAAGATTTAGAAGATACATTTACTTCAACCAAGATTTATTGAACACCAATTAGGTACCAAAAATAGCGATGTGAAATTGAGGAAAGATCAATGCAAGATGAATGTGTCCTTCACCAAGTGTGTAAAACTTCAGGATGCAATAAATAGTCAATTATGTTAATTTCTTAAGACAGTCCAAAAGACTACAAAGGCTGATGATTTTCTAATTAGCATCCACAGGACTATTGCACAGAAAATCATTTCAAGATATACTAATGGTCCTTGAGAAATAGAAAATGAATGGGGAAAATGCTTTGAATGAAAGCTCAGTCAAAATAAAGGAAACTTACAGATTCTAAAATGTTCCATGGGATTCCATTTGCATGCATATGCACAATGTAATCTATAGTTGTCCATATCTAGATTATATAGGTAAGCATACATACTTTTGTACCATAAGCATTGATAGACACCTGAAAAGTCCCAAGGAGAGACAACTGAACAATCTATGCTGGAGAGCTAAGTCTGATTTTTCTTATTCTTACTCAGTCTGGAAGTCTAGCCTCACACATGCTGATTTTGCTCCCCAAAGTAACACACTTGAAGAGAATATTACAATAACAGAAATACCTCATGGACTTTGTTTAAGATAACCAGTAGAATTTCTTAAGAAGTCCTTCTACTTCATCACTAAAATAATAGTACTTACGTGAAGTCATTTGGTCTTTAGGAATAGGTCACGGCTTGAAAATACACATGAAGAATTGTATTTCAAGACAAAAGAAAGGATGGGGAACTGTGAGTTGCATTAGGGTGTCCAGTCTAATAAAAACCCTAAACAAAACAAACCAACCCTGATTTGTAGTCCTTTGAGTCCATCTCTCAGCATATGTACGTGGATTACATACCCTCTTTGGCTCACACACACACACACACACACACACACACACACACCACATAGAATCTTGTATACCCACACTGTTTGATCTTAGGCTATGACCTGATTTTTACACTTTGGGAACTACCCAGAGGCTGACAAATGATCTGTTTGTGTGATTTCTTTCTCTCCCTGGTGGTAACTGTCTGTAAAATCACAAAAGACAGTCATTAAGCTTCTTCTCCCCTCCTCTCTTCATCTCAAGGCATTTAGCTTGCTTTCCTGTCAAGATCTTTCCTGTTTTTTTTCTATGACTATCTCCCAAACCCATTTCTCCAGTTACTAATATCCACTGTAAATCTAAAATGTCTACCAAGACAACAAACATTACTAGAAATAAAAGATTCTAGTCAAGACCTTGTAGACCTCAAGTACTGTTGACCCTGGAACAATAAGGGTTTGAAGTGTGAAAATCCACTTAATATATGGAAATTTTCAATAAATACATACAGTACTATAAATGCATTTTTTTCCTTATGATTTTGTTAACATTTTCTTTTCTCTAGCTTGCTTTGTGGTAAGAATATAGCATAAAATACATATAACATACAAAATAGGTATTAATCAACTGTTCATCCTTTAGACTTGTGGTAAACAGTAGGAGGTAAAAATTGGAGGTTAAGTTTTGGGGCAGTCAAAAATTATACACAGATTTTCAACTGCACAGAGGGTCAGCTCCCCTAACTACCACATTGTTCAAGGGTCACTTGATCTTAGGGAGGTGTGAGCAGAAGATCACCAATGGTTGATGAAGTGAAAACTTTGGGTAACTTCTTCACATCTCCTGCCCTTACTTTGTCAGTGCACATTGCCTGGCTTCCAAATGCCAACAATGAGAGCACTCTCCTATCTCTTGAGCACTCTGACATCCAAGTGACAGGCCAGGAAATTAATGCACAATTGAAATAGTCTTCAAGCAATGTTTCACCAGAGTTGGTTTATAATTACCCAGTTCCTTGGCCTGTTGGGTAACAAAACTCTGGAGTATGTATCCTTCCCTGGCCTCCAGAGTTTTTCCAACAGGATCAAACTTCAGTAGCCATAGTAAGTAAGGCTTGATCAATATTCTTCTTTATTGTCCACCTTCCCTTTACTGTCTTACTTCCCCAATCCCTACTGGGGTTCTCTTTACACCCAAAATAAACTTCTTATATCATATCCTGTCCAGGGTTTGCTATGTGGATTCCAAAGTAAGAAAGTAGACAATATCAGTAACATAGGGGTGATAATATGTACAAAATTTGGTTATTTCAAAATTGTTCTGGCAGAGAAGGTACATAGAAGATTCAGTATAAAGTGTTCAGTGACAATGACATTCTAAAGATCCAAGTGAAAATGCCTGTGGCGGGGAGGGGTTCCATCAGAATATATTAAAGAGCATTAAGAGAAAGAATGGTGAGGACAGTTCACAAGGCTGCTGAAAACGAGAAATGTTCAGGGGAAATCTTGTAAAATACCATAAAATTAAACGATCCACTCTTCAAAGCACTTGAAAAGCAAAGTTTTTAAAAAGAACTAACCTGGAGTACAAGGTTAGAAAGAACAGGAAGGTCTAATGAACAGTTCTAATTAGCATTTTTCCTAGATGGTATTATAAAGGAAAAATTAAGGTATAGGTTTGGTGAAATACAAGCTGATGTTGATTAACCCCAACATACCTTTGCTCACCTCTAATAATACCCCCATCTTATTAAATGGGCCACAACTATTCTGTTGCTGGTAATTAGGTTCAGAGTGTGTGTCACAATTGTAATGGATTATTGATTGCCTTTTAAAGAACTTCATAGCTCCTCAGGCTTAGAATCCATTAATGAATGCCGGAGCTGATAAAGTTGAGTTTAATTACATACTGTATGTCTTGTTAGACATAAAACTTGTTCTTCTTCTTATTATTTTTTTGCTCAGTTGAAATTTTATTTTAAGTCTTCACAAAATACATGTCTGTCTTAGCTGTACTTATTCTTCAGAAGCCATGGCATCAATGAAAATTTAATTTGGAAAAAAATTTAGCACATTTTTCTTCATGATTTATTATTTTATGCAGTAGTGAAGCTGTATTTGTGCCTGACTGGGTATTTGCAGGGAGATCTGAAATCTATTTAGGTATTCTCCATCATGAGGTGCTGCCTTCTTTTTTTCTCAGCTTCCTGCTACAGTCCCATGCCTGGTCACTGCTCTGCTTGAGAAGGCGTAGATCATCCCTTCCTTAGAAGAGGCAGCAGTATGAATGAATGGCACAGGGATCAGGCTGGCCACAGACTCATGAGCTTGGACAGAAATGAAGCAAACCTTTCACCCCAGGCTCCTAATCTTATCCTGTTCCAAGTAAGGAGTTATCTGTTTGAAGAACATTCTCAAGTCCTCTTTTATAGGTCAGTGGGCTTGATGTGAAGCTCCAAGTATTATATGAAACACATTTACAAAGGAAAATACCACTGCATCTTATCATTATTTATGAGAATATGGTAAAAAGGGAAATGGCTGTTTGAGCTGGAAGCTCCACTCTCCCTAGTTTTCAAAACACAGATCAGGTCTTTTCTTCCATTAAATGTTCCTGGTCTACACAAAAATTTCTCTCTCGACTGGGGGCTCCTGGGTGGCTCAGTTGGTTAAGCGTCTACCTTCAGCTCAGGTCATGATCTTGTAGTTCCTGAGTTTGAGCCCTGCATTGGGCTCTTTTTTGATAGCTTGGAGCCTGGAGCCAGCTTTGGATCCTGTGTCTCCCTCTCTCTCTGTCCCTCCCCCACTCACGTTCTGTCTGTCCGTCTCTCTGTCTCTCTCAAAAATAAACATTAAAAATTTTTTTAAAAAAATTTATCTCTCCCCTAAACTAAAATCTCTTATTTTGTTTCTATCTTACATTTGGAAATGAACAATGCATTATGAGAGCTTCTGAAATGTCAAGTTTCTTGGGGCCAGGGATAACTTCTACTTTAAGCTTCTAACTGAGGCTGATCCCATTATTCCTGCTCAGGGATTTGCACCTTATTTGGACGTCAAAGGGCACCTATGATCCCCTTTTTGGAGTAAGGCATGGAGTAGGGTGGAGAGAGAATATCAACAGAGAAATACTTTAAAAACATAGGACAACCTGTAAACACCCTACAATATATGAGAATCTCACCAGTAAAATCCTAATGGCTGATTTTCAACTGCTTCAGAAAGCAACTCCCCTTGTAGAATATTTCCCAAGCCAAAGGTAAAAAGAAAAGCATGGGGATGAATGGATTAAACAGATGCCACACACACACACACACACACACACACACACACACACACAAATACTACTTATCCATAAAAAAGAATGAAATATTCCATTTGCAACAACATAAATGGACCTTGAAGGAATTATGCTAACTGAAATAAGTCAAACCAAGAAAGACATACTGTGTGATTTTGCTTATATGCAGAATCTAAAAAACAAAACAAAACAAACAAAATAAAACAGTAACAGACATATATAGAGATAACAAACTGGTGGTTGGCAGACGGGAGAGTGTTAGGGGGACTAGAGAAATAAGTGGAAGGGGTTAAGAAATACAAATTTCTAGTAATAAATAAGTCAAGTAGATATAATGTATAGCACAGGGAATATAGTCAATAGCATTGTAATAACTTTGTACACTAAGAAAGGGTAACTAGCACTATTGGGGTGATCACTTTATAATATACAAACATTTCAAATCAATATGTTATATACCTGAAACTAATATAATATATCAATTATAATTCAATTTTAAGAAGAAAAAAAGACTGAAAATCTAATCAAAGTTTGACTACAAAAGAAAGCAGTAGCTTAATCAATGGGATTAGCATATCTGAAGAAAGAACACCTCAATAGAAATGGGGGGTGGTACATAGAATATAAAAAAGGGGAAAGATTTGGGTAGTATGCATCCAGGCCTGTGGAAATGCAGTGCCCTCCACTAATCTGTTTTCATACAGTCATTTTAAGGTTAGAAGGGGCATCCTTTGAGACTATCACCCTAAAACAAAGAGAAGGTAGAGGTCATATGTCCCAAATTTTCTAGAGAGGAAATAGATATAACTGTCAGGAACATAAGAAAAAGAGTCAGAAATTTAAGAAATCATCTAGGTAAACTGTGGTCCATAAATCAACATTCTATCTAAAGTTCAATAACTGAAAAATTGTAAAAAACTGTTACCAATATAGAAAACAAATAAATATTATTATTTCAGAAGAATAAAACCTATATGCAGTTCTACTACTGAGTCATGTACACATACATCCCCTACTGGATCTAAACATTGTGGTCAACTCCATATTCTCCTAGGATTTTGATTCTAAGTTCAAAAGCAACTTTGGGAATGTAATTTAACTTCCTACAGTGGGTGTGCTTCTAGGTGTAGTGCATTTAAGGTGGTTTTTCTCCTAACTAACTCTTCTTTGGACTTCATGAAATATAACTTCCTCCAGGATGCCTTCTCCTGGCCCGTCATATAATATCTCCTACACTTCCCTTATAACACTCGGTGTACATAAAATTACAGGCTTACAGTCTTCCACCACATTGTAATCTCCTTGAGGCCAGGGTTTTTTTAAACAGGCTGGGAAGGTAGGGAGGGGGCCGCTAGATTTTCTGTGCTAAAACTGGGAAAGTCACAGAAACTAAGGTAGGACAACAATTTGATCATTCTATTGGGCATTGCTGTTTTTGGAACACCTAGCAAATCTATAAAATATTTTCTGAACATGTGCATAAGGATAAAACGTGAGAAGAACATAATATATAATTGTGTGCATACTATTACATCCCTGAAATGCACTGAAAATATAAGTAGTTACTGTGGTGCCATGATAAGGTCATGGTTTCATTTTATTAGGGAATTTTTACATTAAAAACTGTTTTTATAGATTTTAAATTGATGTAATACTGGTTCTTTTGACTTCCAAATCCTATCCTACTTTTCCCCTGAAACTTTTCCAAAGCCTTCTGGAAAGAAATAATTTTTCCCTCTCTAAATTCTTTCACAATTGTTCCCATGACACTTATTTATCAGATTCCATTTTAATGACTTGTCATCACCACCCCCACCTCTACCAACCTTGTGTCCTAACTGCTTAGCAAGAATTGGTTCTATGCTCCTGGAGGACAGCCATTATGTTTTCTATTGCTTTGAGGGCCTTCTCCAGTGCCCTATAACCTCTCTGCCAAACTACCCCTACCATTTCTGCCTGGGGAAGCCTACACTCCATAATCTAGAAAGCTGCAACCCACAGCCAGCTGATCCTGCCATCAGGTGAAACTCAGACTCTCTCTGAAGTACAGAGAAATTCTCATGGAAATGGCTGGGCCATTCCTTCTCTATAATTCGCTCCCTTAAAAGTCTTTATTGGCCCCAGGACGGCCATTGTGAGCAGAGACTCTATAAATCAGTCAGCCAGAGATATTCTGCGTGGAGATTGAACACCAACCCAGCTCTGCAGTTCACTTATGCTTCTGTTCTGCCCAGAAGCAAGAAGCAGTTTGCTTTGCTGGATGGGGTGGGAGAGAAGCAGGGTGCAGCCAGGAGGGAGAGAGCAGCAGGTGTTTTTAGAGGCAAGAAGAAATCTCGTTGAAGAAATACACTGTCATGTCTAAGGTGATACCAGTTGTAAGATTTAGACTAATAAAGTTCTGGAAGCTAACTCAAGAGTTCAAAGCATGGAACCAAAGTTTAAGAGGCCTTTGAAAATACCTGTTTTTCATGACCATATGTAAAATTAGTAGAGATGAGATATTGGCCACAGAAGGACACCATTTACACCTGCTACACCAATGTGTCTCTTCCACAGGTAGGTAGAGCTCTGGAAGCTGGCCAGAAAGGTTTAAATGAGAAAAGAAGATAATCTCCCCCCCAAAAAAAATGTGCCTCCTTCAAATCACTGGAAAGGGAGTCCAAAAAAGATCAAGCTACTGCTCTTGAACCTGAAGGCAGAGAAAAATGGAAAGGTAATTTAAAGAGAGAAGATCTCTAACAAATTCTACATTATGCCTGTTCTTATGAGAAGGAAAAATCCCTCTCTCTTGAGTAGTCAATGCAGTGCTAAATTCATGTTCATTTATTGGGAATAAATGAAAGAGCAAGAAAATCATTTTCAAAACACTGTGGAAGGCACCTTGCTCTCAAACTTACTACCTTACTATACACTAAATTTTTCATCCCTTCATTTCTTCTTTTTTCTTCCCTTCATTCCTAAGTGTGCTCTGCTTATTTCGGGGGAAGACTCAAGCAGTAACAAAAGGCCCACCTGTCATGCTGGGGACAGAGGACACATTGGGTTTACCAGAATTATGGCCAGAGGAACGCCAATCATTTGTTCAAACATCTAATCACTTTATCTTGACATTCTGTGTAATTCTTATACTTCTAATCTACCTGACCCTCACACTGCATCTTCACAACATTGTGTAATTAATACCTCTAAACAAAACTTTCTTCACTACCCTGCCCTTGTAATTTCCTAAAAAGCTCTTGGCTTATTCCTCAATCTTAGCTAAATTAATATACTCTGAAAGCAAAGTCATATGTAGAGGACGGAAACAATTACTGATAACATACCCAAGAATAAGAGAACAGAGAGGGGTAACCCTATCCTATTGTGTTACTGGATGTGATTTATAATGCTATAGCATGAATATACCGGTAAAAAAAAAATGCAAATGATTTATAAAACTGTATTTCTGAGGTAATTTGGTTTTTTCCCCTAGCTGGATTTTGCTTTGTCTATATGAAGTGGAAGCATTTTGCTTTTATATTTTGATTTTATCTGTTACAGCAAATATAAAGAGGAATGCATTCTGTATATACTATAATGGTGGATATATACCACCAGAAATTTGTCTAAATCCCTAGAATGTACAACACCAAGAGTAAACCATGGACCGTAGGTGATTATGATATACCAGTATAGGTTCATGAATTGTAACTAATGTGTCACTGTGGTGTTGGCTGTTGATAGTGGGGGAAGCAGTGCATATGTGGGGGTAGGGGGTGTAAAGGAAATATCTATACCTTCTGCTCAATTTTGCTATGAACCTAAATCTTATTTAAAAAATAAAATCCATTAAAATAAAAATGAAAAAAGAAAAAGAAAAAGGGGAGGGGATGGGATGGGATGCAGTAGTGAGAGTGAATTCTATGGAATGTTCTGTGCACTCTCTGGAATGTCCTCTGTGTCATTTGGCCTACCCAACACATGTTTCTGAGAAAGAACATCCCCAACCAAGAATCTCTTGGTGAGATCTGGGTCCTACTTCATCTCTAGCACTAGTGGGACCGAGACTGAGTAAATCACTTAGCCACTGTTTCTTTCTGGCAAAGGAAAAGATCGGATTAGATCACGTTTTAACAAGATGTTTTAGTTGTTCCTTAAGAAACACTTGTTTTACAGTGGTCTTTTTAAAGGAGGAACTTCTCAAGAACATGTATACATTAAAATAAAGAATTAATCTCATGAGCAATTTACAGCATACAGCATTTCCTAAATTCAGTGGACATGTAGCATCTTATTTATTACATCTCACAGGACTGAGTCCATCTTACAGGACTGAGACTCAGGGGAAAACTCTCTGAAATGTACTGAATCCTATTTCTAGGGTGTCTCATAGCCCTAATAGAGGAATTGGCTACTTTCATGTCGTCATTTAATCCATGCCTTTTATTTTTTACTTTAAATCGTGCAACAACATATTTTATTATGTATGGTATTTTTCAATTATTTCTTCATCCTCTCCATACACAGGCAAAAAATAAGTGTACTGTTTAACATATTGGAACTTGCAAACCTGATTATTTCCTACATAAGGTAAATTATTCCTAAGTCATGCTTAGCCAACAGGCCAATTTATCTGCTGACCTCCAGGAGCACAAGGATGAAAAAGGTAGACAGACTATCCCCTACTGAACTCTCCTTCATTGTCATTCAATAACTTCTCCAAGCCCAGAACAACAGCACATTTCTTGCCAAAAATCATGAAATGTCCAAAAAAAAGCCCTTTTATCATCATCACCTTCTGCCGCAGAAATCTGAGAAACATTTTTCTTAAATATCGCCAAAAATGTGTTGGTACACAAAAGGAAATATCATGGAAAGCAAGATTCTGGTCACCCTTAAAAATGAATTAGGCTAGGATTCCCTTGCAGATAATCTTCCAAAAGGTTACATTGTTCTCAGGCTGGACAACCTGAGCCTTGTGATCTCATCTGCTACCCTCCTGTGCGGTGGCTCGGGGAGGAGCCTCATGCCTTACTTCATAATTTTTTTCACGTAGGTGTGTCTAGTGTTCCCAGTTGGATCATGAACCATTTGTCGTGTGTGTCTTTGTGTTTTCACAGATAGGAAAATGGGAGTGCAGTAAATGCTTTTTGAACCTGTTCTTACTTCTTGTTTCTGCGAGTATCTGCATTGTTATTATCCACCTACCTCTCCCCCTAAATGACAAATCCATCTGTCATCTTCACTTGTATAAACTCTACGTATGACCTAATATCCACTTCTGATGGTGCCTATTTTACTAAGTCTTTTCCAATCTAAACCCCAAAGCTTTGTGCCTTCATTATGATATCTGCCATATCTCATTTCCCCTGTCGATATCTGAACAGTTTTCTTGTTTCTTGGCTAAATCATACACTCCTTGGAGACAGAGAGAGTCTCTTACTCATCTGTATTCTCACATGCTACTCGTTCAGTTTGTTGACATGAATTGGACATGAGTCTGTACCAGTGGCTGCTGTGTAACAAACCACCCCAAAACTTAGTGTTCAACACAACTAGCATTTTTTTAGCTTATGTACTAGGGTCAGCTGGGATGGTTTTCCTAGTGTCTGCGGGGCTCACTCTCGCAACTGTAGTCAACCGCTGGTCAGCTAGGCAACTGTGCTTCTAGGGATGGCAGGCTGTTGGCTGGTGCAATACAGGCCACAAGGCTACATGTCTCTCATTTTCCAGCAAGCCAACCAAGGCTTATTCATTTGACAGCTACCAGGTGTCAGGGTTCTGAGACAACAAAGGAATGGAGGGTGCCAGACTCTTTGAGCCCTAGACTTGGAATGGCCATTTGGTCACTTCTGCCACATTATATTGCCCAAAGAAGGTCACAAGCCAGTCTAAATTCAAGGGGTGGAGAAATGGACTCTACCTCAGTGGGAGAAGCTGCAAAGTCACATTACCAAAGCAATGCATAGAGGGAATTATAGCCACTGTGCCATCTACCAGACAGTTTCTCCTTTCTGCAAGTCTAAAACTGTTGCACATACTCACCTGCCTTGCTCAGCCACTGCCGCTCATGTTCTCTCTCATGAGGCACCAAGTCATACACATTTCTTAAAGTCTAGGTTGCTGCTGAAAATATGTACCATGTATGCAAATTTGAGGACATGTGAAATAGAAACAATCATTAGTCCTCTAGAATCCAGAGTCTAGATGGACATATACTTGAAATGTCCAACTCATCTCTCTTTGTTTTGTTCCATTGCACGTGACTTAGAATTGGGGAATCATAAACTATTAAAGCCAAGAATAAACTTTAAGGTCATCTAGTCTAGGGTTGCAAACTGAAATGCCTTCAGGGACCAAATAAGGTAAATGAATACAACTCAGTTTAAATCCAGATAGATTGGAGGAGACTTTAAGAGACTGGTAGGAAACTATCTTAGCTAAAGAAATTAAAATTCTTGCTTTAAAGGGCACCTGGGTGGCTCAGTCGGTTAAGCATCCAGATTTGGCTCAGGTCATGATCTCACAGTCTGTGAGCTTGAGCCCTGTATCAGGCTCTTTGCTGACATCTCAGAGCCTGGAACCCTCTTCGAATTCTGTGTCTCCTTCTCTATCTGTCCTTTTCCTGCTCACACTCTCTCTGTCTCTCTCTCAAAAATAAATAAACATTAAAAAATATTTTAAAATTCTTGCTTTAAAAAAAGGAAATAAAAATAAATAAATAAAATACATGTGCACACTGAATTCAGACCCCAGGTCTCCATGTTGTCATATCGGATACTAGACCAACCCTCACTTTACAGATGGGAAAGCCAAGGCCCAGAGAAGTTAAAACATTTTTCTCAAGGTGGCCCAGCTAGGGAGCAGCAAAATGAGGCTGGACCCCGGGCAGGTCTCCTGTGACTTGGCACCGCCTAGAGTGTACTTTTCAAAGTTTCCATCCTGATGGGAGAGCTATATTCAATCTCTTCACAAACAGTTGTCTCATGGGTTTTGTCAGAATAGAAAACCTCTCCTGGAAAACAGCTGTCTCGTGGGAGTGACTGCCTCGGTCAGGTTTATGAAAGGAACAATTTGATTTGTGGCACTCACCCGTGGGAGCCCAGTTGTGCCTGCTGCTTCCTCATTGCAGTCAGGAGGCTGAAGCGAGGCAGACAGAGACTGCTGTGCTGATAAATGCCACCAGCCTGGGCATGAGCTGTGTTTCCAGACAACTGAGAAGACATATCTGACTTGACCTTCTGGCCCAACAGAAGATACTGCCTGGCAGAAGTGAAGTGGCAACACATGACAAGGAAGGAGAGAGATGCCATAAGACCCAAGTCACCCATGACTAGGAACTGATGTTTTACCTGTTTTTCTCTTGATCCTGCTGGTCTCTTTATTTTCCAATTTTCAAATGTGCTGGTTTTCTCATCCTTGGCCCTGATGGAGAAAGGGTTGTTATTTTCAGGAAAGAAAAGTAGATTAAGCCAGTGTGGGAAGAGTGAGGAAGGGTTTGTAAATCAAAGGAAAATGTTTCAACAGAAAATCACAACCCAAGCGTCTTAGTCTATTCGGGCTGCTAAAACAGAACCCTAGACTGTGTCACTTAGCAAACAAATCTATCTCTCACAGTTCTGGGGCTGCAAGTACAAGATCAGGGTACCAGCATGGTCAGGGTCTGGTAACGACCCTCTTCTTGGTCGCAGACTGTCTTATCCTATGTCCTCACATGGCGGGAGGGGCAAAGGAACTCTCTGGGGCCTCATTTATAGGGACACTAATTCCATTCATGAGCACTCTACTTCATGATCTCATCACCCCCAAAGGTCCCACGTCCAAATACCATCATATTGGGGATTATGTCTTAACACACGAATTTGGGGGAGACACAAATATTCAGTCTTTAGCACCACATGTATGCCGAAGAGCAAACCACAATCTGGCCTGCAGTCTGGCTTCACAAGGAGTTCAGTGGCCTTGCTGTGACCCTCTTAGAAAGATCCCTCCAGGCATCTGTCCATGACAGTCACAGCAGAGATGTCCTTGGTCTAAGCTTGCATGTCCCCTCAAAGTTGGCATCTCTGCTCTTGTCCCTGGAGACTTCTTAGTAGATACTTGTTGATAAAATTGATACATGAGATAAGAAATTACTTTATTTTCCAGCATAAAAAACACAAACACAAAAAAGTTTGATTACAACACATGGAGGTAGTGATTAAAATATTGGACACTGGTTACATAAAATAGAATAGAAATAGAAAAAAATGAGCCATTTAGGAGTAGATTTTACTTTATTTATTTTAGAGGGAGAGAGAACACACAAGTGAGGAAGAGGGGCAGTGGGAGACAGAATCTTATTCAGTCTCCATTTAGCACAGAGTCCGACGTGAGGCTTGATTCCACAACCCTGGGATCAAGAGTTGGATGCTCAACTGACTAAGCCATCCAGGTGTTTCAGAAGTGGATTTTAAAAATCAAACTTTTATTAGCACAGACAGGCAGTCAACTCCTTTTATTCCAGCTCAGCACAATCAGGACACTGGGCAGAACTTCCAAGCCTGTTCCTTCTAAAGAGCTTTACCATCTTTTTTCAAGAACAAATGAAAATGCTAGCTTAAATGTCTATGGTGTATCTGAGCTAATTATAGAAAGAAAGATTAAGAAGGCAAAAAAAATAAGGATAGGTATTGCCTCTGAATATTTTCAGAAATATGTACAGCCAGGAAGTATCAGTTCCAATTTCTACCCTTGGGTTGCACAGCATCCATTTACTACCATATTATAAAAGCTTTTACAATGTGACACTTTGATACACATCAAATGAAAAACAGAAATATGCTGTACAGGTGGTTAGGAAGCGTAAGCTCTGTTCTGGATCTGTTAAGAATTGGATCTGTGATCTGCTCAGCCCTAGGCTTCCTCATTTGTAAAATGAGAAATTTGAATACAAATTTATGAAATTTATTTCAGTTTGATAGTTCCATTGTCATTGATTTTGACATGAGGTTTATCCAGTCACTCATTCATTTATTCATTTTTTCCCATTCATTCAGCATATTTCATTGAGTCCTATTCCATAAGCAGCATTGTACTGGTAACCAAGTATAAAGTAGTAAGGAGTAAAAACAAACTCCCTGTCCTCAGAGAACTTTAGTTCTACACAGTGAGACAGATGATAGGAAAACAAGAAAGGAAGCAAGATAACTTCAGATTTGTTTGAGGGATTATCCCCAGGATAAGGGAAAGGATCCAAGTATATGTTAGAGAGAAACTGGGGTTGGGATTAGTGGGGAAGACCTATAACAAGTAGTCAAAAGTCCTGGGTGCAACTGGGCTATAGATTAAGTATGTGACATTAGCAAAGTCTCTTTCCCTCTGTATGCCTATTTCTTATCGCTACCACAATAAATTGCCATAAATTTATCAGCTTAAAACAACCCAGATATATTACATTTCTGTAGGTCAGAAATCCAACATGGGTCTCATTGGGCTGAAATCAGGTATAGTGCTGCTTTTCTTTCTGGATGCTCTAGGGGACAATTTGTGTCTTTGCACAATTCAGATTGTTGGCAAAATTTAGTTTCCTGATTTTGCTGGACCAAGGTACCTATTGTCTTGCTACCTGTAATGGGAAGGCACTCACAAGTCCGTCAGGACTTACATTTTTGGCTGGTGGGTCCCTTCCTCCAGCTACAAAGCCAGGAACCAATCAATGGTGGTGTTCTCACACTGCAACTCTCCGACCTACTCTTCTGCCTTTCTCTTGTGTTCTTAAGGATTTGTGATTAGATTGAGCACACCAGGATAACCCAGGATAATCTCCCCACCTCAAGGTCTTTAACTGTAGTCACATTTGTAAAGTCCCCTTTTCCATGTAAAGTAATATTTTCACAGGTTCTGAGGATTAGAACATGTGCACTCATGAGGGGCCATGATTTTGCCTACCTGAATACCCCAGTTAACTTATGAGTAAATGAAGACACTGAACCTAAGCTCTTTCAATTCCAAAATGCCATGTCTCCCTTTGCTTCTATGCTTTGCTCCTGTGTTTCTTTTCTATAACAACTCATGAGAAACTTTGCTAAGTGAAGTCAAAATCTCTTGTTTGAAGACAGTGTTTATTTCATCTAGGACAAATAATGGAGAGTGAGTTATGATGTTGTGACTGTAACTACAAGGCAATCTCAAGGACAGAGTAGGAAGCATGCTTAGGAGTGATCCCTGAAATGGGTTGCTGAGCCTGCCCTCTGCTACATAGCTGCTTACGATCCTGCTGAATATAATAAAATAGAATCACTTCTGTTAGAGCCGCATTTTACCATCAGGCATGCAAGTCAACATGATGGACTGTTTAAAGGTGTAGCTTAAGGGAAATGTATGTAAACCTTCCCTAAATATTCCTCTGAATATGTATCTCACATGTGGTGACCCAGTGCCATGTCCATTTCCTGAAAGGTGAGGCCACCACAGGCTTCATTGTGCCCAGAGAAGCATGTGCACATACATCTGGAAGAATGGAAATCCTACTTGACCCAGCCATACTTGGTGGCTTTACAACTCTGTTCTTAGGTATTCTAAGAATTCCAACACTTCTGGAAAGAAATGGGTATTTTCTACTATTATCTTCTTGTCTTTGCAGCATGACAGAAAACCACAACTAGTGGGGGTAGCAACAATAGGAACTCTGGTATAAAGGCTGGCAACCAAGGTGGGTGGAAAAGAATCTACACATTTATCTAAACCTTAGGTGGGCTTTCCCCAAACCAATGGTGGGTCATGATAAATCAGGGCTATAATCTCAGTGGCCTTCGTTGGTATTCACAACTTGCTTGGATGGAATTGGCTGGGAAGAGAACCACAGCCTAGAGGTAGGCTGATAAACTGGTCTATCAGGGATTAAAGCCTAGTGTTTGGGCCCAAAAACAGCATTTTGGATACAAGTCCTTGAGAGGCACAGTCATTTCCATAAGTTACCAGGTGAGTTTGACCATTTCAAAAATTCTTATTGTGCATCTCCGGTGCTCTTGCATTCTCACTCGCTGTCTCCATGCACACACACCAAGGAAAGGCCAAGTGAGGACATAAAGAGAAGGCACCATCTGCAAGCCAGGAAGAGAATCTTCATCAGAAACCAACCCTGCCAAACCGTGATTTGGGATTTCTGGCCACCAGAACTGAATAAAGGTTTTTGTGGGTTTACCATCAAGAAGTCCCTTCACTCAGAGAAGAGGATCAGTCTCCTGGCAAAGTGATTGATCTTCATTATCAAGGAGAAAATTGATGGCTGCTATGCTGTGCAATAAGGGAGACAGTGTCTGGAACCAGAGGATTCACTGACTTTTAGTACTTTTTAGTGTCCCCTCAATAGTAGTGAATGGGACACAGCAGCAGTCTAACTAATACAGACAGGGCCAGAAAAGATTCAGATCCCAGGACTAAAGGTTTGGGCCACCCTGCTTTCTAAAGAATCCAGTCCATTAGGTAGTTGCAGAGGAAAAGAGGGGCCTTAAATGGGTGTTGAAAGATGGAAGTTACAGAAACAGGAGTGTTAAAGCCAAGTTTTATATTATTTCTTTCTCTCCCCCTTTAGGTATTATTAGGAAATAGTGGTGGCTAAAATTTTATATTTTAGGTGGGAGTATATCTATAGTGCTATTGACCCATAAGTAAATGAAATATGATACAATGAAATATTTTGTATGGGTACACAAATTTTTCATGAAGAAGAACAAAAATAGATACTGAAGGGAAAAGAGATGGATGGTGCTGAATAGTTTTGTTTGCTTCTCTAGATCTCTTCTTCATTCCCTGCCTGTCCTGCCCCATTCTGTTTCCCGGGGAAGTTAACTTTGCAGATCACATCAAAGAGTTCCTTTACCCTGGGCTTGATGTGATCAACAGGAATCACCTCTATAAGATATGATAGAAGGAGGAAATTGAGATCAGGGTATGTGTTCCTCTGACTCCTGCAGAGTCTATTAAACAAGGCTCCTTCCTCAGAGCCCCTTCCTCCTACTATAGTTACATTTTCCAGGTTCTAATAATTGTTTCATCCTCTTGCCTCTTCAGATTTGAGCATTAGCACCTTACAGCTTCACCCAACCTTTATGGTTTCCCTTAATTGCCCACATTTTGTAAAAAGTTTTTTCCTTTCTATTTCCTCAGATAGGAACACCTGGGTGGTTCAGTCAGTTAAGTATCTGACTTTGGTTCAGGTCATGATCTCTCAATTCGCAAGTTCGAGCCCCGCATCGGGCACTGTTCTGACAGCTCAGAGCCTGGAGCCTGCTTCGGATTCTGTGTCTCCCTCTCTCTCTGTCCCTCCCCATTTCTCTCTCTCTCTCTCAAAAGTAAATAAATATTTTAAAAAGCATTATTAAAAAAATATTTCCTCAGATACATTTCAAATCCATACTGTTTAAATGTGAAATCTATTTCCTGTGGAGAACTTGAAGTATACAAGCAGAGTGGGCAAAATATTAAATGTTAGATATTATTTTTTCTTCTATCTCTTAAGTCTGAAACATTAAAAGTTCCAGGTAAAATAGAGGTCTCTGTCTTAGAAAATGCTGCCAATACCATATTTCCCTATGGCAATTCAGCCCTCATTTTGAAGAGAGGGTAATATGAGAATAAATGGATCTTGGAAAAAATTCTTATTTTGTAGATTATTAAAGAGTGTAGAGTGTGAAGACAGAAGATCCTGCCTTAAGTCTTTTAATAAGATTACTGTGTGACCATAAGCAAGTCATTTAACATCTCAGTTGTCTCCATATATGAAGTGGGAATTGATAATATCTGCATCATACCACCATTGCAGAGTTCAAAAAAAAAAAAAAGTAAGCATAACTGCTTCACAAAAAGTAAACATCTTAAATATTAGTTACTAATGTCATTATGTTTCACAGTTCTTCAAACAAGGATAAATTGAAGATGTTCATCAATTTTGATTAGCTGTCACAGTTTGGAATTGTGTATTCATGCCATTATTGGATTAATGGTTGCCTCCTGCCCCCAACATCCTGCAAGCTCCTAGAAAACTGGGATTGAGTCTTTTGGATCCCCTCTGTCTTCTTGTTTCTTGCCATGCCTGGCACTTACGAAGTACTCAAATATTCAAGAATGAGTTAAAGACTGAGCAAGAGTAAGAAAACAGGGAGAGAGGACAATGGAAGGCAAGAAGAAAAAAAAAAGAGAGTAAAGATGAGATTTTTTGGAAAAGGGGACAGTTATTCCCTAAATTGAAGCCTAATGCTACTTGTACCTTAATGCTGTCCTTCCTAAGAGAGAGTTTAAAATGACAATAATAGCGTTTGGGTGGCTTAGGTGGTTAAGCATCCAACTCTTGGTTTTAGCTCAGGTCATGATTGCATGGTCTGTGGGATCAAGCCCTGTGTCAGGCTTTGGGCTGACAGTGTGGAGCCTGCTAGGGATTCTCTCTCTCCCTCTCTCTCTGCACCTCTTCCACTCTAAATAAATAAATAAATAAATAAATAAATAAATAAATTTTAAAAAAGAATAAAGTGATAATGAAAATGACAGCTAATAATTATTGCCTAGTAACTATTATGTATATGTACTATTACTTTTAAGAGTTAATTATTAAAACAGTTGTATGAAATGGTCCTGTTATTATTTCCATTTTACAGATGAGGAAATTGAGCTTTGATACAGTTAAGTAACTTGCCCAAAGTGACACAGTAAGTGGTAGAAATAGATGAAAGTCACACCTAAACAATCTAACTCAGAGCACGTACCATGCTATTCCATGTTCACTTTTATTTAAATTTTTAGTTCAAAAAATACTAGAAAAAGTGAAGGAGTGAAGGCAGACTATGTTCCAGAAAAGTAAAAGGAGGCCTATGAATTCCTTCCCTAAAAAGTGTGTCTTACAAAAGGAAATAGGGAGAAGTACAGTACAAGGTCAATGGATGGAAGGTACTGTTATACACTAACCAAGCTGCTTTAATATAAATTCTATAAATAAATTATTTGTGCAAATATTCAGTAAAAAAAGAAAAGGAAGACATTATTTAAAGACATGGCCAGGTAAAATGACAAATGGCATACAACTTCAATTTTTCTTCGGCATGCAAGTTTTAGCTGAATACACATAAAAGAAATCAATCTACATGGTGCAAATGTGGGGGAAAAACACCCAGACCTATGTCAGCAATAATAAAAAACATCTACTATTCTAAAACAGTCAGCTAATTGTAAATGGATACCCAGACCAGGGAAAGAAATGCCTGATGGGAAAGCCAAGAACCTCTTCCAGTTAGTTCTAAGCTGTCAACATTGAAGTAAAGGCAAACTCTCCAGAAAAACAGTTCATAAAAAGATGGCAAGATAAACTGAATAGAGAAACCCAAATAAAGATAAACTATTAGCTTTTGTCTGTCTGTCTGTCTGTCTATGATTAGCAGCAATTCCAGAGCTCAGCCTGATTTTCAAATATTAATTACCCTTTGAAAATGCCCGGAAGCAATATTTATATTGTGATATTATAGACCATATCTGCATAGCAAATTGTCAGCATAAACCTCATAAGTACAAGTTGACTAAGAGATATTTGGGGGAAAATTAGGGGTCGCTCCAAAATTAATGCATCATTTCCTAAGCTTGGCAATCTTAGTTTAAGACGTGTAGCAAAACAAGGAATTAGCAAAACAAGGAATAAGACATGTAGCAAAAAAAGGAATTAGAGATTATTAGAATCTAATTATTAGATCATCCAGTCTAGGATAAAATAATAGTGATCCAGGGGTGCCTGGGTGTCTCAGTTGGTTGAGCATCTGACTTCAGCTCAGGTCATGATCTCACAGTTTGTGGGTTCGGGCCCTGAGTTGGGCTCTGTGCTGACAGCTCAGAGCTTGGAGCCTGCTTCGTATTCTGTGTCTCCCTCTCTCTCTCTGACCCTCCCCCACTCACACTGTGTCTCTCTCTCCAAAATAAATAAATGTGAAAAGAAATTAAAAAAAAATAGTAATCCATATGTCAGATCTGGTCCAGGGACAGATTTGTTTGGATAGCAATTTTTTTTATTTGAATTAGTTGCTAACATTTAAAAGTTAGAAAACTCTAAAAGTTGGAAAAATCTGGATTTCTCTCAAAAATGTGAAGAATAGACAGCACTGAGTCTTTATTCCTGAATGGAAACAATCTGCTGGGTTGAGAAGGGGTGATCCCTATCAGACAGGACATCTTTCTAGATTGATACAGTCCCTCCCAGGCCTCACCACCTTGCCCTCATTCTACTTGATTCATTTATATTACTGGTCTGGTCTCTATGGTCTAACATTTCCATTTTTACAAATAAAATAGAATCTACATAGTTTGATCAATATCACAGAAATAGGTACTGTGTTAAGACTGGCTCTAGAACCCAAGACTTGTGGAGTCCGAGCTAATGGTGTTAACAACAGTTTCATGTGCTCTTTGGAATCTAACAAAGATTTATAAGCACCCAGAGTATTCAACCTGCTGTGCCCTTAGGACTCCTGCTACCTATTCCTTTACATTAGAGTTATTTCTATATGTTCAATTGGTATTTTATTCATGTATGCACTTAGTAGTTATTGAACATTGCCGATATGCCAGACATTATGCTAGATCCTGGCGATATAGCAATGAACATAATTTTGCACTCCAGTGGGGTAGACAGACAGACAAGTCTTAGCTCTTTGACTAACCTGCAAGCCTAACTTCCTGTTTATGTCATTTTTATTCTATCAGATGGATTCTGGCTCTAGATCAATTATTGATTAGTTGTGTGATTTTGGATAAATCATTAACTTAAAAAATCTCAGTTTCTTCATTTATTAAATACTGGACAAATGAAGTCCAGTGCTCTTCATTTGGGTAAAATTCTATAATCTTTAGGACATAAAGAAAGAACTTTATTTATTAAAGTAATGCTACAGATTTATTCATTTCATGTTGGATTTATGCTCTTAATAAGAATCTCTCTAGAGCTTATTGTGTGCTAGCAGCTTAAATAAACTATAGCTAATGTGGCTTCATAATCAGATTGTGATAAATTTTGACAGACACTCAATGCTGATTCATTTTTAATGGAATAATGATGGCTCCAATGTGTTGATCCCTGCTTGATAGGATCATCATTGGAATAAAAATATCAGTATCTCATTATATTGTTTTAACTATCTTGATTATACTTTGACTTACAATGAAAATGAAAAACCTTAAATTACCAAGTTATTTTTTTAATTAGCCTAGTGTACATTAAAGATCATTTCTTTTCATTTTGGAGCTCTTCAGTGGGTATGTTTGAAATCTTGTTGTTTTATTACGATGGTGTCTTTATTAAATTGCTCTAGAAGCACAGGAAACCAGGGTCCTACTTTACTTTAAAGCTACTTAATATTAATATTTTATTTGGAAAATAAGAGTTATATAGGCTCTGAAGTCAGAATATTATGTTTTATTATGCATAGTAAAATGTTGATAGATGGGAAACTAGCTGAACATTCTTCAGGATATAATTTTAGGAGGCTTTTAATTCTCAGGCAATATCTTAGAATAAATCCCACATGCACATATCCCATCTCATGTCTCATATTCAGTTTTCCTCGTGGTACTTCATGGGAAGGACCTATGTAATCCTTAGAACAAAGGAGTTAATGAAATATGATTGTTCTCAAGATGAAGGCCAAGTAATAGATGTCTAGATAGGTGCATGGGCAGCTTCTATGAAAGATATAGCTCAAGATCTCCTAAGTCAAATTTCTTTAAATTAGGCCCAAGTTTCAATAAAAAAGAAAGATATCTTGCCATTTGCAACTACGTAGATGGAACCAGAGGGTATTATCCTAAGCAAAATTAGTCAAAGAAAGACAAATACCATATGACTTTACTCATATGAGGATTTTAAGATACAAAACAGATGAACATAAGGGAAGGGGACCAAAAATTAAAAAAAAAACAGGGAGGGGGACAACACATAAGAGACTCTTAAATATGGAGAACAAACAGAGGGATGCTGAAGACGTTGTGGGAGGGGCAATGGGCTAAATGGATAAGGGGTATTAAGGAATCTACTCCTGAAATCATTGTTGCACTATATGCTAACTAACTTGGATGTAAATTAGAAAAATAAATAAATAAAAATTAGGCCCAAGTTTTTAATGCTGCTAATTTGTTCACAGGACTTCTTCTAAACAAAATTGTATTAAAAATTTTTGGGGGGGACCCCATTTTTCATCCATCATAAATCTGTTTAGTTGTCTTCACTTTCCAGAGATTTAATTTGATCTCCCTAGTAAATACCTAGTTCCTTTGCCATGTGTGACATTATTCTATAATCCTTGTTGGAAATTAATTTAATTTTTCAACTTCTGTGAAGTTCTACATTTTGAAACTGTACCACGGGAATTCCATTGAAAACAAATGTATCCTTCCTTCATGAATTTTTCCAGTCCTACCACCAGTGCCCTAGTTACAAGTAGGTAACCACCATACTAGATTAACTGTACTGGCAGTGTTATAACTCACCTTTATCCCTCAGCTCACACTGAACCAGAAACAAAGACTCAAATAATTAGCTGGCAAAAAGTTGGAGACAGAAAAAATTTGCAGAGTTTGCTCTTCTGTAAAAACCCACAAAATTGGACTAGAAAGGGGGAGGAGGGATTATAAATATAACTTAGACTGCAGGAGTAAAGAAACTGGTGTACTTGAAGTAGGAGGGAGGAAAAAGAAGCCACCTGAAGAAAGAAAATGGATTGGCAATTGAGTGGGTGATGACCTTTAGGGTTCAGCTTACTGACCATTAATTATCGAAAGTCCCCAAATTCCCATGCTTCCCAACATCCATATCTCTGTTGTCCCTAGAGGGTGGGGAATTGGTGGAGAAATGGATTCATGTCTCAAGATTAGAGAGGGCAGAACCCATTAGACATGGCCCCCTGTGAACCAGAGTGCTGGTAAGCATGGCAACATCATTTCATATGCTGTTTCCTTAAATGGCTTTCGCCTTTCCCACCTTTGAGTTTTTGCTCCTGTCTCCTCAACCTATGATAACTTCCCTCCAGTGACTAGGGTCACACATCCATTTTCCCTGGACCATCCCAATTTATTCCTGTTCTATCAGCATACTTATTAATAGGATCCCCTTTCTCTTTGTTCTCTCTCCTACTGTCTAAGGATGAACAATAAATTGTTACCTTATATAAGGTTCGTTTTTATCTTTAAAATTGCCCACATTATTCAATGTAGAGTTTAATTACTACCTCTTTTAGGGAGGTTTTCCTAATTTCATAAGTTATCATTTCTCTCTTTTCTTAGCTTCTTAGCTATTCAAAAGGATATGATAATATTCTGCCTTTTTAAAATGGTAATTTGTAAGTATATCCTTTCTCTTTCTAGACTTGTAGAGACAGGACCACATTCTTCTTTGTAGTGTTATCCATGATGATTTGTATGTAGATACCTAATATATATTTCTCAAATTAGTTTCAAGTTATATGCAATTTCCAATATCACAATTTTTGAATGTGAAAATCCAGGGTTAGATTTTCTGTAAAATTAATATTGGAATTAAATTATATTACATGTGCAAATTACTTAGCACATTGTCTCACACATAGTTTCATAATTGGCAGCTATTTTATGGTTATTTATAATATAATATTACATATAATGTTATATATAATTAATATATAAATAATATATAAAACCATATAAAATATATAATATAATAATTACATTATCATAATATATAACTATAATATATGTTATTATAGTTAATATATGTATTATAGTTATTATAAACTATTATAGTACATGATTATTTGATATTATATACTGATGAATTGGTTTCTCCTCTGCATTGCCATTGCATTTTGTCCATACATATAACATTTTTCATAGATTATTTGGATATTTGTCACAGCTCAAGTACAAGATACACAGGACAAAGATAATGTTTTTAAAATTAAGGACAAATAGGTCACTTGCCACTAAGCCAATATCTATTCTGATTCCTAGTAGAGACCTCCTTTAAAAATGGGCAGAGGTTTATTTTTATTTATTTTTTTAATGTTTATTTTTGAGAGAGAGAGACAGAGTGTGAGTGGGGAGGGGCAGAGAGAGAAGGAGGCTCCAGGCTCTGAGCTACCAGTAGGGAGCACCATATGGGGCCTCAACCCAAGAAACGCAACATCATGACCTGAGCTGAAGTCGGATACTTAACCAACTGAACCACCCAGGCAGCCTCCCAAAAAATGAGCAAAAGGTTTAAATATGCATTTCTTCAAAGAAGATATATGAATGAGGGCACCTGGGTGGCTCAGTTGGTTAAGTGTCCAACTTCAGTTCAGGTCATGATCTCACAGTTTGTGAGTTTGAGCCCCACGTCGGACTCTGTGCTGACAGCTCACAGCCTGAAGCCTACTTCAGATTCTGTGTCTACCTCTCTTTCTACTCCTCTCCCAGTAGCACTCTGTCTCTCTCTCAGAAATAAATAATAAACATTAAAAAAAATTTAAAAAGAAGATATATGAATGGTCATAGTAATCACATGAAAAGATATCTAAAATCATTAGTAATTAGGGAAATTCAAATCAAAATCATAATAATACACTAGTTCACATCCACTAGGATGGCTAAAATAAAAAAGACAGACAATAACAAGTGTTGATGAGGTTATAGAGAAAAGGAAACTTGCATTTGTTGCTGGTGGGAATGTAAAATGGTGGAGCTGCTTTGGGAAATAATTTATCAATTCCTTAAACAGTCAAATATAGAGTTATCATATAATTTAGAGTTCTACCACTAGGCATATTCCCAGGAGAAAAGAAAACATATCTACACAAAGACTTGCATACAAACAAGCACAGAAGCAGTATTCACAGTAACCAGAAACCAAATATTCACAAACTGGTGAAAAGAGAAACAAAATGTGGTATATCCATATAATAGAATATTAGTAGTTATAAAAAGGAACTCAGTACTGATACATGCTACAACATGAATGAACTCCAAAGACATTATCCTTTATGGAAAAAAAAGGCACAAAAAATTCATTATATTATTATATTATTCTATACTTATGAAATGTTCGGAAAAGGCAAACATACAGAGATAGAAAGTAGAATAGTAATTAATTACTTACGGTTTGATTAGGAATGCGGAGTAACCGTAAATGGGCATAAGGTAATGGAAATGTCCTAAAACTAGACTGCAGTGATAATTCTATAACTGCAAATATGCTAAAATTCATTGACTTGTACACTAAAAATGGGTGTATTGGTATGTAAACTTACTTCAATAAAGCTGTTTAACAGAAATTGAACTGACAACCTTCTGAATTGCAGAATAGTAATGCAGAAAACCTAGATGTATCTCTAATTTGCCAATCATCCTTTGCCTCAGTATCCTAGTCTGAGGGTACTCTCCTTCCCTTTAATTAGGAAGAAAGGCTACAGAGACAAGACAGATATAATATACCTTTGGTGATTAAAAAAGGGGAGGGGAAAATGTGATGTGAACTAGAGAGAAATAAGGAGCCCTGATTTCCATTACTGACTATCAAGCAATAACTGGCTATATAAGCAAAGACAAATCACGCCCTCACAGGCGTTCAGCTCTCTCATCTTTAAAATGAAAGCCTAGTGGACCTGGTTTGTGATGTTTATCCATTCAAATGCTACACAAGGGGCTGGCCCAGGTAGCCACAGCAGATAGGAATATGGGTAGACAGATAACTGAGTCTGAGCCAATCAGACTCCTCTAGAGATTTTGGCTTTGGGACTCTAGGCCAGTAACAATGTGAAGTTAGGAAAAGTCATGTCAGCTCTTGTCGTTAGTCCAGTGTTTTGGACCACTGATAATCTGAGGAATGCCAGAAGAAAATAATCCATAGCAATAGCAAGAAAATGAAGTAAACCTGAAGCAGAGACAGTTTTGAGAGGTGATAGCAAAGGCAGACCTAGTTTCTGCCATCTTTCTGGTTCCTATGAAGTCACGTCTGTGTCCTTTTCTTGGATTCCATGAAACCTCTTCAAATCCTTATATAATGTCCAATTCTCTTGCTCTAATGTGAGTGGCCCCTGTTCCTAGCAATCTAGTGAATCCTGTCTACGGGAGAGGTCATTGCACTGATTTCTACAGTATTTCCCAGCTCCTGTACTTTCTTTAGACTTGATGCTACCTCCCAGCTTATTCTTGGCACACAAGCCCAGAAGTGAGACAATGACTTCCTCACAGATGAGTTGTTAATTTCCCCATAAAAGCCACTTTCTTCTCAATGAAATCACCTTTGAATTGACCAAACCAAAATATGCAAGGCTGAAATTTACATTAGTATGTGTCAAAATGAATGTACTTTACAGATGAGTTAATTTTTTTTTAATTATACTCTTAAAAGTTTTGGTTAATGGCACCACTGAAATAGCAGTGTTAATTTTCAAATCATGCAAACAATATCATTCATTACCATGAACAAAAGCAAATTTCTAAATGAGAGCTGAGGAAGATGGCTTCTGGTATGCCAAATAAATATTTGGGAATAATTACGGGGTGAGTCTAATATAATTGTGAGGCCATTCCACCTCATTTCAACCCAGATATTTTAATGTAAGCATGATTTAAAAATTAAGGCAACCAAGGCAAAGTGTGGGATTCTGTGGTCTACAATTGTTAGCAAAAACATCCTCAGCAGATTCAGCAGATACTCATTTAAAAGTCACTCCTTCCATCTGAGCCACCTCTATTCTCTTGCTCTCCATAGTTTCTAATCTTTAAAATTGTGTAATAGCTCCCAAGACGGGAGGTCAGACTTTAGTTATTTAAATACAACTATAGGGGCGCCTGGGTGGCGCAGTCGGTTAAGTGTCCGACTTCAGCCAGGTCACGATCTCGCGGTCCGTGAGTTCGAGCCCCGCGTCGGGCTCTGGGCTGATGGCTCAGAGCCTGGAGCCTGTTTCCGATTCTGTGTCTCCCTCTCTCTCTGCCCCTCCCCCGTTCATGCTCTGTCTCTCTCTGTCCCAAAAATAAATAAACGTTGAAAAAAAATTTTAAAAAAAAAAAATAAAAAAAAATAAATAAATACAACTATACCATTCGGCTTCACTCCTACTTCATAGAAAGGCTTTTTTCAATGGCAGGCAAATGCAAATCACCATATTTTCCCATTTTACTGGGTCTAAATGATTTTATGTGTCTTCCAAAAAAGGAGCTAATATGTCCCATAAATAAAACAATCAAAGTTTAAAGCCTCCAGTCTGTTTTCTCACCAGACCACCCACTCTGACCTTATGGTAAGGCTGGAAATAGGAAATCAGACATTTTAACTAATCACATAGAACCCATGATATTATCTTTACCATCCTGTTGAGTCATGAGAATACAGAACCACTACAGGTCTTTGATGGATATCACAGAAAAATACTTAGAACACAGCACACTGCAAACTTGGTATCAATTACCCATTTAGCAAAAGTTTACTTATGTTTTGTAGGAGTGGTTCTCAACCATTCATGATTTGTTCCCTCAGGGGCATCTGGCAATGTCTGGGGACAACCTGGAGGGGGAAGGGTACTACTGTTATCTGCTGAGTAGAGAATGGGGATGCTGTTGAATATCCTATGTCGAAGTTTTGGCTCAGATGTTAAGAGTGATGCCACACGTGTACACACATGCACACACATGCACACACATGTACACACGCATGCACACACACACACACCAAGAGAGTATGAAAAGGTTTATTGCTCACATAATGAAACTGCTTGGAGAATGTAGGGCAGGTTCCCAAGCCAGTTAGAAAATGGTGTGGGTTTTTATTGTAGTCAGGAGGTGAAGCTAGGGTAAGGATTCCCATCCGCAGGTCCCGGTTTGACTGATTTGAACTTCCCTGCTGGAGCTAAGGGAAGGAATATCCTAGTTCTCTTAGGGCTTGTTCAGACATGAGACAAAAGGGCAATGAGGAATGGTGGGGCTTGAAGGTTGTCACTGGTCAACCATCAAAAATGGAATCGGACTCTTTATTACATCCAGCAATACAGGATAGATCCCACAACATCCAGGCTTGAATTTCAATAATGCTGGGGTTGAGAACCCTGTTCTGTAGCTGGGGTAGTCTGATTCAGGCTGTGTCTAGGTAGTGGCCATGTAGAGGCGGTGTGTGTCCCCCCCAGGTGACCCCCCTCAGCACCCAGACACTCATTGCTTCAGCTGTGAAGGCTGCTGACTGCTCAGAGCAGAGTCCCTCTGTTGGAACTTCCCTCAGCCAGGAAAGAGAACTACCTCACCCACCGTAACGTCCCTTGTCTGGGAGCAGCCCACATCCAATATCTGGCTGAGGCAGTGGGGGTGGAGGGTACAAAGACCCTACCTCCTTCCTCAGTTTAAGACAATTCTGCAGGGCAAGCAAAGCTCCAGAGCTCCCCATTGGGATCAACTGAGACCTCTGGTGTGATTGCATCTCTGTTCAGTTTCTTCTGCCCAATTCTGCCTCCCTCTCATTCTTACATATGCCATTCTTATTCTGCATTTCCCAATAAACCCAATGCACAACAATTTCCTTCTTAGAATTTGTTTCCCCAGGAATGTCATCTTTTCTTTTTAAAAACAATTTTTTTTAATGTTTATTTATGTTTGAGAGAGAGAGAGAGACAGAGTGTGAATGGGTGAGGGGCAGAGAGAGAGGGAGACACAGAATCCGAAGCAGGCTCCAGGCTCCAAGCTGTCAGCACAGAGCCCAATGTGGGGCTCAAACTCACGAACTATGAGATCATGACCTGAGTGAAGTTGGACGCTTAGTACTGAGCCACCCAGGCACCCCAGGAATGTCATCTTTTCTTAACCAGACCTAGAGTGACAAGTAAAAATCACATTGAGACCAGGACCATATATGCGTGTATATATATACATATATATATATGTATATATACACACACACACATATATATACATATATATGTGTGTGTGTGTATATATATATATATATATTCTCTCTATATGAATAAAATTTTCACAAATTGATACTGACCATTATGATATACCCTGATATTTCCTATTCTAGTCTATTTTACTATATGTTTTTTTTAATTTTTAAGGTTTATTTATTTTTGAGAGAGAGAGAGAGACAGGGCATGAGCAGGAGGGGCAGAGAGAGGGAGACAGAATTGGAAGCAGTCTCAGGCTCTGAGCTGTCAGCACAGAACCCAATGCAGGGCTTGAACTCACCAATAGTGACATCATGACCTGAGCTGAAGTCAGATGCTTAACCAACTGAGCTACCCAGGCACCCCTGGTATTTTTTATGCTGTCCATGAGCCAATGCATTGACCTCACAACGTGCCAACCAGTCTTGATCCATGGACTGAAAAGCATTTATTGACATGTACAACCAGATCAACTCTTTTGGTGAATGGCAATTTTTAAAAATGTAACCAATTGTTTTTTGGGGTTTTTTTTCACCTAACTCAATTTGTTAAGCCAATTTGGATCCAAAGACCGAATTAGTTCTATGTGTGTAGCCAGAGAGTAAAGTCTCAATCATAGACCACTCTTAAAGAAATGGGCCTCATTACTTTCAATCATGTTTTATAAACCCAACTGAGGCTAAAAGATTGTAAGCCCTTGCCAAAACCTACTCTACCATTTAGGTCTTGTCATTATTGCATCATTAGAATGAACCAGCTGCAAAGCTGAATAAGTTGATTTTCTTAAGAAGTCAAATGAACCTGCCTTACTTAGTTTTCTTGTTTGTATTTTAAGTTTATTTGTTTATTCTGAGAGAGAGAGAGAGAGAGACAGAGAAAGCACACATGAGGAGGGGAGGGGCAGAGAGAGAGGAAGAGCAGCACAGAGTCTGCTCCATCTTCAGAACCTTGAGATCATGACCTGAGCCAAAATCAGGAGTCCAGCGTTTGACTTACTGAGGCACCCAGGGGCCCCCACCTTACACAGTTTTAAGTGACTGCCACTTTCTTTCCTGAAAGAGAGCACAAAAAAAAAAAACTTTGATAAGGCTACCACAAAGGAAGTTTTACTAGATAGTTCCCAACATAGAAGAAAAGTGATGAAAAGGATAAGAACTTGACCCATGCACCTCTTGCTTTATAAATACCATTTGCAAGGGTAGACAGAAACTGTAACTCCTGAGGATATACTGCCTCTGGGAGGTGGGTTCAGGAGAAGGGTGTGAAAAACCTACAGCTAAATCACCAGAAAAGGACAGTGATGAAAGAACACTCAGAAATTGTCCAGCGCCTTCATTTTCCAGAGGGAGAAAGTGAGGGCCAGATAAGTGATTTACCTAAGGACACATGATTTGATAGGCAGCAAAGATGGAGGAACCTAGAAATCCCGCTACATTCTCCTAATGCTCTTTCTGCTGTATCATGGGACTTCTGGCAGTGAGATTTCCTTTTTATCACAAAGAGCTTGTTCTTTATGATTTCCCAGGAGATTTATTCAAAATAAGCTCAAAACGAACAGGTGGGGTTGCTTTCCATTCAAAATATACCTACCACAGGGCTTACTGCCAACATCAAGGATACTCTGACACCTCTAGAATCGCCTCTAATAAAGGCAGGAGTTTACTCCTTATTGGTTTTCTTTTGATAAAACAGCAATTCCCAAATCTATTCTCTCTTTTGGAAATCCAGGGGAAAAATGCTGAAACTTGTTGTGCTTCATTTTTTGAAACATTAACTGAGTCCTTGGCAGTAAAAAGAATTTAGCAAGATTTTGGCTTAATGTCTTGAGGAAATTATACCTTATTTGCTCATTTTGCAGGTGTTTGAGCTAGTGTAGACTTCAAGTCAAGATCTTAAGGAAGTTCTTATTCTAAATGAGCCTTTTTTTAGAACTGCCCTTTCCAAATTCCTATTTGATGTTTTAACAGGCTTTGTAAGGAGATCCTTTATTTCTTTTGGACTTCTAGAAATCCTGCTGTATGGACCCAGAAAAGCAAATAATTTTGGCTAGGTAAATTTCAGATCTTTAGCACATACTAATGTGAATGTTTGTATTAGGGCATGTGTAAATATTTTATGAAAAGAATCCTTGCCTAAAATAAACATTTCAAAATGATCAAATGAAACTTTTATTCAGAAAGTACCTTTCTCCAAGGAGTTCAGAAATGCTTTATAAACACTTGCTTGATCTTACACCAAGATTTTTCTTTCTTTCTTTCTGTTTTTTTTGTTTTGTTTTGTTTTTCGTTTTTTTGTTTTTTTTTTTTTTAGCTTGAAACTATCAAAATGTATCCCTTCTGTTGTGTCTTATGTTTGGGTAGAGTTTTCATTCACCAGAAAATGTTCATGATTTCACTCAAAGTTCCCCAGAAATAGTCTAATAGTCTGGAAATCTAGAAGGCTGGCCTTTGGTCCTCTTTGTGTGGTTAACCAGGTAGGTGGTCTCGAGCAAGTCAGTATGCCACTCCTTGTCCCAAAACCATAAGTTTGGCCTGAAACCTCTAGAAGAAACTTTCTGATTGGTCTGTGAGTCACCTAACCCTAAAGACTTGAGCACACTTTCAGAGCTATCAGCCTTTTGAATCTCTTTGTTTATAGTTACTTGTACAAAGGAGCTATGCTATGCAATTTACTTGATAAAGATAAACCTCATTCTAAACAAAGCCCAATTTTCCATTTCTCTTTTTTACATGTTTATACTTTCAATCTGAAATTCTAGTTGACATGAGGAATCCATTGAATGTGGGACTAAGAGAAAGAAGTGGGTTCAAACCCTAGCTCCCTCGCTAATGAGCTGTATAACTCTGGTGAAATTATCTACTTTCTCTGACCCTCCAGGTCCTCATCTGTAAATTGGGAATAAAAACACCCACATGAGACAGTAGTCAGGAACCTTAAAGGAGACAAGCTGTTTAAGGCCCCTGGCACACAGTAACAACTCAAGAGATGGTAAAGGAATCTTATGATATTTAACATTGACACATTTATCCAGCTTCTGAGAGAACTGGAAATAATCAGTTATTTCCAGAATGAGTTTAGGGGTGGCGGTGAAAGAAGAATGATTAGAAAGGATGTTGAAAATAATAATGTTTATTTTCAGAAGAAAAGGGATAAACAGAGATAACCTTCTGGAAACAAAATGGCTTCATAAATGAGAAAGATGTATTGTGTGGCTCAGAATAATGCAGGTTTTAATAGAACGAACTGAGTTTTGAAAGAATCCTACCTGATTTAGAGAATGAAATTATGGATCCTCTATAAATTCTAAGTAAATCCACAAGGCAATGAATGTTGACATTCTATGAAATGACAAAAAGATCTGTGTGCTCCTGAGAATGACTGAGATTTTAAGTAACAGGATAAAAAAAATGTTGGAAAAATGTAATGTCAAATGTCATTGTCACTAAAAATAGAACTAGAAATGAGATTTCTGAACTATAAATGATTCCTCTTTAACATTATAATTATTAATATACAATCTTAGAGATTATAAAAATCTCTTATTCACATATTTAATATTTAAAGGCCACCAACTCAGGTGGCTCAGTCAGTTAAGCATCCAACTTAGGCTCAGGTCACGATCTCATGGTTCCAAAGTTCAATCCCTGCATCAGGCTCTGCACTGGCACATGTAGCCTGCTTGGGATTCTTTCTCCCCTATCTCTCTCTGCCCCTTCCCCACTTGTACTCTCTCTCTCTCTCTCTCAAAATAAATAAATATACTTAAAAAAATAAAAGAAATAAAGGTCGCCAACCATACCCTAAACTCTGTGGTGTGCACAGAGGAAAAAAATTATGGGTAAAATTCCTGTTCTCTAGAATTCTAGAATCGTCTATTACATACTCCCAAAAGATATAAGAAAGCCCTGTACAACTATTTTGTTCCATTGACTGAGCACCTGTGAAGTGTCTGAGTACTGTGCTAAGTGTCTTCTGCATTACATCATCCACCCTGACAGATGTATTTCTACCTCTGGTGGAAAATGACCAGTTACTCCCCAACCCAAGGCCACACTCTCCACTTGTGAACAGATGCTGTAACTGAAAGCTGCATCCATGTAACTTCTGCCTAATCCCCCTGGAGCCACATAGTATCAGGCTAATTCTTTTTCACATGTCAGCTGTTCAACAGATGTGTGCTAGCAAGGAGCCCCATATAATCTTCAGATTAATTATCCCCTTTCCAGAAACTCCACCATGTTTAACTCCTGTTTGTGACTATGTCCCTAGTATCTAGAACAGTGTCTACCTAATAAGAGGAATTCAGAAACATTTTTGCTGAATAGAAAATCCTAGTCACATAGATGTCCCAGAGTTTATTGATATCCAATCTAGAAGATAAAAATCAGAATTGAACACACTCTTCCAAGAATAGGTTGACCAGAGCAAAGTACAGTGAGTTCATCCCCAGTCCCTTAAATATAAGCCAATGAAATGTTATCTTTTCTGGCAAAATGTTACCCATTCATTTTAAGCATGAAATTAACTCACAGCCCCAGGTCTTGCTTATAGAAACAGTTTTTTGGGCAGGTCTTACCAGCCCCTTATTTGTGCAGATTTTTTAAAATTCTAAATGCAGGCCTTTGCATTTATCTTTGCATGTTTGGATCTTATTAAATCAGGCCCAATTCGCCTACCTGGCTGGTTTTCTTTAAATTTCCATGTGGTTTCTAATAAGATTTCTACCCTCTTCTAATTTCAGACACCCCACAAACCCAATTGGCAAACTTTCTATGTGTTATATAAAATATTAAAATCTTGAATAAAGCAAACCCTCATAGAATGCCACCAGCAACTGGTACAAAGTCAATCTGATAACACCATTCAACTTTCGACTCCCCACAAATCACTACAATAGGGTAAACACTTTACTCAAGGATATTATGTAAAATCAATTGCTTTGCTCAAATTTAGTTATCCTAAAGAGCCCAACTCACACTGTAGTAATCTCATCCTAAAGCTAAGTAGGCCGGGGAGCATAGTGTATTTCATTTCATCTAATCTCTTGTTTATTTCATAAATTTTACACCCTGAATCTTTCAGAACTTCAATTTTTGAAACAAATCCCAGATTCTTATAACTCAAAAGCCTTAGTTTTTGGTACTCAAAGTAATTTCTCTGCTTTTTGCTATATTTCCCCCTTACCTGGGGCAATGAATACTTAAGATTCAATGAGACAAGAGCAATTTGTTTGAAGACATGGACAATGAAAGGGTGCATTTAAAGGCAACTCCAGTTAAGAACCTCAAGACACTATCAAACTATTATCTGACTATGTAGGTTTAGAAACCAATCTCTTTCAAAGCTGTTTGACTTTTCTTCCTGATACAAGAATCTCAATTCACAGGCTAAATGTACACTAAGACTTTGTATCCAACTATGTGGTAGACTAATTGAGTTACCACAGGAGGGGCATTTCTTGGTATTGCACACCAGGTGAAAATGGAGGTTAAACCTTACATGACTTAAACTTTTCAGTAGCTTACTTTGCAAGAAAGAAGATTATAACTCTTTACAATGAAAATAGTAATTAATTTTTTGAAAATAATAGTTATTATTTTTCCTTTGGAAACATTGAGAAATCTAAATTTGGGGAGTATTTTGTCTTTAGTTGTTCAGGTTTTACCATCTGTTAGTATAGAACAACTTTTTTTGTGGGGGAGGGGACCAAACATCTATTTTATTTTAGAAGATGGTTTGTTTGAGTTGTTGAAATAAACCATAATGTCCTATTTCTACTTTTGCCCCTTCAAAGGATCTCCACAGTACCTTGTAAGATATATATTTTCAATATTTAAAGGGAAAATATCTGCTCAACAGATAATTGAAATTCCACTATGTGCATTCACCAAGGGAAATGTAAAGGTCTCACTTTTGAGCTTACAATGTAATAAGAAGCAAAGATCAGTCAAAATTGTTACAATAAATATCTTCCATGACATTCTTTAATAGCTAATTTTTAGGGGCGCCTGGGTGGCTTGGTCGGTTAAGTGTCCGACTTCGGGTCAGGTCATGATCTCACAGTCCGTGGGTTCGAGCCCCGCGTCAGGCTCTGTGCTGACAGCTCAGAGCCTGGAGCCTGTTTCAGATTCTGTGTCTCCCTCTCTCTCTGCCCCTCCCCTGTTCATGCTCTGTCTCTCTCTGTCTCAAAAATAAATAAACGTTAAAAAAAATAAAAAAAAATAGCTAATTTTTAAAAATCTGATTATGTTATTGTAATGCTAGCCTTTTCTTTTTGGATCTCGTACAAAAATGAATTTCTTGCTATTTTTTCCTGTTTATTGAAAAGTCCTATATCAACATTTATGCTCTTCCTGAGAAGTCTTTTATCCTTAGCTACAGTAAGACTATCAGGTTTTCCTAGATTTGACTCATCATATATTTTCATGAAAAATGGGTCACCCAAAAGGTCGATAATATGTGATTATTAGAGTGATTTATTAAAAATATTATCTCCCGACAGCAGTATTTCTGATGGAAATGATTTAAAAACCCTCGTTTGCTCAGGCTTTTCATTGTTCTTATGAATATAATATTATTTTGGTGTAAAGCAAGGCTGATAAATAGTAAATTATTACATTTTTAGCCATACATATTCATTAGGACTGGTTCTTGGACAATCAGTGCATCTTTCTTTATTATAGTTCATATTGTTTCCTTTCGGTCCTTTTTAGTACTTTTGCTAGAAGCAAAGCAACACAGTCATAATTCTGCAGGCTTTGTGTTTTCTCACTGCTGAAGGAATTGAATGTGCCTAACTTTGAAGGGAAAAAAATAAATGATGGGGAAAGAGCACACTGATGATAAATGTCTTACTGATTCAAGATGAAAATTGGAATAAATTATTGGTTTAATAACATGGCTCAAGAACTGCCAGCTTTCTGAAAATATTAACAAACTGACATACAATAGCCAGAGCGAGTGCTTCCTGCACTGGAAGGTATTTAAAGACTGTAGTCCCTTGAGGATAAACTAATTTGAATTTTTCTCAGAGTCTAATACATTTTAAGAAAAGATAACATTTAAGTATGACATTAAAAAGAGAGTCTTCAATTTATTAACAGTTGTCCACATCACTCATCATTACTACCATCATGTACAGATAAAAGACTTGCTTTCAATATGGGCTTAATATTTATTAAACACTATGGACAGCCAGATTTTATCCTGGTTTAGGCAAAAGGTAATAAAACAATTAGAAATGTATAATACATTCTCTCTTATCTGCTTCAATAAAAGGAATGGAGTATTCTGGTCAATCCACTAAGAGAGGTAATATTAAGATACCTGCAGAATCCTAGTAGATTTTTAATTTTTAAAAGAATTTGACTACATTAAAATTCCTACAGGACTAGAATGGCTGCTTTAGGACATTCTTTAAGATTTTATGGTACCTCAGAAACATTACATCACCAAAATGTAGATGAAGTCATTCTTTCACACACATATATTGACTGAGTGCTTGCTGGGTGTCAGGCTACATCTTAGGATACAAAGACAGGTGAAACATAACCCCATCTATAAAGAAGCTTTTAGTCTGAAAGGAGGAGACAGACATATAAATATTTACATCTAGTAACATGTAAAATATGGTGGCTTAATTTGG
The DNA here is from genome assembly GCF_028749965.1 of Puma concolor. NCBI lineage: Eukaryota > Metazoa > Chordata > Mammalia > Carnivora > Felidae > Puma > Puma concolor. The sequence goes on along the minus strand of NC_141668.1, from coordinate 125,386,188 downwards.
AATTCCCACAATGCAGACTCGTTACAAAGGCATGCATACAAGCAGTTTATCTGAAAGGTGATCCTAGAATCACCAATGAGCAGGTTATTATGTGAGCAACTGGGGCTCAATTCCACAGGGCCTTGGGAGGAACTGTGTACAGCATACCTCAGAATTGCCCTGGTAAGGGACGGGTAAGCTGAGTCTTCTGTCATGTTCTTCCTCACTGGTTGGAGGTTATCTCTGGAACCTCTGGGCTATCAGCTAGAAAACACCCTTAGAAAGAAAAGCAGAGAGACGCAGGCTCTTGAGGCAGGAAGCCACTGGCATGTGGGAGTAGCTTCCCATCACAGCTGCAGGTAGACTCTGAAGTAGCCTAGAGGATATGGGCTGCACTGCCAACAGCTCCTGCTACGGATGATGTTGTAGAAGCCTGTCATTGTAGAAGGTCCCCCAGAAGGGGAAATAAACCAGTTCTGCCTGGTAAGTCGGGGAAAACTTCAGAGGACAACAGATACTTGAGTAAGCGGTTTGTGGGCAAATAAAAGGGAACAATAATTGCAAACAGCGAAATGCCAGAATACAGAGAGGTCAGAGAACATGGAGTCCGACCTATGCATTAGTTGTGATCAAGGTCACTGCCAAAATAAATATAAATGTGTTTTTGCTTAGGTAAATACAGGTTCTGATGGCGCCAGTTTTTGAAGCCAATGTAAATGTTTCAAACTATTAACCATCCAACAATTTCTTGTGAGAACTAAGGAAACACAACCTTGGCTTTGACTGAAAGATGTGAACGTGGCATTGGGAAGCTGGAAGCAGACAGACTGAAGACTGACTGCCTGCAGTTCTGCAGGTAAAGGGACTTCAGGAGAGAAAGTAAGTTCCAGAACAGGGGGGCAGGGTGAGACTTCAGTCTTACAGAAAATGGGGGCTGCATCATGTTTCAAGGTAGCCCGAAGGAAGCAGATTAGGAAGAAGAGACTGTAAACACAGTTCTTGAAATCGTGGTCCAAAAAGGGATGGAAAGACAGAGCAGGATCCTACTGACTAGAACTGAAGCACCAAGTTAGAACAAAAATAGCAGCAAGAGGAAGGGGGTGGCAAGATGGGTTAAACTGGTGACGGACAGCACTTGTTGGGACGACCACCAGGTGCTGTTTGCAAGTGTTGAATCACTAAATGCTATGCCTGAAACTAATTTTACACTGTATGTTAACTAGCTGGAAGTTTAAATAAAAAAACTTGAAAGAAAAGAGTAGTAGCGAGAGTGATAGATCCAGAGCCCCTAAGCTATAAAATTACTATTTATTCATTTCCTCATCGACTAAGTCAGTAATTTGAGAACATTTGATCATAAAAATCATTTGTCAGGCTTGTTTTTAAATGTGCAGTTTCTCTGAGCTCTAACCTTACTAACCTTAATCTGCTCACATATCACACTTCCATAAATTTGGAATGAAGTCCAGGAATCAGCATTTTTAACAAGGGTCCCACGTGACTCAGACGCAGGTGGTCTGTGCACTGTGTAATAAGAAACACTGATTTAGGTAAGGCCGATTTCAGGGTCCGGGAAAGGAGTAATCTTCAAATGGCCCCAACAATGTGTAAAGTTGGGTGATCAATTCATGCCTATACAAATCTTCCTCAACTTATGATGAGGTTATGTCCTGATAAACCCATCATAAGTTGAAAATGCATTTAAAACACCTAACCTATCAAGCATCACAGTTTAGCCTAGGCTACCTGAAACATGGTGAGAACACTTCAATTAGCCTACAGTTGTGTAAAACCCCCTAATACAAAGCATATTTTATAATGAGGTATTTCATATTTCATGTAATTTGTTGAATACCATACTGAAAATGAAAGCTAGACTGGTTATATGGGTACCAGTCATACACCTTTACGATCGTGTGGCTGACTGGGAGTTGTGGCTCACTGTAGCAGCTCAGCATCACAGAAGAGTATCCTACCACATATCACTATCCAGGCAAAAGATCAAAATACACAATTCAAAGTATGGTTTCTACTGACTACATATCACTTTTGTACCATCATAAAGTCTTAAAATCATAAGTTGAACCATTGTAAGTCAGGGACCATCTTGATACCAAGAACTTTCCCAGTTTTGTCATAAAAAGTCCCATGTTCCAGGAAACCATTCTGTCCCAGTCTTGGGACAATTGGTCACCCTAGTGTAAAGGGGAGTTCCATTGTGCTCAATGAAGACCTTAGGCATTGTTACCTCAATTCTCTGCATCCCTATAGACTCTATATTGTGCCACCATTTTTATTTCCCATACGCTGTTCATGTTTTTCTTTCTTTCTTTCTTCTTTCTTTCTTTGAGAGGGAGTATGTGCATGAAAGGGAGAGAGAGAGAGAGAGAAAGAGAGAGAGAGAATCCCAAGCAGGTTCCATGCTCAGTGTGGAGTCCCAGGTAGGGCTCAATTCCACAACCCTGGGATAGTGACCTGAGCCAAAATCAAGAATGAAACACTCAACCTACTAAGCTACCCAGGGGCCCCTATGTTACTCCTTTCCTGAGTCAGATTTGTGAACTCATTTAGGTAAAATCTGATTCTTAAAAGTTCACAAGGTGTAGGCTGAAGGTCCTGTTCCCAGAAGTTATATATCTGCCCCTAATTTCCTTACCCTCTTGCCCAAAAATAGAAGAACTCCAGAAAATGAAAGGAAACCAAAGAAAAGCAAACACAAAGCACATTAACTTTTGGATGACTATTTACATAAACATCTTAACATCATAGGCAAGATTGGCTCTTGGGTCAGGTACCTGGGTTATATGACTGCTGCATCATTTGCAAGATATGTAAACTTGGTCCAGTTACTTCTGCTCCATGTGCCTCTGTTTCTTCATCTGTAAAGTGGACATAAGAATCATAAGAATCATAAGAATCATAATAGTGTCTATCTATTTCACAGCATTAAATTAGTCAACACAAGGGGCACCTGGGTGGCTCAGTCAGTTAAGTGGCTGACTCTTAGTTTCAGCTCAGGTCATGATCTCATGGTGTGTGGGATCGAGTCCCACATCAGGCTCTACACTGACAGTGAGGAGCCCGTTTGCAATTCTCTTTCCCTCTCTCTACCCCTCCCCCACTCATGCCCTCACACACTCTCTCTCTCTCAAAAATAAATAAATAAACTTTAAAAAAGTAGTCAACATGTGTGACGCCCTCAGGACAATGTGTGCCACATAGTAATCACTCCATAAATGGAAGTTACTATGATTATTAAAACCTGATATTTAACTCCAAGTCATTTAGTTACTTGAATGAATAACACTCATCTTTCAGCTCTCAACATTCAAAGTCATTTTACACAAGGAAGCTTCTTTTCCTATCACTACAATACCTAGTGGAAAATTTTACCACTGCACTTCAGCCTGTCTCTGGTGTTGATGGAAGACAGGATGAATCAGCCCCACACAGGATGTTTATTAGTGCCCAGTCTGCTCGAACATCCAGTAAGCTTACAAGCACAGGGAGGAGGCTTGGAAACACTTCAAAGCCTGCCGACACTCAGATTGCTTCTGGTGGCGGGTGGATTAGTATTGGTGGTCTGTCCTTAACCACACACTTCACCTCCATATGTCTCAGCCCTCTTCACCTTTCCCTCTGACTGTGACAATGAGAATATTGAAATCAATAAGTTCACTCTCCTTGCTCCAAGTACTCAAGTGCTTTGAAATGAAAAATGGTTTAGGAGGAAGAAGCCAAGCAGAGGCGGGGGGTGGACACAGGTGGAAATTAGAACTGGCACTGTCTGCAGTCTAGAGGAAAAGGGAGAGAAGACAGGGGACTAGCAGGGAGAAGACTTGGGTCTCACTCCAGTTTTTCACTACTCAGTAGTGGGGACAGGAAATTTGAATCAAAGGACACTGCAATCCATCCTCTGTAAAATAAAGGCATTGGTCCAGATAAACAGCTATTAATCCTTCTAGTTCTAAAATATTCTAAACACATTTTTATCATAAAATGTCAGACAGCTGGTTTTAGCTTTATGCATCACTTTCATCTGTGCCTCTCCCATTGTTACCATGTTATAATACATTCTTCTAACACCAATTCGCAATTTAAAACCATTCTGTACCTTTGTCTTCCTAGATTAGAAGTGCCTTAATGGCAGAGACTTTGTTTTAATGTCATTTTATTTCCAGTACTTAGAACCATGCCAGACATGTAAGGATGTTCCATAGGTATTTTTGGAACTGAACTGTTGCATTAACCTCCTAACTTGCATTAGTCAGGATCTTGGCTAGAAACAGATGGCCCATTCACACTGGGTAATTGAAGAGTGACTAGAGGCACTATTTACAAGATCTAGGCAGAATTAGGATAAATTCACATGGGATCCTGAAGCATCCTGGGGCTACAATAACAAAGAATTACTACCCTCTTCTACCCCTGAAGGAGGTGAGGGGAGAGAGCTGTTACAGGAACCCTGACAAAGTAGCTAACTACTATTGAGAGAGGGCTTCCTGGCAGGATATGGGACTTTATGTAGAAGGGCAGGAATTGGGGGATGCATACTCCATCCCAACCTCACCCTCCCTTGCCCTTTAAGCCTTCCAATATCCTGACAGTGACTTCAATGGCTGAACCTACACGGGGAAGCTGAGAGGATGGCAGAGTGTCCCTGCCATCCATCAAGGTCAGACTCCAGGGCACAGAGCAGGGTGAGCAAGGGTGAAGAGCAAATCCAGTGGGGTAAACAGAGAACATCCAGCACACTATCTCCCTGCATCACTGCCTCCTCATTTCAAAGATATGCTGAATGGCACTAGCCTTTTAGGTAACTTCTTTACTCCACAAATATAAGGACATTTCTTCAGCAACTATACCTACATACATAGCAAATATACCTATGTACACATATTCACACATTGCTTAATAAGTGTTGTCTAGTTTCTAGTATAACTTTTTTTTTTCCACCACCAACAAGACTATAAGTTTCCCAGGGGCAAGGATGATGACTTCTACCTCTGGAGCCATCCCTAGTCCAAGCTTGCTATATTTATATCAGGCACCCAATATTTATAAATTGAATGGCCATCTTTAACCAAGTTTTCATATATCAAAGTAAACAGTTATCTCATGTTAATAGATTTCTAAATCTCCAGAAAGAGCCCAATAAAATACATAGTGTGGCTATTTGCCAAGTACAGTGTCTGTTAAGTGATGACCATGGTGGCAAGGTCTGAGTCTCGTCTCCTTAGAAAAACTGGCTTTGGATTTCACTCCACAGTAGTTCCTAGAATTAGTTTATTCAACATTACTTTATTAATATTCATTAGAAGTAAAGTGCTGTACAAGGCACTGTGGGAAATCAAAGGTCAGTTTGACTTAGATTCTGTCCCAGGGAATTTGGAGTGCAGTGGGAGAGATAAAGCACTGATGTAACAAGGTGGAAAGAAGGAAAAGAAAACCCTCAGAAAAAAAGAAATGAAATGTTAGGAGAGTTCTCAGCAAGAGCAGTGATTTTGGAAGAATTTGGAATAGATATCTTTTGGGTGAGGTCTTGAACACAAGTTCTTTGCTCATGAAGAGATAGGAGAAACAATATGCTATATTCATAGGCCTCAAGGCTTTCAGGAAAAACATTCTGCTGGTTTTCCGGTGAGTTAAAAGAAAGTGTCTAATGGGCATACAATGGGGAAAACAATATGCCCAAATCAGATAAGGAGGGCCTTGAACAGAAGGCTGAATCTCAACCACATTTCTCTAGGCAGTAGGGAGCCATTGAAGGATTTTGAGCAGGTAATGAGAGCTTGAACTTCAAAGAAAAATAATAGCAAAAGACAATACTTTGAGAGTTCTCTGTTCCAAGCATTGCTTTTAACACTGCCCCCCAGGGGTGTAATCAAGGGTGAGGGTAGAAGGAGCAGTCAGTTCCAGGACTGATATTTAGAACTACAGGCATATGAGAATAAAAAGCAACCAGACTTTTAGTTGGTTTCATTATTCTTTCCAAACTCTCCACAAACAATGCATCCCTCCCCTTCCTGTCTGCATCCAGGGCAAACCACTATACACTTATTAACTCATTTAATCTTCAAAACATCCCTGTGAGGTAGTACCTTTATAATTGCCAGAGAGGCACAGAGAGACAAGTGATTTTGTCAAGATAAGAAAGCTAGTAATGGCAGAGCCAGGACTTAAAGGCTGGCTTTCTGGTCCATAAAACTATTCCAACTGCCTTGACAAGGAGGTGATAACTTCTTTTAAATAAGGGGTTATGCTAATTAAATATAACTCCATGATGGGGCGCCTGGGTGGCGCAGTCGGTTAAGCGTCTGACTTCAGCCAGGTCACGATCTCGCGGTCCGTGAGTTCGAGCCCCGCGTCAGGCTCTGGGCTGATGGCTCAGAGCCTGGAGCCTGTTTCCGATTCTGTGTCTCCCTCTCTCTGCCCCTCCCCCGTTCATGCTCTGTCTCTCTCTGTCCCAAAAATAAATAAACGTTGAAATATAACTCCAGGCAACCCCATGGCAAATAGGACCTTAAAGTGATTATTTTGTGATGATTCTAGGCCTAAAACATGATTAATTTTTCTATATACCCCTAGAATCCTAAATATCTCTATCTTGATTTTAAGTTTGTTCCATTTTGAATCCCTATAGACATAAGCCAGGGTGTTTACTAAGAATCCAGGTGTATTTGACAGAAACAAAATAACTACAATTGTCTAATCAGGCATGTGGAGATAAGTGCTATGCCAGCTGCTATATAGGCAGGTCAATGAGTTAACATTCCCAATAGTTAAGTGAAATCACATCTCGCATTTTGACTAGACGGGCTATTTGCAACATTCCTTTTCAAGTGGTCCAAGCCACTTGGTACAAGTGGTCCATTGTTCCAAATGGTCACTCTTAATATTTAACTCTTTGACTATTCTAAATGCGAAGGCCAAAAGGTCTTTGTCAGATGATGTTTCAAGCGTGATTAGGCATTACCAGAAAATTTCATATTAGTAGTTCTTATCCTAGTGTACTTATCTTGCACTTCGTATAAGAAGCCCTTAGAATGGGTGGATGCAGTAATCCCAGTGTTAACTATGGGATGCTTCCTGATTCTAGGTTTCTCATTGCCCATCCCTCTGTATGATGCCTTTTTCCCCCTAGCCTCACTTCTTCCCTTCTTGACCAACACCACCTCCTCCACTGTCACCTCCAATGCCACAGTGCCCAGTGGGACTGCTGGCACAGCTATGAAAGCTGGGACGTGCAAGAGGCCCTCAGCCTGGATCAAACCCCTACAGATGAAAATAAATAGAGCAACTTCTATTATTACTACTACTAATAATAGCAATGACAACTGCTAATACCCATTTAGGCTTACCACTTCACATGCACAGTTTCATTTAAAGCTCAAACAACTCTAATCAGTAGAAACTCTTACTATCCCCATTTTCACATGGAAAAAAAAAGACTCAAAGGGTTCAGTGAAATAGGCAAGATCACACTATCCATAAATAGTAGTGTGTGAATTTGCTGGGAGGCCTATGTGACTTCAGAGTCCTTGCTCCTACCCCCTCTGCTACACAAAGTATTTCCCCTGCAGTGGTACAATCAGAGGAAATAAAACAACAAAGGAAAGACAGAAAGTCTGAAAAAAAAGGGAGCTGTCTGAAACAATTTCTGTAAGAAGCAAGAGTCCCAGGATAGTTGTCTCTTTCAGCGGGTGCAGTGGATAGGAAGGGGATTTCTTTCCTCTTGGGATAGAGTTGAATATTTGCAAAATTCTGTGCACCCCTGCTGGGTCCATCCCTAAGGCTGTGGGTATCTGACACCATTACCAGTTTTCTCAACTAAAAAAAGAAATCCTAGAAAAATTAAACCACTTTCTCCAAAATATAAGAATCCCAGATCTCTGACCCTTCCTATTAAGACCATGGTCTATTTATTTACTGCATAGAACTCTTCTGCCTTGCACTAGCAAAAGACAGTTTTTTAAATGAGATTTTACCCACAATATGTTATATGAAACTCTCCAAATTAAGCCCATTTTTTAAGGTAACTGAATGCTAAGTTTTTTTACTTATTTAAGAGCAATTCCATTCCACCCACCTTGCCTATTAGCATACAAGACAGTCACAAGCACACTATAAATGTAGGGTGCTTCACCTACTCCATTCTTCTCCTAGTCAATATATCTTTTTTAAGCAGAGAAAACGATTTTAAAAAATACCAAATTCTCTGGCAAGGCAAATGCCAAATCTGAAGGTGCATTATAATGGTAAGCATGTCCTCAATCTAAAATGAACATGCTTAATATCCTCCTTGGTTTATCTCATTTTAATTTCATAATATAAGTATAGTCCCATCTGGATCCAAATAACGCAGTGTCCACAGAGCTCTTCCAACTGTACCACCCAGATGCTCATATGGCCTAGTGTAAGGGAAAAAGAGAGGTAGGGGACTTGCTTACTCAGCAACAGCACCCATGCAATCATTTGTCTCCTAAATAAGCAAGATGTAGATAGACATTTTCACACATCATAATCCTGAATAATTCTTAGAGGTTGCTTGAATGTTGATTTGGGAATGCTGATTTGGAAATGGTTCTTTACCCAGCCAGGGCTCAGTAGGAGAAAGTGCTCTGATCAATTAGTGATGTCCCACATGGGTGCAGAAAGGAGGGGCAGTGGGATACAGTTTTAGTTTGGGAAAACATGCTGGGCAAAATGATGATGCAATCAACCTTGGTCAATTTTTGCTGATCCTCAAGTTGAGTTTTCCATAAGCCTCTAGGTGCTCTTGCATGTATACTTTCTGCCTAGGACTTTGAGTAATCAATGCAGTTTGTAATTTTTAAAAGAATGCTATGTAAACTCCTGTATATCTCTCCATTCGGTCCCTTTATCACCATCTCCACTGCCAGTACCATAGAGCAGAGTACTATCACTACTTACTTGGCCATTGGCAACAACTTTCTAAACAGCCACCATGTATGAACTCTTAGCCCTACTATCCCTCTTCTCATTACTGATAAAGGATTCATTTAAAAATACTAACCTGATCATGTCATACCCCACTTAAAACAAGTCAGTGGCTTCCCATTTCTCTCAAGAGTCCAAATTCCTTAATCAGTTTGACAAACCCCATGTACTCAGCTCTCACATCTTTCCAGCTTTATCTTTTACCATATTTTCCACTAACTCCTCCTGAGCTCCAGCCACAATGGCCTTTCAGCTCCTCAAATATGCCCTACTCACACTCACCACAGTCCTCTGCGCATCAGCTCTGTATGCCCAGTGTTCTCTTCCTTCTCAACTAATCTCTACATTTGTTGAATCACTCAGCCCAATCATCTTTCCTGCGGAAAGCCTTTCCTGCATTGACTATGTAATCTGCCATCGAAATGAGGATAATTTTCAGAACTAGAGGGCTGTCAAAAATTAAGTGGGGACCACAGGCTGGTACCCTCTCATTATATGTGCTCATAGTAGCTCATACAGGTATATAGCTCTTTATCCTGAGGAAGAGAAAGTAGGGATGGAGAAGAGGGTTAGATTGCCTTGCTTACTGAAACTCAAATCACCTCCCCCCACCCCTATTCCTCTAATGACAAATTACAACTCAAATTGTGGCCACCATATGTTTAAAACATCAAAGATGTGGTTTTATCTCTAAATTCTCTCATGGGAGAGAGTCAGTAGGAAAAGGAGAATACATTCACCATGTAAGTTCTGGGTGGAGAAGAATAAACCATAGGCTACTTGGATAGACATCCCAGTTTTATTTTCAATTTAGGAATATTTTAATTGCCTTTTTTGATTAAAAATACTATGTGCTCATTATTTTTAAATTTTTTAGACAAAACAGAGAAGCAGAAAATAGAAAGTAAAAAACCTCCAATATTGTATCCCTCTTTAATGAAATAATTGTCAATAACAAGGGGTATATTCCTCCAATATTTTTTCTATGTCTGAACATACTTTTGTGTTGATATTCTTTTTTTTAATTTTTTTTTCAACGTTTATTTATTTTTGGGACAGAGAGAGACAGAGCATGAACGGGGGAGGGGCAGAGAGAGAGGGAGACACAGAATCGGAAACAGGCTCCAGGCTCTGAGCCATCAGCCCAGAGCCTGACGCGGGTCTCCAACTCACGGACCGCGAGATCGTGACCCGGCTGAAGTTGGACGCCTAACCGACTGCGCCACCCAGGCGCCCCAGTGTTGATATTTTTTAAATGAGATTACTGTCCTGTGATGTGCTTTTATTTATTTATTTTTTTTTACTGAATATACTATGAGTGTTTTTTGAGAAAGAGAAAAGATGCCTCTGACATTTGACAGCTGGCTGGGTACTATCAGCTAGAACTTGATGTTCTCTGTTAAATATAAACAATTTCATAGAACATCAACATCAGACAAAACCATGATGGATCAAGACAGAAACAAGACAACCTGTACTCATGCCTGAACACAAACAAAAACATGAACATTGTCCAAGGCATCACAAAAATAACCAGACATTTCCCTTTCCTGACTAATATCAGTGACTGCTGTTTCTTTATCAATTACAGATTTAGCCTTTCTCTACTCTGTCTTCCTTCTAGAAAAGATTTATTAAGATATACCTTTATGGAATTGCTCCACTGCTTGACAGCATCCAAACCACAGCAGAGCCCTGCTTCCTTAAACCCTCACCAAAACAACCCTACACAAGGCCAAATCCCCTGTAAGTCCTTTCTAATACCCTCTGAGATGCCCCACCATGTCTCAAGGTGAGGTTCTTCCTCCCTGAAATGAAGAATAATCCCAATTTGTTCAACTGCAGGTGCATGCCTGGTGGGCATTAGCTAGACGGAATTTGATGTCAATATTCACATATCTATTCATTCATTTTAAAAAATCATGTTGTGGTATTCTATTGTATGAATGCACCATACTTTGTGTAATTGAACATCTACTGATACTATTTAAATGTTTCTAATGACACTGCAATAAATTCTTTTCTTTACATATTTTCGTGCAATTGCCTAGTAATTCCATCGGGATAAATTACTAAAAATTTTATTGTTGAGTCAAATATCATGCTCATTTTCATTTCATTTTAAACTACTTGTTTATAATATAAAGGTGATAAATGATCTTGGCAAAACATAATAAAACAGAAGTTAAGAAAAGCCATAGGAGTTACCACTTCACACATATTAGATTGGCTATTATAAAAAAAAAAAAAGGTTCAGATGAGCATAAAGTTATAAATGGAAGACCTCTTTCTCTCCACACTCCTCTAGTATCTTTCCTTAGAGATAACCACATATGTCCTTTTATAAATTTTTAAAACTTGTTTTCAATGTTTATTTATTTTTGAGAGAGAGAGAGGGAGAGACAGAGCCTGAGTGAAGGAGGGGCAGAGAGAGAGAAACACAGAATCAGAAGCAAGCTCCAGGCTCTGAGCTGTCAGCACTGAGCCTGATGCAGGGCTGGAACTCACAAGCCCCAAGATCATGACCTAAGCTGAAGTCAGACGCTTAACTGACTGAGCCACCCAGGTGCCTTTTTTTTATAACTTTTGTCTAAATAAAAAGTGGATATAAATTGTGATTGTGTATATACATATATACTCACAACACATGCATAAGTATGGATATATATTCTCTTTTTTGAAAAAGGTTCTGTTATGCTTGTAATTAATTTTGATTCATATCACACAATTACCTGCTACATTTACACTCCTACCAACAGTGTATGAAAATGTCTATTTTCAGCATGTAAATTTAACATGTAGAGTAGTAAGAAGAAAACCTATACCCAAACTCACTTTCACTTTCCTTATTTTTAAAAGTCAACTAATAATATCTTTTTTGAAAAGCTGTTTTGGGTATTAAATGAGATGATACAAAGAGAAATTCCATGCATTTTCTGGCACACAAAATGTGTATGAATAAATAATAATAATTGATATTATTGTCATTTGGTTTTTATTCAATTAACACCATGTAATGCTCCCAGTTCTATTCTTTAATGTTAAGAAAATAAATCTAACATTTCAAACCTTAAGACCTGAATTACATTTTAATAGCAAAGGGCTAAGAAATTTTAAATGACGTGATTTGAGCTGGCTAGTCCCAAGGAAAGAAAAACATCTTCCATATTATCTTGCTAATCAGTCCTCTGGCTACAATTTTCTATTGATTTCTCCCTTGGAGAATTTAAGAATATTCTAATACCCAGAACTTTGGCACACAAGCACTTGATAAATGTCTCCAGATTCTATCTTAAAGAGCAATAATGCAATTTGGGTGAAAATAAAGATGTGGCTGAGTGGAGGCTCTGAAGGATGAACGGGTAGATTTCACAGGCCCATCTCCCTATTACAGAAAGAGATATTTATTGCCTGCAGCACAGCTGAGGGACTGCATTTGGAAATGCCATAGACAGTAGTCTGTGGCTGAGGTCCTGGGGCTCAGCCCAGGCTAAGGCATTTGGCAGGTTCAGCCCGAGAATGGCAGGAAGCCTGCTTTCCAAACAGCAGCTGCAAAAAGAGACAGAGTTTGTTAAAACTTATTTGGCCTCATTTCCATCTCTCACTGCACCCCTTAGGCACTCTCCCAGGCACAGTACTGTCTTTGTAATCCAAGACAGGGGAGCAGGGGGAGAGAAAGAAAGGAGGGGAAAAGGAAAAGGGCTGAGGAGAGGCAGAGAGGGAGAGAGTGGGATGAAGAGAAAAGAAAAAAGTGAGGAAGAGATTGAGGGAGAATAATGTGAGGAACCTAGAGAAAAGATTAGAATTCACTTCTTGACAGTAAGAATCATGTTCAAGGGAATATTTTAAACAAAGGATGGACACCTGGGTGGCTCAGTCAGTTAAACTGCCCACTTCAGGGCAAGTCAAGATCTCAGCGTTTGTGAGTTCAAGCCCTGCATCGGGTTCAGTGCTGACAGCTCAGAGCCTGGAGCCTGCTTCAGATTCTGTGTCTCCCTCTCTCTCATTCTGTCCCTCCCCTGCTGATGCTCGGTCTCTCTCTGTCTCTCAAAACTGAATAAACATTAAAAAAAAGTTTTAAAAAAAGGAAATCTGCATTCAAGCCTTTAATCTGAATCTATAGATGCATTATTATTATGATTTCCTTTATTGAAGCTGTATATATCTATTTCTTAACTTTGATGATAAGTGAAAATTTTAATAATAGGCCTCTATTTTTTTTTTTAATTTTTTTTTTCAACGTTTTTTATTTATTTTTGGGACAGAGAGAGACAGAGCATGAACGGGGGAGGGGCAGAGAGAGAGGGAGACACAGAATCGGAAACAGGCTCCAGGCTCCGAGCCATCAGCCCAGAGCCTGACGCGGGGCTCGAACTCACGGACCGCGAGATCGTGACCTGGCTGAAGTCGGACGCTTAACCGACTGCGCCACCCAGGCGCCCCGATAAGTGAAAATTTTAAATAATAACTTTCCATTTTGTAGGAAAAACAGCACAGAAATATTAAATAATTCTACTACTATACTCCAGAAGTAGATAACCAAGGGGATATTAAGAAACAAATTCCAAGAACCCCAACCCAAAGCTCCATCTTCTATACAAAGCTTCTGATTAATTCTCTACGTTTTTCCATTTGTTTGGTAGATTGATCACACTATTATGGATGTCCCCTAATTGATAGGAACAGCTTGATAAATTAGAGCTCAGCTTCCATAAACAGGTTGTATGGGTATGAATTTGGGTTTTATCATGCATTACCTGTAGGGCTATAAACAAGGTCCTAACCTCTCTGTGCCACAGTTTCCTTATCCATAATGACAATATCCAAAATGGAAATAACAATAATGCATGCCTAAAAGGGTTACTACAAAGATTAAACAAAATAATGCTCATGAATTGATGAGCATGGTGCCCGACACAAAATGAAGATCCAATAAATGTCAGGTGACGTGGTGGTTAGTTAGGTACTAGTGAATTACTATCATAGTATATGGACAGGATTTTTCAGGTGCACAGCAGATCTTGAAAAAGTATTTTCACAATCTCCACTACATTTTTGATGAATAAGGCAAGTGAGATTTTCGGGAGCTAGGAATGAAACTTGCTCTAAGAAAACACACCTGAGGGCCAACTTTGGTATTTATTTAGCTGAAGTTCCCAGGTCTCCAAAGATTGCGGGGTGAGAGGTGCCATGAATTCTACATTCACTGGGGCAACTCTACAAGTCATTTAATGCCATGGAGAAAAATCAGCCCATCGTATTAGTGGTTCTTTACCTTTAGGAAGAAATTCATCTCTTCAAGCCTCTGATGAAAGGTATGGAAAAAAATTCACAAACGTGCAAAATCTTGCATCCAATTTTAAGAATCAAGCCCCTGTGACACACGCACCCCAATGTTTATAGCAGCGCTATTGACAATAGCCAAAGTATGGAAAGAGCCCAAATGTCCATTGATGGATGAATGGATAAAGATGTGGTATATATATATATATATATATATATATATATATATACACACACACACACACACACACACACACACACACACAATGAAGTACTACTCAGCAATCAAAAAGAATGAAATCTTGCCATTTGCAACTACGTGGATGGAACTGGAAGGCATTATGCCAAGCGAAATTAGTCAGAGAAAAGACAAATATCATGACTTCGCTCATATGAGGACTTTAAGAGACAAAACAGATGAACATAAGAGAAGGGAAGCAAAAATAATATAAAAACAGGGAGGGGGACAACACATAAGAGACTCTTAAATATGGAGAACAAACAGAGGGTTCCTGGATGGGTTTTGGGAGGGGTGATGGGCTAAATGGGTAACGGGCATTAAGGAATCTACTCCTGAAATCATTGTTGCACTATATGCTAACTAACTTGGATGTAAATTAAAAAAAGAAAAGAAAAAAAAAAGAAAAAGAAAAACAAGGAAATTAGGAAAAAAAAAGAATCAAGCCCCTGTGAAATGCCAAGCACACTTTGGCAGATGAAGAAAAGATAAAAGATGTAGGCAAAAACAGCTTTGCCTTTCTACATGTAAGATCTGCTGCAAAGTGGAGTTTTGATCCTAGATTATTCTCCCTGCTGATTTGCTGCTTTGGAGTGTCAGCATCTCCTGTAACCTATTTAACTGGTAAGTGTGCACATGAATATTAGGTCAGAAGTGGAGAAATAGGACAGAAGTGGGGGGGGGGGAGATGTAGAAAATGTGTAGGCAAGAACCTAGAACCTTTTATTATGCCTCCTTCAACCTTCTCACATGACAAGTTGGGGGCGGGGGAATAAAGCTGGGTGAATTTATAGGAACAAAGAAACGTCTCTTCTAGCCCTGTGATCTGTACTGAGAAAATCCAATCTCGTCCACATTTTCCATGAGGTATCAGTTGCTCTTTATAGTTGTTAAGGCAGCAGATTATTATTAGTCTTATGAAAAATATTGAACCACAGTTGTTCTCAGGAATATCTTGCTGCTTGAGCTTAAATGTCACAAGGTGTTTGATCATAGATAGACACCACAGACAACACAGATCTGGGGATACCACAGATAGATAATACATTCTTTCTGAGAATGGCTTTTTAGCTTTAGGATGTGGCTTGTAACCCTCTGGTTGTCTTCTTTTCACTTGTTCAGCTAAGGCAGCCATTTCTGGCCTTGGATTGTAACATTTCCTTACCAATCACTTCATAATGTTGCAAATAAGAGAGTTCCACACCTCTCTGGTAATACAAGTTCTCACCTTCTCTCTCACACCTGGCCTCTCTGTGAAAATAAATTAAGGATATCTGACTAGGCCTCCCCAAGGATCTGTTCAAAATAAAAGGAAAAAGGAAAAGTATGACTCAGTCTATTTTATATATCTTTAAAATGTGACTGTCATAGAATCAAAACACCTTGATGTGGAAAAGATCTAAAGTCTAAAGTCACCTAGACTTAGCCACTTGAGATAGAAGAATAATGATAAGCAAATTGAGTGAAAAGACTTCCTTTCTTTTCTTTCTCTTTCTTTTTCTCTCTTTCTTTCTCTCTCTCTCTGCCTCCCTCCCTTCCTTCCTCCTTTCCTTTTTTCCTTTCTTTCCAGTAATGTGGTTTCATTAATTCACCCACACTTTGTACACAGAGTAATTAGAATTAAACTGACAAAGTTACTGAGCAGAAAGCCAACTCTAGCAAATAGGTGATGGTGGTTTATAATACCAATCATTTATCATTACTTCTGTACACATGGATTTAAGATGTCCTAGGGAATTTGAAGGTACTTTTTGCTTCTCAGTTTCCCTATAAGCCTATTTGGTCCCTGGGTTTGCTAACCACTTTTCTTTATTTCCATACATGGGACAAAATCTCTCTTGATCCAGACTTTACTTCTAAAATGCTGAATTAATGATGTCTGTGCAATGCAAGTTTTAATCTGCATGAATTTCTGTCTGTGTGTCCCCCTCACTTTGCATTCAGCCCAGCCTCTCTCCTGAGTGAGCTCCACACATTTCCAAGTCTCCACTGCAACAGTCTTGAAACTGGGGTACTAATGCCTTCCTGTGCACAGATCTTCCAAAGGCCATGTGGGCATGAATAGTTTCAAGAGAATACTTTTCCCTAAAACTCATCTCCTAAGAAAGTGTAACTAGTCAGCATTATGCCAATTTCCTTTCCATCTCCCTCCACCCAATTTTCTCCCTTTTTTGCAAAAGAAAGGCATAGCTCACAGCTATCCTGATTCTTACTATCATAAAATTAATCAGGTGGTTTCCAACTCTTTGCTTTCAATAAATTGGAAGGAGAATTTAATGAACATGTTCACTAACACATCGTTGTAAGTAAGTTTGATGATTATATGATTTTTGGCATATATCCCTAAAGGTGTTCACAGCGTTGAACACCATTGCTATTAAAAAAAAACAAAAAAACAAAAAAACAAAAAAAACAGAGAAGTGACAGTGAACTGATGTTGTATCATGTCTCATTCTAACAATAAGTAATTCATATCCACGATACTAGAGCTAATTAAAAAAGAAAATCAGTCCCAATTATCTCATTAAAAGATGCATTTCCAATACAATTCTATTTAGTGTTTGTTGAAATTTGTATTATGTGTATTATATAATCAATTGTCTACTAATTGTTAGAAATAATTTACTACAGAAGAAATTTTTAACATTTAGACTTAATAAACACACAAAAAATTAAACTTTTAAAAATTTGAATTTATATGCATAGGTATGTAGTAGCTAAGTAGATAGATAGATAAAAGCTTTCAACAGAAAAATGTATCACTTTAGGATAAAACTCTGTGGGAAAATAGAATGAAAATGTGAGTTCAATGAGAAAAAGCAATAATGTATAATTTTTTCACTATGTAAGGTACTGATGATCAAATTACTATGGTATATAGTTCTGGAGTATGATACATTTAGAAGAAAGATCTATTTTCTTTTAAAATATAAATAGTGACAGCATACTAGAAATCATATCATTTGTTTTAACAAAATGAAAAATATTACATATCAACTCACAAATGTGCAAGAAGGTAGATTTTCAAAATAAAACATTTGAAGAAACAAAAACATTTCAAGTCCTTTGCTCTTTAAGTATTCTACTCAAAGTATGGTCCTTGGACACCATCAAGATCACCTGGGGCCTTGTTACAAATACAGATTTCAGGCCCCACCTGCTGAATCAGAGTCATTTCACTAAAATTCCCAAGTGACCCATATCCCACCAAAGGTTAAGTACTGTTGTACCAGATTTCTTCACCTGGATCATGTCTCAAAGTTAACCTGTTATTCCCTTAACTTTCCACATTTCTTCCATTTGTTTTCCATCCCAGAAAATCACATCAGCTTTCAGCCCGGCTAGAAACCTCAGCATCATCTCTGAAGCTTCTTCCTTACATATTTATTCCATCACTTTTCACATCCAATCAGTAAAGATACCTAATCATGCCTACTTCCTTCATTAATCACTGTGAACCAGGCAATGAGGATAGAAAGGTAAATACAATCTATTCTAGCCTGGCTTGAACATCTGTCTTCCAGTGCCCTCTATGGTGGACATGACCCCGACTGGTCCCTGGCTTCTGGTCTTCACACCCTTCTGTAAGCTCTTCCCCTGGGGGGGAGTGTTTGTAAGGGAGTATATCTGTGACTTGCTTCTAACCAATACAATTCAGCAAAATAGGTCACCCCCATAATTACATGGTGTAAGATTCCTAGAAAACTTGCTCTGGAGTCTATTTCTGTTTTACTGGTCATGGAGAAGTGAGCTGAGAGGTTGTAAACTGCATGTGGAGAAGGCCACATGGCAAGGAACTGAGGGAAGCCCCTAGAAGCTGAGAGCAGCCTCTGGCTGATAGCCAACAAAAATATAGAAGCTCCCAGAACTCCAGCTGCAAACACAAATAAATACAAATATTTTGCCAGTAACGTGAGAGAGCTTAAAGCAGATTCTTCCCCACTCAAACCTCCAGAAGAGAATGCAACCCAGCCAACATCTTGACTGGAGCCTTGGAGAGACCCTCAACCCAACTAAAAGAGAGCCCAGTCAAGCCATTCATGGGGTTGGGGTAATACACAGAAACTGTGGGATACTAAATGTTGTTGGAAGCCACTAAATCTGTGATAATTTATTCTGCATTATAGAAAACTCTACCTGCTCTGATAATGCCTGAGCTGTATAGGTACAAGAAGACCTTCCTCATTGCTTTTCTGTCCAGTCTCTCTCCCCTCTTCATCAAGCTCTGACAAGCAGAGTAAATGAACAAACCTCACCATGAGAAATCCATGCTTAGAACACTTGAAGGCCTAGGAAAAATGCTGAGGAAAGTTATCGCTCATACCTAGCTGTCCTTTTCTCTAATAACAAAAATAGGCAATTTTCCTAAGTGCCTAATTTATACATTTTAAAACCACATCCTATTTCCAATTACAGGGAGAAGGGAACTTTCTCTTCACCAGACACTGAACCTCCTTCTGGCTCCTTTACAGCCAGAAGATAACCACCCCCGCTTCCCCACAAAAGGGTGGGATGATATGGGTGGGCTCAGAGGGTGAGCCTCTGAAAACCTCACTGACCTGCTCTGATAAAGTCTCACCCCAATGCAAAAGTACATTTAAAAAAGCCCATAAGGCTGGTATATTCCAGGTGTTTCCCCTTGTCAGGCAAAATGGGCAATGTGGCCATGAAGGCCTGCTCTTTCTAATAGTAAAAGAATTGCAAAAATCAGTTAGGCTGTATGTCCATCACAACCCTTTTACAACAGGTATTTTAGAAAATATTTGTGGCACTAGTTCCATGTGTGCTTGGGACTGGGGCTCTCTTAAGAACATCATTCAGACCCCAGCCCAGTATGCTGTCTGTGCCCAAGAGTTTCATGCTGCTTGCATGACTAGTGCTATGCAGAACTTTGCCGCTGCTATTCCGGTGTCTTTTAAACAACTGTCTGACATAGGGGATTCCCGACCAAGGAAGCGAGCCCAGCTTCCAATCATTGTCAGCAAACCAATGCACTGAAATAGTGCGGTGGACTTTACAGAGGTCACCCCTGATATAGGGGACTCTAACTCTCTCTCTCACTGTTTTTTCCTATACACTCTGGTTAGTCTAACTATATGTGAAGTCTTCTCCCTTATTCATTTCCTGGATTAATAACTATGATGATTAGACCCAATTATCTTAGCTAGCCTAGGGGATGAGACAGATAGGGGGAATAACCTCAGGGTTGACAAGGCACCTTTTCTTTTGTTAACCATCTCTGCTCTGGGCTGCTTTGCCTGCATTGCAGCGGTCCATAGTCCAATTCACCAATTTTCCTAACCTGGCCCTATTCTTCTATGAAGGCAGCTTTCTGCTATAGTACTAAATTTGGGGTGCTTTCACCCTGAATATCTAATCTTGTTATTCCTGTGTGTTGGGCACCTTTGTACCCTTTCTATTTCAGGCCTTTGCCTCTCCTTCTCTATTTTGGGGTGTCTTTGCACCTCCCTATTCCTGGTATCTTTGTGCCTCCCTATTCTTGGGGTGCCTTTGAACCCCCCCTATTCTTGGAGTGCCAATCTGTTTTACCCAAACTCAGGTGTGAGCATTTAATGATTTTGTATTTCTTTATGACTTGTCAACCCATTGGTGTAAGCCAGGGGATTCCTAGGCTTATCCCCCACATCTCCTACTGTACATTTCACTGGCTCCCCATGATATGGGGATCCAGCACACACATACTCCACACATACACTTCCTCACATCAAAGTAACTTTCACATTTCCCTCCATTTTGCTTTATTCATTCACAGAGAGCTCTGAATGTTGCCAAGTTCAAAATGTGTTGCTAAGAGACAAACTTGCCCTGGGATAAGGAGCAGGAATGAAAGGCAACTTGCTAATGGTTTCATTACTGACTCATTTATCAACATTGGAAGGCAGAGGGCTGCTCTACCTCTTGGTTTCTCCAAATGGTAATTAGAAAAACTTGTAACAATGGATGTTTTGTGCAGAGATATGTTCCTATTTGTTTCCATTGTGACAATGCAACACTGGCTAGTAGCAGCCAAGCCCCACTACCTGTCTTACCTCAGTATAATCCATGGTGCACACCAAAGCCAGGTTAACTTTCACATAGCACACCTGACATCTATCTGTCCTCACACTCACACTAAAGTCTTTCAATGACTCCCAGTGCATTAGGAATCCATTCAAATGTTCAGTGAGAACAGATCCTTTGGGATCCAGCCTTCAATTTCTGCTGTCACTCTCTGTGCCTACCCTGCATGTTCCCTGTATCTAAGCCACCTGGCTCACTAGTTAACCCACATCTTCCCATTCGAACATTTTTTTGCTGCCACGTTGGCTGGTTTAGAATGAAGTGCGCTGATATTTCTGTCAATTGGAATTTTCCCCATCCTTCAAAACCTTTGAGATGCCTTTTTTGACACCATGTTCCTAAACAGAAGTAATTAATCTCCCTTTCCCCTAACTCCTGTGATTGTGTACTTTCTCTTTTGGAGATCCCTACTTTCTTCACGGTGGTGTTTCTGTTACATATGACCACGTCTTCCCCTCTACCCTCTGGAATTACCCTATTGAGCTCATTGGTTATAGGCACTGGGTCTCCATTACTGTATCCCACATCACAGCTTACAAAGGAAGATATTCATTTTGTTTATTGAATAATAATAATAGTTAACATTTGTTGGGTGTCTTATACAAGAGTCTATGCCAAGTATCTTACACACGTTATCTTATTTACACTTCATTCTAACCCCAAGAGGTCCTATTATTAACTCTACTTTAAAAATTTGGAAACTGAGGTTCTAAAAAGTTCTAAACTCGCTCAGAGTCACAGTCATCTGGTTTCTAAGTGACCAAATCAAGATATGATTAAACGTCCACTTCTTTTTACTGAACGCTGTTGACTTAGGTATGTTTGGAGGATTTAAACAAAAATTCTGAAAGCCCCGAAAACTCTCTTTATAAAATAAAGACCACCTTATTTGTAACAAATTTAATTTTTCCCAATCTTATTCACTGCTGGTCAGAGTTCATAGTGGTATAATTCCCTTTCAGAGCATTTGGATATTATTTTCAAATTTTTCAATATGCATCTGATTTAATTAAGTTAGGATCTCATTTGAGAGTATGTAATAGGAAAATGTAGTAGCTTAAACAAGACAGTAATTTAGCTCTCTTTATGTAAAGGAAACCCAGAGGGAAGCTCTCCAGGGCTACTATGGTGGCCTTAAGTTATCAGACATCCAGGCTTCTTCAGTCTTGCTACTTTCCTGTGTCCTTAGCATGCTACCTCATGATCCAAAAGGATGCTCAAACCCATCCAGCATAAAAGAGGAAGGACAAAAGAAAGGTTTGCTCTTTTCTTAATAAAGAGACTCTTACAAGAATTACAAAGCACTTGAGCTCTATTTAATTGATTAAAAGTAAGTCACACAGCCATACATAGCTGCAAAAGAGGCTGGGAAATATAGTGTTTTAGTTGGCTACACTCGTGCCAAAAAAAAAAATGTAAAGTTATGTAATTAAAGAAGTAAGGAATAATGAATAGAGGCAACCAGTAATCTCTGCCCTGTATCTAACAAAGGATTTCTACTTCTTTTTTTTTTAACGTTTATTTTATTTTTGAGACAGAGAGAGACAGAGCATGAACGGGGGAGGGTCAGAGAGAGAGGGAGACACAGAATCTGAAACAGGTTCCAGGCTCTGAGCAGTCAGCACAGAGCCCGACGCAGGGCTCGAACTCACAGACTGAGAGATCATGACCTGAGCCGAAGTCAGACGCTTAACTGACTGAGCCACCCAGGGGCCCCAGATTTCTACTTCTAAAAACTGGTTGCACAGGTATCAAAGGCACATACACAAGAATAGTTAGTACAGCACTATTTGAAACAATCAAACATAAGAAATAATTCTAAAATCTTTAAAGATTTGGATAAAAGAATTATGGCATGCAATACAATGTCACATGCTCGTTGTACAGACATGGTCAAAGTATTATGGTTGAGTGAAAAGCAGCTTGGGGAACAGTAGAGCATGGTCAAGTTTTTAAATAAATATATATAAATAAAAACAGTTTGTGTTTTGCATTACTTTACATGCTTCTGTATTGTTTTAAATGTTCTTACCAATGAATATGTATTACCTTTACAATGACTTGTTTTTAAGTTAAAATTTCCTTTATCAAAACATATCCTTAACCTTAGGACCATTTACACCCCTTAATATAATTTCCTTTGTTATTCCTCCTGCTTCCGTTTTATTTCTTAATTCACAGGAGCAGCCTTATAAAGCTTCCCAGACTTGGGACTATAAAGAGATTGCTTTTTAACCACTCTACATGAGTTACTCCTGAGTGTATCACTGACTCCTCTACCCTGAGACTGCCTGTCCCCTTAGGCTATTTCAATGCTGGCCCAGGAAACACTTAGATTCACAGTTCCATGATGGAATTTCATTATCAAGGAAGTTTATGGAATGCTGTTAAAGTAAAATATATTTCCTTTCTACAGGATATTTTAGAGCCTTTAATAGTGAAACAGTGTTGTCAATCTACAAGACAGGAATATGCAATAATATGCAGTGTTTAGCAAGCACCTTACCAGAAGGAACCCTTTCTTTCTCTAATAGGTTACCACATCAAATAGTGTTCAACCTTCAGCACACTCTGTTCCAGAAAAAAGAAGAAAGAGCAAATCACCCAAAACACACAAGCTCTTAGTGGTCCAACCCTGTCAACCTTTCTATGTCCCAACATGGTTCACCATTCCTTTTGCTGCACCTTCACAGACCCCTGGAGGTTCTCCAGATACATTAATTTTGTTCCACCCTTCCCACACTTTACACTTGACAAATTTCTACTTTTCCTTCAAACCCCTACTCAAAATGTAGCTCATCCAGGAAGCCTTCCTTGCTTATCTTCTGACCTCCCCCACCTGTCACGTTTCTCCATAATTTTCTGTACTCTACCATAATATTCGCTCCTCTACATGTAATATCTAATTCACTTACCAGTCTTTACCATTAGAATGCAAATCCCTCAGCTATGAGGAATTATCCAAACTCAGAGAAAGAGAGTAGAATGGTGGTGTTTACCCTGGGCAGGAGGATGGGAGAAATGATAAAATGTGGATCAAAATGTGGAAACTTCAAGTTATATGATGAAAAATGTATAGTGGGGATCAAATGTATAGCATGATGATTATAGTTAATAATACCATGTATAGTTGAAATTACTAAGAGGGTAAATCTTAAATCTTCTCAATTCAAAAAGAAATGGTTATTATATGATGTATGGAGGTATTAGCTAACCCTATGGTGGCAATCATGTTGCAATACATAAGTGTATCAGATCAAGACATCGTGCACTTTCAACTTATACTATGTTTTATGTCAGTTATATCTCCAAAAATCTGGGGAAAAATATGAACAGAAAATTTGATATTAATAAATGCATTCTAGTAATGGAGAAAAAGTGGGTATTGTTCCACTGATACAAAGGTTCTGTCAGCAAATGTGTGGGAGGTTGTTATGGATTGAATTGTTGTCCCTGAAAAGATACATTAAAGTCCTAACCCCAGTAACTGTGAATGTGACCTTATTTGGAAATAGGGTCTTTACAGATATAATCAAATAAAGATGAGGTCATACTTGCGAGGGCAGGCTCTAATCCAATATGACCTGTGTACTTATAAGAAGAGGAAAAGAGACACAGACACACAGGGAGAATGCCATGTGAACACAGAGGCAGAGGTTCGTATGATTCACCTGGACGTCCAGGAACATCAAGGGTTACTGCAGCAACAGAAGCTAAGAGAAAGGCAGGGAACATATTCTCTCCTCTGGAGTGTGCAGAGAGAGCACGGCCCTGTTGACATTTTAATTTCAAATTTCTGGTCTCCAGAAGTATAAGGGAATAAACTTTTAGTGTTTTAAGGCACCAAGTTTGAGGTACTTTGTTACAGAAGCCTAGGAAACTGTTACAGATGTTTATAGCTCCACAGAATTCATTTAAACCAGTGGCTTTCAGACAGATCCCAGGTTCCATTTCTCCAGCATCTAATTTTGTGGATCTGGGGTAAAGTCGGAAATGTGTGTGGTTAATAAGTTCCTCTGGTAATTCCAGACCACAGAAAATTTTTTACAAAACTCTCATTGGAAGTGCAAAGTGTTTTCTTCCCCCTCTGGCTTTTATCAGAAGCCAGGCACTTTCTCCTATACTTTTTCACAAGTATTCTAGAGAGCAAAAAGCAAACATGTGAGTTTGATTCAATACTAACTCAAAATGGTCAACAGTGATTCTAATGATAAAGCAATGCTAGCTGAGTCGAGATACCATGTCGATTCAGAGTGGGGGGCATTGGGGACTCATCAGCTGGGCTGCTTTGACCAATTCCTGACTTAGAAGCTCAATTCCTGACTTAGAAGCCCAAGCTTAGGACTTGGCCTGAATTAAGTTCCCTGCTTGAAACTAGTCCAACTGATCACAATCTTACAAATATGAGAACCATTTTTAGAGGAAGCTGGTTAAAGTTCAGTGCCAATGCTCTGGGGACCTGGATCTCAGGACTGACTTGACCGGCTAATGTTACCATCTGAATCAACAGGTAAATTGATCTTGATGGATAAATCACATGATCTGGAGTATGGGACCCACCTTAGCTGTGTCTACTTGGTGTGGGAATAGGCCCAAGTTATTCAACGTCTCTGAACCTGAACAACTCCATCTACAAACCAGTGATAACATTTGCTATCTCCCAAGGGCTATTTGGAGATTGAATAAAAGAGTGAATGAAAAAATTATCCATAACATATTAGTTAATACAGGTAGGTAGCCACATACATTTTTTTGGCTAATGGCTGCATCTTCAGCTCTAGGTGCCTTCTTCATAGTGTGAGCTCACAGAAGCCCAGGTAAGAAACTGTGAATCTACTTGGACTACCCACCACCATGATTGTTCCCAAAAGAGCCTGTGCTGTGGGTAGCAGATGCGTCATGTATCATGGTAGGTACTTTGGACAATAGAAACCCTCTGCAATCATCCATGGTGACAAAATAGTTTGTCAGTTTATAAAAATATTGATTAAACTGGGAAATTCTTAAAAATGCTGCATACATACCTTTATTTTAACTTAAAATGTAAAAATTGGATCCATTCCTAAGCTTTTGATGTAGGCCAAGTTTTGTTGCTGTGATTAACTTTAGATTGGTCCAATGATCAGAGTTCATACCATCTGTCTTGTGTAAACTCAATGTCTCATCTACTAGGATTTCCAGGTTTCCTTCCTATAAAGCAGAGTGAGAATGTACATCCTTTTGTGAAACCATCTGAGTGCAGACTCTCTCTAGTTTTATGATCTCCACCCCAAGACTTTCAGACTTGTCTCGCCCACATGTGATTCAACCGCACTTTCAGCAGCTCAAACTTACTAACTCTTTCCAAAACATTTATGGAGCCAACGACTCTCTTTTTGTACTTATATTAAATCAGTCGTGAAACATTTATTTGAAATATGTGATTATATAACAAACAGAACTGGCATCAACAGATATGGGCAGCAACACAACTGACTCTTGGCAAGTAGGCACCTGCACTGGTGGGAACAGAAGAACCAGGATGAAACAGAGAGCAGCCCACTAGTTGGGACCAATCCACATTCTTTAGGCATTAGGCAGGGTGTTTTACATAAGGTATAGAAAGCACTGATTAATCAAATAGGTGGGAGGAGATTGGTTAAGTTTCTAATGCTGCAATCTGTCTAACAGAGAAGCTCTGAACTACTAGCAAAGAAAGACTCGGAAGCCAGCAGATTTAGTATGAACCACAAGCAACCTTGTTGCAGAGCTGCAGGTCTGGGATTCACTCTCATAGGGTAGGCAGAGAGTTCTAGGGCTCTTTGTAAATTCCACTTTAAGAAAGAGCCCATTTCATCAGCTCCTTGAATATTAAGAAACTCAGCCCCTGATGAAGCTTCTGTACATCTTGAGCCCTGGAGAAAGAAAGCCCCTAAGCATCCTTAAAAAAAGTCTCAGAGTGTCAGACTATGAGCACTGGCAGACAGCTAAGCCTCTCTCTTCCTTGACTGAAGACCTAGCTGGAGTCCCCTTGAGGACACCCCTTGCTTCAGGTCGCAGTGCTCACTCTAACTCAGAGCCAACTAGCATTCTCAGGACAGCTTCTTCAACAAACAAACATCACCAGAATCAATGACAAGAGCAGTGCCAACTAACAGCTATGAAGCTCTTTCTTGTGATCAGGTATGACACTCAGTACTGTATAGATAATTGCTTATCTACGCTTCACAATATCTGTATGAGAATATCCTATTAGCCACATCTCACAAACAAGAACAGTGAGTATCAGGAGGCCAAAAACTTATGAACATACAGCTGGTAAACGGAAGAGCAAGAGTTTAAACCAAGCCTATCTTACAACACAGCAAAGGTCTTTAATCATATGACAGAGCAAAGAATGGAGAAGGGATGCTTTCATGGGTGTGCTGATTTACAGGATCATGTTGTGATTTTAAGAACAACAGTCATGAATATTTAAATGGCATCCCTGAAGGTAGAGAGAAGCTTAAACTTCCAAATCACCAATGCAGATGATACAAAAAGGCTTTAGTGTATCTTGGAAAGACACTGGTCAACATCAGTTTCCTGGTGAGGAAATGTGGGCTAATCTGTTTGGGAAGATGACATAATAGGAGATGAAGACATAAGATGAGAAAGAAGTAGGGAAGTCATTGTTCAGTATTAGGCAGGCAATTAGCCCTTTTAATTTATTTATTTTTTTAGCTCTCCCTGAGATACCCCATGATAAAATATTTCCCTAAGATACCGCCTATGTCATCAAAATTGGCAAAGATAAAGTTAAGCTTTCACTTTTTGCAGATGACATGATATTATACATGGAAAATCTGATAGACTCCACCAGAAGTCTGCTAGAACTGATACATGAATTTAGCAAAGCTGCAGGATACAAAATCAATATACAGAAATCAGTTGCATTCTTATACACTAATAATGAAGCAACAGAAAGACAAATAAAGAAACCGATCCCATTCACAATTGCACCAAGAAGCATAAAATACCTAGGAATAAATCTAACCAGAGATGTAAAAGATCTGTATGCTGAAAACTATAGAAAACTTATGAAGGAAATTGAAGAAGATATAAAGAAATGGAAAAACATTCCGTGCTCATGGATTGGAAGAATAAATATTGTCAAAATGTCAATACTACCCAAAGCTATCTACATATTCAATGCAATCCCAGTCAAAATTGTACCAGCATTCTTCTCGAAACTAGAACAAGCAATCCTAAAATTCATATGGAACCACAAAAGGCCCCATATAGCCAAAGTAATTTTGAAGAAGAAGACCAAAGCAGGAGGCATCACAATCCCAGACTTTAGCCTCTACTACAAAGCTGTAATCATCAAGACAGCATGGTATTGGCACAAAAACAGACACATAGACCAATGGAAAAGAATAGAAACCCCAGAACTAGACCCACAAACGTATGGCCAACTAATCTTTGACAAAGCAGGAAAGAAGATCCAATGGAAAAAAGACAGTCTCTTTAACAAATGGTGCTGGGAGAACTGGACAGCTACATGCAGAAGATTGAAACTAGACCACTTTCTCACACCATTCACAAAAATAAACTCAAAATGGATAAAAGACCTGAATGTGAGACAGGAAACCATCAAAACCCTAGAGGAGAAAGCAGGAAAAGACCTCTCTGACCTCAGCCACAGCAATTTCTTACTTGACACATCCCCAAAGGCAAGGGAATTAAAAGCAAAAATGAACTATTGGGACCTTATGAAGATAAAAAGCTTCTGCACAGCAAAGGAAACAACCAACAAAACTAAAAGGCAACAAACAGAATGGGAAAAGATATTTGCAAATGACATATCGGACAAAGGGCTAGTATCCAAAATCTATAAAGAGCTCACCAAACTCCACACCCGAAAAACAAATAACCCAGTGAAGAAATGGGCAGAAAACATGAATAGACACTTCTCTAAAGAAGACATCCGGATGGCCAACAGGCACATGAAAAGATGCTCAACATCGCTCCTCATCAGGGAATCAGGGAAATACAAATCAAAACCACACTCAGATATCACCTCATGCCAGTCAGAGTGGCCAAAATGGACAAATCAGGAGACTATAGATGCTGGAGAGGATGTGGAGAAACGGGAACCCTCTTGCACTGTTGATGGGAATGCAAATTGGTGCAGCCACTCTGGAAAACAGTGTGGAGGTTCCTCAAAAAATTAAAAATAGGCCTACCCTATGACCCAGCAATAGCACTGCTAGGAATTGACCCAAGGGATACAGGAGTACTGATGCATAGGGGCACTTGTACCCCAATGTTTATAGCAGCACTCTCAACAATAGCCAAATTATGGAAAGAGCCTAAATGTCCATCAACGGATGAATGGATAAAAAAATTGTGTTTTTTTTTTTATTTATATATGAAATTTATTGTCAAATTGGTTTCCATACAACACCCAGTGCTCATCCCAAAAGGTGCCCTCCTCAATACCCATCACCCACCCTCTCCTCCCTCCCACCCCCCATCAACCCTTAGTTTGTTCTCAGTTCTCAACAGTCTCTTATGCTTTGGCTCTCTCCCACTCTAACCTCTTTTTTTTTTTTTTTCCTTCCCCTCCCCCATGGGTTCCTGTTAAAATTGTGGTTTATATACACAATGGAGTACTACGTGGCAATGAGAAAGAATGAAATATGGCCCTTTGTAACAACATGGATGGAACTGGAGAGTGTTATGCTAAGTGAAATAAGCCATACTGAGAAAGACAGATACCATATGGTTTCACTCTTATGTGGATCCTGAGAAACAGAAACCCATGGGGGAGGGGAAGAAAAAAAAAAAAAGAGGTTAGAGTGGGAGAGAGCCAAAGCATAAGAGACTGTTGAGAACTGAGAACAAACTAAGGGTTGATGGGGGGTGGGAGGGAGGAGAGGGTGGGTGATGGGTATTGAGGAGGGCACCTTTTGGGATGAGCACTGGGTGTTGTATGGAAACCAATTTGACAATAAACTTCATAAAAAAAAAAAAAAAGATACCACCTATGTGGCAGGCCAAACCTTGGCTACATTTCTCCCACCATGATCAATAAGGTGAACCCTTATCCCTGGCCTACTCCAAAGGTTAAGTTAGAATGCTTTGGAAAATGCTTTATTCTATTTAAAGAAAATTCATACATATATCACTTCCTTTCTCCAACATCCCAGTGGGATATTAAGAGAGAAGGTATTAAATTAGCAACTGGACTTCAGCAAAGGCAAAATTCACTCAAATTAGACTTATAGATATTAGAACCAGTTATTTTCCATAAGTGCTCACTTGGCTGGAAATAAGAGGGCATAGCAGGAGGAATAAAAACCTGACCCAAACTAAGTATTTCCTGCTAATATTCTTCAAAACCAAAACTAGATCTGAATAATCAAGAGATGATCATGTTAATATTTTGAGATGCTTGGTTGAAAGCCATATTATAGAAATTCAGTCTCACTATCATCCATTTATTATGTAAATGTCAAAAAACACCAAAATGCTAGACATTAGGCAGGCATAACGTAGTAAACAAAGGTGTAAGATTCCTATCTGCAATCTCTTAGCTAACTGCTCTGGACCGTCCGGCTTGCACTAAGAGGTCAAATCTCTAAGGCAGGTCTATGGCTAGCTGATAAGGCACCCATTAACCACCTGAAAGTTGAGACAGAGTTTTGTTTATTTGCACGTTTATTTTTCTAAGAAATGGGCTCATAGCTTTATTCATTTATCCAGTCCTTAACTTTAAATGTTAACAACCAATAGTAAGAGAAGCTTGATTCAAATCAAGTAATAAATAAGGAGTTATTATCAGCGAAGGCCCACACTCCTCCCCTTCATGCCTCTCCATTCTACCCCAATTTCTGGTCACATTTTGACAATTCTGAGTAGCCAATAGGGTGTAATGGTGTGATATTTGCCTTGTAATCTCTAAGGTACTATGTATAAATAATAGTTAATGTTATGGTCATTATGACTCAATTTGTAGGTTTCTTCTTCTAACAGTTTCAAAGAAAGACAAATATTTAGTGACCAGCCACTGTGTTCCAAAGACATTACCTTACAACACAGGTCATTTATGAAATGAGGAAAGAGTGACTCAGCACTCCAGCTACTACAGTGGTCAATTAGTTTGATCTGCTTTCCATTTTCTCTCTTTCTTTTCTTCTATCCTGATGGCCCACATTACCTTTTTACAACTACAAGAAAACTGGAAAACTTGGGGTTTCTGAGGGATTTTTTAAAGTGGCTATTAATTCTGGATGCTTTAAAATGATACTATCTGTGCATACTGAGGCTAAATGGGACCAACTGCTTCTTATGAATGTAACAGCTAAAAATCCTCTGAAGAATTTAAGCAAGCACCATCAGATAATTGCAGCCTTTGCAAATGGACACCCAGTAACTCCGCCCCTCTCCCTCTCTCTTTCTCTGCTGTCTTCAGCTAAAATTTCCAGACTGCTTCTCCTATAAAGATGTATTATTTTTTTAAATAATTGTCCTTATTGTGACCACTCTGGCTTTTTAAAGACAGTTTAGTTATATTCATTGCAAAAGTATTTGGAATCCGCCTGCCTGTTTCCTCTACCCTAGCACACGCACTATCGATTCATCTTCTGGTTATGAAAGAAATAAACATCCCACAGGAACCCTCTGTTTTCAGAGTCAGGTAGGTGTGTAATGTCTCTAGGTTTTTCAGGATTTAAAGCAAAGTATATCTAGAGAAAGTGCTCCTGTCTCCTGTTGCTGGTAAATTCAAAGGAAACACGGTGGTTTGGCTTCACAGAACATGACACCTCCCTTCCTCTAACAGCTCTAGTAACAGTGTCTGGGTTAGAAGTAAGATCCTCAGAACGTGAAAATCAAATTCTATATAATCCGCTTACAGGGGAAGCAAATTAAAAGCTATTTTTGTCACTTTTTGAGCCCAACACATGGTCTCCTCCACAAATGAAATTTGACATTCAATCCATCCCTACCACTGACCTGAGGAATGTAAGACTGTCAAGGAGCTTAAAATTAGCTGACAAGTCCACATGAGCAATGGGCTGCCCAGTCCACATGTAAGATTTCTAAACAGCTTATGCTTCCTAAACCAAATCTGTTTTCTATTTTCCGTTGGTAAGTAGTTTCCTTGCAAATCACTTAAGCATTTGAGTTTACTGCATTATCTCAAAACAGCATTAACTTTCAGCCTCTCTCTCTCTCTCAGTCATCAAATATTACAAAGTCAAGTCTAAGCCAAAAAGCCTCAGCCTGCCTGGAAGCAGCTCTGTTGAGATGCCATTTGTTGTTGTTGTTGTTGTTGTTGTTGCTGTTGTCCCACCCTCACTTGGAGGAGGAAGCAGATGATGTTCTAGTCTCCCTCATGATGACTGCCTGCAAGTTGTATCGCTACAAATCACACTTAGAAATATGAAAGTGGAGTTGGATTCTTTAAGCCAGGTGGAAAATTACCTGGAGACATTAAAGACTTATCTTCTTCTCAGGGAGCCTGGGTGGCTCAGTAGGTGAGGCGTCTGACTTTGGCTCATGTCATGATCTCATGGTTTGAGCCCCACTTTGGGCTCTGTGCTAACAGCTCAGAGCCTGGAGCCTACTCCAGATTCTATCTCCCTCTGTCTGCCCTCCCTTGCTTGCGCTCGCTCTCTCTCTCATGAATAAATAAACATTAAAAAATTGTTTTAAAGACTTATTTTCTCTTGTGGTGCCTTCCTAATAGACAAATATTTCTAAGTTATGATATAGCCTAAGGGCAGATTTTCCCATCAAACAGAATATATTCAAACATCACTAGTTGGCTGTGTGGCCTTGGACAGGTTACTAAACCTTGCTGTGCACAGTCTTCTAGTTTATGATATGAAGGTAACAATAGTATCTCTCCCACATTCATTGTGCGGATTTAGTTATATAATGTTATAAGCCCCTCCTTCTTGGACTGTATTTGGAAATTGGATATGGATATTCTCCAGCTTTATTACACTGAGCTTTGGATCTTTCCATATCTGGCTTCTGCCCATCAAAAAGTGAGGTCCAAAGCCATCAGTCCAAGCATTTCCCTAAATGTGTCTACCACTTCCTGCCTTTCTGTAGAGAGATACTCTTCACTCTGCCTCAGAACTTTTACTGGATATGGTATCTCTGTCATATGGTGGATTTTCTGTTTTCTGCACATTCTAGTGGCAGGAATCATAGAAACAGCAAGAAAGAAAGAGAGAAAGAAAGAACGAAAGAAAGACAAAGAAAGAGAAAGAGGGAGGGAGGAAGGGAGAGAGAGAGTGAGAAAGAAAGAGAAAAAGAAAGAGAGAGAAGAAAGAAAGAAAGAAAGAAAGAAAGAAAGAAAGAAAGAAAGAAAGAAGAAAGAACGAACGAGCAGAGGATAAGAGTAGGAATCTGGGAATTTACTCTGCCAATGGACAGCATGACATCAAAGAGGTGCTGGATCTTTCCAGAATTCAGAATGCATACAAGCCTCTGAAAGGATCAGCAGCATGGCCAATATTTTTATCTTCTTTATTCATCCATGAATTCATATGATAACCCCCTGGATCCTTAAGGTAGCCTAACTGAGTCTCTCTTCCCTGCGACCAAAAGAACCTACCTCACATGCTTCCCATTGGACTGGTCATTTTGTCCTCATCACATACATGACGGAATTTCAGGGAGAACCAGCACAATATATTTGCACTTAATCCCTAAAAGGCAGCAGGCAGGGAACCACACAGTTGTCCTCTGTTGTGAGCACACACCTGGGCTCTAGCAGAGGCCCAGCAGAGAATGCCAACTGACATACATCCTTCCTTAAAACCCATTATTTCCCTATCATGTGTCCCTATGAAAATAAAAACTACATGGGAAAAAGTCATGAGCAAAGATGATTGATATGATCCTTGGGGAAATCTCCTGCTTCTGGAATGTGATGCCTCTTAGTTCCAAGAACAGCCCCCAGATAGAATCACCAGGGAACGTCCTGAGCTGCCTCAGACCACAGAGATCCCTGTACCTTGATGACAGGACTCCCCTGCCCTATTCTGAGTGAATTCTAGGGCACCTGGAAGGGTGAGCTTAGCTTTAACTTATCCACTCTTTGACTTCTTCAGCCATTAACCATAGCTTTCTGACTCCTAAACAAAATGCTAATGTGTTGGCCTTATCATACGCTTGCAAACCCTCCAACCTACCTGCTTACTATAATTCAGAGTTCACAACTGTGTTTGGGCATATACTACCTACTCGGGTCCCTCTCTGCTTCTCATCCCAACTCTAGAAGAGGATGATATTCCACTGAACTGCTAGTTTTGACACTCAGCTGTACATAATGGCTCATTTCCTCTGACCCAGCCCTGGCACCTATAAGCAATAGAGTTGAAATTTTCACATTACTGTAAAGGAATCAGAAAATCCAGGTTTTAGTCTTGGATCCATTCTTATATGATCTTGGCAAGAGCATCTTGATGTATTTGTTTTCTAGGGCCACCATAACAAGGTACTACCACCTGGATGGCTTAAAGAACGCAAATGTCTTGTCTCACAATTCTGTAGGCTGATGAAGGTGTCAGCACGGTTAGCTCTTTCTGAGGGCTTTGAAAGAAGGATATGTTCCCAGTCTCTCCTCTACCTTCAAGAGACCTCAGGTGTTCCTTAGCTTAGATATGATCATCTCCCTGTGTTTCCTTACATTACTTCCTTCTATGTGTGTTCTTGTTCAATTTTTCCCTTTTTATAAAGACACTAGTCATATAGGAATGGGGCCCACCCTATTCTAGTATGACCTCATGTTAACTAATTACATCTGCAACAATGCTTTTTCTAAATAAGATCACATTCTGAGGTACTGGGGGTTAGGATTTCAGTATGTGAATTTGGCTGGTCAGGGGTGGGGGGGGGCGCGGAACCCAATTCAACCCTCAGCAGCGGCTAATCCTTGTTTTATCTACTTGCCAAGTTGATGTGAGAGAAGAATACAAAAGCATTTTGCAAACTGTAAAGTACTACACAAACAGAAGGAATTATTAGGACTTAAAATACCTGTTGGAATTGTTTTTTTGGATTTACAGAACATGACAATCCTAATGATTATCCTGTATGTGAGAACAGTCTAAAAGTAGCCTTACTGCTTCTATAAAACTGAATTTATTTTTCTGCAGGTGCTGTTTCCTTCTCATTTATTGATTTGCATAAAACGCCACTTAATGGCTTAAATATTTATATTACGTACACTCGGTAATAGTTTAATTTCCACAAAATAAAAACGTGCATTATCTCTTACTGCAGACAGAGTCCTTTTTTTCCTAGCCATTTACATTTCCATCTCCCCAAGACAGAACTTATGTAAACGGATTAGTACCACGGAAACAAAATATATTCCTTGAAGGGGAAAATTTGACTCGGAAAAGGACTTGTACTGTGAAACTATCGGAATCATTTCACTCAGAAGACTTTCTCCAAAGGCTAAGTTGATAGAGAAACACTTGAAAATCAAACTAGCTGAAATGATAGAGATTCATTGTTTCCCCTACGGAAGAAAGAGACACGAAGTTTTGTGATTCCATTTCAGAGCTTATCCAAGATGTTAGTATTGGGCCCATCTTCTGCTAGGGGAGGGGGTGATAATAATCAACAATTGTTTGCACAGAAAGTAGCTACAGACCTATTTTAACACCTTTGAAAATTATTTGTTAATTACATGGTATATTAGTTTCCTGTGGCTGCTGTAACAAGTTACTACTAGCTTGATGGCTTAAAACAAGTCCAAAATCTGGCAGCACCATGCTGTCTCCAGGGGCTTTAGGGAAGGATCCAGTTCTTGCCTCTTTCAGCTCCTGGTGAACACCCCAGCATTCCTGGGTTTGTGGTCGTGTCACTCCAATACTGGCTTCTGTCTTCACGTTGCCTCATCCTCTATGTTACTGTGTCTTCTCTTCTGCCTGCAATCTCCCTCCTCTTTGTCTTGTGAGGACACTTGTGATTGCATTCAAGGCCAACAGGAATAAGCCAGGGTAATGCCCTCCTCTCAAACTTCTTAAATTAATCATGTCTGCAAAGACTCTTCTTCCACATAAGGTGACATTCACAGGTTCCAGGGAATTTGTGTGGATATCTTTGGTGGGATATCAACTATCACACATGGGTAGAAAAAAGAAGCTTCCAATATATATTTTGAGATCATTCGTTTTCAAGCTGTTTCCTAAAAGCCTTGTAGCTCTGAGGCAGAATAGCAGGAATTGCAGAGGAAGGTGAGATGTGACCAAATCCTGAGACTCCTCTCTCCCCATTACCATGAACAGCTCTCCTTTTTTCTGTTTTGAACAATGAGGTCCCGAGAGAAATGTCATTTCTAGGAAGAATTCAGTGCCTTCAAAACAAGGCTGAAAAGTAATCCAATCAAGATTGGTGATTGTGGAAATGTTCCTGCTACACAAAATTCACATGGAAAAATAACTTTCTTAAACAGAGCATATACTCCCAGCATGGGGATTCAGAGTCACAAGTCTGGAGAGAAACCTTGGAGTATGTATTTTAAGAGGTATCAAGGCGATTTGATCTCATGGCCAAGACCAGGTGTCTTTACAGGTCCAGGTAAAATCAGGATCCTCCAGGGCCCATTCTAGATCTATTATTTGAAATTGCTGGCAGGAGCAAGGGGGTCTCTAGTACCCATTAAGAATATTAGAGGCCTATGGGGCGCCTGGGTGGCGCAGTCGGTTAAGCGTCTGACTTCAGCCAGGTCAGGATCTCGCGGTCCGTGAGTTCGAGCCCCGCGTCAGGCTCTGGGTTGATGGCTCAGAGCCTGGAGCCTGTTTCAGATTCTGTGTCCCCCTCTCTCTCTGCTCCTCCCCCGTTCATGCTCTGTCTCTCTCTGTCCCAAAAATAAATAAACGTTGAAAAAAAATTAAAAAAAAAAAAGAATATTAGAGGCCTGGAGAGGCCATTTTCTGTGATGTAAACAGTTCAAGGCACTATTTTAAAAGAATTATTGGCATTTGTTTAAAAGCATTACAGTTCCCCCAAAGGAAAAATATTATATGATACCACTTCTCTGTGGTAGAGTAGCCCAAATTCACAGAGATAGAAAGAATGATGTTTGCCAAGAGCTGAGGAAAGGGAGGAATGGGGAGCTATTTTTTCTTAGGTCAAACATTTCAGTTTTCCAAGAAGGGAAGAGTTCTGTGGATAGATGGTGGTGATGGTAGCACAGTGTGAATGTACATAATGCTGCTGAATTACACTTATACGTGGTTAAGATGGTCAGATATGTTATATACATGTTACCACAAATTTTGAAAATTTTTTATGAAGCAACACCATTGTCATGGGCAAAATTGGTGCTCTGCTTAGATCCTGTAAGATTTCTGCTTAACATTTTTGTGCACCCTTTTCCTGTCTGACTTTGCTTCTTTTTTATTTTTAATTTTTTACATGTTTATTTATTTTTGAGAGAGAGCTAGAGCACAATCAAGGGAGGGGCAGAGAGAGGGGGAGACACATTATCAGAAGTAGGCTCCAGGCTCTGAACTGTCAGCACAGAGCCCAACACAAGGCTCAAACTCATAAACCATGAGATTGTGATCTGAGCCAAAGTTGGACGCTTAACCAACTGAGCGGGCACCCCTGATTTTGCTAACAAGCAGCACCCACACCTGTTTCATATCTTTGGAGGGCTCCCCTCCAGATACTTGAGCCACTCTACACTCACAAGTGCCTGGGACATGCTTGGGTGGCCTTGACCCAATAACTCATAGGTGCTCCCTGATCAGGAAAACTCTGACCTGTTCCATAGTTCCCTGTGGGATCGGGTTGAAGGTAGCTTCTAAAGATTTTGTATGAACTCTCACCTTTATCTAGCTTCCTCCCATTCCCTGTTCCTGTCATGCTCACCAGGGTTCTCTGGGACCCCTTCCTTAATACACCACTTGTGTGCATGGATGCCCACATGCACACACACCATTACGATTCCCATTTTGACTGAGTTGGTGAGAACAAATCCAGGTATAGGACTGACCATATGATTCTTCCATCAAAAAAATATAATGAATTATCTCTCCTTTCTGGAATTTGTTGAGGTTTTTTAAATGTGCATAAATAGCATCAGGAAGTACATGATGAAGGCCATAGGAGTGATAGAAAATGTTAAGGCACTTCAGTGGAGGAAGAAAGTAATTCAGGCTGGAATAGCCCAGGATGGGGCATGGAGGAGGGAGTTAGACCTGGAAAGATAGGAAGGATTTGGATAAGTGAAGACTGGAAGGTGGCAGCTCAAGAAAACTAGAATATGATGCCAGAAGTAATGATGGGAAAATTAAAAAAATGCATTCTGGAAAGGGTGGAGAAACTATGTAGGATCCTGTTCATCCTGAGACTAAATGGCCTGCAGGCATTGCAGAAGAAAGCGTCCTAAGACCAGAAAGTAGTTGATTACTTTCAATAGAGCACGATTCAGACTTAAAGGTGCTGAGCTGGAAGACAAAGAGAAGCCAGGGGCCAGAATTGATAGGCCACAGCAGTTAGATGCACAGATATGTTAAGAGTCAGAATTCATAACAGATTAGAAACAAAATGAGTTTCTGGGTATGAAAACATAATTTTTAGAAAAGAAAAAAATTGTGCTTCTATAAATATAAAATTAAAATGTGTCAAAGATTTTATTTAGCTCATTAAATAATGAGGGAACAAGACGTAAAAAACAAACAAACAAACAAAAAAACAAGTCAAAGGAGAATCCTGACATATAGACAATCAGAAATGCTGAAATAAATTTGCAAGCAGATGCATCCTTGCAATTCCACCAGGGGGGAAAATGCATTTGCACTTCCAAGAACAAGAATCATTTGTACTTCTGTTAGTTGTCTACCACTTGGCCAAAGACAATAAAAGGCCAAGATCCTTATAAAATCAAATCATCCAAAAGAACAAGGCAGCCAATGCCCCATATTCAATTGAAAGGACACCCAGAAATCTCATTTGGCCATTCCAGTCTTTCAACTTTTTCTGACAGTGGTCAAATAATTTGGGGACACACTGGGTTAAACAAAGTTATCAGTTAACCCTTTCTCAGAACCTTTAAGGGGTAACATCGATTTAGAATCAACATGAAAAGAATCCCCAGTTTATTGGCTTATGGGACCCTTTTTCATGGAATTCTTTTTAAGATATCATTGAATATCAGTATTCTATGGAACTGTTGGGGAACCCTGCACATGAGCACTCTGACCTGCAAGAGATAACAGAAAAAAACAGGGTACAAGGACATCTTTCTCTTTGCCTAAGGATCTTGGGTGGCTGGATGGGTATTTCCTCACTGCTGAGTATGGAAATATCTCCTACAGGTTTGCTATAATTTGTCCTTACCTTTCTCACATTGCTACCTTCCAAACACACTTCATGGTACACAACACCCTTTCAAAGTAGCACAAGAGAATTTGAAAGGATTAGATCTGGGATGCTAGAGAAACTATTCTTGTCCCTTTCTCCACCCCATCTCAAACTTTTATATCGACTTGCATTATTTGTCTAGCATGCCTTGGGATGGATTACAGACCGAGATGTTTCTCAAAAGAAAGGAATTGTGGCTAAGATACAGCTGTCACATTTATGTCTGTCAACTTAGCTGTCTACTTGGAGCTTTCAGGAGCACTCATTGAAGAATAAACAACTGTTCTAATCAGCAGTAAGCTGTTTGGAGACAAAGATATCTTCTCCCATGCTGGCTAAGACAATCAAGCAAAGGCACCAAGCCGCTGGAAGTATCTTCTCTCTGGAATAAATAGAACCTCTGGTCATTTTGTGGCCCAGGGAGCAAAACTTGGCATTTCAAACCAGAAGACATGAATTCAAGTCCTAACCTTTTCATTCATTAACTGTCTAACTTTAGGTAATATTTCCCCTCCCTGAGCTTATTTTTTTTAATCTGTAAAACAAGTCCAAAAATAGCACTGAACTCAGAAGGTTATTGTGAGCACTAAACTATTCATTGAGATAACATATATAAAGCACTTACTGTATGCCTGGCGTATAATAAGGACATAATAAACATTAATTCTCTAATTTATTTCATTTAATTAAATATGATAAAGCATTGTTATTTAGAGTACAGAAGGATGGTGTGATATCCTTGATGGCCTACAGATGTGTGTGTATTTACAGGTGTGTGTATTTATTCCTATATATATTGTAAAAGACAACATTCACCCTCCAAACTGGAGATCACAGATCATTTTGCTTAGGACAAACTTAATTAAGTAAAAAAAAATCAATTAAAAGGAAAATATTATGTTGATAACATTACAGGCAATGCACAGATATAGAACAATTGTAAGGGTGGTGCATGAATAATTGAATTTTAGGAAACATTGAGATATATGTGCTGAATGGCCCCAAAAGATTCTAGAAGCAAAAGATGAGACTTCTGGAAGAATACTTCACTATGGAAGAACTTTCTAAGATAGTTGAACAAAGATGGACTGGTCTGGGCTAGGTATGTATTCTGTTACTGGACACATTCCGGCAGAGATTAGCAGACCTGTGTGCAGAAATGGCAGACTGGGGATTCAGACATCAAATGGATGATTAGACCACGTATCCATTAAGATCCCTTTGAATCACATGAAGCCATGTTTCCATGATTAGAAAGACTGCCACTGTAGAAGCTTACAGATCACAAGCAAAAATAGTAAATGATTCCTGGGAAAAGGTAGCGCATCCAGGAGTAGAGGGCTTGAAGGTTCTCTGCTGGGTTCTGAGAGTCACCTGACCACGTTTCCCCTGCTTGCCCCTGTCTCTGTCTGCATGCCGATTCCCATCACATTTCACAGGTTTTGCTCTTTCTATTCACTGAATGTTTCCTTTGGGAATAAAGTCCAGATCCGCTGCTGCCGCAGTGATTTCCTTTGGGTGTGAACAGTCGGAAGGCACAGGGTAATTAAAGCCCATACGTGCAAGCGCAAGCGTGTCTGACTGACTGATGCATACTCCCTTCTGATTGGTGTCTGATTTGAATAAGAATGCCAAGCCGGCAGAGCCTAGAGGAAGCAAAAGCATATGGAAGGCTTTCTAAATTCTAAAAAGAAAACGTCAGACTGAGACTGGGTTGTCATCTTCAGCCACACTCCTCCTCCACCTTCATCTTGCAACAAAACACACCCTCAAACTGAAGACTTTGGGATGCAGTGTCTAGGATTCCACAGAGAGCTTATGCAGGGAAAAAAACAAAAACAAAAAAAAAAAACTGACCTGCTGGTCTAACTACTTAGTGGCTCCACACAAAATACCTTTTATAGGTTGTCAGAGTAGCTGCCCAACTGGTGTGCTTTCCCAGGAACATGGAAAGCCCCTCAAATGCCTCCTTATGACTGAAATCCCCTTAACAACTAACTGTGTCTTTACAAAGCAACTGCCCCCAGAGAAAGGAAACACCATGACTGAAATTTAAGCTGAGGTGGAAATGACCGACTTGATCTTAGATCAGAGAATTTCAGTTCAGAGTATTACCTGTCAGGCACTGTCCTAAGAAATGCTTCACTCCGACTGACACTTCCTCTGCCCCTACCTATAAAGGGGGTGGTTCCTTATTCCCATTTTGCACATGAGTGACTTCACACTTGGGGAAGGCAAGGGTTTGACTCTGAATCACTCTGAACCTATTATTTGAAACCAAGAAAAATTTACAGATCATCAAGACGAGACTTTTCTTGTTAAAAATGAGAAATGGAGAGGCAGAAAGTAGAAGAGACTTATCCACTAGTATGCAGCCAGTAAGCAGCAGAGCTGGTACTGATGCCCAAGGATTTCCGGAGAATCCAAATCCCAGGCTCTGTCTAAGAAGCAGGTGTAATGGGGTGAAGGGCAGAGAGGTCAAGGATTCCAGGAACCAGGAATTTAGGAAGACAGAAGAGGGTGACACTCAGAACAGAAAGTACATACTTTTTACCCTTCATAGCTTCGCTTTGGTGGCAGTGCAGGGTCCTAGAGCTGAACTTCAGAACGGGATAGAGCCCTAGCTGTGCCACATTAGCCACGTGGCCTTAGATAAAGTGCTTCCCCTGCTTAACTTCAGGGGTTGGGAGGAGGGAGGCCACTTGCCCAAAATCACACGGCCAGGGTCTAGTGGAACAGAAGTTCAAACCTAGGTTTTCTATTATGGCAAATGGTAAAACAAAGGAACAAATAACTATGGTTATGTTATGGTTGTGTGTTTTTTTGGGGAGGGGGTGGGTTATTCTAATTTGTTGTTAATCCAAGGAGAAGGAGAAGAAAAGTGAAACAGGTTGCTGGCCTTCTAGGTGCTGAATTCTGGCACCCTGCTAAATGGGGCAGCTCTGTAGCCCAGTGGCACTGAGACTGCTCCTGTGGCTCTCCCCATGGCCCAGTCCCGCTCTCCCACCAGGCCAGCCCTTTAGTAAGGAGCAGCCTCTATGGCTTCCCATGGGAAAAGTTGCCCTGGTCACCTGGAACAGATAAAAGGGTCGTTTGGAGAATGGAGCAGTTAGTTGTCTGGGATGAACTGCTGTCATCTGTGACCTGGTAAGTGAAGGCCAAAGAGCCCTGCCCCCATCCTGACACTGCAGTACTCAGGACAGGAGGCTGAGAAGGAGAGAGGTCTTCACCACTTGGAAGCTGACAGCCTAGCAGTTTCTGCTCCCCAAGATGCCAGGTCCACTGGCTTTCCTACAAGAAGCAACCCATGTGTTCCCAGGTCTGGCTGGCATGTGCAGGGAGGGGATTTGCTGTAAGTAAACAGCTGGCTTGGGGAGATGAATGTATGTCAGGGCCTGGGGCAGCTCTGGGCCCTAGTGCCTCACTACTCCATGCCAGGGTTCCACTTGATAGCCTGTAACCATTAATTAGATACCTGGGTGATGTTTATAGCCCATGATTTCAACCTCCATTAAGTTTTTGTTTTGTTTTCGTATAAATCAAACTCTTTCAAAACCATCTGTCAATGGTGGATGAGGAACTAGGTGAGAGGCAGGTAACTAAATGGCAGAGGTCTGGCTCTGAAATCTTATTGACCTGGGTCTAAATCCTCAGTAGCTGTCAGCTCCCTTGGATCACTTCTCAACCTCTCTAAGCCTTTGTTTCCTTCTATGTGAAATGGAAATAATATTTCTTATTTTTATTAGAATTGCTTTCAGACTACTATCATACTGTATTATAATTCCCCATTCTCATGTCTGTATCCCCCACTAATGAATAGGTTATATAAAAATAGGAACTGCGACTTCTAGGCTCACCTCCTGATTTAGCATGAGTTGCCCCAGAAGTAGTCCCCTAGACAGGGATTAGAGAGCAAGTAGTTCATTTGGAGTTGATCCCAGGAGGAATGGGTAGGGAAACAGGAAAACAAGGCAAGAATGAGCGAGGGAACCAATAATGGGAGTATGACTTATGTGCCAGTTAGTGCTGTGGGCAGCTGAGGGTCCATCCCATTAGGAACCTCTGGGAGATCATGCCTCTGAGGTGTTACACTAAGGGGCAAGGAAACTGTGGTGCTTATCCACTAACTCTCATCCACCTTTGGATGAAGTAAGAGCTGAGGGGGTGAGGAAGCTGGGCTATTTATCCACTAATTCCCGTCCACCACTGGCTGAGGGTTCCTCCTGGTGGCATTAACTCTCTGGGACTCCTACCTGCCCTGTGTACCTGGAAGAAAGCTCTAGAGCAGAAATTTGTGGAGCTCACGCAGGATGCCATCAGCATACTGCAACAGGGAGCGCCCGCAGGAAAATGGGCAGGGCACCAGCACTGTCTGCTACTCCTCTATTATCTGACTTTTAGCACAATGCCTGATGCATGGCTGGTGCCTGATACACGTCCTGAGACAGGACACAGATATTGATAACTATAATATAGGATACTATGCTCATAAAATCAGGCATCATAAAAGAGGCATTTAAATTATCAAGGGAGGTTAAAAGGAGATAAGATTTATTTTCATCGAGGAAGTATTATAAAGGTTTTAAAGAAGAGGTGGCAACTGGGTGGGGTGTTCAAGGATATGTTGTGAACCCCCAAGAAATTTGTATGGTGAAATCCTAACACCCAGTACCACAGAATGTGACTGTTTTGGTGACAGGGTCTTTAAAGAAGTGATAAAGTTAAAATGAGGCCATAAGGACGGGCTCCAATCTGTTATGACTGATGTCCTTAGAAGAAGGAGAAACTTGGACACAGGTATTTATAGAAGAAAGAATATGTGAAGACACAGGGGGAAGGCAGCCATCCATAAGCCAAGGAGAGACACCTGAAACAGATCCTTACATCCTGGTCCTTGGAAGGAAGCAATCCTGTTGACACTTTGATCTCAGACTTCTAACTTCTAGAACTGTGAGAAAATAGATTTCTCTCATCTATGCCACCCAGTCCATGGCATGTAGTTTCAGTAGCCCTAGCAAACAACATGGGGTAGGCAGCTCTAAGCTTCTGCAAATTTCTATCTCCAGCACCTAGCAAACTGTCTAGCACATTGTGCGGACTTAAATTTTTTTTTATTCTGTGATGAATTTGGCCAAGTGGCAAGTGGAGGAAAGGCATTTCAGCAGACACGAGTACATGAATAATGGCATGGAGACCAGAAAGTAAATGGCATGGAGACCACAGCTACAGGATTCAGTCTGGCTAGAGCATAAGCACTAACCATAGAGT
Source organism: Puma concolor (assembly GCF_028749965.1). Lineage (NCBI taxonomy): Eukaryota > Metazoa > Chordata > Mammalia > Carnivora > Felidae > Puma > Puma concolor. The sequence goes on along the minus strand of NC_141668.1, from coordinate 125,342,012 downwards.
GTGACATCAGTGTTGGGATAGTAGATTGTATTCACATGAATAAATGTTAAGGAGTTTGGATCTTATTAAATGGCACAGTGATGACTCCATGCAACAATCAAAAATTACTTCCCACTATTTGGATTCTGGGTTTGGCCAACGATACCTGAGCAAGTGTGATGCAAATCAAGCCGTGAGAAGCATTTGTTCAGTGTGCTTGCCCTCTCTTACTGTTCTTAGGAATCCTGAGAGCACCTGTGAGGAAGCCATAGCTAGCCTACTGGAGAGCGAAAAACAGGTGCATTTCAGGCAAGCCATCCCAGACAAGCCCTCTAGACCAAGCAGTCTATTTACCTTCAGACATATGAATGAGGCTGTCCTTGACATTACAGACGAACGGAGCCAACCTAGACCAGAAAAACGACCTGTGTGATTGCAAGGAGTAATAACTATTTAATGTTTCAGTCCACCAAGTTTTAGAATGGGCTTGCAGTGCAAGCTCACTGATAGAATTGGGAGGTTATTGAAGGCTTTTGGAGGTCTGAATGGGGCATCACTAAGGCTGTGAGATTAATCTGGATTTATTAACTAATAGCTCTAGCTGTTCCTTAGTAGGAATAGGTAAATCAATCCTTTGCTCTCCCTTCTCTGAATTTCTCTAGCAAGGAGTCCAAGTTGGGCCACATACTGGAACCCTAGACTATATTGTAAATATGCCATCTAGAGCTACTGTTCACAGCTACTGTGAGATTTGCTCTTTCATATCTAAATTTCTCAAGCAAGGGGCAAATACCAGAGGGGGGATTCCAAGGTAATAGAACAACTGAACTATTTTCAGAGGCCAAAACAAGAGGGATCAAAACAGAATAATCTAAAATTTGTCACCGCTAAACTATACAGGAAAACCTTTCAGAGCTGGAGTTCAGATCAGGATAAAGGAATGGCTCTCACAACTCTAAGAGTCACAGCCCGTGTCTGAGTTGATTGTTCCTATTTGCTTGTAACTACTTGGCCCCTGACTCTTTCACCCTTGGAGACAGTCAGAGTCACATACTGTAACTGGAATGTAATTTAGATATGTAGAATTATTTTGACTCTAAGGTTATGATAAAAGGCTCGGTGAGAACGGTGCCATAAACTGTTGCCTCATGTTAGCCATGATAGTCTTCTCTCCAGCTAGTCTGAAAATTGGATGCATTATGTCATGCAAACAATTTCAGCATAAAGCCAGGGTTCCATAACAGGGCACTTTGCTTTGGAAGACCACCATATTTAGAAATCTACCACAGTAACTCTCCCAACCACTTCACAAAGCAGCTCAAAGCCAATCAAGGTCATGGGAATCATGTGACTTTCCAGAGGGTCAAAGCATGCCAGCAACAGAACCTAAATTAGAAATCACAGCTCCAAATGCCCTGCCTGTGGCTTTGTCCACAAGGCCAGCTCTGCCTTCACTTAACTATTTGCAATTCCCTCCCACCCCCAAAGATGAGGATGGCGATAATTTGAGAAACTGGGAAAAACTGATTGCTTTGTTTTCCACTAAATTCCAGTGTACTCTTCAGCATAGCAAACCACATGAGACTTCAGCTGAGGTACACAGCAAGGAGATGATGAAAAATTTGGATCTGGTTCTGCTAAATTTGCTTTACCCTTAAAAAAAATCATAATGCACTGTAATTATAAAGAACCCAGAAATGATTCTCTGCCCACCTCCACAAGCCCCTCCACACACAGGCATACACATTTTTATAACTTCAAAAGGAACTGATCCTCTGATTACTGACTGTTAAGCAGTGTCTCTGGCATATGTGTGAGAGCGTTAAGTCTTTGTGTCTCTATGGAACCAATTATCTGCAGGTCTGGAAAATTAAGAATTTGAATTATGTTTCTGTGGATGCATGATCAGATGTTAGACATTAGAGCAGAGATGGGAGCTATAATAATCCTCTCCAGATAAATCCAGATAAATCCAAACACTGGACCTCAAAAATTTTCTCTCTTTACTTGCTCAGGATGTAGGGCTTCAGGTTTGGACAGTATCTCATACAAGGCCTGTATTTAGTGATCATTCACAGGTATTCTCTCACACAGTTTCACGGAGGTGTCACACAGACTGTTAAGGGCATGTTTCCTTTAAGTGGGGACTATCCGGTGTCTGAATTTGGCAAGCTGCGCAAGTATAGATAACTGATTTCATATTCCATTTTGAGTGAGATTGATAGGTTTTTGACGCTAGGACAAGCCAGCTCCAATTGTAGCATAGTGGGTGGATAGTAGCAAAGGCTTAGGAGAAAAGAAACAATAGCCTTACATGTTAGCATTAAAATAGCAGTATTAAATATCATTGCTGATAGTGTTATAAAGATAATATCAGATAACATTTATTGAGCTCTTACTGGGTACCTTTGTCGAAATATCAGCTCCATACCTTGTTGTCAGTTTGACCCTTGAAAGTTACCCTATTAGCTTCCCAGAGCTGCCGTAACAAAGTTCCAAAACCCAGGTGGCTTAAATAGCAGAAATGTATTGTCTGGCAGCTCTGGAGGCTACAAGTCTGAAATCAAGGTACTGGCAGAGCCATGCACTTTCTCTGCAGGCCCTAGGGGAAAATCCTTCCTGGCCTCTATCTTTGATTATTTGCTGCCAACCCTTGGCATTCTATGCCTTGCAGATGCATCACTCCAGTCACGTGGTCATTTTCTTTCTGTGCGTCTCCATCTCTGTGTCAAAATCTCCCCTTTTTATAAGGACACAGTTATATTGGATTAGAGCCCACCATAAGGACCTCATTTTAACTTGATTAGCTCTGTAAAGACCCCATTTCCTAATAAGATCCCATTTTTCAATACGAATATTGAAGACTTTAACATAATTTTATGGGGGGGGGCAGGGAGGACATATTTTACCCATTAACAGTTACCTAACCTTTCTCCTCATGTCACCTCCCCTTTATAGAATGAGAATACTAGGAGTACTGACCTCACAGGGCTGCTAAGAGGATATAATGAGATAATGTATGTAAAGTGTTTAGCATAATGCCTGGCACGTAGCTGGAAGGCAGTAAATGTTAGCTATTATTATCATGAAAGTGGAGATATAGATCCTTAAAGCTCAGTTTATTTTGCTTGGCTTCACAGAAGAGAAGCCCATGATGGTAATATTTTCTTCCAACTCTAAAGGGCATAATGATTTTTCTTAACAGTGTACGTTGATTTTCACATGTTGTATTTTACCAAGGAAATATGTGTTTGGGAAGAAAAATCCACTTTTTATTTGAATATTGCCATCTATTCAAACTATGATAAAATCACTTTGAATAAATACCTTATTCCCAGCAAGTAAATAAATCTTAAAGGTTAAAAACCTGATCAATTTTTAAAAGGTTAGTGAATGCTCCTTCTAGATTACCTCTAAAATAAAATAAAGCATCTGAAATGTAATATTAAGGACTTCCATCCCTTCAACCATGCTAATTTGGTAAAACATGTTGCAGATATCAGGAGAAAGCCTCATACACCGATAAGAACATGACTTTTAGATTCATGCATGTGTGGGCTCAGCTTATAACCCCACTGCTTATGGCTCTGTGACCAGTGGGAATTTATTGAACATTTTTCATTCTTCGTTTCATTGTCCGTGAAATGAGGATAATGCTCCCTCAGAATTGAGATAGCCTAACCACTTACAGATGAATGGATAAACAAAATGTGGTATATACATACAATAGAATATTATTCAGCCTTAAAAAGAGGGCCCTTCAGACACATTCATGGTATGATACGGATGGAACTTAGGGATAAAGCAAATGAAATAAGCCAGTCACAAAAAGACAAATATTGTATGATTCTACTTATATGAAGTACCTAGAGTAATCAAAATCGTAAGACAAAAAGTAGAATGCTGGTTGCCAGGGGCTGCGGGAGGGGAAAAAGAGAGTTAATGGTTAATGGCTATAGAGTTTCAGTTTTACAACATAAAAAGGGTTTTGGAGCTGGATGGTGGTGATGGTTATATAACAATGTGAATCTATTTAATGCACTTAACTGTATACTAAAAAAAATGGTTAAGATGGTGATTTTTATGCTGTGTGTATTTTACTATAATTTTTTAAACTATTTATTTATTTTTGAGAGAGAGAGAGACAGAGTGTGAGCGGGGGAGGGGCAGAGAGAGAGAGATGCAGAATCAGAAGCAGGCTCCAGGCTCCAAGCTGTCAGCACAGAACTCGAAACAGGGCTCGAACTCAGGAATTGTGAGATCATGACCTGAGCTGAAGTCAGTTGCTTAACCAACTAAGCCACCCAGGCGCCCCTATAATTTTCTAAAGTTTAAAAAATTGAGAGAGCCTAAGTAAAGCCCCTAATTAGTGTCTGGCCTGTAACAGGTAATAATTAGACATACACTGTCATTAATATTCTCCTTCCTACCCATCACCAATACTTACAAAAAGAATTGGAATGTGCACATAGCAAAGAACTCAATGTAAAAGATCACAGACAATCCATCAATCCTTGATTTTGAAATAAATTTGAAATAAATGAATAAGTGAATGATATTGGATCAGGAGATAAGAAAATTAGTCCATCTGCTGCTATTGTCTAGTTCTGTGACTGTGAACAAGTCACTTAGCTTCTTTGCATGTATTTTCTCATGTGTCAAATAACGGGGTTGAACTAGACAATCCATATTAATTCCTAGCCATTAGAGTCTTTCATTACATAAATAAAGCCAAAATATAGTATTTAAGAATGGAAGGTCAGAGCTTAGGCTGCCAGTATGTCCTCTTCACCCAAAAAATTAGAGAGGGAATAAATAGGAAATAAGTAATAAGGAAATAAATATCGTTTATCATGCCAGGATGGTAAATTGGCCAAAGGGAGTCAAATAGATTTAGCCAGCAATTAATAGCAAAAATGTCATCTTGGTCAAATACTACTGTACTTAAAAATATACAGTTTTGGGGTGCCTGGGTGGCTCATTCCGTTGAGTATCTGCCTCTTGGTTTTGGCTCAGGTCATGATCCCAGAGCAGTGGGCTCCAGCCCCGCATCAGGCTCTACAGTGAGCATGGAGCCTGTTTAAGAACCTCTCTCTCTCTCCCCCTCTCTCTCTCTCCTCTCTCTCAACCTCTGCACCTCTCTGCCACTCACAGACACTCTTTCTTTCAAATAAAAAAAATAAATAAAAAATAAAAGAATATAGTTTCGCGAGATAAAAAAAAAAAACTCTGGAAATCTGTTACACAACAATATACATACAGTTAATACTACTGTGTTATGCACTTAAAGATCGTTAAGATGGTCAATTTTTTGTTATGTGCTTCTTACCACAATAAATAAATAAATAAATAAATAAATAAATAAATAAATAAATTCTCTCTCTCTCTCTCTCTCTCTCTCTCCTTTCTTTCTTTTCTTCACTTCTTGGAAACAATATCAATGGTTTTCAAATTTTTTAGACAACAAATCCATTCATCAAAGAAGTTTTATGGGACAATGACTGTAAAAAAATGGAGTTGAAAATAGGGTACTGGATGGGGAGTACTAAAACCCTCCGTCGGAGTCTCTCTCTAGTTCCATGGCCTGGCCCTGAGTCCTCTGAGGACTCCTAGTGCTGTAGTAGGTGAGTTTGCAAATCAATGCTATGTACTCTGTAAGGAAATGTAAATGCCCTCTCAGTGCATTCAATTGAGAATTAGTCAATAATGGTAGAGCTTTACTAGTCTAAGTCTTATGATCCCTCTAACCATTTATTGTAAGTAATGTTTAAGTGGACCTTAGAGAAGGTATTTCCATCTGTTTTCAGGAAGAGAGTTTATGGATATAATAGAGTGGGAAAGAAAACATCACTTCCTGATGCCTTCCACTGGACCCAGAGGTTAGCACATGCTCAATAAAGCTAGGCATAAATGATGGCATCCTTGAAGGGACCCAGCCTTCAGGGAAGGCATAGCAGGAAAATAAATATTTCATTCATTCATTCATTTGTTCATTCATTCAAAACCATTTCTTCCAGGCAATTGTTAAGCCCTGCAGATAAAAACATGAATCAGATACAAGTGTCTACACTCAGGAAGTACACTGTCCGGTAAAACAGGTGTGTTTCCACATGTAATTGTAAGGAATTGCAGAAAATGCAAGGAGATTAAGCCCAGAATATATGGCAGCACCAAACCACCTGTTAGGGAATCAGGGAAGGTTTCTTGCAGAAGTAAAGAAAGTTAGCAGGCCAGTGATGGGGGAAAGTCATAGCAGGCAAGCAAAAGAATGAGCACATGTGAGAAACAGCTTGGTATGCTGACAAGTGCAGAATGTAGACAGGAGGCATGGGAGAGAAGAGGCTGAAGAGCAGGGTTGGAGAGAGTTATGTGCATAGGTAGAGTCTGCCCACATTTTCCTGCCCTGGCTTTGCTTATCTCCTTTTGTCACATCCTAGGGAACCTCCAAATGATACTTCTATGGAACCTTAGAATTCTATAATCACTGGTTCCTTGTACTCCATGGAGTAAGCAAGGGGAAAGAGGAAAGAAGAGGGCTAAATGGAAGCCACCATAAAAAATCACAACATGAGTGCCTGGGTGGCTCAGTCAGTTAAGTGTCTGACTTTGGCTCAGGTCATGATCTTGCGGTTTGTGAGTTCAAGCCCCGCGTCGGGCTCTGTGCTGACAGCTCAAAGCCTGGAGACTGCTTCAAATTCTGTGTCTCCCTCTCTCTCTGCCCCTCCCCTGCTCGTGCTCCTGGGCTCTCTCTCTCTCTCTCAAAAATGAATAAACATTAAAAAATTTTTTTAAATCACAATATGACTTTTATCCATAGAAGAAAACAATGAGGTTCCTTGTTGAGAAAATAAAAGAGTCTTCAATAGCCTTCTGAGAGGCACAAACATTTGACTAACCAGAAGGCACTGTACAGAAAGGGCCCAGTAGGGACACCTGTTCCTCCAACCTGTCAGGACCAAGCTACACACACATGCTGGGGGTCCTGGGTTGACATACCCGGCATCAGACGGGCCTGAATCCCAAGCCCACTCTCAGCTGTAAAGTTTTCCTTCTTGGGACATTTTACTTCCCAGCTCTATTTAATGAAAACATTCTCTTCTGATCCTATTTTCTTACCAATATTAGAAGACTCAGGCATCATTTCTCTGTAGGCCAGCATGAACACCTGAATAATTCTCTTATGGGGGGTGGGGCTCTATAGAGTCTGAGTCAGAATGCTGACTATAAGAAAGGGAGTTCCTGATATCACTTTCCTTTCCTACATGAGCTGCCGCTAGATAAACATCAGACAAGCACAGAAAATGAAAATGCTGACCTAGGGCAGGCCTGAATTAAAATCTGATAATAAAGGCCTCAGAATCCTCACTACTATTTCTAAGAATATTTTCCGGTTTAAAACCTTTTCGTGGATCAAGATCAAAGCAGTGCCTTATTCCCTATGTTTGATACTTTATGCCTTGTTCTGATGTCAAGGCACACCTCAGAAACCCAGCAGTCCCATTTGCTAGATGCAGACCACAGGTTACTAGGAAAGGATGAATTTCAGAGACAATGAAAATCAAAAGCAACTATCCTTTTGGAGTTTCCAAATCAATGTTCTAGAGTCTGAATTCTATTGGCAACCAGGGAGAATCAAGCATTCTTCTTTGCCCAGAGTATTAACTTTATGGGACTGGATTCTCAATTTCCATTTATTAAAGGAAGAAAATCATATTGAAATCTTATAGTCTCCTGTTTTTTCCCCCTTTTTCATTGCCCTGAATAGCAAAGCACAGGACAAGATTTTGCATATATTATCAGATAAGTCTAAAATATTTTGTGACTAAATTTGGATTTTTGTATAACTATCCTTAAGGGGAAAGGCTTAAGTTAATTTTGGTACCAAGACTCAAGAATGATGTTTCTACATTTTCTGTAAAACGGCAAACAAACTTGTTTGATAAAAATAGAGAGACATGGTCAAAGTTTGAAAATAAAAGTTCTAAATCCTAGATTAAAAATTGAATGATGACAAATCCACAATTCTATGAAATGGAGCAAAAACTCATTTTAAAAAAAGAAACTTATTTTTTAAAGTTTTTATTTATTTATTTATTTATTTTTTGAGAGAGAGAGTGGGGAAGGGGCAGAGAGAGAGAGGGAGAGAGAGAATTCCAAGCAGGCTCCACACTGTCCACACACAGCCCAACACAAGACTTGATCCCATAAATTGCGAGACCATGACCTGAACCAAAATCAAGAGTCAGGTGCTTAACCCATTGAGTCACCCAGGGCCACAAGGATCTTATTTTTTAGAGCAGTTTTAGGTTCACAGAAAAGTTGAGCAGGAAGTACAGAGTTCTCAAATACTCCCTATCTCTCTCTACATGCATAGTTTTCCAACTATGATGACCCTTCACCAGAGGACTGTATTTGTTACAGTCAGTGATTCTATATCAACACATCATTATCACCCAAAGTTTACATTAGAATTCCCTCTTGGTGTTGTGCATTCCACGGGGTTTTGACAAATGTATCCACCATTATAGTGCCATACAGAGTCATTTGACAGCACTGAAAATCTTCTGTGCTCTGCCTATTCACCCCTCCCTCCCCCTCTTCCCCTGCACAACCACTGATCTTTTTACTATCTCATCATGTTGCCTTTTCCAGAATGTCATACAGTTAGAAGCATACAGTTTATAGTGTTTTTAGATTTGACTTCTATCACAGTAATATGCATCTAAGTTTCCTCCATTTCTTTCATCATTTGGTAGCTCATTTCTTTTTAGTGCAGAATAATATTCTATCACCTGGGTGTATCACAGTTTATCCATTTACCCAAGGAAGGACATCTTGGTTGTCTCCAAATTCAAGAATTCATTTTTAAACTCCATTTTAAAGAGTAGCTATCTGAGATCAATTACTGCCTTTATTTCCTCATTAAATTTCAGAATAATTGAGCCAAACTCTTAGCTGATGCATGAATTTTCCTTGACAGGAAACCCAATAGGCTACAGACTGACTTCACCTGCATTCTCCTCCAGCAAGCAACTCACCATTTTCATAAGACAGTCCATTTCATTACAGGATATCTGTAATTATTATCACACAATTCTTCCTAATGGGGGACTGTTTCTACGCATCTCAAAATCGGCCTTTCCATGTGCATTTCCAAATACATCTTTTTTAAAAATCTCAGTATTTTTTCTATTGTTTAAAAGAGAAAAAAGTAACAGAATTGTTGGTTTTGCTATTTTTTTCATCTACTTTTGCAATTTATTTATTTGTTTTACTGTTGCAATTTAGTCTCTTAACATATCCTCTAGACTTTCAAACAATAGACATGACCCCTCAGACTTTCATTTTTCTCCAGGACCAGCAGTGCTAATTCCTTGAAGTTCACTCTCAAAACACCATTTGAGTCTCCCACATCATTCTGGCTATTCTCCTTTGGACACGCTTCTTTTTATCTATATTTTTTCTTCAGAATTGGGCACAGTGTTCCATGAGTAATCGGATGAATGCAGAGGAGAGGGAAACAATTATCTCTCATGTGGAGTGTATACATTCCAATTACTGCAGTTGGAGGCTGCCTCAGCTTTTCTGCCACACTACTCTGAGACCACATTAAACCTACAGTTAATTAAAACTCGCTCCTTTCCCATCTGCTCCACTCTCTGCCCCCTCACTTCTTCCTCATACTTTCCCTCTTAAATTTCAGCCTGTTACATTTGGCTCACTGTATTAACTTGTCAAGATAATTTTAAAGAAATTGTATCTACTATCAAAAGTATTAGCTTGCACCGTGTTTTATGGTGTTTGAGATTTTGATCAATAGCTTTTAATTAATTCACTCATTCATTCATTCAGCCAATATGTATTAAGTGTCAATTATGACATCATTTTCAGACTAGGCCCTGAGTATACAGAGCAAACACTGATACCTATTCTTAGGAAATAAAAATATATGGTGTAGTGGGAACAAGAGATTATAACTGATCAGACTAATGAATGTGTAATTACCAACTAATATAACCGCTCTAAAATTTTAAAAGTGCAATTTTATTAGTGATAATAACCAAATAATCTAATGTGAATATAGGCATGGAAGTGGTAAGAAAAGGCTTCCCTAGGGAAGTGACAGTCAAGTTGGGGCCTTAGGGACAAGTAGAAGTTAACTAGATAAAGGGGTAAAGGTAGGGAAGAATGTTCTAGCCAGAGGAAAGGTCCTGAAGGAGAAGGAAGCATATCATGGTTTAAGATCTCAACAGAGGCCAGGGTGTCTAGAATAAATAGGAAAAGTCATGGGAGAATCATGTAAGGCAATGCTACAGATGTAGGCAGGGCCAGATCATGGAAGGTCTTTGCAGGCTGGAGTAGTGATCTGGCTCTACTCTAATAGCCCACCAAGAGTCTCTCTGGAGCAGACTCCACTTCTGTGAATTTTAGCTTCATTTCCTCAAGTTTTCAGAGCCCTCCACCATTAGTCAAGTCCAAACCCTTTAGCTTGCCATACAAGATCCTCAAATTTTGATTTTCCTTTTCAAATGTGTCTCTGATGGGTTCTTGATGTGAGCTCTGTGCCCCTGAAGAAACAACCAATCAAGCGGTACATTTTCCCACTCCTCTGCCTTCACCTGAAACATGCTACCTCTCTGTTCCAGCCTCAGTTATGGTGCATAAGATGGACACATGGTCAAATGCACAACCAGTTAGCATTTCCTCAGACAATCACTCTGTATTCTCAGTGAGACTGTAATTTCCCAGTGGGTAAGAAATATTTTTGTTACTTCTTTTGAATGCTACAAAACTCCTACACAATTTCTACACACAATAAATAGCTAATTCATGTTTATAAGTTATATATGTAGCCTCCCCTAAAAGCTCCCTAATGAATAAGGTTACTCAGTTTACCTAGTACTGTGTAGTGTGTAGTAGACACAACAGTAATGCCTCATGGTTATGAGATTCAGTTTCCTTAGAATACATGCTGTGGAATCCTCTGTATAAGGAGTCTATACAATGGAGAAGCCAAATTAGGGCATGTATGTTTCTTCTTCCTTAATGTTTGAGGGCAGCGTTTTCCAAAATGTGCTCCACACTATTGAATGACACCGAAAAAAGTTGAAAAGGTGTTCCTTGGCCATATATGTTTGGAAATACCAGATTATGTATGGATTCAATTGATAGAACATCTCAGAGCATTAACCTATTAGTGGGTATTTAGACTCCCCAAGAGACATTGATTCATTCATTTAATAAATATGAAGAATTTATCACATGCCAGGTAACATGGTAACAGAGGTGTGCTGGCAAATGTTTACAAACCAGCTCTCTAAAGAAAAAAAAATACACCAAACACCTCAGCTGGTAGTGTTTGCTAATTTCCATAAGGTATACACTCCCACATGATGATTTCAAGGCACTGAGGTTACATCACAGAACTTGGAGTAGCGACAAAATGCACACAATCAGCGCTTTCCTGCCAGTTCAAGCTGCCTTCAGCACACTAGGTATTAATCAATGATGAATAAATAGCCACTTGTAGAACTAACAGTCTAATGTAGGCAAAAGAAAATAAAAAGAAAATAAAAGAAAATAAGCCAAATAATATTGGCTTATTAGTAAGCCAATATATAAGATTGAATTATAAAAAGGATGACCAAGGAGTGGGGGGAGACAGAGCCCTGTAATAGAGAACCGTGGGGTCTAGGGAGATGGTCACATGAGTCCTCCCCAAAGAAGAGATGTTCTTAGCTGAGTAGTAAGTATGAGAAGATGCCTATCAGAGGAGAAGAAAGGGAAAAAAAACATTCCAGGTGAGGGAGGGAAACAGCATGTGCAAAAACATAACTTTACAAAGAATATGGTCATTTTAGAGAACTAAAAAGACCACTGTGTCTGGACAGAGTGAGTAGGGGAGAATGGCAAGAAATGAATTTGCAAAGGTAAGCAGGACCTATATGCCTGGCATTGGACCTCCAACTTGGGAGTGTGGATTTTAAACGGCAGAAGGAAGAATTTGAAGATTATTTTTGTTTTGTTTAAGGTGGAAGTAGAATATTCTTACCAGCTGACTTTTGACTGCTGTGTGAAGAATGGCCCAGAACATTTCCCACACTTACTTGACATGGAGCCCTGCTTTGTCTAAGGGTCTTTCTCTGGAATAATGCTCACACCAAATTTTTTTAAATATTATATTAAAAGTTTTAAAGAAGCATGTAATGAGTTAACATTATTTTTCAACCTCTCATGCATTAAGAAACAAACAGGTAAGTGTGATTAATATAAGCTTCTCTTTTGTTGCTCCCTACCAAACCATCCAAGCCTTTTCCAACAGGCTCAGGACAATCTCCACTGTCCATGCATGTGATAAAAATGAAAACAGCTTTAAAAAAATCTGAAGTGTAGAGACACTGTGAGATCCAGGTCAGATAACAGAGTCTGCTGCTGGTTATGCCCAAAGCCTGGTTGTTTTTAAGAAAATAGATAAAGCTGGTTCTAAAGCAGCGCTGCCCAAAAGACTGTTCCACAGTGATGGAAATTTCTGTAGCTGTACTGTCCAGTATCATCATCCCTTGCCACATGTGTCTATTAAGCATTTGAGATGTAGTAATGTGACTGAGCTCTGAGTTTTAAATTTTATGCAGTTTTAACTCATTTAAATTTAATTAAAATAGCCACATAGGGCTTTGGCTACCATAATGGATGCCATAGTCCTAGAAGGTATTAATGGTAAAATAAAAAGTGGTGATTTCCCCTCTCTTTATAGCTAAATGAAACCTCTACTTCTAAATAAACTTAGTCCCATAGGAGAGCAGTAATAGACTAAAGGCATTTCAAAGGTCACTCTGCAATTTAGTCTTCCATTGCTATTTTTTGCCTTTTTTTTTTCTTATTCAAAGCCATATATACACAGAAGAACTTGTTAATGTCTCTAAATAATAGATTAGAGTTATTTATTACTGTGCTCACATACTCATTTTCTCCTAAAAATATCACAACATTTTAGACATAAAGGCTTCCTCTTTGATGGAAAAAAAAGAAAGTTGGAAGGCAATAGAGAACAAAATAGTCTTCTGACTTTGTTTTGTCGATATGTAGCTGCAACCAACCGACACAGCAACTATTACCCAACACTCCTATTTTTCATGTCAGCACTCAGAGTTCCTTTAAATCTCCTTTAAGCTCCCAAGCACTTTTAAATTATATCATACCAAGTCAACGGATGGGAAAAATGGCCAGGAATATATGGTCCATTAAAAATTCCCTACTGGCCTTCTATGACAAGGCGTTTCTCAAAACATTCTGTTATTTTGCAAGATAAATCTTTCTTATTGATTTTACTCTTTAGCACCCCCACCATGAAGAATTGGGTTTGCAAATGGTCCAACACATGGGGTTGCAACTTGTTGTTGTTTAAATGATGCTGCCCATCATTTTCTAAGTAGGCCTGCTTTCCTTCTTCATTCCTTCATTTTTTATCCTTCCCTGCTTCCTTCCTTCATCTGTTCAACAAACTTCTAAGAGCTTACTATGTGCCTGGGACTATGGCAGGGGCTGGAGATAGAGCAGTTAAGACAGAAAGGGTCTCACACTTATGGAGTAGTGGGATACTATCAGATGTAGGACAGCATGCTGGACAACATGGGGAAGCCTATAAATGGAGAGGTTTGGGGGACAGATCAAAACATTTGTCTGCAAGAAGAAAGAGGAAATGAAGACATGGGCTTAGAGGACCAATACACTTGGCTTGAATTTCACCCAGAAATTTTGCCTTTGTAAAAGAAAAGAAAACTATTTCCCAGAATCACTTTCAAGGACTACAGAAAAAAAAATTGAAAATTATTGAAAACATAATCAAAGCAAATCTTACCCCATCATTAAATAAAATTGTTACCTATGTATGCATACAAAAACAGACAAAATCTCTTCCAGGGGGCATATAGTTTAAAATCAATTTGTGGGCCATTGAAGTTTCCCTATTGCTGACCAAATAATCTGAAATCCTTAGCCAGGCATCCAAGAGCCTCCAAAATTTAGCTCCAGGTTACTTCTCCAAATTTGCATCTCTCTGCTCCTCTCAGGTAGCCTCTATTACAGCCAGATGGGTCTATGCACTCTGTCCTGAAATCTTTGCAGGTTCCTGACTTCTGTTCTTTTGCTTTCTTCCCAAATTCTTAGCAATTCATCACAGCCTAATTTAAGTTTTATCTCTTACATGGAGCACTGCCTGACCACCCCAATTACAAAGTATGCTCTCTTTCTACTCAGAACTAGTAAGGCACCTCATAAATATGATTGTTTCTAGGCAATGACAATTTATTACTTTTCAGTTAACAAATTTATTAGGCATGTCTAAATCATAAGATCAATGTACCTTATATTCTGCTTTTCACTAGTAAAACATTTGAGTATACATTTAGTGCATAAAGCTTAAATTTAATCCTCCCTACAGTAGTCTAATTAGGTAAGTATTTTCTTCACCTGTGTACAGAAGTGAAAACAGAGGCCCAGAAAAGGGAGCTAATTCACCCAAGGTTCTACAGCAAGATATAACTGAGTTTAAAAGACATTCTGATTTCTGATTAATGAATAAAATGAAGCCTTTTTCAAAATCAGCTTCACCAGCAATGCAAAAGAAGCAGTGGTGGGGATTCATTTTTTAGAGTGCCATCCACGGCAATTTTTGGATTAAAAAAAAAAGCTACAAAACGAATTGCTCATGATTAAGGCCATGGTTGCTCCAAATACATCTGAGTCACCTAACCTTTGGCTCTCCTTTTCCCTAATGGTTTCAGGCCAAACCACCCAATCCTTTATGGTATAACAGCTCCTCCATAAATGAAGACAGATCAGAACAAATTATTAATACTCAAGCGGATGCAGAAACCACCCAGATGGATAATTTCAATGTTAATACAAAAATATTTAAAAGAGCTGCAGAATGTCACATAGAGGATTAGTAATACAAAAGAGATAGAAGGCATTTATTTTTGAAAAAGTAATTTTTTTCTGTGTATCACTTGTACATTTTAAATACAGTTTCTACAGCTTACACATGAATTCTACTTTCTAAGTAAGAGGTAGCTTACATTATAGGTAAGTGTGCTTCTTGGTTACGCATGCTTGATCATATTAGCTTCCATATTCCAAATGTCCTCTATGCTGTGCAGTGTGAGGGAACTTCTCTACTCCTCACAACAACCTTGCAAGCTACATGTTATTAGTCATTCCACTGATAAAGTGTGTGGGTTTTCCATACAAAGCAATTTTGGCACTAACTGCCTGGAGTTCATGCATACCCCACAAGTCAGGGACTCAGTCCCACCTCAAATGCCAATCAGAAGAAGTGTACTCCCAGATAACTCACACTTCTTCTGACTTGGCTATAAATGGGAGGTTCCCACAACCTCCTCCATCAGTTTCAATAATTTGCTGGCGTGGCTCACAGAACCCAGGAAAACAACTTACATACTACTGCTGGTTTACTACAAAGCGTACTTTTTTTTCTTTTTTAAAATATAATTTATTGTCAAATTGGTTTCCATACAACACCCAGTGCTCATCCCAATAAGTGCCCTCCACCCTGCCCATCACCCACTTTCCCCTCTCCCCCACCCTCCATCTACCCTCAGTTTGTTCTCAGTCCTTAAGAGTCTCTTATGGTTTGCCTCCCTCCCTCTCTGTAACTTTTTTCCCCTCCACTCCCCCATGGTCTTCTGTTAAGTTTGGATATTTTAAAGGATACAAATGAACAGCTGATGAAGAGGTACAAGGGTAAGGTTTGCAAGGGTCTGAGCACAGGAGTTTCAAACCCCATGGAGGTAGAACTGGGCTACCTCCTAGAGTTCCCCCACCTTCAACATTCCCTGAGCCTCATTGTTGGGGATTTTTACAAAGGCTTTATCATGCAGGCATGATCAATTGTTAACTCCATTTCCAGTCACCACTCTGTCACCTCTCCATAGAATGGGGGTAGGGAGAGGCTGAAAAGTCCAAGCTTCTAATCATAGTTTAGTCTTTTTGGTAACCAGCCCCCATCTAGGAGCCCACCAAGAATCAAAACATTAGAACAAAAGATGCTCCTATCAATCACCGGGAAATTCCAAAGAATTTAGGAGCTCTGTGTGAGGAACAGGGGCAGACACACACACACACACACACACACACACACACACACACACACACTCATTTTTTTTATTATTTCAAAGGTGGAAGAATTCCCAAAATTGACTACAGACTGGTGAAATATAAGACTACATAAGAACTGTAACAAAGATTGTACAATTTTTGTATGGTTAGGGGGTAAAATTTTTTTAATATGGAAGAAAATTACTTAGAAAATCATATGAAGGAAAGACTGAGGGACAGAATAGCTAAATTGGAGAAATTAATATAAAGTCAGTTTCCTAAAAGGAAATACATTTTTTTCAGTTTTTTCTCTAAAACTGACCCAACAGCATCAGCAGAACTTTGACCACATTATCTCTCTATGTGGGTCTCTAGGTTCCAGACAGTTTCCAAAATGGTTCCTCTAAAAGGGAACCTGGGATTCTCAAGGATAACTGATCCCCTGCCTTGGAACCGAGTCATATCAGGAGAGCTGGAACAGTTGCTAAAGAACACTAGTGCTCTTGAGCACATGAGGACAAAGGGCCAGCTTAAAAAGACTCATACTGACCAAGTTAAGGCAGTTTGAGCATCAAAAACAGAAAAAAATAATTATGAATAGAACAAGTTTGAGTTTGTGAAAAGCCATGATTCCATCCTGGTAATGAACAGGGAATGTTACAACAAAGTAAACTAAAAGGTAGTTCTAATGCAAAAAGAAGAGTGACTGTAACTATATATATTTGCTTTTTGATTGATTATAGTAGTTAAAAGAGAGATTACATGTAGGTGTGTTGCTTCTATATATTCTTCTCTACATCTGTTCACAGGGTGCAGATATGTACTTGCTGTCTAAGTAGAGAAGTAATTATAAACAGCAAAGTAGTTACAAGGAACTTTGGAACTAAGCCCTCAAATAGAAAAAACAGTGATTATGGTCACAAATAATAACCAGTGGAATGAGGTTTAATCAATAGTCAATTCAATGATCAAATAGAAAAAGGGTTTAACAGAGAATTTTGAGATGATCGGTTGGCCAGATGTTCTCGGAAAGCTAGATGGCCCTACTAATTATATTAAATACTAATGAGGCATAGATAAGTTGTTAATAATACTTACAGGACAGGGTAATATATCATCATTGATAGGATAATTGATGATATAGTGCTGGCCGTGCAAAATTTAAAGAATGCCTCATTCTGGAGAAAAAAACACAAATTGCAAATATCTAACCATGGGAAAGATGCAGAATTCAGATCATGCCACTAATATAACAATAAAGTATAGTTTCATAAGAGACCTTGCCAAATGATCAGTAGCTCTGGTTCAAATCAATTTGGGACCAGCAATCAGTCTTATTTACACATCAGAAATTAGCTTGTTGATAATCCAGGTCCTAGAACCACGGTGGTGTGAGAAGATACTGGGGCTGTTTTGTTTTTTGGATTATTTTTGGAACCAGCAAAGACTTTGTAATCTTGGTAAAATGACCATATAAACTCTACTATAATTTTAAGTTAAGCTAAAACAAGTATTATTGTAACCCTACAAGGGTATATAAGAATATATATCAAAATAACAAAGAAATCAGAGCATCGATAACTTTGAATAGTTTGGGTATAAAGTAACAAATTTAGGGGCACCTTGGTGGCTCAGTCTGTTGAGTGTCAAACTTCAGCTTAGGCCATGATCTCATGGTTCATGAGTTTGAGCCCCACATCCGGCTTGCTGCTATCAGCAGAGCCCACTTAGGATCCTCTGTCCCCCTCTCTCTTTGCTCCTCACCCACTCATACCCTCACTCTCTCTCTCTCTCTCTCTCTCCAAAATAATAATAATAATAATAACAATAAAGTAACAAATCTAGTAAACATTATAATTATAGTTATTTTGTCTACCCTTCAAGACATTTATATTGTTCAAAAGTTTTAGTCACATTAAAATTTTAATTGTAATTTGCACTTTCTATTGAGAGTTTAACTAATTGCATTTGTAATAAATTTTAAATGTTCAATCTGATGTTTCAAAGTTTTGTCTATTAGGTATGTACATTCAGTAAGTTGAGCATATTACAAAATATAGATAGAAGTTTATATTCTTCTCTGTTAAATAAGCCCTTAGATAATCAAAGAATTTTATCAGTAGAAGTAGTCTCAGAGAGATTAAGTAATTTGTCCAAGATCACACTGCAAACCTAGATCTGTATGAACCCAAGACTATGTTTATATCTATGCATCCAACTCTTTGTAGACATTTTTTGTAATAGCATTCCTCACATTTAGGTCACTATTTTTTTCCCACTTGACTGTAAATGATTTGGGGTTATATAGACACAGCTGTCCAGACAGTTTCCCTATGGGCTGGATTCAACCATAAGAACTATCAGTTTGGATCACATAATTTTTTAACAGAAAATAAATGAATTCATTGATGATGTTTTTAAGAAGAAAAACTTCCCATAGAAATACACATGTCAAGCTTCTCTTGAAAAATTAGCAGATCTGGCAAAATTGGGCTCTCATGTGTCAAAAGTCAACAGAAATTGAGTTATGGCTGCCACTAGAATGGGGCACTCATGTCATTTGCCACTGTCCCTATCTAGCCAGTTTAACTAGTTTACATTACTTGCCTGGCTCTCATGTCCACGTAAGTGTGCTCTATCTGTTGAAACCAACTGTACAAAGACTTTCATGTCATACTTGCTTATAGAAGCCATTGTCAGGGGGGAGTTTTAATAGTATCAGGTACAATAAAGAGACAGAACCTATTTCAAGGCCTCAAGGACCAAGTTTCCCCAGTTCTAAACTGCACACTCTAGAATGGTGTTATATATATAGATATATAGATGTATCACTCTAAACAGAATTAAACATTAGCAAAAGAGAAAGAGCCAGCAAAAGAGTAGCCTAAGAAGTCAGATGAAACCAAGAGTCTATCAATCCATCCATCTCTCCATCTGTCCACTTACAAAGGTGCTTTGCCAGGTACATAAGTACTTCATAAATCTTTCCTGAACTTGTCATCTATTCATCCAGTGATTTAAAAAACCCTCTTTGTTCCAGGCACTGTGGACTATGCACTATAGAGAAAGCAGCAAACAAAATATGTAGGATCTCTTCTATCACCTATCATACCCTAAACTGATAATCCTACAAATAATTAAAACTGTAACTGTAATAAAGAAAAAAAGTAAGGGATGCTGTGAAAGCACATGCCAGGAATTTCCTACCCTAATTTAGGGATTCAAAGCATGCCCCTCTGAGGATATGACATTAATTGATTAGGACCCATGGGCCAGTGATTATCCTTTTCCAAACCTGGGTCTGTTTCACTGTGCATTCACTTGTCAACTGAAGTAACAATAAGAGTAGTTAAGCTAAGGATTTACCATGTACTCAGCATTGTGGTGAGTGCTTTACACACATCAACCATTGAACCCTCATACTAATTCTATTCTAAGACAGATGCTCTTACTATCCCCACTGCGCAGATGAGGAAGCAAGGAAAGGCACAGAGGTATAAAGTATTTGTCCAGAAGCTGGAAAACTGAGTCAGAACTCAGATTCAAATCTGCCCTTCTAGAGTTACCACTCTCTTAACCCTTCTCTTCTTATAAAGGATCCATACCTTTCCCGAAGAAGCCAATATATCTGGTAAATAGTTGCATATTAATCTGTCTTTTGGTATCTCTGTCTCTCTCTGTCTCTGTCTGTCTCTCCAAAGCAGCTTTTCCCAAAACAATAAATGTCAACATGTCTTAGCCCACTTTTATAGTAAAGAGTTGATCCAGCAAGTACAAGCATATTCCTCCTGTAATACCTTTTTATTAAGGATAAATGTGAGTTAGGAGACACGGTGCAGCATCCAATCTCAGAAAGCAATTTTCAAGGATTGAGTATCTCTACTTTATGTTGCAAAATAACGAACACATGGACACCCCAGAATGCTTATCCAACATAGTTTGCCATGTTAGCATTTAAAATAGGCGAGCATGTGCTGAGAGATATAAAGAAATGTAACTATACAGATGATTTCTTCCCTATTTAGCTCAACATTGATCATTTGCTGTTAAGTAAACACTCTAAAGTAAAAGGAGTCAACGGGAAGTTGGATCTTTCAGAAGAAATTACATGGCAAAAGCTCACTGTAGGGAGGTGAGAAAAGAGAAAGCAAAGGAGCCTTTAGTAGTGCTGAAGGAGAAACGAAAAGCTGATAACCTTGGCTGAGAAAAACCCTTTCAGAATGAGTCATTTCCATATGCAAGAAAGATCACGTTTTATACAGTTGCATTATGAAATAAGAAGAAAGCTTTCCCCCCTTTTCCAAGCAAGGGAGATCACTCCCTAGGTTAACATTAGAAGCATACAAATATTTTCTTCCCAGCTTTCCTTCCAGCATCAAGCAACCATGGCCTTTCTTAACCCTTTGACACTCAGAGCTTTGTAAATATGAATTCCTCAGAAAGTTTCTGTTGCAGCCTGAAATTCAATCCTTAAAGTCCTGCAATGTATGGGGAATATCGAAGGCCAAAAATGCCCCAGGAAATCCTGGAGCTCTTTTTCCCTTTTACCTCCCAAAACAAAGAAACCTCACTGAAGCTTAAGTTTCCCCGCATCTTTCAGAGTTGGAATTTTTGGACCTTTTAACATGAGATGGTATGGGCACACTCCGCCAGAATTTAACAAATGCTTGAAAAAAAGTTTTACAAAAAAGCTGAAACAATGTAATACAATGAGATTTGTTGTTGTTGTTGTTATTGTTTTTGTGGGGTTGGGGAGGGTTGTTAGGTTTGTTCTGTTTGGCATATTGTAGAGGAAAAAGAAATGTCAAATCATTTAGTGCTATGATATTGCGTGATAAATTAGAGCAATATTTCTGAAGTATATTTAATTACAAATTGGCCTGAGCTTTCAAAAGGACAGAGCTTGGAGACAGGTGTGTCCTGAATATGAAACATTGCTATATTAATGATGTATTAAATCATTTTTATAAAACAAAAAACCCACTGCTTCTAGAGCGCATAACCAAGTATCCGTAGCTCTTCATATACACTAGGTGAAGGAAAGGAGTTTTTGTTAAATTTCAAACACCGATGAGTTCAAGGGAATGGGATCATCTAACTAAACCTTGTGAAGATTAGTGTCTTCATTCACTCATCTCATAAATATTTATTGAGGGCCTATTATTCTTCAAGGTTCTGAGGAGATAGCAGTGAATGAAACAAAGTCTTTCTTCTCCTAGGGCAGGTATTCTATTAGGAGGAAACATGAAAAAACAAAGAGCAAATAAATACGCAATAAAATGTTGTGAAATACAGTCTCTGCAAATGAGAAAAGAAGAGTAGTAGTTGTGCAGAAGGTGGAAGAGGTAAGTGAATGAAGGCTTATAAAAATGGTTCGCTATTGTCTCACCTCCTGCCATTAGCCCCCAGAAAGAGAGTGGTAGAACTGAGGAAGAGCTCTGGGTGAGGAGGCAGGAGACAGCCGCTAGGCACAGCCTTCTCGACAAGGGCTCATTTTTGTTAGGGACACTTATATTCAAGATCTCAGGATGTCTGGGAAAATGAGAAGTCCGCAAAAATTCAGAAACTGGAAAGACATCCTTTGGCACTGTTTGTTTGAAGGCGAAGTCTGTTGCTTTATTGGGAGGCCAAAAAGAACATGGGCACTGGAAGCAGAAAGGCCTCGTGCAATCTCTTCTTAGCTGTGTGACTTCAGGCAAGTTGCTGCATCACTCGAGGTCAGTATCTTCATCCATCAGAGAGAGAGATATGCCTACCTCAGGAAGTTTCCATAACAATTAAATGGGATCATGCATGCAACGGAAGCTCAGGGGTTGGCTCGTGGTAAGTACTCAATAAATGGGATATGGTATTATTATAGTAGACAACAACACAATGACTGTCTTCAAAACAGAGCCAACAAGGGGCATCTGGGTGGCTCAGTCGGTTAAGCTTCTGACTCTTGGTTTTGGCTCAGGTCATGATCTCAAGGTTTATGGGTTCAAGCCCCACATTGGGTTCTATGCTGACAGTGGGGAGCTTGACTGGGATTCTCTCTCTGCCCTCCCCCCCTCACACTGTCTGTGTCTATCTCAAAATAAATAAATAATCTTAAAAAAAAACACACACACACATAGCCAACAAGTCTTTTTTATTTTTGCAAGAGGCCTGTTCTTTTTACTACGTGAAATAACTTGATTATGGTAAGTTGCTTTCTTTAGGCTGATGAATGGTACCTATCATGTTATAGATTAGTCTACTAAATATTTGCATTTTTAAAATAACAGAACCCACTTGCAGCTATTCAGATAAGCAGAAGGGAAAAATCCACTGAAAACTAATGCTGGTCATTTAGTTACTAGGTCTGAATCACTTACAATTGCAGGGACCAGATTTCCTTAGTTTTGGACTCACATGCAGACACTAGCCATGGAGAGAGGGAACCCTGGGTACTGATCGGGTGTGTTTGTATTTGTCTGACTGACTGCATCCTAAATATCAATATAAAAATAAATTTTAACTCTGAGTCCTTTGTGGATTATTATTACCCAGAGGTCTCTACTAAAGCTGACAAATATTTAAGTGTTGACTTGAAATATGTTTCTGTCAGTTCTATACCTTGCTCAGAAACAAAGAAGAAAGAAAGAAGCATATTTAAAGCTTTGCAAGCAAACAACATGCAGCAAAGAGAAGATTAGCCATTTGGCAACAAAGAGGCACCGGCAGAGGAAAGCTTATGCCAGGAATGTAGACAGAATATGACCAAGAGACATGGTGTATTGGGATAGAAGGAGTTCCCAAGAAGTATCTCTTACATTTGATCCATGAAGCGACAGGTGGTCATGGAAATAGGATCCTGTATTTGGCTCAGGCCATGTCCTCTGTCAAAATGGAGACAAAGGATTGGAAAAATCACCACCACACTGACAATTCCCATTAACCTCTGGCATGGAATAATACGCTCTTATCTACCGGCAACCACTGCCTCCTCTGCAACCTGCCTCTTATCTTCATTTGCAGGCCATGGAATTACCCTGTCCTCTGAAAATGCACCACGAGCAAATATTGCTGCAACCCGAACCTCTTTGGTGATTAAGAGCCCCCTGAGGCCCAGGAAGGAGGGTTGCAGATAAATGTTTATCTTGATGAGCACACATCACACCGCCTAGACTTTTTAATCGAGGCCAGCAATAGTTACTCTTTGTTCAGAAAACTCACAGGGATTGAATATAAGTCAAACTAAGAGAGAAGGAGAAAGGGGAGTAGAGATAGGTAGAAGTTTGTTGCCACATGCCTGTGGTCACCTGGTTGTCTGAGCCACAAATGTAAATATGTTTGAAACAGAGGTGACAGCCTTCTCTTGCCTGTAAGAAGCCTCTGAAGAAAGAATGGACAGTACAGAACACTGCCCAATCCCCCACCTAAGACAGAAGTCCCAAATTAGTGAGGACTCTTTTTACCTGGGCTTCTATAAGTAGCAAATCTCAACCAAGTATGAGCAGTCACTTTCAAGTGATCAGAATGGGTACATGAGAAGAAATGTGCTCATATACTTTAGATAAGAGCCCAAAATAATCCCCATGCACCCTTTTGCCTATTGGGGATGAAATCCTAAAACAACCTTAAGCTTAGACATTGTAAACACAATTCTTGGCTAGATTTTGACTCATGTGACACCATTTTAGAAACCACATGGTCTATAAAGGAAAATGTTATCACAAAGTAGCAGATGTGAAGCCTTGAAATGTCAAGTGGATTTAGAGAAAAACTGTATTCTTAAATGGCAACAGGTGGCCTTTACTTTTCATACTCATTTTAGGAGAGAAGATCACAGAAGAGAACACACATGCCCTGTCAAGGTGATGATGGATAATCAGGCAGGAGGTGAAAACATAATGTTACAAGTCAAAACATTTGAAAAGGTTAAAAAATTTTGTTTTCCATGATACTCAATGGTTTTCAATCCTTTTGTGGGAGACGGTACACAAGCACACATTTTGTCATTTCAAACACGATATCTTTTATGAAGTAGAAAAAAATAGGTTTTGCAGAGAAGGGTCAACTTGTATTTCATGAACAAAGAAAATGGGAATGGTAGAGAGTGAATGACAAAGAAATGCTTAGGTGACAAACATTGCCTGTGTCTTCTCTACAGTCTAATTGAATTCTTTGAGGAAAGTTGAGTCTGTCTGCATTTCAACAGATTCGTAGGTGACTTACCTGGAAGACAACCAAACCTTGCATTCAGCAAGGGGCTCACTGTGAAACCTATATCATTTGGTTTTATGCACCAGGCTTGTCTTGCAGCTTTTTATTGGCTTTGTTTTCACTTGCCTAAATCTAGACATTTTATAGGAACAAACAAATGTCTCAGTACTCAGAATGATGATGTCTGTTCTACCAAAATAGAGAACTCCAAGGTGAAGAAAGTCTGTAGGCATCTAACCCATCTTGCTAACAAAGCAGCAGTCTTGCTTGGTGGGTATTTTCTACTGCTTTGCTTAGTCTCATTTTAAATAGATCAAGCAAAGAGTCTTTTATTGCCTAAGACCTCTCGTTGTTCAAGAAGTGTCCTTTTTTACCTTTAAGTATACATTGTAGTATGTCCATCCCACTGTTTCTATTCGCTGCTTCCCTCCAGCATCCATATTGTCCACAACAAAAGTAGGCATGAAGAGAGGGAGAAAATGAGGGAATTGTCAGACAGCTTTGAAAAGAAATGACACACATAGCTGAAGAAATAGGTTTTAGCTCTGCTACCAAATAAAGAATGCATAAAGTGCTTTATAATCATCAGTTAGCTGATCCTGTACAGGAGCAGATGAGTTTCCTATCTAGTATCCCCAATTTTTAATGTTTTTTTATGCTTTCTTCACTCCCACAAGTAATGTCTCACCCAACTACATTCACCAGGTGTTGATTCCCACCACTGAGTTGACTCAAGATAAAAGAATCAATGGGGCCCTTGGGTGGCTCAGTCAGTTAAGGGACAGCTCAGAGCCTGGATCCTGCTTTGGATTCCCTGTCTCCTTCTCTCTCTGCCCCCCCCCCCCCACTTGTGCTCTATCTCTCTCTGTCTCTCAAAAATCAATAAATGTAAAAAAAAAAAAAGTGAATAAATGTTAAAAAAATAAAAAAAAAAGAATCACAGACATTTTGAAAGAGGAGTAATGATTATAGCCATTTGACCATTAAGAATACATTTTTTTCTGCCAAAAATTCCTAAAAGGGTATGTTTATCTTGAGTTATTCATTTTAATTATTTCCCATAGATTTTTAAATTATTTTATTGTATAATTAAATTCTCTTACAGTTAATCATTAAAATGAATTCACAGGTTAGGCAACACAATGCTGAGATTTTGATATTGTTGCATTCTTGCCATGTTTAATTAATTATACTTTAATGATAACAAATAAATGAATTTTAAATGATAAGATCACAGATTAGATTCACATGGCATGATTTCAAAGTCACATGCCACATTAGAGTCACATGGCATGATTTGAGTGATCACTCAAAGTTCCAAGATCTTTTTCTTTAATTTTGCAACAATTTTGGGTTCAAGAGTAAAGAGGCATGAAGGGACCAACTGTCTGAGAGATCATTTCATAAAAAAAATTTATACTAAATAAGGCTCTACCTATTATAGTTTATGCTTTCAGAATTCATGACTCAAAATTTCTCTCATTTCTCTTTTCCATTTCATGTCCTGTTTCCATCCTGTATTCCTTTTAATAATGTGTATGCTTGTATGGGAGAATATAAAAACACTAATAATGATGATAATTATAATAATTGACATTTAGTGAGTATTTCCTCTAATCCAGCTACTAGTTTAATTTCTTTATGTGCTAATACATTTCACCCAAACAAAATGTCCATAGGCCATTTTATGAAGGAAGAGATTGAAGTACAAAGGGTTAAGTAACATCTGCACCCTCATCCAGCCACAGACGATGGATCTGGAGTCAGACTCCAGGTATATATTCCTATATTCTAACCATCACAGTTTACTTCATCCCTCAAAGAACAAGCCAAATTGATGCCATCTATTATTCGCTTGTTTTTTTTTTTTCTCTCAACTTTTATTCAACATTAAAAAGCAAACACTAGTAGCAATTATCTGGGTTGTTTCCCTCTAAATGCTGCTAAGGCCAGAAGACAATTTCTAAGTTGTTCTGCCTAGTTTTATGAGTTCTTACATGTCGAATGTTATTTCACTCCAAATAAAATAATATATCACTTCAAAATGGTGTGCTTGTAAATAATTGACTATCTTGTCCATTTCTGAAATCAAAAGTATAAATTAGGACTCCTGATTAAGTGTCAAGGCAGTATTCCAAAGAATAGTGGGAAGGTATCTTGCACTGACAGTGACCTTGGAGAGGATTAAAACATCAATAAAATAAAAGAAGAATAAAGATGTCAGACATTAACCCTTTCTGACCTCTGTTCTTCCTTTTGTTAGACTGCATGCATGAAATCCACCCCCAACAGTCTGACACCCCCAGCTCTTTTTCCTCTCCAAATTCCGGCAGATGTTATATGCTACCCTTATTTTTACTGTCATTTTTTGAAATTGTGTAGTCACTGAAGGGTGCCATTCATCTTCCCTCCCTATAAACTCCTCTGAGGGTTTCTTGTTTGTGCTCAATAGATTGATTATGGTTATGGTTTCCAGAACAAGGACTCATGGAAATCGTCTAGTAGAACCTATTATTTACAGAGGAATTAACTAATGCTAAGAGAGGTTAGAGGGTATATCACTGGTTACATAGCTAGTTAAGGAGCAGATTAAGTACTAGCATCTAGATGTGTTTATTCCTGATTGTGAGTTCTTTACCCCAAATCAAGGTTGTCAGCTGAAGAGAAGCCTTGCAAAAGAGAGATGGTATAGAAATACCTGGTTGCTCCCATATGTTTATACCCACATATTTGTGCAAATTACATAATGGGGGGTCTGAAAATGAAAAGCCCATCAGCAATATTTAAGAACTTAAATAAATAGGAGATTAAAAAAATTTTTAATTAAAAAATTTGATGCCAAGGAATTGAAGTCAAATATATATGATAATAAATTTACTCTGATAGGAACCTCTAAGCTACTGAATCAGGGGGAGGGCTTAGATACATTTCATGTCCATTTTAGTAAAGTACTTCACACAGTCTTCCATAATCACCTGTTGTTACAAGGATTAGCAATGATTCAAACCATTCCCAATGAGTGCTACTTAAAAGATCAATACTGAATTGGAGAGGGGTCCCTAGAATAGTGCCACAAAGCTCTGTTTTGGAGTCTACTTCTCCTGAATATTGTAATTGGTACATCTTATTAAAATGTAGAACATGTGTCTATAAAAAATGTTTAGACTAAAACAATTCTGGCAAAGATATCAGTACAGTGGCTGACAAAATGAAGTTTCAGAACCATCTCTGCAGGCAGCAATGCTGGGCTGAAATCAGTCAGAAGAAATATAACAAGTATGAAAGAAGATTCTTATATTTAAGCTTTAAAAAATGGAAAAGAAACAAGTAAACAAACGCAAGATGAGAAGCCCAGCTTGAAAGCTATTTCTTTTTTAAAAATTCATGACTCTTATGTCTTCACCATCTAAGCTATCCCCTTCTGGACAAGACAGTATGGGAGATACTACTATGGACTGAATGTGTGCCCCCCAAATTCATGTGTTGAAATCTTAACCCCCAATGTGATAGTATTCATAGGTGGAGACTGCGGGAGGGGAGTAGGTTATGAAGAAGGATCCTCATGCATGGGATTAGTACCCTTATAAAAGAGACCCCAGAGAGCTCTCTCTTTCTCTTCTATCATGTGAGGACATATTGAAAAGGCAGCTGTCTGTGAACCAGGAAGCCAGTCCATTCCATTGACATGAATCTGCCAGCGCCTTGATCTTGCACTTCACAGCCTCTAGAACTGTGAGAAATAAATGTTTGTTATTTGAGCCACCCATCTTTGGTATTTTGTTATAGCAGCCCCAGCTGACTAGACAGATGTCGCACTAAACAGATAAGCTGAAATCAGAGGTGGGTGGTGCTAGATCAGAGTCTGCAGAGACACTTTGAAAAGAACAAATTTGGGATCCAGCCATGCAAAACTCTACTGGAGTATCACACAAGAGGGGCGAGGGACAGCAGAGAAAAAATAGATGTAAGGCCATGACAGCAACAAGAAGTCAGGGTGGCACGGATGGATTTGAAACTTGAAGAAAGAGGCCAAACTCTTGAGGTATTAGACTGGCTACTGGCCTCTAAAAGGCCATGACTTCCCACACATAATATGCAAACAGATGAGTTGGCTGTGTTCCAATAAAACTCTATTTGAATACTAAAATTTGAATTTTAAATAATGTTCACACGTCACAAAATATTATTCTTCTTTCATTGTCCCCCTCCTCAACCATCTGTGAAAAAGTGAAAAATATTCTTAGTTTAAAAATAGTAGAGAGAGAGCCATGGGCTTTAGTTTGGCAACTCTAGTGACAGACTGTAGTTGAATGAATGAATGAATGAATAAATGAACGAATGAATGAATATGATTTATTAGGTGTTTTAGGGAACAAAGATAACACCAGGAACAATGGAAGATGGACTTCAAGAGGGGAAAACATATTCTACGATAACCCAGCTATTTTAGGAACATTTTGGGGGAAAATATTAATCTGTAAAAAAAACACTCAAAAACTTACAACTATGCAGCAAGAACCTTGGTTAATTCACCCCAGGAAATGTGAAACTGCTTCCTTCAAAAGAGAGGAGTTTTATCATTTCATAACTTAAGTGTCTTCCTCGAAGCTGAGGTCAGGAGGGATACATGAGAGTTGAACATATGCAAAGATCAGAGAATGGCATCTTTTCCAGAACAGAACTGGATTCTTACTTACATTATTTCAGACTTGCAACAGAATACTTCTTTTTTTCTGCAGAAGAAAGATTTTTTAGAAATAAACAAAATTAAACTCTTTCTAGAACACTTGGGATCACCATACACTTAGTTTTTAGTTTTTACACCAACTCTTCTGACAATCTGATTTCATTCTCCCTGTACTTAGAAGTTGAATGAAATTTAGCAGCAGAAACGGCAGTTTCCCCCTTGATGAAAGAGAAGTACAAGAGCAAAGCCAATAGGTTTCCTTATAGATGTGTGCTTTACATGGAAAAATGTACACCTGGGTTTTAGCACCACCAAATTATTCATAATTGAAGATTTTCCCATGAATCATCTGCTGCAATCAAACATTTGAATGCTATTTCCAACAAATATTGCCTTTATGTCACATATGATGTTTTAAATATGACACGTAGTTTACCAGTTTCTAAATGAACAATGTTGATACAAATTCTAGGGCAAAAGTGAAAGTCTGGTCCATGTTACTCTGAAGAGTTTGCCATCATCCTCTTCACATTAAAAAATAATGAATCTGGTCTCATCTGCAGGTTCTTAAAAGCAAGCATCACGTGGCCATATGACAATATGAAGCCACAGCTCATAAATAGTAAATGCAAACAGGATTTTCTTACCTTTTCAAACAAGTACGACTGAAAGCTTTCTGGGCCTCCAGGGACTCAAATTTCTGTACCAAAATTTTGGAAATTCAGGGATAAAATAAACAACAAAAGCCTCTGAGGACTGTGGTAGATCAAGGGTTTGTTCCCGCCCCCCCCCCCCCCCCGGCCTTCTCCAGAATTCTACCAGTTGTTCTACAGTTATAATCATTTTTAGGATAGAAAATATCTGGTGACTGTGGAAAACGTCAGTTTGCTCATTTTTTTGGAGTATTGCAAGTGTTCCTTTTTTCTGGAGTGACTTTGGAAACTCATGGTCATTAAGTTTAGCATAGTACTTGTGTTTATTTCCTAGGACTGCCATAACAAAGTACCACAAATGGGTTGCTTAAAACAATTTAAAATACATTCTCTCATTGTTCTGGAAGCTAGAAGCTGAAAGTCAAGGTGTCAGCAAGGCCATGGTCCCTCTGAGTCCCTGGTTAGAACCTCTTGCTTCTTCCTAGCTTTGGGTGAAGGCCATCAATCATTGGTGCATTCCTTGGCTTGCACCTATGGGACTCCAAACTCCCTGTCATCCCCTAGCGTTCTCCTCCCTAGGTCTCTTTCTCCTCTTGTTATAAGCCATCAGTTATATTGGATTAGGGGTCACCTTACTCCAGTATGCTCTCATGTTAACTAAGTCCATCTACACTTACCTTACTTCCAAAAAGGTCACATTCTGAGGTTCTAGGAGTTAGGATTTCAACATATCTTTTTCAGGGACACAATTCAACGATCGCAATACTTAACAAAATCTGACCCCAGAAGATTTTTTGGCCGTGTGAATGAAGAACAGTGAATAGAGGCCAAGATCATATCAAAAAGCATTCCTCTTGAACCCTGTCCATGCAACAAGCCTACCTGCCTCTCCCTGAGTACCTTTTCCATCATAGACACTACACACCATGTCTCTCATACAATACTGCTAATCCTACTACTGTATAGCAAGGTCAGTGTTTCACTTCAGTTTTACAGATGAGGAAAATGAGGATCTAAGAGGTACAATGACTTTCTTAATGTCAAGTCAAGAGAGCAAGACAGGCAATAAGATTCAAATCCAGGGTAAGCAAAACAGTGAATAAATTTACAGAGTCATGTGGTTAAATAGTAACATAAATTATTATTAATTGACAGTGGAGTAGTACCATTTACAAGGGTTGTAAATGCTCAAAGTGTGGGCCGAAGGTCTCAGATGTTTTATTCTGAGCCCTCGTACAGACTGAGAATTTCATTATTGAGCACTTATTATCTGCTAGGTCTTGCAGCAGACTCTTGGAATATGAGATTAAACAGGATATCATCTCTCTTCTTTCAAGATGCTCAAAGCCTAGTAGGTTAAAAAGGAAAGTATATGGACAATCACATTTTGGTATAAAAAGACAATAATTAGGTAACATGTATCAGGCAGTTAGTCCATTCCTGGGCCTATTCTATATCTAAATAAGTACGCATTCTTGACCTTGAGTTTATGGACAAACTAAATTATACAAAAAGAAATAAAATAGTCTGTATGTATGGTACTTGATGGGAAAAGTGAAGTTTACAAATTAACTGAAAGACTGAGAATAATTTTTTAGGTGGTGCCTAACATTTTTTTTTTAATTTATAAGTTATCACCTTAACATTGCTTCAGTGTTTTTTGGTGAATTGGTCTCTTGTAACATGGAAAGGGGAGTAATAAAAGTTGAAATAGTTTTTTTAGTTCATTTCCAATTACCAGAGTAAATAGTGAATTCCATTCTTTTGTGCATTTTAGATTAAATAACAAACTAGCTTATTGCAAAAAGAAAATGAGTTGGGAGCATTAAATATTTTATATAATTTTAAATACTTTTTTTGTCCTTAACTCAGTTTAATACAGTGGTGGTTTCTGATGTTCAATGAAACATAAAATTCAGAAGAATACTTTTGTTGGTATTTGGATTTGCTGTTAATGTTGTTGAATAGCTTTTGATTAGTGTATTTACCTTTATGAATACAACTATATACACAAGATTTCATTTTTAAAACCATATTATGTGTAGACATCTATTGATAGTTTACATAAAGAAATTATCGTCTGTTCACTTACATGATTTATACTTTAATTGTATTATAAATGTAATCTGACATACAATGAAAGGTAAAAGTTCTCCAAGTCACACTTTTATTATATTTTTTAAATTCAATTGCTTTAAACTCAAAAAAGAATGGAAGAAAGAAAGGACGAAAGAAAGGACAAAAGAAAGAAAGAAAGAAAGAAAGAAAGAGAGAGAGAGAAAGAGAGAAAGAAAGGAAGGAAGGAAGAAGAAAGAAAGAAAGAAAGAAAGAAAGAAAGAAAGAAAGAAAGAAAGAAAGAAAGAAAGAAAGAAAGAAAGAAAAAAGAAAGGCAGAAAGAAGGGAAGAAAGAAAGCAAGGTCACCCATTTCTCCTAGTCCCTACCCCATACTTCTGGCAACCACCAATCTATTCTCTGTATCTATGAATCTGGTATTTTTTATTATTTTATGGGTTTTCCCACTATCCAAAGTAGACCGTTCCTTTTGAAAACTGTCATAAACCAAAATGGCTTAAAGCAAAAAAGCAATTACCATTAATTTATATGGCAAATATTTTTGACATTCGCAGACCCAAAAAACAAACTCGCATAGGTTTTTCTGATACCTTAGGACACATCTTGCTAACAGATGCACAAAATAAATTGAGATAAAACACAGATGCTCACAGACACAGTTCAAACCTAGGCAGCTTGATGCTGAGAATCCGAGTATAGTTCCCAGGGAAGCAGTTTGGTGGTACCATGCGGGCTGCTTGGGGTGTGCACTGCTCCTAAAAGCACTCATTGCAATACAAATGCTGAATGCTATTTTTGCTTTTTGCCTTTTTTCACAAAAGTGTGAATCTGCCTTGGATTCCTTCATTTAGTGAAAACTACTAATGGAAGTCTTTCAAAAAAGCAGTGGTAGGTACAATGCAAACTTTTCCTAGTGGGGAATACCTGTGTTTATTTTTAGATTCCACATACAAGAGAGATCATCCAGTATTTTTCTTTCTCTGACTTAACTTCACTTAACATAATACCCTCGAAGTCCACCCATGTTGTCGCAAACACCAAGATTTTATTTTTTTATGGCTGAATAATACTTCATTGTGTATATATACACCACAGTCTCTTTATCATTCATGGATGGACACAGATTGTTTCCATATCTTGGCTGTTATAAATAATGCTGCAGTGAATATGGGGATGCATATGTCTTACACAATCTTGCTATAAACCCCAGCCATGGTACCACGAACCACATCTAGAAGGGAACTCAAAACCCAGAGCTTCTCCCTAGATAGCAAAGGGTTTGAACCCTACACCAAGCATCCCAACCTTTGAGACATATACTTGAGACACAAACCCCCAATACTTCTAACATTGAAAACTAATGGCTCATATCCTGAGACTCAAAATACTGAAGGAATCTGAGAGAAACAGTTCTGAAAGGTCTCTTGTGCTTAGACTGATCTACCCCAGGGCCCAGCTCAGAAGCAGCTGATTGCACCTAGACGTAAAGTGAAATTTCACCTGCTTATAGTAAAGTGTTGGCCTGAGGGGCAAGCATGTAATTAAACACACACATTTAGGAGCCTATGGGAGCACTCTGCAGGTTGGACACTTGTGAGGCGCCATCTTCCTACTTTCTCTTTATCGTGTTCCCAAGCACCAGTATTTCCCAAAAGGGAGCTTGTGTACGCATCTGGTGGCCCCATTTTTGCAGCTGCCACCAGGAGACATCTCTACATTACCTGGCTCTGGTGGCTAGTGGGGCTTACATTTGTGAGTCCCTCAGGACTGCAACCAACAAAGAAAGAGTTTTTAAACAGCTACCACCCCCAGGGCACAGCAAGAGGCAACAAATTCAGGAGCTTGATCTTTCTGTTAAGGAGACCTATGAGCTCATCATCATGGCTATGGCCTGCCTATGGGCGGGTTTCTAATTAAACACACTGATAGGGCCTGACTGTACTGCTTCCCAGAGAACCTGGAGGGTGGAAACCATCTTTACACTAATCCTCTGCCACTCTCTAGAGTGCCAATGTCTCCTGGAAGGAAGCTTTACATGTGCCTGGTGCCCTGGTTTTTATAATTGGTGCCTTATTCTTTGTGGCTGCTGCCTTGGAGACATCCCGGAGCACCTGGCCCTGGTGGCTGGGGACGCTTGCATTCCTGGGTTCCATGGGACTGTGGCGATCAGAGAGATGGCCCCTGGAAGGCTACCACCCTGAGAACTGCACAGACAGAAAACCGAGGCATATCCCTCAGCCTTTCTGTGATGGAGGCCTCTTTGCTTGTCCCAGAGTTATATTAAAAATATATTAGGCTACTTGGACACGCACAAAGTTTTGAGAGACAACCAAGAGCTGAGGCAGCGCTGAATGACAAGATTCATCTCTTACATGAGGCCACTCCCTCAAGGCTGGGTGAGGAGGTATTATTTCAAATCTCCATTTTACAGGAGAGGAAACTTCAGAGCTATGATAACTTTTCTAGAGTAACATTGCCAGAATGTGGCAAAGCTGGTTTTAAACCCACAGAGTGGCTACAGAATTCACACCTTTAGCTTTAAACTTTCTAAGTTCAACAGCTAATACTGCTTCAATTGCTCATCTCATGACCAAGTATAAAATGTATTCCTCCCTCCTTCAGCCCTGTCTCAAAGTGTATTAATCATGTTCTACCTATGCTAATGAGGGACAGCCTTATCCAGGTGAGTCAGGGGTAAAGTAGTTAGCCAGTTTCTGTGTGACAGTTTCTGCTTGAATTTTAACTTTCTCACTCCTAAAAGGACAAATCTGAACAAATATACCAGCCAAACCTACACTACTTTGCAACTAAGGCATGATCACCCCTCACTTATAATGGCAACCATTACTCTATTTATTTCACTTAAAAAAAAAAAAAGCCGACTGAAGTATATACCATCTACCTTCTATATTCTATGCAAACAATTAAATGGTAACCATTATCAGATTTGGTATTGTAAATGTATTTTGCATAATCTTTTTAACTTTTTTTTAATGTTTATTTATTTTTGAGAGAGAGAGACAGACAGAGGGCAAGCAGGGAAGGGGCGGAGAGAGAGGGAGACACAGAATCTGAAGCAGGCTCTAGGCTCTGAGCTGTCAGCACAGAGCCCGATGCGGGCGGGGCTCAAACTCATGAACCATGAGATCATGACCTGAGCGGAAGTCGGACGCTTAACCGACTGAGCCACCCAGGTGCCCCATATTTTGTATAATTACTAACTGAGAAGAAAATGGCCCATTGCTTCCCTTATTAATGGGGCTGGTTCATGTACATGGTTTAGTTGGGCATTTCTGTTTGGTATGATACAGGCATCAGAGAAAGAGGTGAAACTTGGCTGTTCCAAAGAAACAGAGGTTCCATCCAGACAATGCCAGAAGTTACTCAAGAGGTACCCACCCAGTAACTGAGCACAGGCATTTCTCTCAAGAGGACACAGAGAAAGCCCATTCCTTTATAATGGATATTAGAGACTTTAGCCTGAGGCCACTGTAAATCCATCCTAAGAAACCTCCAGAGAAAAAGCTTTATTCAGTCTCAAATTACCAAATGGACCAGAAGTTTTTATTCCCCTTACCCTGTCTCAGTGGAAGTGTGAAATGCTTCTAGTATAGTACAGAGGCAGCTGAATATGCTAAAACTTTCTATTGTGAGTGGAGAACCAACTCCCTCCATCAAAAATCTTATAAAATACACATATGTCATTCAGTTATCTTCACCTACCGGTTATATTAAGTAAACTAAGTCATTCTTATTACAGATCCCAACAATCTATACCAAATGGTTATTTATGTGAAGTTCAAGAGCCCCTCTAAATTTTGGCAAATATACCTTGACTAGGTGAAACCTACTGATCAGAGTAGAATTTACAAATGGAAAGCCCATGAGCAGGATGTAGCCCAAAGACAGGCAAGAGTTCTACAGAGCTTTTAAATAGTTGAATTAGCTACCATTTTGACACTATTTTTAAATGAAGTATTACATATGCAGTTCTGAATCTCCAGTATCTCTTGGTAAAACCAGATCCACATCTCACAAGATGGCAATCTAATAGTACTAAATAGCAGCTGCCCACTTCAAACAGGGCATGTTTTATCCAATTTGGCACAGTTGGCACTGGGCTATTTTACTCACTTATCAGCTAGCCTTGTGTAGATATCTTGGTTTGTGATTGCCATAGTTAACATTCTGGCAGTCCCATGAGCCAAACCAGAAGAAAAGCAGCACAGGACTATCACTTAATACAATCTATATTTGTGTTAGTGTGCTACTTGTTATATTTGTATCTTTCACAGCCCAGTGCCTTTTACAGAGTAGGTGTCATACATATTAGTTGAATAAATGAATAATTTAATTTGAGGACTGCTGCTCATGTTCTGTTAAAACTTATCCTCTCTTGTTTTAAACACAATACTTTTTTTTTTTTTTAATACAGGCTGAGTTCTCATTAGCTCTTTTAGCAATTACAAACTTTCTGTGGAAGCCTCCCCACTCTTCTACTACCCTGAAAATAAAACACTGGGAATGACCTCTTTTTTTTTTTTTTTTTTTTTGTAGAAGCTGATTTTAATTATTTTATTTTATTTTTTATTTTTTATTTTTTTAAATATGAAATTTATTGTCAAATTAGTTTCCATACAACACCCAGTGCTCCAGTGCTCATCCCAACAGGTATACTCCTCAATGCCCATCACCCACCCGCCCTCCCTCCCACCCCCCATCAACCCTCAGTTGTTCTCAGTTTTTAAGAGTCTCTTATGGTTTGGCTCCCTCCCTCTCTAACCACTTTTTTGTTTATATACACAATGGAATACTATGTGGCAACGAGAAAGAATGAAATATGGCCTTTTGTAGCAATGTGGATGGAACTGGAGGGTGATATGCTAAGTGAAATAAGTCATACAGAGAAAGACAGATACCATATATTTTCATTTCTTATGTGGATCCTGAGAAACTTAACAGAAGACCATGGGGGAGAGGAAAGAAAAAAAAAAAGAGGTTAGAGAGGGAATGACCTCTTATACTCTATGGGCACAAACTCAGGAATATCTATTTCTTCAAGCACCAGAAGGGAATGGTTCTAGTAATGAGATTTGAGTAGATGTCTCCAGTCTGGTTTAGGGGTTGATCCCAATGACCTGGTGATGAGCCATCTCTCAGAATCTGTGCTGCCCTTAGCCATAAGAGCATTTGGCCCAGCTGATTCAATTATCAGGAGAAGAGACCTAATGTGAAGACCATTACAGCCATCATACAACAATATATGTCAAAGATGCTGAATGAACGGTAAAAAAACAGTGGCAGAAATTGCCAGATGTGAAAGATATGGAGAGAGGCTGAAAAAAGAGAGATGGGGAATTAATACAGGAAGAGTCAAGCTAGATAATAATGGGTGACATTTTCTCTTCTAGCTGGTACTTTTAAAGAAATCTCTTTAGGATTTCCTAAAGGAGCAGACCCACTAACCTATTATGTTAATAGAAAATTCGAAATTACGAAGAAGTTTATCTCCATTTGGCTAATGTGAGGTTGTATGTGCTGGCTTGTTGCTGCTTATAACTCTAGGACCCACGGTGTTAGCTTTGACATTTAAGCTGTTTTCTCAGGCTCAGAGGCACAGAGGGATTTCTGCCTACTTAGCATCGCAAGGTATACATCTGTCCTCTCCTGCCACCTTTCCCTCCCGTTAAATTTGCACATCGTAAGGAAATCACACAGATAAAGGGATTAAAATGCAATAATTTAGGTAAGGAGGAGGCATCAAAACCATTTGACCTGAGCAAGCTCTTTTTATCTATATAAGCATACCATTCATGGTGGAAGATTTGTAGTTTAAAATGCAGGTAAAAAATAAACACAGTATTTACCGCTTAATTTATACCCAGGGCATTACAAACCAACCTCAGCCCTTTGTGTTCCCAAGATCTGACCATGCCATGTTCTAGAAGCTTTTAGGAGATAGGTTTTAGGGTTTTACGTTCTAGAAGCTTTTAGGGTAGAGATACCCAAAACATTAAAAGATCATGCTTGCACTCAGGGAGTTTTACAATTTTGTTAGTAACTTGGAACACGCCCAATGGAAACATTTAAAGAGCATTTCCAGGGCAATACACGAAGTACAAATGATGGAAAGCTAATGTAGACCACCATGTATATATGCAACTTCTTAGTTTTAAGCCAGTACTATATGTTTTCTTATTCAAAAATAGAAAAAAAATTTTTTTAAATTTTGTGCTGCTTCTCTGTGCCAGGCACTTGTACATATATTATCTCATGTAACCTATTCAAACACCCAAGGCATAAGTCTCCTTGCTTTTCCAGAGGAAAAAGCTATGGTTAGGAGAGGTAATTTGTCAAGGGTCATCGCAATAGCAAGAGCTAGGACCGAGTTCTTAGCTGCTCTCTGCAATCCCACTCCAGACTTCTTTGTGCCACATCACAGTTACATCCCAGGGCAGAGTTCCTCATTTTGAATGAATGGAATTAAATTCCTCAGAGGCAGAGAGACTGTCCAATAGGGGATATACAACCTGTTAATATAACCAATGCATCCTAATTTTGCTAGAACATTCCTGATTTTAGCTCCAAAATACCATATCCTGAGAAATAACTCAGTCTTGGTTTAAAATAGAAAATTGTGTGCACCAGGCAACCCCTCAGTCCCAGACAAACTAGGATGATTGTTTATTCTACCTATGGTTTCTCCATATGTAGAGGGACACAGTCAACCCTAATATCTGCTTATTTAACGTCATTCCCCCATGAAGCCACCCAGCCCACCTCAGACCCTTGAGAGCCTCACTAATGCTAAGAGCCAAAATCAGTTCCTAGAATATAGTAGAAACTCAACAAATGTAGAAACTCAACAAATGTTTGCTAAATCAGTGTCCATGTTTGTCTGGTCTCCCAGGTCATAGGCCATAGTGCTTGGCATGTATGTAGTCAATGTGCAGAGATGTTTACTGAATCAAATACAGATGAAATCAGTCCCTAACAAATGGCAAGAGCAATCTTAAATAGTTAAAGAAGACTCAGGGAAGTAGGGACGATCCATCTCTATGTCTTGGTGATGGTGGACAATGGTGGGTTGATTGCACATTTATGAATATCATGTCTCTCTTCTCTGGAAAACCAACTGGTGGAACTGCTTTTCCACTCCTTGGGCCGCAGCCTCCCCAAATCACTGCTTGGCTGCCAACACCAGTTGAGCTTGCAAAGGACAAAAAACCAGTGTATGTGTCTTGATGACTATACTAGACAACATTTCTTATATCCCAGGGAACATGCCAGTAGGTTATCACACATTATCCCATTTAATACCTGCAACATGATACAGTTACTATCATTATTCTTATCCTGTAAGTAAGTGGAAGCCTCTAAAGGGGCTGAAAGCAGAGCCCAAGCTCTTGGGCACAGAGACATAGTACATCTTTAGTTACCATGCACTTGATGGATATACCATGCCTAATAATATGGTATCTCACTGATTTCAGATGTCTTTAGAGTGCCTTGATGATAACAAGAATGTTATTTTCTGGTCATTGAGAGATGTTACATTGCAAACAATTATGTAAACAGATATCTGTACAATTTAAGGCAGCTTAAGTTTGCTTGCTCTCTCTTCTGATTATTGCAACTTTGTGCTTAGATTCTGTAAATCTGAACTTATGCCAACACTGTAAGCGTTTTCCCTACAACTGCATCTGCAAGTACTCCCAACTTAAAAATGCTTCCCTTGAAAGTCTCAAAATACACCCTTCTGAAAAGAAATCTTACATATCTTTGTCAAATATTCTCCTTTTTTTTTCTCTTACTGTTTCCTTTCCTTTTGTGTGAATTTGATGTTCTTAACCCAATGGATGGATGGATTGGATGTTCAAATATACCTAACTGAGGAATTCAATGAAAATGCAAATGTACATGAAGCTATACTCTCTGGGTATAATATTCTTAACTACTAATAATTACAGAGAATATCTTGGAATTAGCCAAGCCCTATAGGAAAATACTTCTTTAAGCACCTCTACTTTAATTTAATCTTGGAAATGAATAGAATCAAGGAATTTTAGCACTAGAGAGAATCCTAGAAAAATCTAGTTTGGTGGTTTTCTAACTTCAGTCTACAGAGAGCTGGAAGCCTATTTAGTGAATGATTAGCCAACCTGGCCCCATTATCATCAAGGAACAGGGACAAATGAAGGTTGACTGGGAGTTCTGGCCATCTTAAAGGAGCACTGATGGCACTCGCTGATACTGTGAATTGGCCCACTCAGCACCCAGTCCAACCCCTTTCTCAAGATGGCTTCCTGTTCAACACAAGGCCTAGGTTCAGTCAAGCAACACATAGGTACAAGTCAGCTACATGAAAAGGCAGCCACAGGCTGGGGGTTGAAATCTGGCAAGAACTAAGGCAGCATCTAATAGAGGGCTGTATAGAGTTTCTAGATTCCAAACCATAGTGTGGTAGGTATTAAGTGATGGACAACAGTGACAATGGTGCTTCCTTCTACTAGAATAGGTGCATGGTGGTAGGGCATGTTCTCTAGCTGCTTTGTTCTTGGTTATGCAACATGCATGCCCGTTCTTTCAGCTCTTCCAGAGGCTCAAAGACTAACTAGTACTTTTTAATACTACCCAAACTACCTAAAGTAGATTTGGTTGTTGTAACCAAGAACCCAGACAAATTTGCTTTTATGTCTTCATGTGGTATTTCCTCAAGATCTAATTTAACTAAAGAATTCTGAGGGGAATAAAATGTATGAAAACCACACATTTTATCAGCAACCTCATTTTCCACATAAAGAAATTACACATAAAGAAATGGTACCTAATAGGTAATAGATACCTTTACCTATTAATGGTAAAGCTTAGACTAGAATCCATTCTCTCTATAAGCTCACTAAGTGATCTTCCAGGAAGTGACCATGACCCATCCTTGGCAAACTATATCCCATATGATTGCTCAGCCCTTCAGAATCAACTAGGTGGCCCATGCTGGCCCTTCATACATACCTGTCCAAAAGCTCCAGTGTTACAAATTGAAATTTCATTGCTTTTTACATTTCAATGATTTTCAAATCCCTTGCTATGGACTTTCAACTCTTATTTTGTGAATGTCATTGTTATTCTAACAAAATCTGAGTAGTGTTCCTCATATTCTTACTTTCTGAAATATTAAGATATTTGGAGACAGTTCCTGGGATACAACTTCAGTCTGTTTTTTTTTTTTTTAATTTAAAAAAATTTTCCCAATAGGTGTGTTTATGTCAATATGATGAAATGATATAAGCCTTTCAGATTATACTATTACAGCATAGATAGGATTGGACACTATGGAGTATACTATAGCTAAGAGCAAGAGCTCTGGTGTCTGGGGCAAGAAATCTACCTTTGTTAATATCGCAATTACTTTACAAAAACAAGAGTGATAATCATACCTCCCTATCTCGTGGTATTGTTGTAAGAATTACATGAAATTCATGCAAAAATTGTACCATGTAGCTACATTTGTGGTGAGAATAGCATAATGCATAGAGTTG
The DNA here is from genome assembly GCF_028749965.1 of Puma concolor. NCBI lineage: Eukaryota > Metazoa > Chordata > Mammalia > Carnivora > Felidae > Puma > Puma concolor. The sequence goes on along the minus strand of NC_141668.1, from coordinate 125,300,777 downwards.
TTGAATTACTATGTTGTACATCTGAAATTAATATAACATTGCATGTTAACAATACTTCAATAAAAAAGTAATAAAACCAGTCTAGCATATAATACCTGTTTAATAAAAATTAGCTGCTATATTTATTATTATTATTGTTTCCTGACTTCCAATGCCAGACTCTTTAGAGGCATCAAGAGAAACTTTTCGGTAGGACATTTAGCCAATGTCTCAAAGTCTACTGGTACCCTGTTTTCTGCCCAGAAATGAGGGGGATGGTAGCAAGTACAGGTGGTCAGTGTACTCTACATTACACACCACTCACATCATAATGGCTGTCACAATCTGTGGGACCTTCATTCTGGAAACCCATCTCTCAGAGAGCGTTTCCCTATCATACCATCATGAAAACATGGTCTACATCATAGCTTGCAAATTACTTCCTTGAATAGTCAATTTGATCCAGAAAACAACTCTATGAGGAGGCAAGTAAAGGAGGCAAAGTAAAATGTCTTTACTCCGAATTTTCAGGGAGTACATTAAAGAGAAGGGGCAGCCGATGGCACACTGAGAGGCACATGGGTAGGCAATGGTACACTCATAACTTCTGACTTTGGTCCGGGACTCTGTACAGATTTGTACACATATAATGCATGAATCACATATATGAATAGCCAATGTTGAATCAATTTATTAATCAGAGGTTGCACATTCAAAATCATACAGATAGGTAGCATAAGTGTGTAAATCAAGCTGGGTATAAGGCAAATAGGCAGGGTGTGACTGAATCATCTAAAATTCCTTACCTCCCTAAAGGCATTTACCTTCAAGAGTTTTTAATGTGCAAGCCAACTGGTACACTAACACACTGTTGGTAGGAATGAAAAATGGTACCAACTGCTTTGGAAAGCAGTTTGGCAGTTTCTTAAGAAGTAAAACATATACCTACCATATGATCCAGTCATTTCATGCTTGGATATTTACCCAAGAGAAATGAAAGCAAATATCGAGTCAAAGATTTGAACACAAATACCCAAAGCAGCTTTATATGTAATAGACAAGATCTGGAAACAGCCCACATGGCCATAAATGGTGAATGAATAAACATATGGTGATAAAGATATACAATGGAGTTCTAGTTAGAAATAAAAAACAATTAGTATGCACAACAACATGGATGAATCTCTAACAATCATGCTAAATGAAATTCTAAAAAATACATATTAATCTATAATTACAGAAAGCAGGAAAGTTTACTGAGTCTAATGATGGACAGAAAAGAAAAGGGCATGGCAGGTAAGAAGGAATTAAGTACAAAAAGGCACATAAAACCCTTTAAGGATCATGGATATGTTCATTATTTTTATTTTTTTTTTCAACGTTTATTTATTTTTGGGACAGAGAGAGACAGAGCATGAACGGGGGAGGGGCAGAGAGAGAGGGAGACACAGAATCGGAAACAGGCTCCAGGCTCTGAGCCATCAGCCCAGAGCCTGACGCGGGGCTCGAACTCACAGACCGCGAGATCGTGACCTGGCTGAAGTCGGACGCTTAACCAACTGCGCCACCCAGGCGCCCCGGATATGTTCATTATTTTTATTGCAATGATGGTTTCACAGCTATATACAATCAAAATTGCATATTTTGTAGTATGTGTAGATATGTGTAATTTATTCTATAGCAATTATAAAAGTTTACTGCAGCAGCTATAACAGAGTACTTCAAAGTGAGAAGCTTAAACAACAGATATTTCTCACTGTCTTGAAAACTAAGTTGGAGATCAAGGTGTCTGAGGGCTGGTTCCTCCTAAGGGCCATGAGGAAGAATCCGCTCCATGCCTCTCTGCTAGCTTCTGGCAGTGGACCAGCAATCTTAGGTTTGGTCCTTGCTTTGTAGAGCTTCACCCTGATTTCTGCCTGTGTTTTCACATGGTGTTCTCCCTTCAGATGTATGTCTGTGTTCTAAATTTCCCCTTTTTTATAAAGATACCTGTTATATTAGATTAGGGCCCACCCTACTCCGGTAGGACTCAACTAATTATATCTGCAAAGACCCCATTTCCAAATAAAGTCACATTCTGAAGTACTGGGGCTAAGACTTCATCATATGAATTTGTGGGAGACACAATTCAACTCATACTGGCAATTACACTTCAATAAAACTATTTATGAAAAAAAAAAAAAAAAACCTACCAAACCAATTAAGCCCAAGTTCAATGGTCAATTTCATGTAATAGTTGAATATTTTTCTTTCTTTTTTCTAAAATTAAGTCATCTCTTGGGATGCCTGGGTGGCTCAGTCGGTTAAGGATCCGACTTCAGCTCAGGTTATTATCTCACTGCTTATGACTTCGAGCCCTGCACAGGGCTCTGTGCTGACAGCTCGGAGCCTGGAGCCTGCAGCCTGCTTCAGATTTTGTGTCTTCCTTTCTCTCTGCCTCTCTCCTGCTCGTACTCTGTCTCTCTCTCTCTCTCTCTCTCTCTCAAAAATAAACATTAAAAAAAATTTAAAAGAACAAATATAAATTTCTTATAGCAACCCACCAGACTCTTTTTTTTTTAATGTTTATTTATTTTTAAAAGAGAGAGAGACAAGGTACTAACAGGGGAGGGGTAGAGAGAGAGGAAGACACAGAATCTGAAGCAGGCTTGAGGCTCTGAGCTCTAAGCCGTCAGCACAGACCCCCATGTGGGGCTCGAACTACAAACTGTGAGATCATGACCTGAGCCAAAGTCAGACGCTTAACTGACTGAGCCACACAGGTGCCCCAACCCACAAGACTCTTGAGAGTATATCCACAAACTTCTGGAAGGTCTGAGGATCCCAGGGAAGGTTACACAAATATTAGAGAAAGATTCCTGATCTGAAAATCAAGAGAACTAGATTTTAGGCTTGGTTCTCCTATTAACAGGCAGTATGACCTTGAGTAAAGGTTTAAATCTATGCAAATTTCCCAGATACTTTCAAGTACATGGAAGTGTTAGTGTTTTTGAGACTTGGATTTGCTCATCTGTAAAATGAAAGAGTTGAGTCAGATTATCTCTAAGGTTTTTTCAGTCCTCAACTCTGATGGTACTTGCTAAATTGAATTGCACTATGGACTTGTTTCTAGTGATTAGCATAAGTCACCATTTAGATATCACATATCTTTCTGCAGCTTTTCTTTCTCCGAAAGTCACAAAACTCAAAAGCTAAGTCCCTTTTCAAAAAGACAGCATGCATTCAGTGCAAGGTTTTGGGCAGGGACAGAGTCAAGGGCACAATGTGAATCAAATTTAAGAGAATAAGGATTCCAACAGATGATCAGTCTGGTAGATGGGTACTTAGTTATCCATGAAAATGGAATTTGGGCAATGCTTCACTTAGAAGAGACTGTTAACATGCTCAGAGATAAAAAAAAAAAAAAAGTGTGAGCGTCTCCATTATAAAAATAAAATGAAATGAGGGCAGAATGCAGACAAACCTGACAGAGGAAGGTGTTAGATGAAATGCAGGGAAAATTCTGTGAGCTTCAGTGTTTCTGCAGAATGTATATAAATCAGTTGTATCTACTCTACCTGCCAATCTTTGTTTTATAGCCTGTTAGGCCCCTAGGACCAAAAGTAAATGTGGATATTAAATTTATGATAATAGGGGCACTGAATACCAGTGCACTAGTCTCTAAGCATTTTCCTATGAGGAAAGATTCTGAACTACCTTAAAGTTTTATGATTACTGAAAGAAAAAGGGTATTACTGAGAGAAAAAGGAGTAAGCTGCTGATGGGGCAGCTAATGGTCTTCCTCTCCCTCCTTGAGGTCTCTGGGAACTTTAGGAAGGTAATGTGTGATGGCATTCAGGTTGGCAATCACCCAGGGACAGTTTTAAAAGGAAGTGATCATTGGAAAGCCCCGCCGGGTAGTTGTTTCAAGTATATTTTGTTTGCTATAATGATAGCCTCTTACTTGCCGTATGACTCTGATCCAGTCATTTCCTTCTGCCTACCTTATCAGACTTATGATTAGGATGAAGGAAGATGAGAGCCACAGAGGAGAGATAGGCATATTTCTTACATATGTACCTGTATTTTTACTATAGATCATCATACATCGCAAGATTTCCTCCTCTCCCTTTCAGGCATACACATGGTCTACATTTCCCACATTCCCTTGCTCTTAGATGCAGCTATTTCTCTGAGTTCTTGCCAGTAAAATGTGGATGGAGGCAATGTAAGCCATTTCCTAGCCTAGTCCATAAAATTTTCCCATTTGGTCCCTTCTTTCTCTTTCCCCAGCCTCTGTGTGAATGGAAAGAAAGTCTGGAAATAGAGGAGGAAGAACCAACAGATGGAAGCAGCCATGGTCCTGAATGATCATGAGGAGTCCACCCAGCCAGGAACACACTCCTTTACATGAGTGCAAAATAAACTTGCCATATTTAAACCACCAGGGTTCTTTGGTTGATTAGTTCCAGCAGCTAGCATTCTAGTAACTAATTCGTTAATATCTAGTGAATGCTTGCTATATGCTGGGCGCATACCCATCTCTTTAATTCTCACAAACCCCATGGTATAGATATGTTACAAACACAGAATTTAACTTGTTAAAATTCACACAGCTGTGTCAAGCTGGCATATAAACCTCAGAGGCACGAATCAAGGGCCCTAGCTCATTACCATTGTACTGTACTGCCTATCTCAACATAAGAAACATTACTTAGTACCCAGTACAAAGTACTTAATTTATGTTAGCTATTATTATACAGAGAAAAGAGAAATCAAAATGGAGAGCAAATAATTGAAAAGAAAGAAACTTGACTCTAAAATTTTATCAACTAAAATCTTTATAAGAGCAAAAAACCCAAATGACCTTTTATTTTTTATTAAGGTCTGCCTAACTATAAATAGTAAGAAAAATAGAAAAAATTGAATGTTAAATTGCTAATCTAAACTATTGTTTATGTATCTATAGTTCAATAACTAAAATAGACATTTCCTACATGTATGTTTATTATAATGTGTTATAGCAAATAATTGATAAAGCTCTTATTTCTCACCAACAGAAGATTGTGGAATTATACGGTCATTAAGCATTATAGTTTCAAAGACTTTAATGATATGAAGAAAATGCTTGTGATATAATGAGCTCCAATCACATAAAGACATTCATTTATTTAATTTATTAAATTCAGTGATTGAAAAATGTTTAATGAGTACTTAATACATGCTGAATGCTGGGCTAGGAGTTAGCCATCTGGTCTCTGCCTTCAAACAGTATACAATCTAGCTTTCTAGTGTAGGCTTTGTCAGCAGACTGGCAGAGCTCTTTCTAGAGCTTAGTTTCCTTATCTATAAAATAAGGAGGTTGAATTAGATAATTGTAATGGGCTCTATAGCAACTAAGTTCTACAAGTGGAAACAGGATTCTTGATCTCATCCCTCTTACTGGTGCTAGAACATCATTTGTTGTATCTGCAAGGTTATAATTCAACTAAGATTGCAACAGTACCATATACTTCCTAATGTGAGTTCCATTTAGGACAAAGAACCATCTTGGTTTGCCTGGAATGAGCTGTTTCCTGAGATGTGAGACTTATAGGCCTATTTCCTAGATAGTCCCAGGCAAACTAAGATGACCGGTCACCTTAGTTACATACCAAATTATTAGACTTAAATGCAAAAAAAAAAAAAAAAAAAAAAAAAAAAAAAAAAAAAAATTACAGAAACCTCAGTTTTGTGGCGTGTTGGAATGATATTGTGTTGGAATGAATTGGTATGAAGAACAAAACTGGAAGAATAGGAATTATATATAGTAAACCTACTCAGTTGTGAAAAATTCTTAGGGAAGCAACACATTTGGTATGAAATTTAACAATAATCACAGCAGTCACATAATTATGAGCTGTAGAGTCATCATTCTCTAAAAGCTTGGTGGTGTTTGTTTTAAAACTATAATATTAACTCAGAGCCTTGACTCCAGCACTCTATTGATATTTCAATTAGAGAGAAACATATTTTCAACTTTTAAAAATTGTGGTTTTAAATGGCTTATTATTACTTTATTCTCAAAATACAGATGTTCTTTTAAAGATTATTCTAATATGATCACCATCTAAAGTCCCATCTTTCTTTTTTTCCCCCTCATTTACCACATAGATCAGTGCAATTAGGCTAATACCAATTATAATGTTTCTTCAAACCAAAGCTAAAGAACTTCAACGGGAGCTTGGGGGGAGCCCAGAGGGATCTGTAGGGTCCCAACATGGCCAGCCCCAGGGGCAAGAACTCCTCCTTATAACAGTAGAAGGATCTGGCTCTCTTGGGAACTCAGGCCCTTCTATCCATTTCTACTGTCCTCCAAAGCCTCCAAGGTCTTCTACAATGGTCCAAATAAATGAGTATTACGATAAGTCCTTTTCCACTAATAAATTTAGAACCCCAGGACTGGGTGAGCTCACTAGGAGTAATCCAGACAGACTTCTAAAAAATAAACAAGTGAGTTTGGTTTAGTTATCCTGGGCCATTGAGTAGCTGCTTCCTCTTCATTCATCCCTACAGGTAAAGAGTCACAAAATGACAGTTTCTAAAATTTGGACCAGTTAGCCATCCAGGCAATTTATTAAATTTTCCAACCACTAGACCAAATTTCAGATTTCTTGGTAATTGCTCTGCCTACATTTGTCCTCTTCTGTCCCACAGCAATCTTAACCAAACCAAACAATCCCTGTCCTCCTGCCCAAGTCCCCTTCCCATTTCTTCCTACTGACAATTCTCCTTCTGCCTGGAGCCAAGTAACTGCACTGGTCAAGTAGAAACTGGCAGAGCTTCCATTCTTACTCTTGCCTTGGGGAAGAGGGAAATACGTTTAAATAAAAGATGCTGTTTTTAAAAGAAATGAATTGAAGAGTTGGGAGACAGTCTGTTTCTCTCACTGGAAGTGCTAATGCCTTTAAGATATTCTGTCACCTGTGTGACAGTTTTGTGAATTAATTATCCCATCTGTCTGAACTGATGTTTGGCTTTCGTCTTCACTACCTGGATAATAATGCCTACTGCTTCCATTTGCTGACTGCTTACTATATACCAAGAACTGCACCAAGAAATTTTTGTGCTTACACTTTCTCATCAGCACAACCCTTTGGGACAGGTGCTGTTATTAACCCCACTTTATAGCCAAGGAAACTAAGGCTTAGAGAGGTAAAGTGACTTGGTCCCAGAGGGACACATCTCATAAATTGCAGTGTTGGGATTTAAAGCAATGTTGGCCTCACACACTCATGCCTGAATTGGTTTCTTCTTAGCTGGGCTTCATACCATTCTCATGAAGTCTCTTCCCAAACCTGGAGGCTGTTATCCATCCTGCCTCCCAGAAAGAATAATTCCCCATCATCATTAATCACTTCAACTGCCCCCCTCCCATGACACATCTCTGTAAAGCTCCACAATGCAGGGTGCAGCATTAACTCCCCTCCTCTCCCAGAAAGACAGCTGGAAAACCTAAGGGAGACTCCCTAAGAAACCTGTGTTCTATCTTTCCCTGATGATTCACCAGAGCCCTGCCTTCTTTCAGACAAACTCTAACCTGTGTATAACCAGTATCAGAGGGGGGAAAGAGACAAAAATGTGAATCTTGAGAAAGACTCAACTTGCTTGGAAAGTTCTTAAATCCTATTCACTTAGAGGCAGTACTCTCCCACCCTAGTTGCAATGAGCCTTTTTGCATAGCTCTTCTATTCTTTACCTACCTTCTGCCCACAATCCTAATATCTTCTTTCCCTAAAGGTTCTAAGGCACACTGTGACCCACTGGAAACTACACGATAGTTTCAGGATAACATAAAGGGGATGGACATATAGGAGCATTGTATTTATCAGACATCTAGGAAAGACATCAAGAAATGCAATAAAGACCAAGATATACGATTATTATTAAATTTACACTATGTCTTCACGGAATTCAAAAGATAGATTCTGTAATAATGTGTCCTTCCAAATTCCCCACAAATTCTAAGCTTGAGCATGATGAGGAAATGTTACCACATTCGCACCCAAAGCTGATCAGTAATGAGGGGTTAATAATTGCCTAGCTTAAAGCAGATTCCTCAGCGACAAGTACCAAAGGCTTTTCTCGAGCCTGGTTCTAAACCGGACTCGGGAAGTTGAGATTCAGGTTCACGTGCAGTTTCCAAAGACCCATTTCCACCTCTTGATCTCAGACACCCCCCACTCCGAATACACTGCATTCCCAATCGGTTTCACACGTAACAAATCAAAAGGCTGTAATTAGAAAGTTTCATAATCATTTTTCTGGAGCCTCCTTAAATCGGAAGTGGCTTCACCATTCATTTAAGTGTCCGCAAATACTACTTCCCGCGACAAGGGCACCAGCCAGTTGCACAGCCACCTAGGTAGGCAAACACACAGCCCAAGTAATCACCATGCATTTTAAGACGAAGGTCAGATTTCATACTTTAACTTGGCTCTCTCTCGGGTTGAATTTTGTCTGCTTCTGTGTCTCTGAGCCCAAGTTCTATGTTGAGCAGAGATTGGGCCCCATTGTACCTAACTGGTCTCCCAGCAAGTGCTTTTTTTTTTTTTTTTTCTTTTTTTGGTATTTCTTTTGCTAAGAAACGGCACTATGCTTTGCCTCCCTAACCCAGCCGCAGCCTGCCGTCCCTCAGACAAAAAGCGGCGGCCCACTGCTCCCTGCAGCGGCCGCGGCTGCGGCGCAGGGCGGCCGGGCCACCCGAGACCGGTGGCGCTGCGCCTTTGTTGGGCGGGCTACAGATGGTGCCCCAGCAAGGGGCTGAGCCGGAGGCTGGAGGCCAGGAGGGGGAGGCTAGGAAGGGGGTCGGGCGGGAGGGGAGGAGACCGCGGAGCAGCCAATAGGCGTGCAGCCCATCAGCTGACCGCTTTTGCTTACACCAGGTGCACGCCGGCTGCGGGGAGCACAAAGCGGGGCGCACCGAGGGCGCCGGCAGCGAGCCGGAGAGCTAGGCGAGGCCCGTGCGCCCGCGCCTGCAGCGCCCTCCGCGTGGGGAGAGGGGCTGGTGGCGTTAGCCCAGGCGGCGGCATCCGCGCGGTGGCATCCCTAGTTGCCCCGGGCGCCTTCTTCGGGACCTGGCCTCTCTCTGCCTCGCCCTCTGCACCCCACTTCTCCTGCCCTCCTTCCCAATCCTGCCTGCTTCTGCCCCGACCCCCGAGAGTCGGATTGAGCCCAGGCCCGCGCAGCAGCTGTTGCTCGTGTCGTTGCCTCGCCTCCTGTCTTGGTGCTCTGCTGGGAGCCCCCCAAGGAGCCAGTACGCGCTGCGGGTTGGGAGGGAGGCGCCGCTCAGCCGGCAGTCCTCCTCCTCCTCCTGCTGCCGCGGCGGGTCCGTGCGCACCCCACAATCCCGCCAGCCGGGCCTCGGGGTAAGTGCGCTCGCCTAGCCGGGCGGTGGCGGAAGGTTTGGGCGGCTGCAAAGGGGAAGTCGAGGCAAACTTGGCGGCGTGGCGGGCCACACAGGGTATGGGGAACTGCGGGATAAGATCGCGGGCCTACGGGGGATCAGGGGGCGCGGCTCATGGAGCTGGAGAAAATGACCAAGTCGGGGAAATGGCAATCTAGTAACCCTTTTCGCATCTTCCCACCAGCCCCCCTCCCCAAAATACCCCACAGGGATGGGGGAGAGTAATAGTTTGGAATGAAGGCGAGGCAGAAATGGGCAAAAGGCAGTGACAAGAGGCGAGCCCGCTGAATTTCAGGGGCCAGCGCGGGGGAGGGTGTCGCCCGGCGATCCACAGGAAGGAGGACTGCTGGGATGTGAACGGGTAAGACAGCTGGGGCCGGAGAAGAGCGCGTAAAGGGGGTCTGGGGAGTTGGAAAGAGAAAGGAAGAGATGGGAAGGAAGGTGGCAGGTAGTGGGAAGAGCTAAGAGGAAGCATGTCTTGGTGGTGGCCTTGTTGTTAAAGAAAGGGGCAAGGGACACAATTCACAAAGCACTGAAGTGTAATGAAGCCCGAGCATTCGGAAGGACCTACCCAGTTGTCGGGCAGTATAATTGGGGGAAAGACCTTACCCTACATATTTTGAGTCCAGAAGGGGTAGCAGCCTCAGGAGGCTTGTCAGGGATGCTAAAATGTCAGGGAACCTCGGTCCGTTCCAGGAACCAAATAGGTGCTGGGTTCCCGCTCGGCCGGGGTCAGAGCAAGGAAAGTTTGCCAGCGAGTATCCTCTGTGCTGCGTGGGGAGGGGTGTGGGCAGCCCCCCACTCGGCGTTTCCAAGGGACCTGCTGCGACCGCCTCCCGCGGTGGGAGTCCCTGCCTGGCAGGCTGGGGTGGTGAAGAAAGATCCAACCGCGGGAACGGCGCCACGCGCCCAGGACTGGTGGAAAACCCGTCCCGGGACCCTTTCGAAGGGGTCGAGGTAGATATGCGGAGTGAGAAACTCGGAGGTGGTACCTGTTCTGGGTGAGGGGGATCTTACCTGCTACGTTCACCGCTGTATCCCGATGGCCAAATACAGTGCCTGGGAATGAAAGAATGAATGCATGAATGGCCAGGGTGTGAATAGTTTTGAGGCATTTGAACTACACAGGCAAAAGCCAAGAGTCCGAGAAAATGGATCCTTCCCTAAATCTCACGTCACCATTAGCATTTTCATTTCCAGACCTACATAGTAAAGGAAAGGCTAGATTCAATGCGGGAACAGGTATTGCTGATTTGGGCTTTTGCTTGTAGGATTTTCTGAAAGACGGTGTGTTGTTTTGTTTGGCAGTGTGCTTTGGCACGATAGTCTAAATAACATTACTCAAATATGCTTATTACTTCATTTTTAAGATCGAGAACTAGAGATGTTGAAAGTTCAGGAAGGCACTTTGATCAGTATAAATCTAGAGTAAAAGTGGTGTTGTTGGCTTCTTGGCCATGTGTGTCCCGAAGTCTCTGATTTGCATGCAAATGTGAGCGAATCCTGGCAGATGTCTGGCCTCATCCATTCACATGAAGGAATTTGAAAAGACAAGGAGTCTTTAGTTAACAATAGACCTTAAGAAAATGGAATAAAGGCGCAGTGTGAGTTTTTCTGTTTAGGAATTCCATATCTTGCTGACACCTTCAAGAGCCAAATTCTCTGAGTGCTATTGTGTTGAAAGCTCAAAGTACTTCTTGCTCTTTACCTGGCTGTGTATTTTTGTGGAACATTGAAGCTGCATGTTCTGAGTTGGATAGTGAGGAAAATATTTATATGAAGTAGGCTGTAACTTTAATCCACTTTTGGTGGTTTGAGGTGATTACTGAACTGCCCTTTCAACTTTTAGAGTTTCTTTTCTTTTCCTTTTAGTCATTTTATCTCCGGCTCACATTTGCTCTCCATCCTCAGAGCTAAAACAATTAGGAAGAGACAGTTGTAATTGACATTCACTAGAATGTTCACTGTTTAAGCAAAATTATTCTAGTTCTTAAGGCATCAAACTTGTAGAAGTGAAGGTGATGAAACCGGCATGTTCCTAGTCACCTGATGGGTTTTTGGGCCACAGGACAAAACCATGAGTGGAAGGCAGTCCAAACTAGAGGAATCTCTGCCTTGTTTAACATTAGCTAATAGACCACTGCTTGCTCACCTCCTAGAGTAGTGCGACTACTGAACAAAAGGCCAGCGGTGTGGGCTGCACGTGAGCCCTGGGATTATACCTACTGACAAGCCAGCCTCCTTGGCCTCTTCTTTTGTCAGTCTGAAACATTGTTGAAGAGAAAAAAGAACCTATTCACTAAACAGTGCTTGCCCAGTATTCTGTATATTCACTGAAAGGGACATTAAAATCCACCCCCCACCCCAAGAAAACATTGTTTTCAGGGCTCAGTGTTTGTGGGGGAGGGGTGCACAACAGATGTTAGTCTGCTATTTTACATGTTTCCTTTAAGTTATTTTTGCTGGTTCAGTGACTTTTACACATAAGGCAGTTTTTTTCCCAGGAGGGGAAAACTGAATTGAGTCAAATTTAAGTAAGAAAATGTTAAAGCCAAGATTTCATTTTATGTCTTAATGCTATCAAGAAGTCAGAAAGTAACAAATCATTAGAATACACACATATGTGACTTAAGCCTGAGATTCGGTCTTCATTATGGACTTGAGAGTTAACTATAAAATACAGTTGACTTTTCTAAATTAGGCTGTAAACTATCTAGGTATTTTTGAAACAAACCTGGTAACTTTAAACTGACCACAGCCTCACATTTGTAAGAAATTCTCTTTGGTTATTATCCTGCCTATGTGATATCTTTGCCAGTCTAATGAAAGGGAAGATTAGAGCATAGTCCTTGGCAAATAAAAGTAATAAAGTACTTATTATTGTAAAAAAAAATCACTGTGCTAAATAAAATCTTAGACCAGATCTAACTGCAGACTCTGCCGCTGAATAATAACACACGGAGCTCTGGATAGTGTCTGGAATTCAAAAACAGCAAGAAAAAACTCACCCATTGATCTCTCTCTGGTTGGGGCCTGCTAAGGCTAGCTTCTTGACCTGAATTGCTAGAGCAATTACCACATATCCTAAAGCAGTGACACTCATGGCAACAAACTGGTAGGTACTAAAGAAAATCTGCCTCCACAGAGTTATAGTGCTACTTTCTAAGCCAGTTGGGTATGACTATAAATAAACAGAATGGTGGGCTTTTTATGCCACCATAAATAATCATATATCATAAATAAAGTATGGTAAGTTATAGGATCTGCATGTCATTTTTTGCTAGACTTTCATAATGCTTTCTTAAAATTTATTTTAGGCTACAAAATAATAGTTCTTTGAATGATTCACTTGAGCACTAATGTAAGGTTGCTTAACTATTATATTTAATTTTTCAAAATTATTATGCTGAATATCTACTTGGGGTTAAGCCAATCTGGAGATAAAGCAAATTCCATTTTAGAATCATATTTTGGTTTCTGGGAACAATGGAAGTTTCTTTGACTCATGAATATAGCTTTGATTAATATTTTATTCAGGGTGAAAATATAATTATATAGATGAAGTCAGGAAGACCCGTATTCTCTCTTGTTTTTGGCTTAAAATATAGGATAGAGACAAAAGTTAAACCCTATAAGTAAAATTCAATAGTTACTGTCCAAGGGAACCCTTTGCTCTACAAGTCTTCTCAAATGAAATTTGTTTTTTTAATTTTTTCTTTTAGGATATTACCGTTCACCTGTTTTATAGATCTGTTACAGACTGTGGCCTCCAAGTGTTAAACCATAGACAGACATGTAATAAATAGTTCATTGACATTGCATTTACGACACGTGATAAAATATTATAGTATATGTTTCCAGAGCCATGGCACCTACAGAACTGGTACCCATATTATTCAATAATGAAAGTCTATACTATTTTGTGTTACACTGCTTTTTGAAAAAGAAACACGTAGGCTTACATCTTTTTTACTTTTTGAATATTCTCCAAAGGTCTAGCAAAGGTAGAATGTTATCGGCAATTTTATTAGTTATTTAGCTGGGAAACAAGCTACTGTCTAGTCACAGCTAGGTTATCTTAGCTGTTTCTTAACCCTGCCAATCCTGTAACGTGATAATGTTGAGTGAATAGCTCTGGAAGGACTAACTTGCAGTGAAACTGCTAAAGGGTTTGAGGAAGCTGTGCTTCAAATGCCATAACTAACAAACATTGAACTTGGATCGAACCACTGTACTTACCAGACTGACCATCATCCCTGACAAGCAGAGAAACTCAGCTTAAACTTTCAGTGATACACACTGAAGTTCCATCATTTTGCACTTAGGATGCTGGTGCATCTACTTACAACACTTAGTTTTGAAAGCTATGGGATGAAACTGCTTTTATGTGGCTTATTGCCTTCCATTTACACTCTTTATAGCAAAGGGTTTGGAATGTTATTTGAAAGCTTCGATTAATATAAATGAGTAGTAATTTTCTGACCCAGGCCATCCTGCCTCTCATCTATTATCCACTGGCAGACATGTGGACTCCACAGCTGTCCCCTCATTTGTGTATGAAACAGACACACTGGTGGCATTTTTTGGTTCCCATAGTTACAGTAACAATATACATGTGACATGACGCCCTTCTACGGGAAAGGTTTTTGTGTTTTGTAGAACTGGGAGTAAAGGACAACGAAGTAAAGTTTGGGGGATACATAAATTAATCTGCCATTGTTTTCTGGAGCCACTTGTTTCAATCACAGGAGGAGAGCTGTCCCTCAGTGGTGTCCAGAAAAGGGCAATTGCGAGACTTCGGCTAACAAAGATTTCCAAGGGAGGCATTTCCAACAATGCCTAACCTCTATAGGAGAATGTCCATTAAATATTCATTTCAAAATATTTGCTCGTCCTATTTATGACTGCCCTTTGTGAGATAATGTATTAGCGTAGTCATTTTCAATTCATACAGGAAAAAAAGACAGCACCAGTATTAGCATCCATCTCAGTAAGACCTAAGAGACAAAAAATCAGTTTGCACTATTAAGCAGTAAGCACAAAGAGAGAATCTTCATTTAGGAACACTAAAAAGCTTTACAAAGAAAGAAAGGTTGCTTAATTGGTTTCATGCCTATAATTTTCCCCTCTAGAAAAAAATGTTAGTGTGGCAATAAAGAATATCATTAACCTGCATTGTTATTTCACAATAGTAATAAGTCTTAATTTGCATCCATAATAATCACTGTAATCAAGTACTGTCCAGGGAGTCAGGAAGGCGCAGGCTCATTTCCCAGCTCTGACACTAATGCCTGAATGTGTGACCTTCTAGATGTCCTGCAACCCGCCTGGTACTTCATGTCCCTAACTGAGTTGTTTCAAAGGATGCAGAAATGCTAGAAGTGTCTAGTATTAGCACTGCAAAGAATTTTATTTCTGCCCTAAATGCCACGATTGGACGGAGAGCTAAAGGTGTGGGGAACATAGCCATGATGCTCTTTTCTGCAAGGTATTTTTTCTGGCTTCTAATCTCACAGCTAAGAGATTTTTTTGTTGTTCTTTTAAAAATTTTCTCCTCCTAATGTGATAATTCCCTATCACCTCACCTGGGTCTTCTTGAGGGAAATAATTTTACCTGGGATACAGGAAGCTGTTTATGTTCTTGGAACACTCGTTCACCCAGTGAATATATCCTGAGCCCCAGCTGTGTGCCAGGCATTATAGGAGGTACTAAAACCAAAAGAAATTAGCTTGATTTTTCTGCAGCTTGTACATTAAATCCATCAGAAGCAGTTTGTTTCCATCAGTCACATATTCTTCTACAAATAGTTATAGAGTGAAGAAGGCACTTTGCTAGATCTAGCACAGGGGTTTTTAACTGGGGGTGATTTGACCTCCCCACCCCACCCATCCCTACCTCCAGGAGGAACTTGGCAATATTTGGAGACATCTTTGGCAGTTGTCACAACTAAAGGTGGGGGATGCTACTGGCATCTAATGTGTAGAAGCCAGGGATGCCGGTAAACATCCTAAAATGTATAGGATGGTCCCCCCACGACAAAGAATTATTTGGTCCAGTGTCAATAGTACCAAAGTTTTGACAAACCCTGTTCTAACAGACATTGACTCTGCCCCTGAGTTAATGTCTATTTGGTGTTATAGAAAGGAGAGTGACAGGTACAATAAAGTGTGCTGTGATGGCAAAAGTGTGAGCTACAAAAGTACAGAAGCAGGAGCGTTAATTCAGATTTTGGCCATTGGCAAAGGCTTTAAGAAACCTGGTTAATTTACAGAACAGGCTATCACCTGCAACACAAGTATTTGGCAGCAGACCATTTTAAATCTAGTCTCACTGAACACCAGTGAGTGGGATGGTTGCTTTAGAGAGGGTAGACGCCTCTGAATTGGTTAGAATTCAGAGTGTCTTGAGCAAGCAGAAGAGGAGGCTAGAAACAGAATCAAAGTCAGTTGCAAGAAACACAACAGCACATGCTGCATAAAAAGAAGATGGGCTGCACTGACAAAATGAATAGTGCCTCATGTTTTACAACTTCACATTTTGCAGAGTCCTTAAATATGTATCTCATTTGACCTCTACTATTCTGAGACACCAAATATCATTCTTTCTCTCTTTTTTCAATAACTAAGGGACCAGAGCCATGGAGCAGTTTAGTGTGACCTTGGACAAGTCACTTAATACATTTCTAAGTTGTAAAAGAAAAAGGGTTGCAATTTTCTTTTTCCTAGCTTAAGTTGAACTTGTGTAAGATCATACATCTAGGGTAAGACTGGATCTGGGATAAGACCTGAGGCTCCTTGCTTGTACCAAGCCTGTTTCCTGAACTGTGGTGACAGAACAGGTAATATGACAGTGACTCAGCACTTTAGCTCTTGGGTTACCAAGGAGAGCAAGGACCTGGGATGTATCAGTTAAAATGTATCATGCAGGGAAATTTAAGCTGGGTTTCCCAGACACCTAAGAACTAATCAGACTTTCTCTCTAATGTCTTACCTTAAACTGACCTTAGAGGCTTAAAAAAATAACTTGTGACAAGCTGGGAAGAAAGGTTCATAGGCTAAAGATGGCTAGGATAAGAAAATGAGATAGCCCAGAAGATGAAAGAGAACTGAGGGTGTTCTGCCTACAAAAGAAAAGTGATAGTGGCATGGTTTTCTGGTTTTGTTTGGCAGGGGTATTTTAACTTTGTATATACATACACACATGTGCACACACATACACACAAACAGAGGAGACATACTTGATTTCATACTGAGAAGCGTATGTTTTTGTTTCAATAATAAGACTTGTTCATCAAAATGAGCTTTGTAAAGAGCCTTCTCTCAAGTTCTTAAAGATGTAACTTCTCACTTCTCTAGGATAGTGTAACGTTCTCTTGTGAGAAGTTACATGACCTTTTAAGGTCCTTTTCACCTTCATAATTCTGTGATTTCCATGAGTGCTATAGTTATATAGGACTTCAGCTCATGTCCAGAACACTGATGGAATCTATAGTAACTCATCCAACCATGATAGAACCACTGAAGACATTGGAGTGGCAATTAACTGGATTTCTCTGCTTCTTCCAGCTCATTATGGTTCTGTGCAGTAAGGACTGCATGTAAAGTTTAACACTCCCAAAGGACTAGTTAGTTCTGCTATGTCCTGTGGGGACAACCTGTCTCTGGAATCCCAGCCAACCTCCTCACATACTCACAAACTCATCATTTCTCACCTGGGAAACCAGGTGAAAAACTTGAGTGTCTTCAAAGCCATCTGAAGGAAAACACACAAAGTACATGAGCAAATGCAGGTGAGATATTTTTCCCTTCATGCATGAAGGATAGCACTGTCAAAACAGAACCCTTGTAAATAAGCTTACAAGCAGCTTCACCCTCAGGAGTGACAATGGAGTGAGAGATTCACTCCATACACAAGAGATGCTTTAGTAATTAGGAGGAAAATATTACATAGGGCTCCTGAATTATATCCCCAGAGCCCCACTAGATTACCTAACACAGAGTGTAGTAACAGTAGGAGAAAAGTAATGATACCCAACATTGTGTGTGCCTTTCCACTGTGCCAGGAACCATCCCGTGCACCTTCTATGCATTAACTCATTTAATTCTTGCAAAAACTGTATAACGGGGATACCCACTTTACAGCTCAGGAATAAGGCACAAAACAAGTAACTTGCCCAAGGTCATGGTAGTGTGTACTCAGTAAATATTTGTCAAATGAATGAATGAATAAGCATCTGCTTTAGACGTGAAAGTCTTTTATTTGAATGCTCAGTTTACAGCAGTCCTGCTTCCTAGGCAAGGTGCTTTCAAGAACTGGCTCTGTGACTGTGGATGACAGATAGTCTCAGAGCTGGTAAGTGGCAGAGCAAGAATGTGAACTTGGGCCTGTCTGACTCTGAACCTGCACTGTTAAAGCACTGGGCTGTGTTTCTTCATCTTTATTTGCAACTATAAAACAAAAGGATTGGATTGGACTAGCTCTCATAGCCCATTTGGCCCTAAAAAGTCTGTAATTCCATTATTAGAGTTTCTATAAAATAAAACATGATGTATTTTATTATTTAAGTTTGTTTTTAATTTTTTTTTACACTTATTTATTTTTGAGAGACACAGACAGAGCACAAGTGGGGGAGGGGCAGAGAGAGAAGGAGACAGAATCCGAAGCAGGCTCCAGGCTCTGAGCTGTCAGCATAGAGCCCAACGCAGGGCTCGAACTCACAAACCGTGAGATCATGACCTGAGCCGAAGTTGGACGCTCAACCAACTGAGCCACCCAGGTGCCCCTATTTTATTATTTAAGTTTTGAGTCAACTTTGGTATTTTTATTTAGCCAATCACTGAATTATTTTTTAAAATTATATTGGTGTTATTAACAGCATATTTTAAAGTCATATTTAAGTTAAAAAAAATTTTAATGAGCCGAAATACCTAAAGATTGCATTCTCCTAACCATTACCATCACACTGCGTATTGTTATATCATCAGTGTCTGAATTTAGAGGGTTTCTGAAAACCAAAAAGCATCTTTTTGTTACACGGAAAAAAGACAGAAGTAAAATGATTAATTTTGAGGAAAGTTACTGTCTTGGATATTTGCAGATTGCTGAATCTTATGAAAAGTATTGAATGATTTTTTACAAGAGCTTAAAACTGCTAGCAATAATGAAAACTATTTAAGATTTGCTTCTAAAGAGTGTTTTGCTTTAAGGGATCTTTCTGACATGCAGGTGATACATCAGAACAATGTGAGTCACTACCATAAGTGTTATAGGATGTATAGCCCAAAGCAGGGCAAAGAGAGTGGATAACTAGACAGGACTTAGAATTGAGAGGAATTACTTCCAAAACTGCATCTTAGCTCTGTGGTCTGGAGTCATTTCAGTGAACCTCAGTATCTTCATCTATAAAATGGAAATAATAACAGACCCTGCCTTACAGAATCACTGGACTTATTCCATGAAATCATGCATATATAGCCTTTTGCACAGTTCCTGGACCCCAAGGTAAATAAACAGTAATAATGGGTAGGAGTGGTATTATATTGAAATCTAACATTTCTGACTAAATGGTGTAGGCATTCCAAGGATCCTTACTCAGAGGCAAGTGAACGGACTTTAAGAGACAACAAGATTCAGACCAGATGTTTGGAAAGTCAGTAGTCCATAAGTAGTCTACCTTTGTGGTAGACCCCAAGAGAGATTTATATTTGCCCAGACATTCAAGAAATCTTATATCAGCTTATGTGCTTTAGAAGAAAAGGCAGACAGATGAATACATTAGAGCCTTTTTTGTTTGTTTCCAAATTATGTTCTGTATCCACTCTCTTTTCTCACTCTGAAAATATTACAATGCCCCAAAGTCATAATTCATATAATCACATTTTCTAACCAGAAAGAACAGATTCAGTTCAGAGCTACCATTCTCCAAAGAGGAACTGAATTCAAGACATTGCCAGAACTAACAGACCCATAAGCTTCAACTCTGAGGGATCCAGTGTTATATGATAAAGTTGGGGGCACGTAAAACTCTTAAAACAATGGCTAGCATCTTGTAAGTGCTCGATAAATCATGCTGCTACTATTGATATTATTGATTTTTGGTATCATCATCTACATAACATCACTTTCTTGCTTCTTGACCAAACTGCAAGGCTCCTGTTTGGGACAAGATGAGAACCCAGTGCGGCATAACCAAGAGTCCTCTTGGCTGCTGGGTTAGTCACAAAGCAAGAAAAAATCACCAGGCAAGCCAAATCAGGTAACCCTTAAGGAGACTCCTGGTAGGCTGACAACAGGGACAGGTTGCTATGACTTAGCCTCTACCCTGTTACAGCTAGCAAATTGTCATATGCACTTGAAGGACAAAGTTGAGAATATGCATTAACTGCCTCAGTATTCTTTGAATGCTTTGGGAGCTGGAAATAATAATTTTAACAAAGAACTTCACGTTCACTGTCCTGTTTAACCTTCCTAATCAAAGTTTCCCAGTTGATAGGTGACTGCATTTAGGAGTAACTGAAGATATCTGTACTCTTACTTCTGGGGGATAGCTAGAACCACCACCTCACTAGTCACCTCCAGCAACCCTTGTACGCCAATAAATAGCATGTTTTTAGTGTGCTTAGAGGAGTACACAGCAACTCTGGGAGGTATTATCCCCACTTTAAAAGAGAAAAACAAAAAAACCCTGAGACAAGGAATTGACCCAATACCTTAAAACTAGAAAGTATATAGGACCAGGTACTCACTCTGGCTTTCCCCCAGGCTGAGTTCATCACACTGGCCTTGATTTTCACACGTTTGCTTGTCCTCACTTCAAGTATATACTTTAGGATTATTTATTTTCACTCTTTAATAACACCATCAACAGCAGCTCCTTGAGGGAAAAGACTCTGACTTACTTAGACTTGGATCCCTGGCACCTATAAGAGCACTTGGCACATGGAAAATGCACTTAGCAAATAGTCCATGAATGAAAGAGGAAAGGGATTTCCATATATCTATTTCACTTTGTCATACTGCTTTTTCTAAAAATTTTTTCAAAATTACTTCCTATGCAGTTTGGTAGAAACGAGTAGACTATAAACCTGTATTATATCAGAGATGTACTGCCTTACTATTTTAGAGAGGTTATTACAGAAAGTTGAACTCATTTGGGGATGCTTTTATGATATTAATGCCAAGGAAGTGTGATTAATCAAAAAGTATTCATTAAATGCATGTAGAATATCAAGTGCTATTAGAATGGTGATGTGGGGGATGAAAAAAAAAAGTACATGGTGTTAACTTCCATCCCAAGTGAGTTTTGAGACTCACTGGGGAGAGAGAATGAATAGAAACAAGACAGAAAATGATTAAGTGATCATCTGTGGAAATTCCACAAGAAAACAGGGCTTAGATGAGATGGTCCCGGGTATGAATCTCAACTCTATCACATACTGGCTGTGTGATCTTGGTTAAAGGACTCAAGTTTATTTGACCCCCAAGCTCTCTCATCTACACCATGGAGGAATAATATGAATCCACAGGGTTGCTATAAGAATGTGTGGGAAAGCTTGTTACAGTGCTTAGAACATGATGGTTACTCACTTCAGTCATTTGGCAAATATCAACAGCACCACCTCTGTGCAGGTCTTCTGTGAGCTGGTGATACAGTTGTGAGCAAGACAGATGAAATGTGGTCCATTCCCACGTGGGGCTTGCCATCTGATAGAGGTAACAGCATTAATCCATTAATCCACAAGTACCTGTGGGAGTATGGCTGTATTAAGTTCAGTGAAAGAGAAGTGCACAAGGCCAAAAGCGAATATTACATGGAGGATTCTAAGAGAAGTCCTTCGTAAAGAAGTGACATTTCAACCAAAATCTCAAGGGTGAGTGAAAGTTATGGAGGCACAGGGAGTGCAAGGGAAGAGCTTTGGAAGCCAAAGCCCAGAGGTTTGAAGGACCTTGATGGGTTTGAAGAACAGAGAAAACCAGTGTGGCTTAGAAAAGAAAAAAAGGGGGGGAGATCATAAATCTCAGACTTTCATTTGCCCATTCCTCCAAAGTACACTTGGAGTTTGGAGAAAACAATTACTAGTTAATATGAAGTTCGACAAAAGGAGACTGTGCATTATGCACGGAAGGGATGAGATGTGTTGAATTTAGTCAAGGAAGGGGGATGATGACAGAAGGCTTTGAATATCTGGAGAGAAATCACATAAGCAGGGATTCAGGAGTGGCTGAATTGAATGGCGTGCTAGTGCGTGGCATGTTTGGACTGGCACACACCAAGCTCCAAGAGCTAAAGGGCACACAGGAAGAAAGTCTCTACTTCATTTCTGTGTGACTCTTGGTTAAAGATATAATGTATGTGAAAATGGCACATAATGTCTTGTAATTTAGTTTACCTTCTTTTATTTTCTGCTTTCTATTGCTTATTTTTCCCTTGTAATACAATCCCCTTTCATTATAGATGAACTCTTGATTAGGGCACTAGCTAATTGATAGCACATCACCTGTGTTGCCCACAGATGGAATTTTTTTTTAATACTAGTTTGGGGATGCCTTTAAAAATCCCTCTTGCTTGGAATGCAAATGCTTCATGTATGAAATATTTTTGTTCATGATCTCCATTATGTACAGCCACATCTGGCTGGTGTTAACATGAAAGAGGTGACGGATGTTGAGTGTTCAAGATCCTCCAAGAGATTTAGATGGTAAGTAATTTCATTAGTGCATAATGACCATAAAACCTAGTTGTTATTGATTTGTCCTCCATGGAGAGATCTACTTTTCTGCCTCATCTCAATCATTATGGTTCATGATGCAGAGATCATTTCAACACTGAGTTGCTAATGCATGCCCTTATAATAATTTGTGTTAGTTCCATCTTTGTATTGACATATAACTAAATTCAGACACTATCACCAAGTAGTTATCAAGGAGATGATAGTGGAGATAGTCACTTATTTTTCAGTAAGATGCAGAGTTAACCTTCCATTTGTACTGTGTTTTATGGTAGTACATCTCTGGCTCCACTGAGCCCTTTCATTTCATTTTGTCTCTATGCCTCTTGAGATCTTAAGTCTTCTATACTAGACTTTATGAGACAAACATCCAACTTCTCTCTGGTTATAACTTTACTCCCAAACTCCAAATGCCTGCTGGCTATTTTCACCCTAAAAATCACATCCCAGAAAGCTCAAAGGGAGGCACTGGTTTTTAGGATACAGAATGAGCTATGGCTGTATAAGAGTATCCCATAGCCTTGTGCAGAGGAACAAAGCCTCCACAAACTGGCCCATCAGAGAGAGAACTGGTAGAGAGTGCTGTCACCTTTCTCTTCCCACCCAATCACATAAATGGAGAAAGTCAACCCACTTTCAAAGTGAGGTCTTGCTCTTGCATGCCCCTGTCTTACTTTGGCAATCACTAGCATCAGAGTCAAACAGGCTCAGTGCCTTGATATTATTTTTAACTCTTCCTCCCCCATTTTTACATCTAGTCAGCTGTATATCTAATAGTTACCTCTCCACTTGTCAGTCTCTATTGTTTCCTAAACATGGCCCTTCTCTGTTCTTACCACCATGATCGCAGTTCCATTGCCTCTTCTTTAGCTTAATGCGAGTGCTTCTTAATGGGTTTCCCTACATCCATTATGTACCCTCCCCAGTCTGTCTTACACACCGCTGATGGATCAGTGTTTCTGAATTATAGACATGATTCCCTAGTTCCCATTACAAGACATTTAGTGGTACCCACTTGCTGTGGGATTGTGCTGGATATTTTCTATACCCTTCCAGATCCACCCTACCCTTCTCCACTTTGCTTTGTACTCTGGGAATCAGACTCAGATGGACTGCATCAATGGGTCCTTTGCCATCTGGCTTCTTGTTGGCTTTTGCTTCTTGCAGCAGCTAGCCGAGGGGTGTGAGTCAGTACCTTAACCTTATCCATGCCCTGTAAATGGTCCCTTTTCAAAACTCCCTTTTCAAAACCTCCTTTTTGAATGCACCATCTGTTTTCTGCTAGGTCTTAGACAAGGATAATAAATGAAAGAAAACTCCTTAGTGAAGCATGAAAGGCCCTCCATATCTAGGTACCATCCAACCTTTCTATTTTGGTTTCTTTTCCTAGCTTGGCAGACCTTAAATCCCATTCAAAATGAAATAGTTCCCATTCCACGTACCTATTCAAGCTCTGCTGCTTTGGTGCCTTTACATCCAGGGTGTGCTGGTAAAAGTTTGACAGCCAGCTTTCCAAAAAGAGAAGTTCTGATCTGTAGTGTTCACCAATTCCTGTGGTGTAAATACACCCAACCAGGACCAGTTTTTAAGTGACTAACACGATGTTTCTGAACGTGGATTTGGAAAGAAATGCTCACAATTGACTCAGGACACCACTGCTTTGCACACACCTTCCCCTTCAGCAAGGATGCCCTGTTTCCTACCCCATGACCCCCCAGGCCTTACACAGAATTGCTGCTCAGTAAGCCATTCTGGTTGATTTCTGTCACTCCTGTGGGCATTTGGAATGGTACTGAATCACGAGCCATGCTGATGGTAATAATTCTTAATCTTGAGGGCTGACATGGGTGCTAGTTAGATTTTTGAGACTTAAAAGCCCTGACGCAAAAATAAGCTGTATATTTTATGCCAAGTTGCCAAAGCTTACTACTTAAAGTTGCTTAATGCTCCAAGAAATTGATTCTCATTTGCTGGTCTTGTTTTCAAATGTGGTCTTCATTATCCTCATTTAAATATAATTTGAAGTAATAAACCACCATTTAAATAGATTTCCTTTCTATTATAACAATTTGAACATTCCACAATTTAAATTGTGTCCTCTTAAAGCTAAAACTCTACAGAAAACTTTTAAGGTGCATGTTAGTCCTAGATGGAAAAGATTGCACTGCAATTTATTGAAATTGTATTTTCTTAAGAAATAGGCTTCTTGTGTAATCTACCTTTCTAAGAGATAACTTTAATTTTATTTCATTAACAAGATGATTCCTGTAGTTAAAGTTTTAAAAAAATAACTGCAATTTCTATTAGAACACTAGGAGGTAAAATAATAAAGATGATCTTTTAATATGTGTTATGTTAATCATTTAAGTTTTAATGGTTATAAATGCCAATATGGATATTCAACAAAAATCATTCTATTTTTACTTCCAATTTAACAAAACACGTGAATTGAAGAAAGACTATAGAAAGCGTTATGATTTATAATGCCTGCTGGCATTTTAATGTTCTCAGCTGTTCTTTTGCACCATTTGATTACACAAAGCCTAAACTGTGTAATTAAGGACCATCCCACTAATGTGCTCTGGTGGATTTATGGCGTCCAGGTCATGAACGATCTGAGCACTTTGAATATTGGACCATTAGTTTCAAATGCATACTAACATAGGGGAACATGCTGGCATCAAGAAGAACCTATAATAAGAAGCAATTTCAAATTCAGGGAGGTAGCTTTCACCTGATTTTCATTTACCAAAACAATTGAAAAACCTTGATTACCAGAAATTCTAATTAACTGGAATTTTTTCCTCTGGAGTGCACTTCTAGGAGAAAAGGGAAAATTGTAAGAAAATAAGTTAATAATCAAGACTTTACACTTGGGGGAAAAAAAAGGATTTCCAATAGGAGTTCATTATCAGGGTTTAAAGGAAAATGCCTTAAAGAAACCTAAAGCACAACTACCTTTATCAAAGACAAGAAAATGGATACTAAAGATTGAAACTAAAAGATTTCTAGGAAACCTTCAGCTACCCAGAAAATTAAATGTGCAAATTCCCTGAGCTTAATCTTCCAGCTAACCCAGGTTTTACTCTTCAGGTTAGTTTTCTTGTGTGTACTTAAGAGAATGCTGTATGCACTCACAATCTTTCTGGAGATCCAATAAAACAATTGAAGCAGGTAGTATCACAGAAAAGGCTCTGACTTCAGCACACGACAAACTGGCATTTAATCTCTGCTCTTTGACCAATTAGCTGTGGGAATTTTGATAGGTCACTTAATCTCTGAGCCCTGAAGTCATGTGTAATATCAGAATATTCACATCTACCTCCATTGGGTGCTGTGAGGACATAAAGCACTTTGTCTGGCACTGCCCCTTTTGTTAGTATCCTCTCTCTATCCCTGTCTTTTGGCAATTGTGACACTCTCTCAGAGAACGACTGCAGCCCCAAGCTTTCAGAGAGAAGGTTTAAATAGGCAGGCACACTTTTTACTATATTCATTCTCTCCCGATGATGAAAAAAAATCAAGTTCTTTAACTCCTTTATTAGAACAGTCATATAAAAAGAATTGAGAGAAGCAACTTGACACCAAGTTTATTTTCAGAGTTCAGGGACAGATGGCTTTATTTTCCTTCTTTAAAAGAGATGACATTCAGTAGAGATACAACATACTTGAGGTCCATCAAGTCTAAGGGCAAATACTGTCATTTACCCGAACAGGGCTGTCTTTAACCTTGAGTAGCAAGAACTTTAAAGCTAAATATATGTACATTTCCATGTATCAGTCTCCACATTTTAAAAGAACATTTTAATGTGGAAGGAATATGTTTTTGACATTTTCTTAGTCTAACGCTTGAAGAGCGCTTAGTCTCCTAATTGGCAAATACTAAGCAGTCAGACTCTTCAGAGAAATACCAATAGATCAGAGCTAAAAGTATAGCCTCCCATCTTAAGGACACTGGATATTTTATTTTTTTAAGTAAAAATTTCATTAAAATATCAGATAGTTAATAAAGATTATTAGTGGATTAAAAAATATAACAAAAGATGGTATAGAACTCTTTCTGAGCAAAGAAAAACCATAAATATTCTGAAAATGATGTGAACATGTTTGCTATTTTCTTGATGAGAAGCTATTTTCAGTATTATGAACTAAACTTTAATTTGGTCTGGAAGCAAAAGCAAATCTAGTATAATTTAATGGAACTGCTTTGCTGGGTTAGCATCCAAAACTCTTTGGTATTGGTATTAGCAGGCTACAGATTGGCACTTTGAGTACCAACTAGGACAAGTCTGGTTTTTCACGGGTCTATCTGTAGTTCTGAATGTATAATCAAGAACCATTGTAGCAACTGGCTCCTTATGACACGTTTATTAACGTGGCATGGTGAAATCTATGTCTGCAGTGAAAATACTAAGCAATATACTGTGAAGTAGTTAAAAAGAAGTAATGAAAATGAGCCTTCTAGGCATATTAAGGCTGCCAAACTGAAGATTTTACATTTATTTAACATTTAATCATGTCGGTAATTACAAAGCAATTATTTCATATAGACCTATTATGGGAGGAGAATTAAAATAATTTGTAAAAAGAATAAAAGTAATTGATTTCATGGTAGTTTTTATATCACTACACTTGCTGGTACTAAAAAGGAGCAATAAAAATAGCCCAGTTGTTCGTTCATGTTTTGTTCTGTTTAGCCTTCTGTCACTTTCTCAGTTCAATAATGTTAAATTGCTACTTTATGATTCCAGCTATGCAAATAGCTAATTTCTTACAAAGAAAGAAAACGATTCAAACTTTCTTGATCCTACAAGTGATTTGAACACAAAACAAAATTTTTCTCCCGGTCCTACTTTGCCTGTCATAGAATCTCAGGTATGTTTTGTTATATTTTATTTTATTTCATTTCATTTCATTTATTTCATTTCATCTCATTTCATTTCATTTATTTTTTGAATCTTGGGGTTTTTAAAAGGGATTTGAAAGACCATAGGTTCAAGAATCTTTTAAACTGTATCTGGTGCATGACTTTTTTAATGTTTATTTATTTTTGAGAGAGAGGGAGAGACAGAGAGAGAGAAAGAAAACATGAGTGGGGAGGGGCAGAGAGAGAGGGAGAAAGAGGATCTTTGACAGTAGAGAGCCCAATGAGGGACTCACACTATGAACCGCAAGATCATGACTTGAGCCAAAGTTGGTCGCTTAACTGACTGAGCCACCGAGGCACTCCAGGTGTGTATGCCTTTTAAAATATTGAAGGAAAAATTATTTTGGCAAAGAGCTGAGACAGTTCATAAAAAGTATTAGTCTTGCTTGCTAAGTCCTAAAAGAAGAAGCTGCAAAGATCATTAACTGCTTTTAAAATTAAGAAAAGCGTATGTTACTATCCGTAAGATTACAGGTAATGGTAGAAAACATCTCCTTTCATAATCAATTCTTACGTGTAGTAGGTATGCAGTAGGGAGAAACAGGATGAGGAGAGTCAGCACCTTAAGTATTTAATACAATAAGCATTCAAATAAAAAATAATTGCAGTAGTTGATACACACAGAGCACTGTATTGCTTTCCTAGAAGTACTGCAACAAAGTACCAAAAATTGGTTGGCTTAAACAACAACAGAAATATATTGTTTCACGGCCCAAAAGTTTTAAATTCCATTTCTGATTCACACCAGCCACATTTCAAGTACTCAGTTGCTTCAGTAACTACCCTGTAGGGCGATGTCAATACAGAACATTTCTGTCTTCGTAGTGTTGTAGTGGCAAATGCTGATGGAGCCAGCTCAGGTTGGCAATCTCTGCTCTCCTTCCCAAGGATCCACACATCTGCTCACTCACCCCTCCCTTTTGACATGTACCTTCCTTTATGGAGTCGCTTGGGTAGTTGTCTTCTTGTCTCCCTACAGGATTATAAACTCTTCAGTGACAGGGTCTGGTCTTTCTGGCCCTGTGACACTGTAAACATGCAATCAGTATTTAATTACTCTAATTAAATTAGGCACTAGTTTATGGGATCTATTTTGCATTTAGTCTGAATCTAGATTTCATCAGAGTGTAGAGAAAAGAATGAATGAGAGAGCAGGTTTTTCCCAAGTCACAAGGATTAGGATGTATGGGGAGCAGATACGTTCTAAATGGTAAGGGTTATGGTTTTGTTTTATTTTTGTCTTGTTTTGTTTTGCATCACCCCGGATATAGAAGAGACCCAGTAGGACTTTATTTGCAAGCTTAAAATTACTGTTATGTTTAGGTACCTGGAAAGCACATTTTCACTGATTCAGTTATTTTATTTATTTATTTATTGAGTGCCTGCGAGGTGGATGCCAAGCCAGTGCCTGGCCCTGGATGACTCATTGTGAACAAAACAGAAACAGGGCCTGCCCTGTGATACTTATTCTAGTTCTAGCAGATTAACATTTTGGCAAGGACTCCCCCTGCCCAGACAGGCTGGCATGGGAGGAGTATGATCTAGGCTCTGGCCTCAGATCCCTGCCATCACATAGAACCTCCACCACTCTCCTGGCTCACAGACCTTCATTATTCATTATTCCTACGTCTCCATCTCATCATTGGGAAAAATAGGGAGGAAATGGTTCCCACCTCGTGGGGTTGTGAGCATTAAGTAATTTATGTGAAGTGCTCCATGCAGTGCACGTTGCATAGTAAGAGCTAAGTGCTGTTAGTAAGTACTAACTGCTATTATTCTCATGACTACTACCCAGTCAGAATGACCCCGCAGCGAACATTAAATGTAAAAGAGAGAGAGAGAGACAGAGACAGAGACAGAGAAGTGTTTATATGGCTAGAAAATACTTCATTATTTGCAAAGGATGTTTCCCGTCTTTCTTGGCCTAACAATATAATTCCCTTTGCTTACTATTTATATTTTGTACCCAGAGTAACTAAGATTGAAATGTGTTGCTAAATGCCCATTGTTTCTTGGTGAAAGATCTTATTCATTTGGGACACTTTTTTCCAAGACAATCAGGAACAGAAATGCTTTGGGGGTCATTCAACCTCTTAGTGAGAGAGGTATGCACTTTTTAACATAGTTGCAAAGGAGAATCCTTTAAAGAGGCTTACCATTAAACTGCAAAATTGAAATCCTAAGTAACTAGCATGCAAAGATTTAATTAGCATGGTCTCATTAAAATAAATGTGTGACTTTTCTCTTCCAAAAATGACATTGCCTTTGAAAATACTTCCTGGAAATGAGTTAGGAAAACGGGGGATTAAAGTTTGAAGGCAGTCATGTGATTCTTGGGGAGTTTGTAGTTACAGGTCTTTCTGAGCCCTACCCATTGTTGCTGGAGGACACCTGCTTATGTACCTGAATATCATATTCAAACAAAATAAAATAAAAATCTTGGACCTACCAGATTCTCCCATAAAATTCAATGTAGACCAAACTCCAGAAATCTTCTTGTGCTTTTGCTTTCTCATTTCTCATATTATAGAAATCTATTCTATTATTAGCTGAAGGATAGAGGATGTCTCAGTGGTAACCAAGCTATTTGACAGAGAGGAACCATCCCTAAACGTTCACTATGATTTATTAAACTCCAATCATTCGGGAAGACTCTGCATTGCTTTCAAGAGCTATAAATGCTCCCAGCCACACAGTCTATACTATACTTCTGATACTTCATTGACAGTCCCATTTATCGATTCAAAATTGGGGGTTCTTTGGGAGCCTGGGTAACATGTGGGAGATAGTGTTTAGGGCACAGGCTTTAAAGCCAGGCTGTCTCTGAGTCCTGTTCCATCACTGTCTAGCTATATGTCTTGGGCAAGTTACTATTTCAATGCATGGTTTCCTCCGTGTGGAAGGGACAAACAGCTTACCTCTCAGGGATGTTATGAGGAAAGCACCAAATGAGGGTTGGGTTTGGAAAGAAAGAAGGAAGGACGGAAGGAAGGAAGGAAGGACGAAAGGAAGGAAGGGAGGGAGGGAGGAAGGGAGGGGCAAATGGAGTGAGAGAGAGAAAGGGAGGAAAGAAGGAAGGAAAGAGAAGGAAAGGTTGGGGGTAAAAAGAGAAAGAATGGAAGGGAGGAAGGAAAGAAAGTATGATGGAAGGGAGGGAGGGAGGAAAGGAAATCTGTTCCAGATAGTTCTCAAGAAAACCATTAATTTCTTTGTTGGAAGAGCAAACATTAACTTACATTTTTAGCACATGACTCTAGTTTTCTAAGTTGAGAACTCCAAAGGAAATTTATGATTGTTGAGATTCTACTATGTATCAGCTGCAGCTCAAGACTTGTACTCTCATCTAATCTGCACAGCACCCACATGAGGCAGGTATATAATAACCATGTCCTTCTAACAGATGAGGAAACCAAGACTCCGAGGGGTGGACAGTTTATCCAAGGCACCATAAGTAGTACCAGGATATGGACTTAGCTCTGTCTGCCTCTTGAGACCATAACTTTTCTTAAAAAAAAAAAAAATACTAAACATAGAATTTTTTTTTAAGCCATGATCAAGTGTCTTGCTCTCAACCATAAGGAGTTCTGCCTACATGGGCGCCTTTAAAAGTAGAAACGCAGAAAAGAATCATCAAATGCCTAAAATCCTGGAGCTGGAGAAGCCCTAAGACATCATCTAGATTTAGCCCAACCTCAACACTTAAAGGTAGGGAAGATAGACAGCATGATCTGAGTTGGTGGGAAATGAGGACCCCCTAACTCTTGGTTCATTACTTCAGTCTCTCTACCATATTGCTTCTCAAACTACCTGACAATCAGATAGGGGTTCTGAGCTAGATAGCTTTAGGGCATGAGCCCTATGTCCTTGACTTGCTATCTTATTCAAGATCTTGGAACAAAGTGAAAAGCAGGGATGATACACTTTACACCATACACATATAGTCACTCACTATAGCTATTAATACATAGTAAATCTTTCATTAAGTAAGTCTGTTACTAAAGTTAGCTACATTTATACTGATGAGGCCTCTTCTATCTTGAATGCCCATTTCCAATTCCTACTAATTGTTCAAATACACTTTACATTTCCTACACTTGAATTTCTATGCCCTTACAGAGTGTGCAAAACATTATCCATTATCAAATTAAGAGAAGCTTAATGTATGCATTCTAAAAATTATACTTGTGATTTGGCCATGCTTATGTAGAATAGGTCAACTATGATCAATTCACTGCCACGTTAAAAAAAAAAAAAATCAGGGGCGCCTGGGTGGCACAGTCGGTTAAGCGTCCGACTTCAGCCAGGTCACGATCTCGCGGTCCGTGAGTTCGAGCCCCGCGTCAGGCTCTGGGCTGATGGCTCAGAGCCTGGAGCCTGTTTCCGATTCTGTGTCTCCCTCTCTCTCTGCCCCTCCCCCGTTCATGCTCTGTCTCTCTCTGTCCCAAAAATAAATAAAAAACGTTGAAAAAAAAATTAAAAAAAAAAATCAATGAACATGATTAAGCTGACCTGACTTAATTTTTTCAAATAAGTTAGGCATCAGCATGATTGATTGAGCTATCCCTGATCTACCTAATCAAAGGTCAAGATGGAGGTTATTAAACAAGCTATTTCACTCTCCCTAAATTGAATGATGTTTTCTTATGCTTCTAATAAATGATAATTGATTATGGAGCAGTAGAGGCTAACATCCTTCAAAGAGTTTTAGTTCCTGCCCAAGTGATCAAGAATATAAATTTCAACTAACCCTACACTAAGTGAAGCAGTGTGGGGTTCTGTAGTGTAAAGGATTGTGCATTTGGAGAGTAGAAATGGAGTCAAGTTGGCTTCGGAATATGTGACCTCACCTCTCTGAGGTACCTTCTATAAAATGAGAAGTTGTTTTAGATGTGCTAGGTGATCTCTAAGGCCTTTTCTAACTTTCACAGCTTGAATTTCTCTTATTTCACAGGCTAGCTTGTTTGCCTTTGATCAGTTGAAGCCAATTAAGAATCTGGAGTAGATGTTCTTCCCAAGGCTTCTTCCACAAGCACCTTTCCTTACCATGCCAAGCCACCAACTTGGATTTGGATTCATGCCTGCTGGCTGTGTCTGGGCTTTTGGCTTTTTAATTTCCTTCCTTCCTCCCTTCCTTCCTCCCTTCCTTCCTCCCTTCCTTCCTTCCTTCCTTCCTTCCTTCCTTCCTTCCTTCCTTTCTTCATCTCTTCCTTCCTTCCTTTCCTTTCCTTTCTTTTCATTTCCTTTCCTCCCTCCCTCCCTTCCTCCCTCCCTCCTTTCTTTCTCTTTTTTCTTTTCTTTTCTTTTCTTTTCTTTCTTCCTTCCTTCCTTCCTTCCTTCCTGTCTCCCTTCCTGTCTCTCTTCCTTTCCTTTCATTTCATTTCCTTTCCTCCCTCCTTTCTCTCTCTCTTTTCTTCTTTCTTTCTTTCTTTCTTTCTTTCTTTCCTTCCTTCCTTCCTTCCTTCTAAACTTTCTTTTGTAATTTTTCAGTCCATCTAGTCCAGCCTTGCTCTGTTTACCATGCCTGGCCAAACCTCCTGCAAGGGCTAATGTGCTGTCCATGCCTAGTCCTCTTAGGAACTGAATGAATTGTGACCCCAGCTTCAATGCTTAGCTTGGAGACCAGCTGCGCCTTTGGGTTTTTCCCAGAGATGTTGGCCGACACTGCACCTGCAGTGTGATGGATTTGCCCTGGCCCAAAAGAGGAAGGAAAATGAGGGGGAATCAAAAGATCACTTGTGTACATCCTCTTCTTTGCACAGTAGTGCATTTGTACCACCCAAGTGTACCAGAGAATTTTTGAGACTTTATTAAGTAATAATAATAATAAATACAAGAAAGGAAAGAAAAAGAAAATAAAATAAAACTAGAGAAAGGACAATCAAACTTTTCTCTGGGAACCAGGAAAACCATAAATATTTAAAGTGGTCAGATTAGGAAATGCTGAATTAGGGATCAAGGGGTTTGGGTTTTATTTTGTTTCTCTGCCAATTAACTAGGTCATCTTGGATCACTTAGGGGACCTTTAAGGTTCTGCCTTCCTTTAAAAGTAGGTCTTCCAAAAGAAAGGAGTATAAAATGAATTTTTCTAAATGCCATCCTTTTTTTTAAACTGCTCAAGTTTTCTTCAGAACAAAGATTCACACTGTAATATAGTGAATCTCTAATTATAGGCTTTCACATGTGGAGTATTTGCCAGTAATATTTTAAAGTTGATATTTAATCATCTACTTATCAAATACTCCTATTAGCTTAGCATTATAACTGATATGATGTCTATTATATTTATATGTATTTCAGAGGTTGCAAACTGGCCACAGGCCACAAAAGGCCTTGGAAAGCAGATGGTTTTTGTTTGGCCTGCATAGTTAACATTTTTGGATGCCTTTGGAGTGCAGGCACACTCCAGCTTTTTACATGACTGTGTTAGATTCAGTTGACTTCACCTACCTAGCCCCTGAAAGCACTGGAGTTTGAGAGCCTTGGCATAATCAAACTTGCTGCATCTCAGAAAATGGCTAGAAGGAATTTTCCATGACACCAGGAGAATGGGTTGGTAAGATGACTTCTTGAGGTGTTTCTTAGCCTGGGAAGCTGTGACTTCCTTTCCTCTCAACCTACTTACTGTAAGATAAATAAAATAGAACACAAAGTTACTAGACTCTTTCAAGGTCACCTAGGAAATTGGTGGTGAAGCCAAAATTAAGAATCTCTTCCCTGGTGTCCTCATTCTGTTGCTTGGCCCACTCAGACATGCTGCTGCACTGCTTGCTGATGAATAATGTGGGCTCTCAGGAACAGTCCTTATGCAAAAGAGCTTCACCAAGCTCCATTATGTCCTTGCAAGGGGATAGACTTTATTGTTTCCTTAATGCATTATGGAGACTATTATAGCTCTTCCTCCCATAGGAACCCTCCATCTGTGATCACTAACACACACTACAGGGTGTTTTTGCTTGGGATAATGTGTGAACAAGGAACATGATTTTGGGAAATGGTTGGAGAAAGAAATCTAAGATTCAGAAAGGGCCAGGGACCAGACAAAAGTCCAAGAAACTAATGTCTTTAAAAATAGTTCATGCAGGGATGCCTGGCTGGCTTAGTCAGTAGAGCACACAGCTCTTGATCTCAGACTCATGTGTTCAAGCCCCATGCTGGGTGTAGAGATTACTTTTAAAAAATGATTAAAAAAATTAAAAATAGTCCATGCAGTTTCAATATTCAGAATGTATTTGCAATGCCTTATTTCCTTCCCAAGGAAGATGAAATATACCGTCCATAAAGAATTTGCTGTGATCATTCTGTCTCTCTTTCTCTCTCTCTCTCTCTCACTCTCTCTCTCTCTCTTTCTCTCTCTCTCTCTCTCTCTCTCTTTCTCTCTCTCTCTTTCTCTCTCTCTCTTTCTCTCTGTCTCTGGCCAGGCTGTTTTCAGAACTCGTAGTTGCTGATGTTACAAAAGGTACCCTGTATTGATTTCAACTACCTACTCCTTTCTTTCATACTCAAACCCATTCAAAAGACTCAGATCCAATGAGACATCAAACCTGTAAATAGTAATGTGTAACATCTATCAGGCACTCGCTATGTGGCAGGCCCTCTGCCAAAAGCTTTACATTTAACTTGTCATTCTAATTCTCTCACCACCCTTGCAAAGTAGGTTTTATGATCTTCATTTTCTAAAAAAAAGTTAACTGAGACTCAGAAAGAAAGCTTCAATAACTTGCCCAAGGTCACAGAACTGAATTTGAAACCAGGTTTGTCTCCAGAAGCCACACTCTTAACTCTATTGCTAAACTCCTCTTTCAAAAAGCTAATATAGCCTTTTGAGCCTAACAATCAGCCATGTGCACCTGAAGCAAAGTCATGCTGGCCTTCCACACAGGGAAATTACCTTTGGGAGGTCAATCCAGTGAATGGAGTCTACCTAGCTCTACCTTGCTCCCCTCCCCCAACAAGAGTGGCTACAGGGAGAATTTATAAGGAGACAATGTATTTTTTAACCAGAAGGAAAGCTTCATTGAACAAAAATCCCATTGTCCTATTATTAAGCCATGCCCAAAAGAAGATAAGCAAATTTGAATGCTGCATTAGCTCTGGATCTATTTGGGGACCAATAGAGCTAAAAAATGATTTCTTTAAACATTACATATACAGTGTGAATTTGACCACCAAAGAAAGTATACATAAATGCACATGTCCTAAGAGGGCATTTTCGTTTTCTAGGGGATCAAAAATTAAGCTTTTTATTGCTGTGACTACTGTCTATAAAAGGATGTTAATTTCTAGGTTGGAGGTTTGTATTTCATAATTTGCTTGCTTCCATAGGGTTTTAATTTAGCACAGGGCCATATTTGGTCTCTGAATTTCTAACACTTAATTCCAATAATACTGGTTGGAAATATAATGGAAATGGTAAAAAGAAACAATGACTTTTTTCCAAACACCTGTCATGCCCAAAGGTCTTAAAGAGATTTGCTTATTCATTACCTCCCAAGAGCCCTGCAGAGTGAGAATGAAATTTAATGGCAAACTTGATGAGGTTCCAGAGATTCAAATAAGTATCTGAGGGCTCACTTTGTGCTGGACTCTTTCCCAGGCTCTTTAGTTATCATAATTTTCATATATGAAGTATGTATAATTAGCCTTAATTTAGGCATAGAAAGTGAGACAGAATTCTCATAGTTGACACAGGGTAATACATCTAATAAGTGAATAAGTCAGAATCTGAATACAGATCACTGGATCCCCCAACACAGAATTATTTCTACAAACAGAGAGCTATCTGGGTTTTAATATAACTAGAATTAACTTAATCATCATGTTATTGTGATTGCTTCTTTCTTTCACCCAACTTTGTAAGAATTTAATGCATAAGGAACCAAACCCAAGTTATACTAAATACTGTGATTTTGTTAAACTGACATCCCATCTCATGATTGTATGGGAAAATAGGGATCAGTGTCAAAT
The DNA here is from genome assembly GCF_028749965.1 of Puma concolor. NCBI lineage: Eukaryota > Metazoa > Chordata > Mammalia > Carnivora > Felidae > Puma > Puma concolor. Next base: position 125,264,754 of record NC_141668.1, on the reverse strand, counting down.
TCACTTGATGGTTATGACCATGCTCTCCATTTCCCTTGGAATTTTATATTCAGTGCAGAGTGTCCCAAACATATCTTATTGGAAAAAGAAGTATCAAATGTAATTATGTAATTGTTTGTTTGAAATGCTTCCCTTGCCAATACTGGGCCTTTAAAACCATGGTTTCTCACTTAAGGAATTGTTTCTTTAAACTGCCAGACTTCTTTGTGGAACATCATTCTGGTAATTAGTAGGACATTTTCTTCTCACATTTGACCGACTTAGTCCAGTAAGCCCTAGAACAAAACAATTCCACTAAAAAAATCTATACTGGCCATTTTTCAATTTGTTGCAGAATTTAAGATAATTAATTGGTATATATGTGACAAAGTAGGCCTGAAGTAGAATGGTTTTACATTTTTTAATGATAAAAAATGACATTAAATTTGCCATCTTCCATTTTTAAGTATACAGTTCAGTAGTGCTAAATATATTCACATTGTTGTCTAGCAAAGTTCTCAAGCTTTTTCATTTTATAAAACTTAAATACCCAGTAAATACAAATACCCCCAATCCTTCCCACAACCCTCGGTAACCACATTCTACTTTTTGTTTCTATAATTTTGACTACTTTAGATACTTCATATGAGTGGAATCATGGTATTGGTCTTTTTGTGATGGACTTATTTCATCCAGGATACTGTCCTTGAAGTTCACCCACATCATAGATGTGATAAAATTTCCTTCTTTTTTTAAGGTTGCATGATATTCCATTTTGTGTATATGTCACATTTTCTTTTTCCATACATCCACCAGTAGACATATGGATTGCTTCCATCTCTTTGCTATTGTGAACAGTGCTGCATTGAATGTTGGTGTGTGAATATCTCTTCAAGATCTTGCTTTGAATTCTTTTGGATATATACCCAGAAGTGGGGTTGTTGGATCATATGGTAATTATATTTTTAATTTATTGCAGAACAGCCATTCTACATTCTATAGTGGATGCATCATTTTACTTGTTATTTTCTGTTCTTTTAATGGTAGTCATCCTCATGGGTATGAAGTGATATATCACTGTAGTTTTGATTTGTATTTCTCTTATGATTAGTGATGTTAAGCGTCTTTTCATGTCCTTATTGTCCAGTTGGATATCTTTGGAGAATTGTCTGTTGTTACAGAGTTATAGGAGTTCCTTATGTATTCTGGACATTAGTCCCTTATCAGATATATGATTTGCAGATATTTTCTCCTATTTTGTTGATTGCCTTTTCACTCTGTTGATTTTTTCCTATGATGTGCAGAAGTTTTTAAGTTTGATTTAGTCATATTTGCTATTTTTGCTTTTATTGCTTGTTTTTGGTGTTTAAGAAATCAGTGTTCTGAAGCTTTTCTCCTCTGTCTTTTCCTAGGCGTTTTCCAGTTTTAGGTCTCACATTTAGGTCTTTAATTCATTTTGAGTTAATTTTTGTATATGATGGAGGGTAAGGGTCCAACTTCATTCTTTTGCATGTGGATATCCAATAACAGTTGGCGAAAGTATCCTTACCTCATTGTGTAGGCTTGGCACAAAATTCCAAGGTCATTTGATCATGTCCAGGAGAATTTATTTCTGTGCTCTCTTCTATATGTCTGCTTTTATGCCAGTACCATGCCATCTTGATTACTGTTGACTTATTGTATGTTTTGAACTCATGAAGGATGAGGCCTCCAACTTTGTTCTTTTTCAGGACTGTTTTGGCTCTATTCAGGGTCTCATGAATTTCCATATGAATTTTAAGATTTTTTTTTTTCTATTTCTGCTAAAACTGCTGTTGGGCTTTTGACACAGCTTACATTCAATCTGTAGATCACTTTAGGTAGGATAGACATATTAACAATATTAAGTCTTCCAATCCATGAACATGGGATATATTTCTATTCATTTGTATGTTTTATTCTTTTATGCTTTGTAGTTTTCAGTGCACAAATCATCCCCTTGGTTAAATTTATTCCCAAGTGTTTTATTCTTTTTGATGCTATTGTAGGTTGGATTATTAATTTCCTTTTTGGATTGGTCATTAATAGTATACAAAAACACAACTGATTTTTATGTATTTATTTTGTGTCCTGCAACTTTGCTGAAATTGTTTATTATAACAGTTTAGGGGGGTTTTGTGACATCTTCAGGATTTTCTTCATGTGAAATCATACCATCTGCAGACAATTTTACTTCTTCATTTCCAATTTGGATGCTTTATTTTTTTTTCTTGCTTAATTTTTTTGACTCAAACTTCCAATACTAAGTTGAATAGAAATGGTTAAAGTGGTCATCCTTACTTTGTTCTTGATCTTGGAGGAAAAGCTTATACTCTTCCAACATTGAATATGATTTTAGCTGTGGGCTTTTAATATATGTTTTTAGTATATTGAGGCAGTTTTCTTTCATTCCTAGTTTGTTGAGTGTTTTCACCATGAAAGGGTGTTGAATTTTGCCAAATGCATTTTCTGCCTCAACTGAGATGATCATGTGGGTTTTGTCATTCATTCTATTAATATGGTCTATTACTTTGAATTATTTTCATATATTGAACCATGCTTACATTCTGGGTATAAATCCAACTCAGTCATGGTGTATAAACCTTTTAATATACTGTTGAATTCAATCTGCTAGTATTGTTGACGAGTTTTGCATCAATATTCATCAGGGACATTGGTCTGTAGTTTTCTTCTCTTGTTGTGATAATGGATTTACTTTTAAACACCATTAGTGAATAATTCCTGAGACATGCCTTATGTTTTAAACATATAAAATGGTTTAAGCATTCTTTTAAGCTTTGTTCTCTGGCTAATGTCATGTTCAAAAATTAGGCTGGAAAATATGTTAAAAAGAATTCAGAATGGTACACAACTAGAAACATCTTAAACACCTCCTTTTATGTCAAGGAAGTTTCATTCTCCATTCTCAAAGAAGCCAAATGCAGGTTTGGGGAAGGAAAAAGTCTTCCCTCTATGTTTGATATGGTATTTAACATTCTCAACTTGCGTGGTTTGTTTATTTATTTGTTTGTTTGTTTAAAGAGGTATGTGTATGTCAAATAGATTTGAGTACTGCAATGCAATTACTTCAAACCATATAATTTAAACTAAAATGGAGACATTACTTGTGACAATATTCGAAGTATAGCCCCATTAAAGATATTTTTCAGTAGCAACAGATGGTTTTGGGAAACTCACACAACTTCAGCACATATTTACTTTTAGCTATGTTTCCTTAAGTTCAGTCAAAACATAAATGTTAATTGAAATTCCATCTCAGAGTTATGAAAAGTAGATTTATTCTTTGGGTTTTCTATTTTGAATTAAGATTAAGCAATAACATGTGGCAGAAATTTACTTAACAGAAAACTTACTGTTGTCATTGTACCTCTTTTAGGATTACTCTGAATGGAAACAAAAAGAGGAATAAATTTCTGGAGGCAATGATATTTGGAAAATTATTGCTCTCTGAGGTATGTTTTCATTTTATGGATTTTCCTGATAAAAGTCAGAATCAGGTAATTTTATAATGTTGAAAAGTTTTGTACATATATAATATATGGTAAAGGAACCAGATTAGGGTGAGGGGAATGCCAGTGTTGCCTCTCCACACGGAAGAGAAAGTATCCAGCATCAGCATTATGCAACACATCCATTTCCTTCTCCTACCTCCAAATGTCAAATATGGATCAGGTGATTTTTTTTCTAAATACCATCTTGTTAGACCAGTAACTTGGTTTGCATATTTCCTAAAACAACAACAAAAATATAGCACTTTGCTTTCTTTCTACTAAAATATGACAAATACAGAACTTTTAGGACTGGCTATTTGTATTAGTTTGCTTCTTGGTCAATCACAAAGAAAATTGTATTTTGCAAAGTTCAAAGATAATAGCACCAAATACAAATCGAAAGCTTGCTATGTGTTGGACACCAGGCTTCAAGTACATTATGTGCTGTATTTTATTGAATCCTTACAGTAATTTTAGGAGGCTAAAGAAAACACCAGCCACTAAAGTTCTTCAATACTTAAAGCTGAAGTTCAATATAGAAAAACAAATGTAAGGAAACATGTAACTGTACATTTAATATCTTAGTAAGTAACTGCCTAGTTTTGAGAAAGCAAGATAGACCACGGATCCTCAGTGGCTTTTTATACCTGATTGGAATCCAGAAAACTAGAACCATTAACTGCTAATATTATCTTCTATAAGCAGGTAAGCAATACATACTTGACCTCAGAAGACCTCATTCAAACCATTAGATTATGACAGAATAAGTCAAATGTCCCCAGCTTTCCTTCATTTACCTATTCTCCAACAACCACTAGTTAGCTAGAACTAATATGGATAAGAGATATAGTAAGATGTCAATAAATATAATTAACTTCTGTGAACATTTAATATCTGTCAAGCACTACACTAAGAGCTTTATATCAATTCCTTGAATTCTCTCAATAATCCTAATGACCAAACCCATTTTATATAAAGAAGCTGAGGCTTCAATGTATTAAAGAACATATCCCCTCCACTAAAAGAAACATATCCAGTATATCCATGCTTTATAACTCCTAAGTGGCTAGTGACATTCCCATGAGATTGGTGAAATTAAATGTGTAAATACATTTGTGTTTTTCATGAAGACCAGTGGTAATAGTGGGGTAAAGTCCTTTGACTATTTTATTCAGTCCAAGATTAGCTGTGACCATTAGAATATAAGAAAAACTGACATTTTCTTTTTTTTATGTTTATTTATTTTTGAGAGACAGAGAGAGAGAGAGAGACAGAGTGTGAGTGATGGAGGGGCAGAGAGGGAGGGAGACACAGATTCCAAAGCTGACTCCAGGCTCTGTGCTATTAGCACAGAGCCTGATGTGGGACTCAAACCCAAGAGGTGTGAAATCATAACCTGAGCTGAAGCTGGACACTTAACCAACTGAGCCACCCAGGTGCCCCTAATATTTTCTTTTTGTAGTTGAGTTAGATTAATTTTTTGCATAAGAATAATTGAGCTAGAAAAGCATTGACTGAATAGGTCTTCAGAGTATACCATTTGGAAAAGAAAAACTTCTGAAAACAAATAAAAACAACTATTAAAATATAAAAAACTAAAAATGAACTTTGAGTGTTTTATAAACTGCCTTTCATGTTTTGCTTTTGACCTTTTGATTCTTCTTGGAGGCTTAAATAGGCAATTTCTCAAGTCAACTTTGTTTTTAAAGAAATGATATCTGTGTGTTTTTCTGAGTGTCCTTGGTGTGTGTGTGTGTGTGTGTGTGTGTGTGTGTGTGTGTGTGTTTGAGGGTTTTACCCAATTAAATTGTAAAAGTGGTAACTAGTTTTAGTGTAAGAAGGAAAATATAGGAAAGTATACTGTAATTTAAAAGCTTGTGTAGTTATTTTGAACATTCTGTTAATAGATTTGTGATTATGCCTTTTTAGTAGACAAAAGAAAGGCTGTAATGTAGCAAGTATATGGAAAAAACATAACATCTGTCCTAATCTAATTTTCAGGCACATCTCCAGACTTTGATTTGGCTGAAGTAACTTCTACCACAGAGCTGTGGGCATGCCTGGGATTGAGAAACACAGTTAAAAGACTCCCAGTTGCTTCTTGCCTTTTGAAAACTTCTGAAAACCATCCCTTCAGACCCCAGAATTGTACCCATCTCAACCAAGACTTTGCTTGAATGTTTACATTTTCTGCTTCCTAGTCTACCTATCACTATTTAGCATTCACCTTTTGTTAAAATTTAGGAGTGTCAGGATTGAGCTTGCTCAGCAAGCCAGCATGGCTAGAATGAGCTTTGTGTTAGCAGCTTGCCAATTGGTGCTGGGCTTGCTAATGACTTCATTAACTGGGTACTCCCTACAAAATAGTGAGTGTCCACAACTTTGCGTATGTGAAATTAGGCCCTGGTTCACCCCGCAATCCACATACAGAGAAGCCACCACTGTTGATTGCAATGATCTCCGCTTAACAAGGATTCCCAGCAACCTTTCTAGTGATACTCAAGTGCTTCTCTTACAGAGCAATAACATCGCAAAGACCGTGGATGAGCTCCAGCAGCTTTTCAACTTGACTGAGCTAGATTTCTCCCAAAACAACTTCACAAATATTAAGGAGGTCGGGCTAGCAAACCTGACCCAGCTCACTACTCTACATTTGGAGGAAAATCAGATTACGGAAATGACTGATTACTGTCTGCAGGACCTCAGCAACCTTCAAGAACTCTATATCAACCATAACCAGATTAGCACTATTTCTGCTAATGCTTTTTCAGGCTTAAAAAATCTTTTAAGGCTCCACTTGAACTCCAATAAATTGAAAATTATTGATAGCCGCTGGTTTGATTCAACACCCAACCTGGAAATTCTCATGATTGGGGAAAACCCTGTGATTGGAATTCTGGATATGAACTTTAAACCCCTCTCAAATTTGAGAAGCCTGGTTTTGGCAGGAATGTATCTCACTGATATTCCTGGAAATGCCTTGGTGGGCTTGGATAGCCTTGAAAGCCTGTCTTTTTATGATAACAAACTGGTCAAGGTCCCCCAACTTGCCCTGCAAAAGGTTCCAAATTTAAAATTCTTAGACCTCAACAAAAACCCCATCCACAAAATCCAAGAAGGGGACTTCAAAAATATGCTTCGGCTAAAAGAACTAGGAATCAACAATATGGGGGAACTTGTTTCTGTGGATCGCTATGCCCTTGATAACTTGCCTGAACTCACAAAGTTAGAAGCCACCAATAACCCCAAATTATCTTATATCCACCGCTTGGCTTTTCGAAGTGTTCCTGCCCTGGAAAGCTTGATGTTGAACAACAATGCCTTGAATGCTGTTTACCAAAAGACAGTAGAATCCCTTCCCAATCTTCGTGAGATCAGTATCCATAGCAACCCCCTGAGGTGTGACTGTGTCATCCACTGGATTAACTCCAACAAAACAAACATCCGCTTCATGGAGCCTTTGTCCATGTTCTGTGCCATGCCACCTGAATATAGAGGGCAGCAGGTAAAGGAAGTTTTAATCCAAGATTCAAGTGAACAGTGCCTCCCAATGATAGCTCATGACACATTCCCAAATCATTTAAACATGGATATTGGCACAATAGTTTTCCTAGATTGTCGGGCCATGGCTGAGCCAGAACCCGAAATTTATTGGGTCACTCCTCTTGGAAATAAGATAACTGTGGATACACTTTCAGATAAATACAAGCTAAGTAGCGAAGGTACTTTAGAAATATCTAACATACAAATTGAAGACTCAGGAAGATATACTTGTGTCGCCCAGAATGTTGAAGGGGCTGACACACGTGTAGTGACAATTAAGGTTAATGGAACCCTTCTGGATGGTACCCAGGTGCTGAAAATATATGTCAAGCAGACAGAATCTCATTCCATCTTAGTGTCCTGGAAAGTCAATTCCAATGTCATGACATCAAACTTAAAATGGTCATCTGCCACCATGAAGATTGACAATCCTCACATAACCTATACTGCCAGGGTCCCGGTAGATGTTCATGAGTACAACCTAACACATCTGCAGCCTTCTACAGATTATGAAGTGTGTCTCACAGTGTCTAATATTCATCAGCAGACTCAGAAGTCATGTGTGAATGTCACAACTAAAAATGCCGCCTTTGCACTGGACATTTCTGATCAAGAAACAAGTACAGCCCTTGCTGCAGTAATGGGGTCCATGTTTGCCGTCATTAGCCTTGCATCTATTGCTGTGTACATTGCCAAAAGGTTTAAGAGAAAAAACTACCACCACTCATTAAAAAAGTATATGCAAAAAACTTCTTCAATCCCACTAAATGAGCTATACCCACCACTCATTAATCTCTGGGAAGGTGACAGTGAGAAAGACAAAGATGGTTCTGCAGACACCAAGCCAACCCAGGTTGACACATCCAGAAGCTATTACATGTGGTAACTCAGTGGATATTTTGCTTCTGGTAGTAAGGAGCACAAAGACGTTTTTGCTTTATTCTGCAAAAGTAACAAGTTGAAGACTTTTGTATTTTTGACTTTGCTAGTTTGTGGCAGAGTGGAGAGGACGGGTGGATATTTCAAATTTTTTTAGTATAGCGTATCGCAAGGGTTTGACACGGCTGGCAGCATCTCTAGGCTTCCAGTTTGTGTTTGGTTTTTATTCTTATCATTATTATGATTATTATTATATTATTATTATATTATTATTATTATTTTGTTTTAGTTGTTGTGCTAAACTCAATAATGCTGTTCTAACTACAATGCTCAATAAAATGATTAATGACAGGTTGGGGTTCCCTGTGCTTTTACCAATAGCATGACCCCTTCTGAAGCCATCAGTAGAAAGTACAAAGTCCTCCAAAAAGCTAACACAGTTGTGAAGCAGCATTGAACCTTTTGTAGCAATCTGGTCTACAGACTTTTTAACTCAAGAAGCTAAGGCTAGACTTGTTACCTTCGTTGAATGATGTTAGTTGACTGTACTGTAATGTTGTATCAACTGAATTGAATGTTTGCCTTTGAACAATGACTTTTCCTTTTTTGTAATAGTTAAAGAGGCTTAGAACAAGCTAACAGGCAATAGAAATATGTATATCAGATTTTTTATGTAACAATCTACATGTTAATTGTTACCTTATTCTTTTTATCTTTAGTAGACACTTTTAAAAGAAAAGACAATTTTGTTGTGTTTAACTCACCAACATGTGGTGTATAATGAAGACAGAACTATAATAAATTAGTTTTGTTCTGATTTTTTTAGAACACTTGCAATAATGTATCATTTACAGTTCTTGCTAGTGGCAGTGGTGATTATTTTTCACATCCCTAATACAAACAACCAAAATAAATCAACTATAGTGTGATGCTTTTTAAAACTAGGCCCTAAAAGTTTTGAATTCTTTTTCTAAGGGAAGAAATATCTATTTTAGTGAAGATATTTTAATGAAAAGGATTTCTATATCTTGAATATTACTGATCAGAACTAATGGAGGGAAGCATTCTTATGAACAAAAAGGCATATTACTGTATCCCATACGTAACTAAACGTGATTTGAAAAACTAGAGATATACACATTGATGAAGTGATAGATATGTCACATTTTTTTCCGTAAGGGTTTTGTTAAAATCCAAATTTTTTTTACTGTTTTCCATGCTCTCCATCAAAGTCTAAAATATGCAGCTATGCAGTATTTCAAAATGTATTACATGCTATTCCTTTTTTCATCGTTATCTATATGCTTAGACCCATATTAAAACCCATATATCCAGTGGAAAAATCTGCTGAGACAAGTAAATGATTACTAGAAAACAGAACAATTTCTGTACATTTGGCATTTTTCAGCCAACTAACATAGACAGTTTGGCAGAATTAAGTGTTTCTGGAAAACGTGTGTGTGAAATTTAGGACAGAAAAAGCTAGATTTAGGTAAAAGGTCAGTTCCACAAAGTGTGTGTGTTGGAGGCGGGGGGGGGGGGGCGGGAATTGAAGGTATAGTTAGAGAAAGAAACCATTTGAGAATGCAGATTAATAATGCAGAGAAATAAAGAGAAGCTTCTCCAGATGGCACCTGCTTCCAGGACATGCCATCACACCAGGAATGATAAGATTGTAAAAAGGGACAGAGAGCCAGCAGGTGCCAGCTGAGCAAAAGCAAGAAGAAGGGAGCAGAAAAATACACGCAAGTGAAGCAAGCTGAAAGGATTTCTTTCTTTGTACCATTCCTTGTTTCATGAATCATTTAGAAAAAAAGATCATCATTTTTTTTCCCCATTTCTAAAGGGGGGAGGGGAATTTTTTCATACGCTGTAGCAAGTGAGCTGTAGCAGAAAAACGAGTGTCTGAGCTACAAGCATCTCTTCCCACGGCCTTTGCTTCTTGGTGAGAAAAATCTATGCCCACAGAACTGTAACTTGCCCTGGTCAGACTCTCCTGCCCCCCTGAGAACTCTACTGCTCTGGGTCCAGCAGCTTTCCAGATTCCTCTGCAGAGCTCATCGCTTACAGTTCTCAACAACCTCTGGTGCTATATGGCTTCAAAAATGCACTATATCCTCAAGTTCTCATTTACTCAGGACAAAATTCAGCACAAGGGCAGAACCAGGAGGTCCAGAAAGCTTCTACATTGTTGTTATTACCAAGTACACGTAGGAGACAGAGGAGTGAAGTTGCTGGGGATGCAACCAAAGTTGGGGAGTTTCCTGTTGGGGGAATCTTGTTTTCAAATATCTATAGAGAGTAGTACACCATCTAACAAATTCTCCGGTACTTCTGCAAACAATGAAGGGAGAGGCACTAAAGCATTAGGCCTAGAGCAGGGAGGAAAGAGGAGGCATAATTGGTCCTATAAAGCAATGATTTGAACCTGGCACGTAATCAGCACTCAAATATTAGTGGAATATATGAAGGAAAACAACCATCTCTCTACTCTGAATATATACCAAGCACCAGGGAATCCAAGTGTTTTGGTCAACTATGTTTTGCCAGGCCAGTTTGGGGGAAATAATCCCTTTTAACTTTTCCTCCTCCAATAAAATATTTTTGAGCTTATTTTTCCTTGTCTGTGCTAATTGGGTTGGTTTTCAGATGAGAAAAAGCAAAATGGCATGGTACTTTTTTCCCTAGCCAAGTATTTCTTCATTTGTGCTTAATTTAATTTGATAAGTTAGACAGCCGGTGAAATTAGGCATCCAAGTAGTTCCTAATTGATAATGGAGGTTATATCACCTCCAGTGAAGTGACTATTACAGGTCACTTTCTAATTTCATATTTTCCTTTTTGCTTCCTGTTGTCCTCAGGACATTTAATATATCTCTAACCTGATTTTACAAGGTTATTTTTGGAGTTTCTTAAAACAGACATTCTCAAATTTGCCTGTTTAATTAATGACAAATGGAACTGATGCCATGAATATAAAAACAAATGCAATGTTTGAATATCAGTTTTTCTAATTTGGCTGTGTGTTTAGCAAAAAGGAATCCTCTCCATCCATTTTTTAGCAAAATGAATACCACCAAGGTCCATTATTTTCTCATGTGGTTTTCTATTTATTCATTTATTCATTTGCTAAAACACCACAATCAACTGTACTTGCTGCTTGCTTTCTATCTCTGCATTCATCTTCCAAAGCATTTTCTTTGCTTCATTACTGTTTTTATTAGTGGGGGGACAAAAACATTTTTTATCTCCAGGAAAACCATACTTTCTGCCTTACTCACCATTGAAAAGGGGAATTTACTTCTGACGCATCCTAACTATAAGTGACAATGCTTTCTCCACCTCAATTCTTTCACCTCCTACCCAGGTTGCAAATATTAACTTTGTTAACTAGGATTAACTGGAGGGAAAATGTTTCTTTAAAGATGAATTTTAGGATCACCCTCCAGAGCTGTGGGATGATCTTGGCCAAAAATCTCGACTTTCATCTGAGATGGGCAGGGTTTCTCTGTCCTTTCCTCCTGCCCCCCATATGCACTGGTCAACTCCTCTCTGAACTGTAAGTCGGGAACTTAGGACCTATGGTAAAAATAAGGAGATGCTAATGGAACTCATTATTTTTGTACTTGCTGGTTCAGCATTGCCCAGCACAGGTTAACAGAACTAAATGGGGTTTTTTGTATTGTAGAATTCCTCGGAGACTTGATGGCACTAATATAAAGTACATAGCATTTCCCACAGCCATTTACCACTGGCATATCTCAGGGTACTATTCTGTCTTAAAGACCCTGAGAAGTTGAGGATTTAACTTAATCCCCAAAATTATTCAGGTGAATTGGGTATTATTCTTTCCAATTTACAGATGAGGAAACTAAGGCCCACTGGCGTAGTCATTTGTGTGACACCATAAGGTGGATGATCATGATGGGGCTCTTCGCTTCTTGTTTCCTCTTCCCCTGTCCAACCCCCTTCTAAAGTGGGGAGAGGAGCATCTGAAAGGGCAGAGACCAGAGGTCACAGGGCACACGGTGAATAAGGCAGAGAAAGAAAGCAAAGGAGAGCTAATGAGAGAGGACACTGAAAGCTTTATGTCTTAAAGTGCTTCTCTCTGCTTCCTGCTTCCTTCCTGGTCTCTTCTCCCTTAACAAGCTTTATGTGCTGGAGATCTGTGAACTACACATCAAAACTGTTTGCAGCAGGCTAAATTTTAATTCTAATCTTCATTTCTCCCTATACTCTCCTCTCTGTTACCTGCGCACATAATTAAAGTTTTAAACATTTTTGTACAGGAGATTCGAAGCTCGTTCCTCAGCAGTAAACCATAGAAGGCTAATGTAAAATCAACGACAAATTCATTGTTTAGCTCAAAAGCTCATGTGGGGAAATGTAAAGTTCATGTAATTGGGCAGTTGTAAGGGTGGTGTCTGACATACCTAGAAACACATGGCTTTTGTATAATCCCCAAGTTTCTGGAATTTGTGGGATATTTATATCCAGGAAACTTCCCTCAAATAGTCCATCTGGAAACTATAAAGCCTTAAAAAGTTGTCTTTTCCATTTCTTGTTTTAATAAATGCAATAGCCTTCCCAACATGTCCCATTGTTCATTATATACTACTTTTTTATGAACCAAAACCAGTCTCATGCTCCTCACTAAAGTAGCTCTGGGCACAAGATGGGTCAGACATCGCCACTTTTCTCCTTTCTTCCTTGTCCTCATTCTCCCAGAGGATTAAAATGACAAGGTAAATTTCATCCTGGGCCCTGAGAGAATGGTCATGATATCCCAATAAGGGGGATGTCCTGAATTAAGTAGTATTTTAATGCATCAGTCTTCATGTCAGCATGTCTCACTGATATAAGCAGAAAACAGGATATTCATAAGGAAAGGAAAACAAACCATTTACAATAGTGACTTCTGAAGGAATAGGAGAAAAATCACTGTGTATATAGGTCTCCTTTAAGAACTTCACATAGATCATTTACTTTTAATCCTCTTAATTGGTCCAGGAGGTGAGTACTATTGTCCTTAGAGATGATAAAAATGTATACTCAACCTTAGAGACACAAGCAACTTAACTGAAATCAGCTGGTATGAAGAATTTAAATTCCAGGTCTTTATGACTAAAATTTGTGGAATTTCACTTATAAAATGGTCTGCAAGCTAAATATGGATCAGGAGTGTAGAACAGAGAGCCCAAAAATCAATTTGGCCTTGAGACAGAAGGGAAAAAAGGAGCAAAGGGAGGTA